>NC_057799.1:649857271-650563497 GCF_018294505.1 Triticum aestivum | reverse complement strand
AAGGGGGCGGCGAGGGGAGGGGGGCGACGGGGCGAGGGGAGGTGGGGCTCGGCATTACTAATTAATTTGTTTTAATTTTTTTTCAAAACTACTAATGGCGCATGGTGGGTGTGGTGCGCCATTACTATGTCAACTAGTAATGGCGCACTATACCACGGTGCGCCATTAGTAACAATTTTTTTTCTTTTTTTCAAATCTACTAATGGCGCACCACACACCAGGTGCGCCATTAGTAATATATTACTAATGGCGCACCAACACATGGTGCGCCATTAGTATATAGTAATGGCGCACCACTTGTCTGGTGCGCCATTAGTGGCCATATCATCTATAGCCCTTTTCCTAGTAGTGTAATGAAACCCGCCATGTTTGTGTGAAAATCCGGTATTTTATATGATTTCCGTCATTGTTTATATGAAATATCAGTTTGTCTACGTGTTTGCATGAATTTCGTCCGGTTGGTTGAGTTGCTGTCATAATGTGTGCGGCTACACTTGGATGGCGTAATTTGCAGGTCGCTGGTCGGTCTGCGGGCGGCTCGGGCGGCGTTGTGGGACAAAAAAACACAGCTCGTGCGAGCTCGTCTCCAACGTGCGCGCTGGAGGATGCATGACAGCATGAGCACCCGAGCCATTCCTCGTTCATCGGTGGCAAAGGCACTGGTGGACAAAAGGGTCGCCAATATTTTCGCTACCCCGGGCAAGATCCAAACAGCCCCTCCCAACAGATTCAAATCCCTCGTTTGCCGTGGAATTTTGCCATGTGTTGTTTTCATGGACTAGCAAGATGCCCGTGCATTGCACGGAACATCAAGATGCATTTTTTTACAAACTCTTGCATGCATGCAAGGGATAATTAATGTCCTCCGTTGCTAGTACCACGAGGCAAACACCATTAATATTGCATCTATTAGTGTTAGTGGCCTTGTATATCCGTAAATTGTAATTTTGATAGTGGCCCCTTGTATATAAAAATGGAGGGAGAAATATGAGAGATAAGGTGAGGAGGAGTGGGGCGTGGTGCCGTGGTGGTGACTGGTGGTCGGACTGGGCGGAGTCATGGGGATGGACGGCGCATTATGTCTAGGTTTGTATCTCTCTCACACACACCCACGTAGGTGGGGGCGTGCACGAAGAGAGGAGGTGCACGCACGGCGCACGTACTCCCGTCTCTTTCCCAACCACACCCGCGCGGGTACACGGTGGAGCTCATTTCTGTACGAAAAAGGCAGCCCACGTGGTAATTTGGCACGTGTACTGGTTGTCCACTTGGTGGAGGGAGGATCGTCTACCACGGGTGAACAAACAAATTGCGACTTGACGCGTTATGTTAAATTAAAAAAAGAGGCAAACCATGTGGGGCCTACCTTAGAGTCAAGGCTCTATACACTGGAGTACTTTTGATGTGTCCCGTCAACTCGCAGAACGAGGAGAAGCTTGCTTAGTACGCGGTCTCCCCCACCCACGGGCGCGGTGGCTCGCAGGATGAGGTGAAGCTTACTACTACTGTACGCCTTTACGCCCACTCCCTCGCCCACGCGCGCGGTGGCTCGCAGCACGAGGAGAAAATTTTACAACTCCCTCCGTTTACTCCTCGTCCCTACTACGTACTTGGTTAGTACTCCCTCCATTTACTTATACAAGGCCACTATAAAAAAATACATTTTGCATCTATACAAGGCCACAAATAGTAATCGAGACAAAAGTTATTACTCCCTCCTTTCCAGTTTATGGCTCAATTTCAAAATCTCTCCAACCAAGGTAGACGGTGAGTGGTCGAATTAATTTCGTAGTTTGCACAGTACGCTCGTTTTTCTCAAGAAGTTATGTTTACCGAGGCATTAATTAGAACGAATGCATGAATCACCACTAAATTTCCATGAACTTGTACATGCATTGGTTAGTTTCCTCTTGACACTGCTTGCGTCGGGTGATCTAACGCTCCTCGAAATCCAACATGTAATGGTACTACTACTAGTATAGTAGAATTGAGACTTATCAAACGGAAAAACAAATGTTTTTTAGATGAGCCTTATAAACCCTAGTGGGTACGTACTCCGTAAAAACAGATTTTTCCAAAACTAAGTCGCTCCCTTTCATGAATTCTGTAGTATACTCCTCCGTCGACGCTCCCTTTCATGAATTATGTACTTCCTGTCGCCGACATGTGGGACATATAGCAACCGGGTCGACGTGTCAAGCACCAAATAACAGTGCAGAACAGCAGGGGGGACGCACCCCACTCGTACCGGCCCAGTAGTAGTAATGAGCAATGAGACGTCAAATCACAATGCCGCACCTTCCCAGACGGACAAAGCAACCATTATTTCACACTTCGGTTCGACATCATCTCAAACCACGTACTAGTATTGCTTCTGCCTCAAGAGGGACACGCGCATCGCCTTGGTACATCATGACACGTGGGACCGCATGACAGGCCATGCTCCCCCGCAGATCGCTCGGTAAAATCACCTCATTTTAACTATACTTCCTCCGTATCGGTTTACTACATGGCATGCACGTCGTTCTAGGTTGAGAATTTAACTGGCTATATATATATATATGTGGTGAGCAGTACTCTAGACTTTTAAAAAATGTATACTTTTCTACAGTAGTACTATCGATGGATTGCGCCATGGAGCAAAAATTGAAATTTAAAAAAAAGATGGTACATATAGAGAGCGCTCGTCGCCAAATTATGCATATAGTACTATTAAAAAGCTAGTATGTGCTTAATTGGGGTGCTAAATTCTATTAAAGAAATACTAGTAGTATGTACATACTGAAGAGTTAAAGTAACGAGAAGAAACATAACATAGTTCGGCTGGGGCTCAGCACAACACACCCCTCAAATTAAACTAAGCACACCTAAAATTAAACTATGCAACTAATCCGGTAGACATTGTATTAGAAGTTTAGAACCACCATGAGCAACGACATTGCCACCTTACTCGGAGTCCTCGTCCACGTCCTCGGCTTCGTCCTTGTCCCTCTTCCTCTTGGCTGATACTTCTTTGCTTGAACCACCAACTTGGCTATTGCTCTTCATCCAACCCTTGTAGATATTGAAACAAAGGTAGCCATCCATTGCAGCGTAGTGGATGTGGTCTATATGTAGTACATTCTGCTGCCATGCATAACGATGAAACGTGTAATGAGGTTTCTCCAATTTACGGTACGAAGGATGAACCATGGCTCCTGCCAAGGTCAGCATTGAGGGCTGACAAGAGGGCACCAGCCGATTCTTCTGGAGGTCGAAGGGGTTGCCTACAATGAGGCCTATCCGACCCAGGACTTCTTTGTCGTTCTTAAAGTCTACAGTAACGAATTTCACTATTTTGTCCTCGAGGAAGTTCTTAAAATCCTGGCACTCAACGTCGGCATGTCATATGTGGTAGACCAAGCAAACGTTATGTACGCAAACCTGGATCACGGCGGGCTTCTTCCTCTCTTCGTCCTTTAGATCCTTCTCTCGTCCCAGGACTGTGGTGTACTCAACATCTAGCCTAGTGACCCACTCATCATCTGAGTTTTCGAACATGCGTCTGAAGCAAGAAAGGCATCCTTTCACCCTCGCGGAAGAACGGGTGTAGATGACGTCGAACTCATCGCCGGTGATGGTTCTAACCTTGTACTCACCGCCGATCGGGGAGATTTGGGACGCCATGGATTTGGGAGCAGGGTTAGGATTAGTGGAACTGCCATAATGTGAATGGACGGGACGACTAGGAACGAACCGCCGTAGTATTAAAGGACGTGCGGGGACGAGTAGGAGCGAACTGCCAGCGTGCGAACGGCAGGGTAGTGGCTTTCCATTCTCCCATGATACGGGCTTCCGAGAGCCCTTGGATCTGAGATCGAACGGTTGCATGGCGTGATTCTAGACCTATGGGTGAATATCCTATCCTGGAGGGTTATTCTGCAAATTTTCAGCAACTTAGCATGCGACCGTTTGATCTCAGATCCAAGGGTTGCCAGCAGCCCGTATCATGGTCGCGCCTACCACGACCGTCGCGTCGCTCGCGCGGTCGCGCCCTTGGAGATTTAACACGGTGCGTTAGGCTATCTGATGTTGGCATGTCATACATAGTCATCACATAGTCACTCATACTACAACAAGGTTGCCTATAAGGTTGGTTATAAGTGTATTTTTTACTCCTCTCTATCTCTTTCTTCGTACTCCCTCCGTCCCATAATATAAGAACGTTTTTGACACTAGTGTAGTGCCAAAAACGTTCTTATATTATGGGACACAGGGAGTACTAGTATTTATTGCATTTGCCAAGGAGTGACCTCTTCCAATGAAATGGTCTTGCTAAGTTTGCTTCATTTAATTAGCTATAGACTCAAAATTGTCTTTTCACCTAGGTACACGCGCTTAGCACCGTTTCTTCCTTGGGTCACCAAACTAGTCTATCTCTTCTTGATTAACTTGCCACATCAGACTTTATGCCTATGTGGCAAGCTTAAGCACCTGTAGGAGCAAGTAAGTACAATAGTGCGCTTTACATGGCATTTTTGCATATGTGGAGGAAAGAGAGGCAAGGAAAAAGTGGAGAAGTGGGCTCTCATGCAAGAGCCAGCCTCTACTACATGGTGGAGCATTGGGAGAGGCACCTGTATGGAGGTGGTCAGGAATCGGGAGACTAACGCCGGTCATAGCGCCACAGTTAAAATGATAATGGCAAGTCAAATCACGGGGCCCCACCTGTCCAGCAGTAACTCGCTGTCAAATCACACAGCCCTACGTTTGCAGCAGCCTATCCCTCGTCTTCTCGCGTCTCTGTCGAACTGACTAGGCGGAACTGCCCCGCCTACCGCGCAGGAAAAGCCCCGCCCTCGACTTTTAAATACGACCACTCCCTCCGTCTAGGTGGGTAAGTCATCTTACGAAAACCAAATAATCCCAAAATACTAAGGCGCGGTGCACTAACTTCTACCTCGTTTCTTGTTTCTTCACATATCAACCAATAAGAATCCAATGATATACTTTTTGTGACATAGTAACTCATATTTAGTTAGTCAAATGGATGACCTAGAACTACGTGCAGGCCCTATAAACCGAGACGCCTACAAATAAAAAAACCGAGACGGAGAGGGTAGTTCAGCACGTATCTTTTTAGATCAATATAGTCGGGATTCACCAAGGAGCAAAACCAAGTGGTAGGCTGCTCTTGTCGTGTTGGCGTAGCAACTCAAGCAGGGTCAGTCCGCACAAGAAATGGCGACACACTTTACAGGACCCCTTTGGCAGACATGTGGCTCATCCACCGTCTTGTTCCACGTGCGATGCACCAAATTATAGTTCGGAGCAGCGGTGGGAATTGGAGGCACCCCGGTTGTAGCGCCGCAGTAGTAGAAAAAGAGAGATGAGGGGTCAAATCACAAAGCCCCACCTTTCCCGCATTAAGCTGGACGGATGAAGCAACCATCATTTCACTCTAGGGCGCAAGAGCATAAAGAAAAGAGAAAACAATGATGCGTGCGGCAGCTACCTAGGGCACCCTAGGGTAGGGGTCTCCACTACAGATCCTTTTTTTAAAGCGCCTCCACTACAAATCGGCTTCTCCCTCGTCCTCTTGAAGAAAACCGATGATGAGTGCGGCGGTAGGGTTTGTAGGAGTACTACGGCGTGCGGGGCCACGTCGTAGTAAACGGGTTCGAGTCGACGCCTTAAATATGTGTGGGCCGCTTGGTTTTACGGGAACGAGGCAACATTTTGGGTTCGGGGTCCAGTGGAGATATAGTACGTACAAAAAATTGTGGACGTAGGTTCGACCGAAAGGCAATGATGCATGGGCCCTGCATTTTGATATACCCGGGGCCGCGTGAAATTTGCTACTCTGCTCAAAACAAGTAAGGTACACATGTATTGAACGCATGAGATTTCGAAACCAAATTATGAATAAATACACACTATAGCATGTAAAGCTTTGAGTCATATATGCATGATGTAGATGTTCGTTTAGTTCTTATAGTTCATCTCATTCAAAATCAATTAGTTTTATAAAAATGTGAAGATTCATGGGGTTGTGCATTGTAAATCATAAAGTAAAAAACAAATAATGGCAATTCATTTAGAAAAAAATAATCAATTATGATACAGAAGATTCTAGAAAAAAGGAGAAGTGCTTGTGTTTTGAGGTTTGTGCATTATGCTTAAGTTCAACCATGGAGTCTTCTAAATTGTACATGTGGCAGATCTGGTAGAATGTTGATGATATCCAACGGCCAGTAGTGCTCGGATTTGCCCATCTCTGCACTGTCGGGTTAGCTTCATCCAGCGACCATCTTTCAAAGTTATTGGCACACTATATAGTTCTTGTGCCATAGTTGCATGTTTTGGAAAAAAGCTACTAGTGGGTTGTACTATCTATTTAGGAATAGAAGATGTATACATGGAAGTTGTAGGGAAAGAGATGACATGGAGCATCTCAATTCCTATGATTAGGGATTGGAAAAGAGATGTCATTTGGTTCACATCATAGGAACTTTTCTATTGAATCTAGAGATGACATGTATCTCAATTCCTATGAGAAGGGATTAGAAAAGAGATGTAATTTGGTTCATATCATAGGAACTTTTCTATTGAATATACGCTAATGTTTATTTTCCTTTGAAATTAAGGGAGTATAGGAATCCATTCATATGAACCAAGTGGCTCTAAAGCTATAGAAATGATATCATGTTTATTTCCTTTGAAATGTACAGTATATGAATCTATTCCTATGAACCAATTGGCTCTAAAGGAAAAAAAATCCTATAAAAATCATATCATATAGAGTTCCTATGATATTCCTCGATACTAAAGGATGGTTGAAATTGCTGCGGGTGATACGATGGTCTTTCTTTGTAGACTCCGCACCCATCTTTATAGTTACCTCTCAAAGATGAATGAAATGATATATACAGGGTATTCTACATGTGCAATTTGATACACGAAAACTCGGTAAAAGTTTGCGAGGTTCGAATTTTCAATAAAGCTATATGCACTGCATTTCGGAACGGAGGGAGCATACGGCAGTTGCTAACACTCACATGGAAGATTTGTGTGTAGGAGGAGTGGCTGTTCTGTTAAATGACATGGCAAAACTGACACTGTCAGATGCCGATCTAACGGTTCTTACGGCGTTCGTCAGGAAAAGGCTTGTGGCGAACGTTTGTCGGATAATGATTTACGGACACATGCATTGCATTGATACGTGCCCCCCTCTCTCTCACGCACACGCACCCTCACGAGTCACGACTCTCCCGAGTCCTCTCGCAGACTTGCACGTCGCACCCACCGTCTATCTGCAGGTAGACGTCACGCACATATGTGCTCTTCACACCCTACCCTCAGAACTTCTAAAAAACAAAAGACGGCGCGCACATTTTATTTTAGCTCACACGTCACACACATATACTATTACTCTTGCGGCGAACGTTCTTTGGGCATAGTATATTGTACTCTCACGAAGAGAAGCGGTGCACGCACGCACTAGTTCTCTCACACCCACTCACGGGTACACGGAGGAGCGCATTTTTCTGAAGCTGGTACAACAAAATCACTCCACTATATGTAAAAGCAGGAGCCTTAGCGCTTGCTTTACTAGGGTTCCTCTCGTTCACTCTCTCATGCTCTCCAGATCTAAGCAAGACATAGGTGGCCACACTCTCTCTCTCAGCTCACGGCTGGTCACAAATCCGGCCGGACAACCTCGACCGGGGCAGGGGTGTAGGTGCATCGTTCACGCTGTCGTCGGCGGCGAGGGAGGAGACCAACGGCTGCCCGCGCGTCATGATCGGCGGTCGTGCCGTTCTCTCCGAGAGAGCGCCGGCTCGGGAGGGCCTCCGACCCCTTCTTCCTCCCTGCGGTATTGTGGCCAAGATGCGGCCTCCCGACGCCGTCTTTGCCACATGCCGACGACCCTCAGGTATATATTACTTCGAAACCTGCCTTGCTCTACTGCCCCAGCTCTTCCCCCTTCGTGCAGATCCTTTTCTACTTCCGTCCGCTATTCCAAAGCCACCCAGACTTCTACTATTATTAGAAGTAAAGCTAGTTCATATAGTCAACTCAAAGCGTTGGTTCAAACAGGGAAGACAGTGGGAAAGCTGTAGCATGAATCTAGGACTTGGTTCTAAGAGGAAACGGGGGAAAGTAGTAATATCTGTCACTGTTTAAATAACCATATTTCGTATTTGCGCAAACAGGGATGTCTGTCTCCATATCGTTTCGGGATGTCTGTCTCTGTATCGTTTCTATCCGCGCAATCAGAAGCACACACCTCAGTTTTAGTACAACTACGCAAAATGAGATGGCTATCCCTCGTTGTCGTCGTCTAACCTCCCGTCTTCAAGGTATCCCTACATTGGTAGTAACTAAGGTAGAATGACCAACGCAATCTAAAAGAAGCTTATTCGTACGTTTTACTTCCTAATTGCAGTGCAGGGACGAGCGAAAACAACTGCATCCTAGTCTGGAATGCACTTTCTACTAGTTCATCCATGGACCGAGGACTAGCTGGCACGGCTGCACGGCGGTTTTTTGGACAGGTGCGCGGACAAGAGGCATTGTGGTCTGCTTATTTCTGCAAATAGCGGTGCTTAAATTTAGTGGAATGCACAAGAATTTCACCTGGTCAGTACACTGCATGGTTCAGTTCAGCATTCCAGCTGAGACCACAATTATAATTGGTTATTCTGGAATGAGAGAACCTAACCCTGGATGGTGGCAACAAGAAAAAACCAGAGTGAACTCCAGGAAATTTAAGCCTGCTGGGAGGCCCTTTGCTCAGAGAAGCCTTGCTTGTTTTTTCCTGATTTGTAAACCTTCTCACAACTTTGTCTTTTGCTATGAACTAGTATATGTTTGTTATGTTCTATGAATCATTGAGATGTATAAAATTGCTTAACTTATGCTTTTCAAGTTTTTTATGAAGACGAGTTTAATGTGAGTGTTCCACATGAGCGTTGGACTAGCGTGTGAACGTTTGGAATTTATTACATTGTGGCCTCAATTAACTGCATGAACCACTGTAACAAGATAAATAGTTGCTTATATGTCAGACAGCAGATTGTTGATTGTTAGCTGGTTGATAGCCTAGTGTTGAAGCGAGCTGAGCCAATGTGCCGTGTTTTGCACAACTGCTTACAAGTGGGGTAGCACCAACAGTGTTTACAAGTACTTATGTATACGTCGGCGCACGGTTCTCGAACGAGTGCTCTATTTCATCAAAACACACACTGCTCGTATGATAAACCGTGACAACTTATGTCTTACCATGCCATATTCATGAAAAACTAGTGATGACGCATCTGTTTCGGCAATAATTACGATGGTTCTCACATGATTCACAGGCACACAAAAGTAGCAGCAGTTCCCATAGACGGAATCAAACAGAGTACTAGCCCCAGAGGGGTCGATAACAGGCAAGGTTCGGATAATTAGACACAATCCAAACTACTATTAAACACTAGCTGGGGCAACTATTTCATGCCTCAATCTAATTTGGGCTGGACACAAGACGGACCTTGCCATGAACATCATCGAGGACGTCCCGCAGTAGCTTAATCCTGTGAACCTTCATGAAGACAACCTTGTGGCCTTGCCACTGATAAACTTGTTTGTGGAGGCATGCCATGTCATCTTCCTGCGTAAGCTTGACAATACCAGTATGACTCACAAACGAAGGAGTAGCTTTGAACTTCTTGTGCTTCAGTACACCCTGGACAACACACCTGACAACAGTGAGGCTGGAATACAACTCTTCATTGGTATAATCGCAAATGGCTTCCAGGATCCAACAGCCTAAGAACTCTGTTTTCCTAGTGCGTATATTCAGGTCGTCCGCCTCATAGCGAGTGACATGTACAACCACACAATCCTTGTCTGCATCAGGGCTCTAATTGAAACAGAAACAAGTTCTGAATTACTTTTCAGTACAAGAAACACAAGTTATTTAAACCACTATGTATAGCATGGCATCGAAGCTAATAAAATTTTGCATTATTAATCACCACATACTTCCTTTTCTAAAAAAAATCACCACATAATTAGATGAAAAACCACAATCGAGATCGGCAAAGAAGGAAATCACCTTGGGCAGCTCAGCGGGGGGGACACATCCTCGAAGGGGGAAAACTGCTCCTGCAGTGCTACAGGGGCTGTAACCTCAAACGGGGCGTTGACCATCTCAGTAGTGGCTGTGAGCGTATCTGGGGTCGGCTCGGTGGTTGCCTCCATCTTCTTGGAGCTCTCTGTCTCGTGGGGATCAGCCTCCCGCGTCTGCTCCAATATCGGCAGATCTTTGCCTGGTTCTCCTTGGTCCATCATGAAACTGACGAATACTAGGAGACCACTAAAAGGAAAACTCAATCGCAATGACAATGAAACAAAAAAGAGAGTGAGGATCGGTTACTGCTTTGCAAAAGTTCTTTTTTTTCTCTGAACGAAAATATACCAACATCACGGATCCGCTTACCTTCCCTTCGTTGGGAGAGAAGAACAGTGGCAGATGCGAGTGTTGCCTTTCTTGAAGACGGTGAGGGAGAAGGGGATTCAGCGAAGAGTGAAATGATGCTTGCTTCGTCCGTCAAACTTAGACTGCGGGGAGGTGGGGTTTTGTGATACGACGGCTCGTTACTGCCGCGCTACGACCGGGGTGACTCTCCGCCTGCATACTGCCTTCTAATTTGGTGGATGGCATTTGGGCCCGCGCGCTGCATGGCCCGCATGTAGGTGAACAAAAGTATAACGGCATTCAGTACAGGGAGACGTTTCAATGACCTAGGAGGAGCCAGAAGCGGTAGAGTGTCTCCACTGCACTAGTAGTAATTGTTTTTCTGGGTAGCTGTAGAGTGTCTCCACTGTACTAGTAGTAATTGTTTCTCTGGGCCCAAGACAAAACAGCCCATCCACGCTAGTAAATAGTAAAATCAATTCAAAAGCCCATATATTTACTGAATGAGAGGCGCTACCCACACCCAGCACACCGCGCCCCCCAAAAAAACATGGGTGCTCTTCTTCCTCCTCGCTCCCACCGACCTCATGTCAGCTCGCTCCACTCGTACCCCCAAATTCCTCACCTCACTCCTACAGAAAACCCCAGCTCCCCTTCTTCCTCACTCCTACAGAAAACCTTCAGCTCCCCTTCTTCTTCGCTCGCAATACAACTAGGCTCGTCATTCGTTACTCTGCTCAAATCCGTGAGCGCGACGCGACGCCCTCGAGGAAAATGGAGTCGGCTGACCCCAGCACCAAGAAGATGAGGCTCCCGCCAGCGGCGATGCCTGTTGTAGATCCCGCACCCGACAGCGCGGGGAGAAGCAGCGACCCCGGCCCCACCGGATCCCAGGAACCCATAGAATCTCGGGTGGACCGCATCAGCGATCTCCTGGACGCCGTCCTTGGGTAGATCATCTCGCTTCTCCCCACCAAGGATTGCTGCCGCACCCAAGTCCTCTCAATTCGGTGGCGCCCTCTATGGCGCGCCGTGCCCCTTAATCTCGACTGTCATCAGCTATCTCTCTTCAATGATTTTGAAATCCCTAGAGCCATCATCTCCTCCCACCAGGGCTCCGTTCAAAGCCTCTACATCCCGTCATGCTACCTGAGCAAGCATACCATGCCCTGCATGGTGGACGCCTGGCTGAAATCCCCTGAATTCACAGAACTACAGCTGCTTGAGTTCTACTATTCCCCTGGAAATCACATACCACATACCGAACGCCGTGAACTTGTGCCCTGAGCACCGATGTCCATCTCGCGGTTTTCCTCCTCTCCCCACACCGCCACCTTTGCTCTGTGCTACCTACCAGACAATCTAGTACTAAACCTTCGACTTCCATTTCTCAAGAAACTTTCACTTGTGCGGGTTCGTATATCGGAGGCCTCATTGCACAGCATCATCCACTCCAGTTGCCCTGCGCTGGAGTACTTGGTGCTTGTTTTCACAGTTAGAATCGGTTGTCTCCAAATAAAGTCGCCTAACCTTGTAAGAATTGGAATTTCTTTTGACGGAAGGCAGCTCATCATCCAAGATGCCCCTTCACTTCAAAGGTTGATCCTTTATTCTAGTTATTCACCGTTGCAAATAACCGTCCTCTCTGCGCCTAAACTGAGACCTTGGGTGTAATACATGATCTCTGTGCTCATTTCAATATGGTGTTTGGCTCCACAGTTCTTCAGGTACTTTATATTATCATCTACACTTGTAACCATAAGCTACATTTTAAATTTTTGCGCATAATTTATATATCATCTTGGAGTACACATTTTGTACTAATATTATGTTCTATGCTCAATGAAGAGTTTCTCCATGGATGGCCTATCAATGGTGTTGGATTCTGTCAAGATCTTATATATCCAAATTAATAGTTTTGATCTGAACAAGATTATTGGCATGCTGCAATGCTTTCCATGTCTGGAGAAGTTTGTATATAAAGGTGATAATTTCACGCATATTGGAAGCCCGCATATAGTGTACTAGAATTAACCGTTCAGCTGTTGCTCTTTCGACACTCTTCTTTTAGACCTTAACTGTTTTCAATCTTCATGTCTATTTAGGCAACAGGACGGGGTAAGAAAGTTATAACCAATCGGTGGATTCGTAAGCATCGGGATTTTCTCACTTCTCATGAGATTTGATTGAAGACAATAACGCTAGAACGATATGTAGCCAACCGTGCAAACACAAGATTTGTCACATTCTTCCTGCTGAATGCGAGGTTACTATTGTCCATCAGGCTTAAGTTTATCAGCAGCATAGTTTTGACGGATGGGTATGTCGAAGAGCAAAAAAAGGAGTTTCAGGTGGGCAAAAGAGCTTCTGAACGTGCCGGGCTTCTATTTACAACATATTGTGGTCATAATCCAGTAAATTTTACGACCCAGGATGTTCATTCTATGGACCTGACCGATCCATTTGACTGTGACTGCCGAAAACAGTGCTGGAGTTAGATGTTGTTGCCCTTTTCAATCTGGGTTTTTTTTGTAAACCTGATGAACAATTAACCCTCGTGCTTTTGTACAGTTTGTAAGCTGGAGTTAGATGTTCCTGCCCTTTTCAACTCGGCTGTGACTGTCATATTTGCATTCTGACATTTGGGACCCGCGAGGAAATAGCCTATCCAAGGTGGTGTCGACTTACTAGCCAGTAAACAAACGATTCTGCCTACCAGCCGTTGGATTGACATCCAACATCTGTTGTGTATCTTCTATCTCTTGTCTTCTTCTTCCTCCAGTCGCCCAAACCAAACCACCCCGTCGGCTCCGCCTGCTCCCGCCTCCCATGGCTGGCTGCGCCTCCGCCGCCCTACCGTACGTACCCTCCAACGTTGGCCAGTCCCTCCCTCTATTCCCCCACATGTCCTGTTATTCTCCGGCGACGTCAGCCCCAACACGCACCGGCGCCCGAACCAGTCAACCCTCGTACTCCCCTCCGCCTGCGACTGGACCGGCGCATCTTCAACGGCTCCTGTTTGGTCCGTCCGAGGCCTCGCCGTCGTCCTCCGCCTTGCGGCCTTGGTTCGCTCGCCATGCGCGGTGTGCCGCCCTCTTGCGTTGTCAACGTCGTCAACAACCGAGAGGAACAAGGAGATGACTGTACGTGGAGAGGATGACAGTAGGGACCCACCAGCGTCATGGCAGTACGCAAGCAAGTGCCTCTATAGTACAAGCCCAAAAATATGGTTCCTCCTAATGGTTGGACATCTGGGGCTCACGCCATTGTCAACGTAGTCAATAAACGAGAGAATTACACTACGAGCGGCTCACACCAGGGACCCAGCAAGTCGCGCAGTTTTTTTTTTTTGAGGAACAAGCAGTTGTTATTTATACTAGTTTTAGCGACGGATCAGGGTAACAACGGGGCTGTGCGGGGGCTGTGGCCCGTCTAGCCAGGGTTTTATTTATGTTTACCACATCATGAGCCTAGTTGTGTTGTAACCGTGGCCACAATATGGGGTGTAATGCTAACAAAAAGAAGATGGGCTCCAAAAAATTCTTAAGAATTAGCAAATGGGCTGTACATTATTAGAAATAATGGCTGATGGGCTGTATGCTATTTTCCACAGATTTGAGGCTGACTTGTGCACCTACTACAGGTTGACGCGTATGTTTTCATAGAAAAAAGGTTGACGCACACGCAACGCCCTGTCAACTTAGTCAACAGACGAGAGCAGTGACTGTTGGATGTCCATCCAACGGCTGTCGTGCTTCTTCAATCTCTGCTCTTCATGCTCCAGCCGCTCAAACAAGCGCCGGCGGGAGTGCCTGCTCCCTCCTCCCGCGGCCGGCTATGCTGCCGCGCAGGCCTCACGGCCCCACCGTACTCCCATCGCTAGCCTAGCCATCCCTCTACTCACCCACACATGCTGTTATTCTCCGGCGATGGTAGACGAACCAGTAAACCCTCGTACTCCTCCGTGTAGGAAACAACTGCTGAGTATTCCCTGGCTCCGTGTCATTCCCTTCCTAGGCCTCGCCGTCGTCCACCGCCCTGGTGCTCTCGGCGCGGCCTGGTCAACGTGGTCAATGAACGACATCCATCGGAAGTGGACTGTACGTGGAGAGGCTGACAGCTGGGTCCACGGCCGCACGCAAGGAAATGTCTCCTTATTACGCGCAAACTAATGATTCCTCCACCTGACAGCTAGGACCCACAGGAAGGGCCTCTGTATTTCGCGAAAAAAACGTTCCCCCCGTTGACAGGTCGGACCCACCAGCTATATCTTCGCACGCAAGGAACTGCCTCCTTATTACGCCCAAAAAAATGAATACCCCCCTGCTAGCTGGGACCCACCATATTGTTGGGCTGACTTGTGGGCCTACTAAGTTGACGGGGACGAAGGGCTTTGTCAACTTAGTCAATACTCCAGTGACCGTATGATGTCCATCCAACGGTCATAGTGCTTCTTCAACCTTTGGTCTTCTTGCTCCAGCCGCCCAAAGCAGCGCCGGTCGTGCCGCCTGCTCCTGCTCCCATGGCCGGCTGTGCTACCGCCTACTCCTGCCTCCTGTGGCCCGGCTCCGTGTCGTCCCCTTCCTAGGCCTTGCCCTCGTCCACCGCCGTGGTGCTCTAGGCGCGGCGTGGTCAATGTGGTCAACGACCGACTTCCATCGAAAGCGTACTGTACGTGGAGAGGCTGACAGCTGGGTCCACGGTAGCCGCAAAGAAGTGCCTCCTTATTACGCGCAAAATAATTATTCCTCCACCTGACAGCAGGGACCCACCGGACGGGCCACCAGTATTTTGCGAAAAAAATCGTTTCCCCCTGACTGCTGGGACCCACCGGACGGGCCACCGTATTTCGCTAAAAAAATGTTCCCCCCGCTGTCAGCTCGGACCCACTGGAAGTGCCTCCTTATTACGCACAAAAAAATGAATACTCCCCCGGCTAGCTGGGACCCACCTTGGTGGGAGGCTGACTTGTTGGCCTACTAAGTTGACGGGGATGAAGGGCTTTGTCAACTTAGTCAATATGAACGAGTCTAGCTCCAGTGACCGTACGATGTCCATCCAACGGCCGTAGTGCTTCTTCAACCTCTGGTCTTCTTGCTCCAGCCGCCCAAAGCAGCGCCTGTCGTGCTGCATGCTCCTGCCTCCCGTGGCCGGCGGTGTTGCCGCAGAGGCCTCACCGCCCCCTACTATTCCCACCGCTGGCCAGGCCCTGCGGCGACGGCAGCTTCAAACCACACCCGAACCAGTGAACCCTCGTACTCCTCTCCGCGCGGGCTTCCACTGCCGTGTCTTCCTCGGCTCCGCGTCGTCCCCTTCCTAGGCCTCGCCGTCGTCCACCGCCGTGGTGCTCTCCGCGCGGCGTGGTCAACGTGGTCAAGGAACGACTTCCATCGGAAGAGTACTGTACGTGGAGAGGCTGACAGCTGGGTCCACGGCCACAGCCCAGTTTTTTTGTGATTTGCCAAGTCGCTTTGTCAGGCCTGTTGGGCTGCAAATCTTTCAAGACGAGGAGAGCTTCCATTCGGCTGGCCGAGAAAATGACCCATCAGTAATGAGAAATGGGCTGTACATTTTTAAAACACATCAAACCGGCAATTAGTTTCAAATATCTTTTTTTTCAGTTCAATATTTTAAATTACATTAATTTTTATGCATGGAGAATTTGTTGAATTTTATATTGATATACATTTATTTTTAAAATCAGTTTGAATGTGAGTCGAAATTTCGGGATTAAAAACAGTCCGGACTGCACCGAAATATGCAAAATTTCGTATAATTTTTTAACCGTGGCCACAATATGGGCTGTAATGCTAACAAAAAGAATATGGGCTCCAAAAAAAACCTTAAGAATTAGCAAATGGGATGTAAATTATTAGAAATAATGGCAGATGGGCTGTATGCTGTTTTTCAGATTTGAGTCTTTCCTAAAAAAAGGTTGACGCACAAGCAGTGACTGTTGGATGTCCATCCAACGGCCGTCGTGCTTCTTGAATCTCTGCTCTTCCTGCTCCAGCCGCTCAAACAAGCACCGGCGGGACTGCCTGCTCCCTGCTCCCCGCGGCCGGCTGTGCTGCCGCGCAGGCCTCACCGCCCCACCGTACTCCCATCGCTGGCCTAGCCATCCCTCTACTCACCCACACCTGCTGTTATTCTCCGGCGACGGCAGACGAACCAGTAAACCCTCGTACAGTCGTACTCCCCTCCGCGTGGGAAACAACTGCCGAGTCTTCCTTGCCTCCGTGTCGTCCCCTTCCTAGGCCTCGCCGTCGTCCACCGCCGTGGTGCTCTCGGCGTGGCGTGGTCAATTGGTCAACGACCGACTTCCATCGGAAGAGTACTGTGCGTGGAGACGCTGACAGCAGGGTCCATGGCCGCAGCAAGGAAGTGCCTCCTTATTACGCGCAAAATAATTATTCCTCCACCTGACAGCGGGGACCCACCGGACGGGCCACCGTATTTCATGAAAAGAACGTTTCAACCCTGACTGCTGGGACCCACCAGTGACACCTTCGCACGCAAGGAAGTGCGTCCGGGCAAAAAAAATGATTCGCCCCCCTAACTGCTGGGACCCACCAGCTACATCTTCGCACGCAAGGAAGTGCATCCGGGCAAAAAAAAACGATTCACCCCCCTGACTGCTGGGACCCACCAGCTACATCTTCGCAGGCAAGGAAGTTCCTGACAGTCGCGACCCACCTGGTCGAAGCGTACGTAGCGTTGTCATTCTGGTCACGAACGTGTACGTACATACTGGTCGATGTAGAGGCGCGCACGTGTCGTAGTAGAGGCGCGCACGTGTCGTAGTAGAGGCGCGCACGTAGCATGTACACGTACGTACAGCGGCGAGGGTGCAAGAAAGAAAATACGGCCACGTACGTACATACGGGCAGGGTCTCGAACGCCTACTCGCGCATACATACAAGGCTGGGTCGGAACGGAGAAACAGCGTCGTCGTCGTGTTCATGGGGAGCCAACCGGCTGGGTCGGAACGGGAATGCGTGGCCGTGTTCATCGGGAGGGCTTGGACGGAACAGGCGATGGAAACGAGGCCTGACGTACCGCACAATGGAGGAAACGGACCTTCTACGTTCAGAACGGGGTCCTGTTGATCGGGAGGGGTGTGGCGTACCGCAAAACGGAGGAAACGGACCTCCTACGGTCGAAACGGGGGTCCTGTTGATCGGAAGGGGTGGGGCGTACCGCAAAACGGACGAAACGGACTTGTGTTGGAGCGCTACGGTCGAAACGGGGGTCCTGTTCATCGGGACGGGTGTGGCGTACCGCAAAACGGGACTCCACGGGATACTGTTCATCTCCACCGTCGACCTCGTCCAGCCTCCACGGGCTACCGTCGACCTCCTCCAGCCTCCACGGGCTCCTGTTCATCCAGCCTCCACCGCGCGCTACTCCACCGGCTACTGTTCAACCACCCCTCCACAGCCACCCCTCCACCGTCTATTGTTCATCCAACCCTCCACACCATGGGGTCCTGTTCAACCACCCCTCCACGGGCACCCCTCCACCGTCTACTGTTCATCCAGCCCTCCACACCACGGGGTCCTGTTCATCCAGAGGCAATGCCACCGCTCACTGTTCATCCAACCCCCCCTCCCCCCCGTAACGCTCACTGTTCATCCAATCGATCGGCTTCAGTTAGCAGCAGTAGCGAAGGAATTGCTCGATCGGGTTCAGTTAACAACCATCGATCGATCGCTCGGGTTCAGTAACGCATAGCCTGCAGTGCAATCGCTCGGGTTCAGTTAGAGCCCAACGCCTCGCTCGGGTTCAGTTAGAGCCAAGGCCTTGCACACACGCGCGTACGTGTACGAGAGAAACGCGCATCGCTCGGCCCCCGACCTCCCACCATAACCGGGAACTCCCCGAAATTTTCCTCCCCCTCGCTTCTACCATGGTTTTTTCCGTCATGGACGGCCCAAAGAATGTCATGCAGTTGCGTCTCCGGCCCGCCCAGGATGAAAATCCCATTTTCTGTCATGATTTTTTGTCATAGAAGTAGGAGCCCACCACATCTATGATGATACCGGGTTTTGTCACAATTACCGTCATAGAAGTGTCATATGTATGAAAGAAAAAAAATTCGTTCGGCCCAAAATGTCACGGATGTGTCTTTTTTTTTGTAGTGAAAGGAGGGCAAAAGAAATTTCCCCCGCAAATCAAAACGGTGAATATGATAAACGCCATCCACATTCCCAAACTGGAACGGACGTGCACTCTTAGGGATGTCGACTTAACGGAGCCAGTCGCCCCACAATATAAACTACGGCCAATCACTTTCGAACGTACGGATCGTCCGGCCAATACCAATCAGGGCAATTCAGCCGCACTCGACCTTGACCCAATAATTGACGGATTCCACCTCACACGAGTCCTTATGGACGGAGGCAGCAGCCTAAACCTGCTGTATCAGGACACAGTGCGCAAGATGGGTATTTATCATTCGATGATCAAGCCCACTAAAACCACCTTTAAAGGTGTTATACCAGGTGTGGAGGCCCGTTGCATAGACTCCATCACTCTGGAGGTAGTCTTTGGATCACCGAATAATTACCGTACCGAAGAGTTAGTCTTCGACATCTTCACTTTCCGCAGTAATTATCATGCACTGCTTGGACGAACCGTGTTTGCTCAATTCAACGCGGTGCCACACTATGCCTACCGTAAGCTCAAGATGCCCGGTCTGCGTGGCGTCATAACGGTTAATGGCAAGGCCGAACTCCACCTCTGCGCCGAAGAGTGTACAGCCGCTTTGGCAGTAGACGCAACGAAAGGCATCTTTCAATCGAACCTCGAGTCGACGGCCAAGCTCCCGGACACCGTCAAGGGAGTCCGAACTACTCTGCGGTAGGATAGCCCGGCTCGTCCAGAGCTCAATTAAAATGCTCCGGCAGTAAACAGAGGCACAGCTAGGATAAGCCACACAATGCGGCTTAACCGCTCCGTGGCACATAAATATCTTTTATGCACTATCTTTGCAGGTCCACTTTTGCGTAGGCCAGGACTGGCGGCATGGAAACAGCTCGAATGCGTAAGGGAATCCTTAGAGATGCCCCTTGACGACCATCCAGTTACACTCCGGACCCACACACAGCCTCGTCCCGCTTGATCTCAGCAGGTTTCGAAGTCATATTTCTTTTTCTATCACATTACTTGTATTCGTACGCTTTGGCGTGTTATTCAATTACAACATGTGGCTTTATATGACGCTTATCTGCTATTGTTTCTTACTAACACTCTTCGTCAAAATGGCATCCATACATCGTGATATGCCTTAATATGCCAGAGGCTTCATTGTACCCATAATAACGGCAATAAAGTCCGAACACCTTCACGGACGTTCGGCACCCCGAACTTATAGCATTATATGCATCAGCTCCGAATCATGTCTTGGGTCAATAGTTGGGTTTGCCCGGCTCCCCTGTTTTGCTGCCTTACGTTCCGCTATATCGGCTAAGGTGGCACAGGGAGAACTACTGCGATCGTGTCCCGGTTCTTCCGGACGAGCGCCTCAGTAGAGAAAGCCAAAAACTGACTGTCATGATACGGCGAGAGCTGGTCAGCTGTTCGAGAGGTTGTAAAATCTTTAAGGATTTCTTCCACATAATCCCATAACTAATGCAGCGTGCGATGGATCGGCATTTCTTCCAGTCAGGTGCTTATAGAGCCCCTTGTGCGATCTTCCGAACACCAGGGGTTGAGCCTACCTTCCTTTTGTCAAACTCCTATGGCTAAGTGAGAGTGATAAAGCCCTATAGTCTGATTGCCTGGTTCGTTGTGCCGAACACCTCCTTCAAGGACCCAAAACTGGGATAAAGAGTGCTCAAGTTTATCCCGAACACCCACATACTTCCTACGTGGGAGCAGAAGCCGACGACTGGCCAACTCTCAGGATTAATATATAAAACGGCCGCGCGGGAGGAAAAACTTTCAAATAACAAGCAATAAATAATAGAAATGACCTTGTTCAAACATTAAAACGGACAACATGACTGTATTCATGAAAATATAATGTCCTTGGTGCATTGCTCCGCCGCAAGGCGGGATCCTTTCAGGACACTATCATAATATAATTCAGGCTTGCGGTGCTCCTTCCCCTCCGGCGGTCCCTCGGTCATCTGCTTTTCAGCATCCATCTTCCCCCAGTGCACCTTTGCGCGGGCGAAGGCCATTCGCGCACCCTCAATATAGACCGACCGCTTGATGACATCAAGTCGAGGGCAGGCACTCACAAGCCGCTTCACGAGCCCGAAGTAGCTTCTTGGAATCAGCTCGGCGGGCCATAGCCGGATAATCAAATCCTTCATGGCTAGTCCGGCCGCCTTATGTAGTTCGATCAACTGCTTCAGCTGATCGGCAAATGGCACCGGATACACTGATGCCAGATACTGCGACCAGAAGAGCTTCTCCGTAGTGCTCCTTTCTTCAGCTCGATAGAATTGTGCGGCATCAGATATGCTGCGTGGCAGCTCCGCAAATACCCCTGGAGAAATTAGAATTCAAATTATCAACTTGATTTTCTCCTTTCAAATACCCGCTTTGTATAGAAAAGGCCTTACCAGCCGCAATCTTCCTCGCCTCCTGGATTTCCTTCAGGGCACCTTGGGCTTCCCCCCGGGCATCACTTGCAGCTTGGCGAGCTTGGGAGAGTTCGGATTCTTTCCCTGATAAACTCTGCTCCAAGGTCTTGCATTTCTTCACGGCCTCTTGAAGCTCTCGCTCAGCTTCAATAACCCTGGCCTCGTTCTTTTCGCGAAGAGCCTGCTCTGCGGCGTCCTTCTTCTCGGCTTCGGCCACAGCCTTCTTGAGAGCCTCAATTTCGGCCGTCGCCCCTAGAGCACATCCTAACAATATTTTCATCATGCTAACTTATTCATTCGTGCTGAATGCGAACAAGGTTTCGGCATACCTTGGTTATCCTCCAACTGCTTCTTCACTCGGCCAAGTTCTCCTTCGGCCCGCTCCAGACCCTGCCTCAGTCTGGAGACTTCCGCAGTTTGAGAGGCGACAGTTGCTGCAGACGCCTGCTTTTGAACAAAAGAGAGATGCCATAAAGTGAGTCTCCTGCGAACATATATTTGATCCTCTGTTCGGTTGTTTCTTTCACCGAACAGTGTATCAGGGGCTACTACCTATACTATGACACTCTTCGAAACCCCACAAAACATACCTCAAAGCCCGTTATAAGGCTGATGCAGGCTTCATTCAGTCCACTCTCAGCGGACTAAATCTTCTCAATCACCGTACCCATAAGGGCACGGTGTTCTTCAACAATGGAGGCGCTCTTCAGCGCCGCCAGTAAACTATCCGGCACCTCTGGTTGGACAGAGGTTGCCAACGGAACAGGCGCACCCCCTCCAGTCGAGGGAGGCTGCCTGCCTGATTCTGGAGCCGTACCGGTCTCCGGAATTGTGTCTGGCCGGCGGCCGAATTCGAGATAGCCCCTGCCGTCGATGTCCATGGGAGCCTTTTCTCCCGTCTGTCCGGCCCAGGAAGTTTGAGCTTCTGGTACCACCTTGACGATCCCCCCCCCTTCTTGGCCTAGGTCCCTCTGTGACGATACCTCGCTGTCGTTCACGTGTTTTGGGGAAGGAGCCTTCGGGGGCGTCTCCCTGTCCATAGCATTCGAACCCAATAAATCCTCTGATGAGGATCGCTCGGTGCGGGACCTCGCCGGACTGCAAAAAAGTACGGCTCAATGATTAAAACGTCATGCCATAGTGAGTCCGGATCCGTAAATGTGTTTGGATTTTGTATACTCATGAGTTCACCAGGGGCTGGGCCCTGGGATCCCACTCCGGGCTGCTGTCGGCGGCGGCGGTGGACTCCTCCGGAAGAGGAGTTTTTCCCCTCTTAGGCGACTCAGCCTCCAAGGATGTGGAGGCCGTCCTTTTCTTTCTTCCCCCCGCTGGGGATTCGTCTTCCTCCTCCTCGTCGTCCTCTTCGGAGGAAGAACGGGCATTGGAGTCTTCGGATATTGTGTCCGAGGCGCCACGGCCACGGAGGCCGCCCCTGGTCTTTTTGGCCTCCCTCTGGGCCTTCTTCTTCGGCGCCTTGTAAGGCGTCGGGACCAGCATCTTCGTCAGAAGTGGGCTGGCCGGTTCTTCCGGCAGTGGGGCCGGACAGTAGATCCACCCCGCCTTCTTCGTCCATCCCTAGGAGAGTTGTGGAAAGCACATTAAGCATTTCCCTTGGGTTATGCGAATAAAACATATACTGACTTACCGAACTTGCAGGGCGGGACAATTGGTACCCATGGTCCTCGGGTGAGTCCGGCCATGATTTGCCGGACTTGAAAAGCACCTTCCAGATGTCTTTGTGTGAGGAGCCAAAGAGCTCTTGCAGGGTCTGGTGCTTGGCCGGGTCGAATTCCCATAAATTGCAAGCCCGGTGTTGACAAGGAAGAATCCGACGAACTAACATCACCTGGACTACATTGACAATTTTGATATTCTTGTCTTCCATGTCTTTAACGCGCGTTTGGAGCACCGACAGTTCGTCGGACGAAGACCAGTTCAGGCCTTTCTTGGGCCAGGACGTAAGCCGTAGGGGACCTCCGGATCGGAATTCGGGAGCTGCGGCCCATTTTGGGTCGCGTGGCTCGGTGACGTAGAACCACTGCTGCTGCCACTCTTTGACGGAATCATTGAAAGTACCAGACGGCCATGTGATGTTGGGCATCTTGCTCACCATGGCACCTCCGCACTATGCGTGCTCGCCGCTCACTACCTTGGGATTCACATTGAAAATCTTCAGCCATAAGCCGAAGTGCGGTGAGATGCGGAGGAAGGCCTCGCACACGACGATGAATGTCGAGATGTTGAGGAAGGAATTTGGGGATAGATCATGAAAATCGATCCCGTAGTAATACATGATGCCGCGAACGAATGGGTGGAGGGGAAACCCTAGCCTACGGACAAAATGAGGGAGGAATACAACCCTCTCGTGGGGTTCCGGAGTAGGGACGATCTGTCCCGCCGTCGGAAGACAGTGGCTGATTTTCTTGGCCAGTTACCCGGCCTCCTGAAGCTTTTTGATATCCTTCTCCCGGACGGTGGAGGCCATCCACTTGCCTCCTGCTCCGGATCCGGACATTTTCGGAGGGCCTTTGTGGGCGGAGAAGACGAACGCTTGGGCGCTGGAGCTCGAGCGAGAGGGGGAACGGATAAGCAGAGAGAGAGGAAGGCGTGGGTGAAAAAGGGGAGCCCTTATCTCCTTATAAAGGCAGCAGGGATCCTGCGCCTTCCCACTTGCCCGGTAAACTCGCTTATTCCCCAAGCACCGCGATTGATGGCGCGGTTGGGTTACTCACACCCGTATTGATGAGAATCCCGTGATAAGGGGACACGATCTCTGCCTTGACAAGACGTGCTAATAAAACCGCCTCGATATGTGCGGTAGCAGGTTGAGAAAAACGGTTCGCATAATGACCGGGCCGCAGCGTGATGTCACGCTATGAAAAGTTGTCAGCAGATTAGATTTGTGGAATATTGTGCTCTCTACGGTGGTATGTGGAAATTGTTTTGCAGAGCCGGACACAATCCTTGTGTTCAAAATCTTCTATGGAGTATTCGGAGAAGGAACCCGCCTTGCAATACCGAAGACAATCTGCGCGCCGGACTCATCGTCATTGAAGCCTGGTTCAGGGGCTAGTGAGGGAGTCCTGGATTAGGGGGTCCTCGGACAGCCAGACTATATATTTTGGACGGACTGTTGGACAATGAAGATACAAGATTGAAGACTTCGTCCCGTGTCTGGGTGGGACTCTCCTTTGCGTGGAAGGCAAGTTTGGAACGGATATGTAGATCTCCTTCTCTATAACCGACTCTTTGTAACCCTAGCCCCCTCCGGTATCTATATAATCCGAAGGGTTTAGTCCGTAGGATGACACCAATCATAATCATAGGCTAGCTTCTAGGGTTTAGCCTCTACCATCTCGTGGTAGATCAACTCCTGTAATACTCATATCATCAAGACCAATCAAGCAGGAAGTAGGGTATTACCTCCATCGAGAGGGCCCGAACCTGGGTAAACATTGTGTCCCCCGCCTCCTGTTACCATTGGCCTTAGACGCACAGTTCGGGACCCCCTACCCGAGATCCGCCGGTTTTGACACTGACACCCACTTTCAAAATTTGTTCACAAATTGCTAAAATGTTCATGTTTTCAAATTTTGTTCGTAAATTCAAAAAAAGTTCACACTTTCTATTTTTTTCAATTTGTTTTAAAAAAATCATGTTGCCGAACAATTTTTAAAATTTTTCCCGCTTTCAAATTTTGTTCACAAAGAAAGTCGAACATATTTCACAAATTCAAAAAATGTTCAGATATTACCAATGTTGAGGATATCGCTTATCGTTATCGTCTCGGTCAGCTAGGGATTAGAGATTAATCAGAAATCGGCTGATTAATCGATTTTATCGGTCAACTATTAATCGGATATTTTTTTGCAAATCTCAGGTTCCCAACACTAAAATACGCTATATTCAATACTAAAACAATAGACAGAAGTGTTACCTTGATTTCTAGCCTTTGAATCCTCGTAAAGTGACAAACAAAATATGGCAATAGTACATATTCCGCAACAAGGTCCACAAAACATAAATAAATATAGTTTTTGCCAACATAGTGCGATGAATAGGTCTAATTTATCGGTAGATTCCTGATAAATCGCTTGTCAGAACGATAAATCAGTCCAAAATATAAACGGCAAAGATAAGGCATAATCTTATCGGTCACCCCCTGATTAGAGATAAATCGGAAGATTAATCGGTGAATCGGAAGTTTTTTGAACAGTGGATATTAAAAAAATGTTCCAGCTTTCGCAATTTGTTCACAAATTCAAAACAAATTGTGCTTTGGAAAGAAAATCATAATTTGGCAAAATGTTCCTGTTTTTCAGAAAATGTTTGCGCCTTTTTAAAAATTCTTCATAATTTTGAGAAATGTTCTAAATTTCATAAAATGTTGGAGGTTTTAAATTTTTGTAGGCAATTTTGAAAATGTTTGCGTCTCAAAATATATCTACCTTTTTCAGAAAGAAAATCACGCTCAAATTTTCAAAAAAAAAATTACAGTTGTTGCTGCTTATAGTTCACATATAATAAAAAAAGGTAAATGGGCCGGCCCAGGTGAGCTGGCCTTATGCGAAACCTCAACTCTTTGACGCAAAGCGCGTCACATAGGACCTCTGGATATAGGGGCGCCCAAGCGAGAGTACAGTCCGACACTGCGCGCGGTTGCTATGCAGAACCGGCCGCTCCTACCTCCGGCTAAGCGGGAGTAACTGCAGTGCGTCCTCCGTGTACAGCTCCATGGCATTCTGCACCTCGCCGTGCACAACTGCAATATGGTCTTTTTTGCAAAGTTGTTTCAGCTTTGCATGCAGGTTGTGGGTTCGGGTTAGGAGAATTGCTCTGTTTTCCTGTTCCTCCGGCGAAAGAGCTACCGCAAATACTTTGAGAAAAAAAAATGAGTGGTATTTGGGCGAGCCAAATCTGTGTTCGGTGTATCTGTATGTGAAAAGTGAAAACCGTACGAATGGATTATCTGGGTCGTAGTTTGATTTACATGTACTCGTCTTGGAAGCCCGGTGGTCTTTGGTTGCCAAAATAGCTGCAGAGAATGAGCTGATGGCAGCCGAGTGACCGTATGCAGTGTATGTATGTACGCAGCATGCAAATCATGTCAGATGATTGATTAAGGAATGAATCATGAGGTCTCTGGGCATGCGATGTTACTGAACCGTGAACGACGGAATGGCTTGTTTGACTGATGACCTAGTGTCAACTCTGCTGCTACCTGGTCAGTTATCCTCTGGCTACAACATTGGATCATAGAAACAATTGGTCCAGTAACAGGAGTAGTCATCTCTTGCAGTGATCCTAGGATATACACGCTCGCGGACACAGCCAACATAGAAACAATTTTTTTGCCACAATTCACAAAGATAAGAAACCTTTTGATTACAACAAAGCCCGTCATACATGTGCGGGTTGCTGCTGGTTCAAGCAAAGAATGCGGAAAGAAAGATACATGTCAAAGTGCATACAAGAAAAGATTAAAAAAAACGATAGAAGGAACTCAAGCAAGAAAGCATGTACTACTACAGTGGCTCCAGCTTCAAGACTGGCTTCTCATAATGTCTGTCAACAAGTTCCTTCACGTGCTGCCGTTGTTCCTCGCTGTAGGAACCCTTAAGCCAGAGTGTCTTAAGAGCGAACAAAGGATTTAACCCATGAATCCCAAGAACCCGGAAAAATGATCCTTTAGAGCACTGGATTATCAGCACCTCAAAAGATCCGAATATGCCATGACAAACGAACTTCACCTCCAACTTGGAGCTGCAATCCATCTTGAGGACCCGAGGTCTACAAGGATTATCCTTGTTGAACACTAAGTACGGGAATTCCGACAAGTCAAAATCTAACTTCTGGTCTCCTTGCACCTTGATGCAGAGACGATTTAGGATACCAAGACGTGGCAATTTGTCTTTCAGGAAAAAGTGCATGTCCTCTAGCCTTGTAATAGTCATCTCAATGTCCAACTTTTTGAGATTGACAAGAACCTTGATAGTGTCTGGCAATTTCTTTATAGGCCCGTACAGCTTAAGGCTCTTTAGGGTCTTGGGTGGCATGAAGCTACCGTCGAGGCAATCCTCGTCGAATCGCACTGACAACGATTCCAGATGGCAATTCTCATTCGAGAGGGCCCCACACAGCAGCTGCCAGTTTTTCTTATTGATGCCGCACACTCTGAGCTTGAGCAGTTGGGTTAGACTTGCGAGCTGCTTCAGGAAGGCCTCCCCACCTGATGCATTGACATTCACCACACCAACAGTATGCAAGGCCGCAAGGTTTTCAATCCCTACAGGAAGGTCAACACCACCATTTTGATGTTTGGCCTCTCTCTCTCCCTCCGACCCACACAAGCTCCAGGTAGCAACAAGTGGAAACTTGGGCAACCGAGATACTGAAGTACGTGACAGTTTGGATACCCATCCCACCTTTGGTTGCATTGGAAAGGACTTGGCTTCTGGTGATGTTGTTACCTGTGCCGGGCTTTCGGCACTGCCATTTTCAGGAGATGTTTGTACTGTTGGCTGGCCAACAGATATGTTGCTATCACCGTCTTCTAGCTCTGGTGATGTTGCTGCTCGTAGTTGGCTTGTGACCCCATCGCAGTCTTCTAATGATGCCGATGTCCAATCTTGATCTGTACCAGCACGGATGTATTGCAGCTTATGTAGCTTGATGATAGCAGATGGCAACATGGATATGGAGGTCAATCTTACATCAATAGTCTGTAGGTGCCTCAGTCCTCCCAATGTATCCGGCAGACGACTAATCTTCCTGCATCCTCGTAGGGAGATGAACTTGAGGCTCAACAACTTCACAAAAATCTTCTCAATATCATCATTTGTTACAGCCATCATGTCTTCTAAGTCCAGCACTCGTAGCCGCTTCATCTTGTCGGAGATAAAGAATGAACACCATGTCCCAAACACCGTCAAAGAACGCATCCGTGCGAAGTTGATGCTCTCAAATACATTTTGGTCCCTGTGCCAGTCTGCCATTATGGTCAGGTGTTGTCCTGTGTGTTGCGTGTTTGGACTGCAACGCCCATCCAATGCAAAAACAAGATTATCCTCCATTGGCCGCGAGATGATGTATTCACGGAAGAAACCGTTGACTTGACATATGACCTTGCTTGTTGCTTGCTGGATTATACTCAATTCAACAAGATCAGCCAAGCGCTTTTGCACATTCTCCCTTGCGGTACAACCTGGTGCGTTCCTGGAGTAGCCCTCAGCAATCCATCTCCTCACTAAACGGCCTCGCCTTATTTTGCTGCTTGCAGGGAAGACAGAAATGTAGAAGATACATGGTTTTATCGAATCTGAACAAGCATCAAAATAGGAATGCATCCAAGATAATAGACCACTCAAAGTATGGAATTGAGGGTCAGTCTCCAATTTGACCATAAACTCATCATTCATGTGCTCCAAGAATGACCACGAAACTTTGCCTATAGCAGACACTACTTTTGGAAGACCACCACATTTGGCCACAAGTTTTGCAAGGTCCTCATTTCCCATTGGACTAGCCAGTTCCTTGCCGTTAGGATCATTTATCTGTAGTCAAAAAAATTTAGATTATGAAACTCATAGAAATCTGATTTCCACTTTGATACTTGCTGTTTAACTACAGAAAAAAACGAACGAATGGATTGGACGGAAGAACAGAACACAAAGGAATAGATTGGACTGAACCTCAAGAACAAGATCTGAAGCAAGCTGAAAATGGAAAACAGAGGAGCACAACTTTTTTTTCTCTGCCTAACAAGCGTTATGTGATCAAGCGTTTCTAGATCTTGCAAGTTGTACATGCCATCGGTTAGTGGTCTGGCCATCTGTTTAGAGAAAAACTGTGGTTTTGTAAACCGGGCAGATTTCATACATCTGACTATTTCAAATCCTGTTTTTCCTTTGTTAGCTGTGCCAAATTGATTGTGATCCCCTGGTTAATTAATATAATTCCAGTTCGCAAAGAAATACTTCAGTACTTCTCAATGTACTGTACTGATGAGTTGCAGTTTTTACTACTATTATATTAAAATAAACCCAAATAATAAGTGCCACGCGTATGGCACGAAGTAACACCGTCCTGACATTTTTTACACTAAAGTTGCCATCCAAAAAAAAAAACCAAAAAACTAAAACTTGCCATCCGAAAAAAAAGACCCAAAAAACTAAAACTTTCCATCCAAACAAAAAGTTGCCATGCTTCACAACTAAAATTGCCATCCTCGGAAAACTAAATTTGCCATACATGTGGCACTTATCAGGGTCCAAAATAAATTAGTTTTCTAGGAAAGATCATTTTAGATATTTCTGATCTTTGCACGCATGCTTAGCCTTTGTTTGTGCACGTCATTCTCATGTCCAAAGTTCGTCATTTTGAAATTAACTCGTACATAATTGAAAAAAAATGATACGATAAATAACAGATTACATGTTTATCTCTTATAAATGCAAGCAGCATACCCTGCCCTTTTAGATCCTTCTGTTCTCTGAACTTCTTTATTTTAGTGCCATGTGGCTGATCTTATGGAAAAGTCTAGGACTGGCCCAAAGTTGATCCATAAGACCACTAGTATAGAACTAGCTACCACTGGCAAGGAGGATACTTCACTAGGAGTGGTGGGCATGCAGTATTACCTGCCACTAACAACCGTTGTACTAGTGGCAATTACGCTTTCGCGCCCGCTACGAACGATTTTGAAATATAAAAAAATAAGTGCTACCCATGGCAACGGCAGCGCAACCCAGCCAATGGCCACATCTAGAGCTTCTCCGTCACGTTGCCCACGGAGATGCCTCTCCTTGGCATTGGTGACAAGCTTCTCAATTGGGTCACCCACGACGACGTCCTCCCCTTGCAGCGAGGCCTAGACAAGGCACGGTCGGCTGCTCTCCATCGAATCTCGTACACATGGCCCCGTCCTCTCCTGCATAACCTACAAACAAGGAGAAGGACAAGGGGGCACATGCATTGGTGGATAAGGTGAAGAGAGGAGAAGAGAATGATAAGAAGAGAAGAGAAGATACGGAGAAGAAGAGAAGTGAAGACAAGAAAAGGGGTCGCCGGCATTGGAGATCCGTTGAAGGGTGTGATGGACCAATCAGAATGCGGTATTTGGGACTGACTAATACAGTTTAGTAGTGACATGTGGGCCACTGTACCCGCCACTGGTTAAAGTTGCCAGTGGTGGGTATTTCTAGTGCTCTCCATTGCTATTTTCTAGCGCCACCACTGCGTAAATGCCACAAGGAAAGAGCTCTGTGTCGCATACACGAGAGGGCTAAGACCCAGCCGCCGACATGTTGGTTATTTCCAATTTAGAAAAATCAAATGAAGCACAAATTTTTTGAGACTTGGCCATGATATGTCCACTAGAGCTTGTGGTAAAATTTTGAGAATGCTTTGTAAAAGATGTCATGTGGACTGCTTACAAACCAGACCATCTCCGAGGAAGATACTAGGTTTCGAGATGAAACTGACTAGAATTGCATGTGAAGCAACCTCTACATCTCCAGTTGTCCTTAAACCTTTTCCACAATCCGGAGACATCATTATATGCACCATGACAAAATTTGGTATTTTTTCGGGCATGTTTGCTATATTTAAGCCATTAAATGCATTTTATGGATATAGTTGAAATTTGAACTGCATGTAAATAATCACCATAAATGCATTGGAGAATCTTATCAGTGGTCTTTAGTCTATGTTTAGGCCTTATATAAGGAAATTAAATAGCCCAACCCTAGACTTGGGCACCAACATGATTGTTATTGGCATTTTAATTCTGAAAAATTCAAGCGAAGCCCGAAAAGCATGGACCTAGCGTGGTATCTTGTGTGATTAAAATTTGACAATATTTGGCAAAAGTTTTCACGTAGAATGCTTACAAAACCAGACCATCCATGAGTAAGAAACTAGATTTCGAGAAGGAATGAACCTGGTTTGCATGTTAAGCTACCATTGCATCCCTTGTTAGCCTTGATTGTTTTTCACACAACATGCACCACTACGTGGGACATGTCAAAATTTGGCATTTTCGAGGTCAGTTATCTATATTTAAGTCATGAACTTTATTTACCTTTCTTAAATACAAAGAAAACTGTTGTATTTATTATTTACCTATTGCCACACCAATCGACACAAAATCAAAACTCTCGGCCCCGAATGGTGATCCCGTTCCCGATTCGACCATGTACAGGAGCATTGCTAGCTCCCTCAATAGCTCACCATCACCAGACTAGACATCTCATATGCGATACAGCAGGCCTGCTTATTAATGCATGATCCGTGGACCTCTCATATGCAGTTTGTCAAACGGATCTTACATTATCTCCAAGGGACATCTCACGATAGTCTTCAGCTATAGCGCTCCGCCTGCCAGCTCCAACTTCATTGCCTACTCAGGTGCGGACTGGGCCGCTGCCCCGGCACCAGAAAAACGGACATCGGGCTTCTGTGTGTTTCGCGGCTCCAAATTGGTCTCCTGGTCATCGAAGCGAATAGTCTCCCTGTCGGAGTTAGAATCTCCGCTTCAAGGATGGCGATAAGATGGAGGAGTTCACGATCCGCCTCATCGGCATTGTGAACGACTTCGAGGCCCTCGGCGATGGCATCACCAAGAACAAGGTGGTGCTCATGTTTCTCCGCTAGGTGTTGCAGGCTCGTAGCACTACCAGCAGCTCACCCACTCCATCCAGTCGCTGCTCGACCTCAAGACGATGACGATTGAGGAGCTGACGAGCCGCTTCCTTGCTGTGGAGGAGAACTTCAACATGGGTGAAGAGGGCAGTAGCGAAGGAGGCACTCGTCTGCTGCTCACGGAAGAGGAGTGGACGCAGGGCATGAAGAAGAGGAACCGCGGGCGCGACAAGAGGAAGCTGCGGTGCATCAGCTGCGGGAACCTCGGACACTTCGCTTGGGAGTGTCTGAGAAGAAGAGGGAAGACGAGGGGAAGGAGCTGCTCGGCGAGTTCTCGACGATGGGATGGCTCTTCTCTGAAAACTGCATCATGAGTGTAGAATCTAGATTAAGGAGGAGAATGTTAAGATTTAATCTTGGTTGTATCTTCATTTTTAGTTTGCTTTGGTTCTCCATGTAGTTCTAATTAGGGACTCATCCGGCAAGCTCACGGCAAGGACACTAGCTGCTGTGTGATGCGGCTAGGCGTGATGCGGTAGTGTTGTGCGATGCAACACCGCAGTGAGAGGCGGCAAGGAGGCGCCGAAGGCTGGGCGGCTGGACAGTCAACTAGTCGAGAGAATTGGCCAGTGGTTAGCTAGATGCATGGAAGTTGGTACGACTTACGAATGACATGCTCGGCTGGGTTGTGGCCGTTGAGTGGACGTGCATGCGTTTAAAAGTTAGTTGGTGAACGCAGCGGTTGGCCGGGTCGTACAAATCATGGAAAGAATTTAGGAAATTTTTTTTTTGAGGGTAAAATTTAGGATTTGTTGACCGGACGTGTGTACGTCGTATTGGTGGCCGAGTGTGGCCGCTGTACTTGCGTGCGCATGTATTACTTTGAGAAAAGTATGTTTTCCGTCTCTCAAGTTAAGTCTACATTTGGTCCTTTAAGAATTTTTTGGCGACATTTCGTACCTCAAGTATCAAAACCCGACAAAATTAGTCCAAAACCAGATTTAAGTAGAAAACTGGCCACGTGGAAGCTGTTTTCTTTGTCCAAAACAAGAAAGTGAACTGCACACGCACGGCGGTGGGTGCATGTCACTGCAGTGGATCGAGCGGGAGGTGAGGGCGATACCGGTGGGTTCATGTCGCCCGCTGGGGCTTCGACGACCGCGTGAGGGGGAGGAAAAGGGAGCGGCTCTCACCTCTATGTCGTCGGCAATGCTGCAAATCAAAGGGCGGGGCAGTGGCACAACCCTCCCTAGGGCCGCCAGCGCAGACCAGCACGACCATCGCAGCGGAGGGATTGTCAGCTCAACTCCACGGTGGATCCGCCACCGACGAGAGTAGTGCGTCCAGCATCCATCGGCCGGAGGACCCTCTTATTGGTCAAATTCACTGGCGGGAAGGGACGGGAGGGGCGATGGAGGCGGGCTATAGTGGGGCAATGTGGGCTGGGTGTGTGGGGGGGGGGGGGCGCAGTGCAATGTAGATGCCAGGCGGTGCACATCCGGGGTAGCGGCAGGTGAACTGCACGACGGCGCGTCGCCGGCGGCACAGATGGATGGTTGGGTGGGAGTAGGGTGCTAGTTGCCGCATAGGTAGGTTGTCGATTTTCCTCAGCGGCATGCGTGGGTAGATGGTGCAGCTGGAGGAGAGAGAAAAAACAAGGACATGTGGCGTAGAGCTCGATTCAGATTGGCTGACTTGCCATGGCAAAGGTAGCGAAGCTACAGTACTGTTACCTTTGCCCCGGTCTCGTCGGTCGGATTGAAAAGCGCCGGCCCATATCAGATGCTACAGTAGGATCAATAGTGATTTCCGTGAATAGTGAATACCGGCTTCCATCAAGGACGTGGATTTTTTATGGTCAGGCGTGTTGGAATAAGCGACGGCGTCTGGTGCGGTCGGGCTCGTCGGGCGGGCCGGTGCACGTGGGGCGTGTGGGACGCACTGGTGCGGTCGGAGGCGACGGGTGCGCGCGGGACGTGCGGGACACGACGGAAGAGTGGCGAGTGTGCGTGTGTGCGCATGTGTGCGTTGCGAGCCGGACGCGGCGTGCGTGTTGAGCACGTCGTGGGCATGCGGATAGCGCCCGTGCATGCAGCAGGGTGGAGTGGGCTGCGTCTTGGCGGAAGCGTGGGCGATGCATTTGCTGCCAAGACTATAAAGCCGGCTGTAATCCTGTCTATCAGCGGAGGGTGGTGAGTTCAGTTATAAAAAAAGGCTGTTGGAGCGGCCGGGCGTACGTCGCCAGGAAAACCGAGTCCACTGTGCATTCACTACCTTCGTCTACCTTCGTCCACAGAGAGAGAGAGCTGTCCCAACATTTGGTATCAGAGCTTCGGTGCGATCCTGCCGGCGGCCATGACGCTCGTTCCACACGGCAGCAGTGCGGGTGCGATGCCGTTGCAGCTGCCCCCGTTGACGACGACGAGCTATACCTCCTGGGCGATCAAGGCGGAGGCTATCCTTGACGCCCAGGGGCTGTGGAGTGCGGTGGCTCCGGCGGAGGGCGCAGCGGTCGACGCCGGGAAGAGCAAGACGGCGCAGGCGGCGATGCTGGGCGTGCTGCCGGAGGATTTGCTGATGCAGCTGGCGACGAAGCCAACCGCAAAGGAGGTATGGGACTCCCTCAAGGTTCGCTTCGTCGGTGTCGATCGGGTGCGGGCGGCGAGGCTCGGGACACTGCGTGGCAAGTTCGATCGCCTGTGAATGGACGACAGCGACGAGCTGGACGAGTATGCCAGGAAGGTCAACGGCATGGCGGCGAGGTACGCGATGCTCGGATCGACGCTCGCCGACAGCGCCATGGTGAAGAAGTTGCTGGACACTGTGACGGACCGCCTTTACGCCACGGTGGCCGGAATCGAGCAATTATGCGACGTGGAGGAGATGCCGTTCGAGGAGGCGCTCGGACGGCTCAAGGCGTTCGAGGAGCGGAGGCGACGGCGCATGCAGGCAGGCAGCGAGCGCGTGGACGGGCAGCTAATGATGACGGCGGCACAGTGGGCGGCTCAGCAGCGACCGCAAGGCGGACGCGGCTTCGGCGACCATGACGACGACGGCGCGGTGAGCACAACGTCGGGCAACGGAGGGAAGCGTCGTGGACGCTGTTACAAATGCGGGCAGCACGGGCACTTCCGGCGCGAGTGCCCGCAGCTGCGGAAAGGACCGGCAGCGGAGCACGCTCTCCTGGCCAACGCCAACGTCGACGACGACAGACTCCTATGGGTTGGAATAAGCCACGGCGTCTGGTGCGGTCGGGCTCGTCGAGCGCGTCGGGTGTGCACGAGACGTGCGGGACGCACTGGTGCGGTCGGGCGCGTCGTGTGCGCGCGAGACGTGCGGGACGCAGCGGAAGCGTGGCGAGTGTGCGGATGTGCGCTTGTGTGTGTGGTGTAGTGGCCATGGTAGACAGGCTAGGCTGTTGATCCGTTCCGAGCCGGACGCGGCGCGCGTTGAGCACGACGTGGACATGCGGATAGCACCCGTGCATGCAGCTGGGTGGAGTGGGCTGCGTCTTGGTGGAAGCGTGGGCGGTGCGTTTGCTGCCAAGACTATAAAGCCGACTGTAATCCTATTTATCAGCGAGGGCGGTGAGTTCAGTTATAAAAAAAAAGCTATTGGAGCGGCCGGTCGTACATCGTCAGGAAAACCGAGTGCCCTGTGCATTCACTACCTTCATCTACCTTCGTCCGCAGAGAGAGCTGCCCCAACAGGGCGTCCAGACAACTCTTATCCTTACCCTTCAATATTGCTTTGAAATATGTGCTACACAACTAACTAACTAAGAAATGGCGAGTTCCTAGTTTCGAGAAAAAGAAATATTCTAATTGCTGGAAATAGAGGAAGGCAATGTGTCAGAGCAATTAAACTGACCTGTTTGAAGAGAACATAGGCCTCGTCATCTTCTAAACATTTGACATTGATCATTCGATCTGCCTGCTGCTTGACACTATGTTTGGCGATGCTTTCTTCAGTTGTAATGACAACTATTGTGGCCTTTCTATTAGGCTCGGATAAAAAGGCCGCTTCGATCAAGTCCCAATCGCAAGTGGACCGCAGACCATCAATAACAACGAGATACTTGTCTAGACGCAGAATTTCACGACACCCTTGAATTGGATCCAGACCCTGCATAATACCAATTGCTGTAGCTTCCATGGCTTCCAGATCACAACGATGGAAATCTAGAAGTAAGATCCGAGAAAATTCCACCAAATCAAACGGACCAGATGGAACATTGACCCATGCGAACTTACTGAAAAGAGAAAATATAGGCTCCTGTAAATACTTTAGGACAAGAGTTGATTTCCCAACACCAGCAATGCCCCATACTGAGGTGACCCCAGTACGTTCTGAAAGTTTATTGATTTTCCTGCAAGCCTCCCATTGAGACTTCATGATACATGGGTTTTCAATTCTGTTGGACAGAAACATACTTCTAGAAGCCTCCTTATTATCTCCATATCCATAGTAGTCAGAGGCCTGCATGAGAGAGAGAGAGAGAGAGAGAGAGAGAGAGAGAGAGAGAGAGAGCTGTTAAATTTTGTTGTCTCCAGCACTAAAAGCTGTATAACTAATTAGGAGGATCACAAAGATTTCCGGTGCAATTCAGTTTGCACCATTTTGGTCCTTAGCGCTGGAGAGCATATGATTAATTGCAACAAATAGTCAAACAATTTTAGTAGGTCAGCCAGTAACCCATGATGCGCTTATTATTTATGATATTATAACATTGGCTGTGAGCACTGACAGTGAAGCTTATAATACCTTGGTCAAGCGACGAACGACATTGTTGGCTTCCAGATGTTCTACAAAATGGTTGGGAAAACTTTCATGATTTGCAATAAGGATGATACGACTCTCAATCCCTCTCTTCTGTACGACAAGATTCCATACCACGAGGAATTGTTTTATCAACTCCCACTCCTCGGTAGATTCCATGCCATTTATAATAAAAATGCACTTTTTTTCACGAGGCCAAAAAAAGCTTTCAGCAAGCTCCTCTTCCTCGTCTTCATCTGGAAACCATTCCTTGAACAAGCGCAAACGCAATTCCTCATCACCGAATGGATGAGGTAAGTCCACCCATACGTAATACTCAAATTTTTCTACCTCCTTGAATCCTAGATGCTGATGCTTTATGCCGTCGTACACTTGTTTTAAGATAGTTGATGTTTCACCGCCAGCCCCAAACACCGATATCATTCTACGATGTTGTAGTCGCCAAAACAGTTCGTCCATATAGCCATGGATCTGCAGGTAATTAAGACACAACAAATAGTTATTATCATACTAGAGGTTAAGGGACTCACTAAATTAAGACACAATAAACAGTTAATTATTATGTCCTTTATGGTGCCCCGTAATTGTTATAGACCGTTCATTAGCTCATAGCCAAGGGTTGGGGTTCATTGTTACTCCCAGGAAAGTGTTATGGAGCACTAACGTTAATACCAGAGGAGTACTCCCTCCGTTTCTTTTTAATTTGCATATAAGATTTGGTTAAAGTCAAACTTTATAAAGTTTGACTAGCTTTGTAGGAAAAGATATCAACATTTGCACTATGAAATCAAAATTATTAGATAGATGACAACATTAATTTTCATAACATATAACTTTTGTATTCTAGATGTTGATATTTTTTTCTATAAAGTTGGTCAAGCTTTATAAAGTTTGACTTTGACCAAATCTTATATGCAGACTAAAAAGAAACGGAGGGAGTACTACGATTACAAGGGTAAAATAATAATAGAGGAAATAATTTATGTATTATTAATGATCAGCCAATATTAGAGTTATAAATCGGAGCTTTCTATTCACCCCTCATATGGATCCTCCAATAATTTGTGTATTATTAATGATCAGCGCTACAATAGATGTTTATACTTAGTATTCTATTGCGAAAGATCCAAAGCAGAAAAGATTTTTCTTTGCCCCCATCAGACCAGCCCAAAAGTGCGAGTCACCACGTTTTCAATTAGCCTGAGACACAACTTTTTGCCCTAGATACTTATTGTGCTACAGGGTTTGCCAAACACCATTCCTAGTTCCCGCAAAAAAAAACACCATCCCTAGTAAGCAGTTTCAACAATTGTTTACTAAGACATTATTTTTGTCATCAGGTCATGAGTGGCAATGCCTCCTGTGTCTTTCGACCATCAAACCACAGTCCATTTGGCTAGCTTGTATCAGGCTAGTCATACTGGGAGTAACTTAGGTAGTAACATAGCGCACTTCAAAAAAATCTTGCTTATGTGCCATATAGTTCATGAGGAGAGATGTATTTAGAGTAACATAATATGTTACTGTAAGATAGCGTTTCCCGAGAAAGTATGAGTCTACAAGCTAACAAATGAAGTCATTATGACACAAATATTATGTTACTTTGAACTATGGAGGTGGTAACTTAGACTAGTGTCATATGCATGATACTAGTATAAGTTACTCCTGAAGGAAATATGCCCTAGAGGCAATAATAAAGTTATTATTTATTTCCTTATTTCATGATAAATGTTTATTATTCATGCTAGAATTGTATTAACCGGAAACATAATACATGTGTGAATACATAGACAAACATAGTGTCACTAGTATGCCTCTACTTCACTAGCTCGTTGATCAAAGATGGTTGTGTTTCCTAGCCATAAACATGAGTTGTCATTTGATTAACGGGATCACATCATTAGAAGAATGATGTGATTGACTTGACCCATTCCATTAGCTTAGCACTTGATTGTTTAGTATGTTGCTATTGCTTTCTTCATGACTTATACATGTTCCTATGACTATGAGATTATGCAACTCCCGTTTACCGGAGGAACACTTTGTGTGCTACCAAACGTCACAACGTAACTGGGTGATTATAAAGGAGCTCTACAGGTGTCTCCGAAGGTACATGTTGAGTTGGCGTATTTCGAGATTAGGATTTGTCACTCTGATTGTCGGAGAGGTATCTCTGGGCCCTGTCGGTAATGCACATCACTATAAGCCTTGCAAGCAATGTGACTAATGAGTTAGTTGCGGGATGATGCATTACATAACGAGTAAAGAGACTTGTCAGTAACGAGATTAAACTAGGTACTGAGATACCGACGATCGAATCTCGGACAAGTAACATACCGATGACAAAGGGAACAACGTATGTTGTTATGCGGTTTGACCGATAAAGATCTTCGTAGAATATGCAGGAGCCAATATGAGCATCCAGGTTCCGCTATTGGTTATTGACCGGAAACGTGTCTCGGTCATGTCTACATAGTTCTCGAACCCGTAGGGTCGGCAACCTTAAGGTTTCGATGACAGTTTTATTATGAGTTTATGAGTTTTGATGTACCGAAGGAGTTCGGAGTCCCGGGTGAGATCGGGAACATGACGAGGCGTCTCGAAATGGTTGAGTCGTAAAGATCGATATATTGGACGACTATATTCGGACTTCGGAAAGGTTCCAAGTGATTCGGGTATTTTTCGGAGTACCGGAGAGTTACGGGAATTCGCCGGGGAGTATATGGGCCTTATTGGGCCATACGGGAATAGAGGAGAGAGGCCAAAAGGAAGGAGGCCTGCGCCCCCCCCTCTGGTCCGAATTGGACAAGGGGTGCAGCCCCCTTTTCCTTCTCCCTCTCCCCCTCTTTCCTTCTCTCCTACTCCAACAAGGAAAGGAGGAGTCCTACTCCCGGTGGGAGTAGGACTCCCCCTTGGCGCGCCCTCCTCCTTGGCCGGCCGCCTCCCCCCTTGCTCCTTTATATACGGGGGCAGGGGGGCACCCCATAGACACAACAATTGATCCCTTGGATCTCTTAGCCATTTGTGGTGCCCCCCTCCACCATAATCCACCTTGATAATATCGTAGCGGTGCTTAGGCGAAGCCCTGCGTCGGTAGAACATCATCATCGTCACCACGCCGTTGTGCTGACGGAACTCTCCCTCAAAGCTCGGCTGGATCGGAGTTCGAGGGATGTCATCGAGCTGAACGTGTGCTGAACTCGGAGGTGCCGTGCGTTCGGTACTTGATCGGTCGAATCGTGAAGACGTACGACTACATCAACCGTGTTGTGCTAACGCTTCCGCTTTCGGTCTACGAGGGTACGTGGACAACACTCTCCCCTCTCGTTGCTATGCATCACCATGATCTTGCGTGTGCGTAGGAATTTTTTTTAAATTACTACGTTCCCCAACAGTGGTATCAGAGCCTAGGTTTTATGCGTAGATGTCATATGCACGAGTAGAACACAAGTGAGTTGTGGGCGATACAAGTCATACTGCTTACCAGCATGTCATACTTTGGTTCGGCGGTATTGTTGGATGAAGGGGCCCGGACCGACATTACGCGTACGCTTATGCGAGACTGGTTCTACCGACGTGCTTTGCACAAAGGTGGCTGGCGGGTGTCAGTTTCTCCAACTTTAGTTGAACCGAGTGTGGGTACGCCCGGTCCTTGCGAAGGTTAAAACAGCACTAACTTGACAAACTATCGTTGTGGTTTTGATGCGTAGGTAAGAACGGTTATTGCTCAGCCCGTAGCAGCCACGTAAAATTTGCAACAACAAAGTAGAGGACGTCTAACTTGTTTTTGCAGGGCATGTGGTGATGTGATATGGTCAAAACGTGATGCTATATTTTATTGTATGAGAAGATCATGTTTTGTAACCGAAGTTATCGGCAACTGGCAGGAGCCATATGGTTGTCGCTTTATTGTATGAAATGCAAACGCCCTGTAATTGCTTTACTTTATCACTAAGCGGTAGCGATAGTCGTAGAAGCAATAGATGGCGTAAATGACAACGATGCTACGATGGAGATCAGGGTGTCGCGCTGGTGACGATGGTGATCACGACGGTGCTTTGGAGATGGAGATCACAAGCACAAGATGATGATGGCCATATCATATCACTTATATTGATTGCATGTGATGTTTATCCTTTATGCATCTTATCTTGCTTTGATTGACGGTAGCATTTTAAGATGATCTCTCACTAAATTATCAAGAAGTGTTCTCCCTGAGTATGCACCGTTGCGAAAGTTCTTCGTGCTGAGACACCACGTGATGATCGGGTGTGATAGGCTCTACATTCAAATACAACGGGTGCAAAACAGTTGCACACGCGGAATACTCAGGTTAAACTTGACGAGCCTAGCATATACAGATATGGCCTCGGAACACGGAGACCGAAAGGTCGAACGTGAATCATATAGTAGATATGATCAACATAGTGATGTTCACCATTGAAAACTACTCCATCTCACGTGATGATCGGACATGGTTTAGTTGATTTGGATCACGTGATCACTTAGATGACTAGAGAGATGTCTGTCTAAGTGGGAGTTCTTAAGTAATATGATTAATTGAACTTAAATTTATCATGAACTTAGTCCTGGTAGTATTTTGCAAATTATGTTGTAGATCAATAGCTCGCGTTGTTGTTTTCATATGTTTATTTTGATATGTTCCTAGAGAAAACTGTGTTGAAAGATGTTAGTAGCAATGATGCGGATTGGATCCGTGATCTGAGGTTTATCCTCATTGCTGCACAGAAGAATTATGTCCTTGATGCACCGCTAGGTGACAAACCTATTGCAGGAGCAGATGCAGACGTTATGAACGTTTGGCTAGCTCAAAATGATGACTACTTAATAGTTTAGTGCACCATGCTTAAACGGCTTAGAATCGGGACTTCAAAGACGTTTTTAACGTCATGGACCATATGAGATGTTCCAGGAGTTGAAGTTAATATTTCCAGCAAATACCCGAGTTGAGAGATATGAAGTCTCCAACAAGTTCTATAGCTAAAAGATGGAGGAGAATCGCTCAACTAGTGAGCATGTGCTCAGATTGTCTGGGTACTACAATCGCTTAAATCAAGTGGGAGTTAATCTTCCAGATAAGATAGTGATTGACAGAATTCTCTAGTCACCATCACTAAGTTACTAGAACTTCGTGATGAACTATAGTATGCAAGGGATGACGAAAAACGATTCCCGAGCTCTTCGTGATGTTGAAATCGACGAAGGTAGAAATCAAGAAAGAGCATCAAGTGTTGATGATTGACAAGACCACTAGTTTCAAGAAAAGGGCAAAGGGAAAGAAAGGGAAACTTTAAGTAGAATGGCAAACAAGTTGTCACTCCCGTGAAGAAGACCAAAGCTGGACCAAAGCCTGAAACTGAGTGCTTACACTGCAAAGGAAATGGTCACTGGAAGCGGAAATGCCCTGAATATTTGGTGGATAAGAAGGATGGCAAAGTGAACAAGGGTATATTTGATATACAGGTTATTGATGTGTGCCTTACTAGTGTTTATAGTAGCCCCTGAGTATTTGATACTTGTTCGGTTGCTAAGATTAGTAACTCGAAACAAGAGTTACAGAATAAACAGAGACTAGTTGAAGGGGAAGTGACGATGAGTGTTGGAAGTAGTTCCAAGATTGATATGATCATCATCGCACACTCCCTATACTTTCGGGATTAGTGTTAAACCTAAATAAATGTTATTTGGTGTTTGCGTTGAGCATGAATATGATTTGATCATGTTTATTGCAATACGGTTATTCATTTAAAGTCAGAGAATAATTATTGTTCTGTTTACATGAATAAAACCTTCAAATGGTCATACACCCAATGAAAATAGTTTGTTGGATCTCGATCGTAGTGATACACATATTCATAATATTGATGCCAAAAGATGCAAAGTTAATAATGATAGTGCAACTTATTTGTGGCACTTCCGTTTGGGTCATATCGGTGTAAAGCGCATGAAGAAACTCCATAAAGTTGGATTTTCGGAATCACTTGGTTATGAATCATTTGATGCTTGCGAACCGTGCCTTTTGGGCAAGATGACTAAAACTCCGTTCCTCGGAACAATGGAACGAGCTACTGACTTATTGGAAATTATACATACCGATGTATGCGATCCGATGAGTGTTAAGGCTCGCGGCGTGTATCATTATTTTCTGACCTTCACAGATGATTTGAGCAGATATGGGTATATCTACTTGATGAAACATAAGTCTGAAACATTTGAAAAGATCAAATAATTTCAGAGTGAAGTGGAAAATCATCGTAACAAGAAAAATCAAGTTTCTATGATCTGATCGTGGAGACGAATATTTGAGTTATGAGTTTGGTCTTCATTTGAAACAATGTGAAATAGTTTCAACTCACGCCACCTGGAACACCACAATGTAATGGTGTGTCCGAACGTCGTAATCGTACTTTACTAGATATGGTGCGATCTATGATGTCTCTTATCGGTTTACCACTATCATTTTGGGGTTATGCATTAGAGACAACTGCATTCACGTTTAATAGGGCACCATCTAAATCTGTTGATACGACATCGTATGAACTATGGTTTAGCAGTAAACCTAAGCTGTCGTTTCTTAAAGTTTGGAGTTGCGATGCTTATATGAAAAAGGTTTTCAACCTGATAAGCTCGAACCCAAATTAGAGAAGTGCCTCTTCATAGAATACCCAAAGGAAACTGTTGGGTACACCTTCTATCACAGATCTGAAGGCAAAACATTCGTTGCTAAGAATGGATCCTTTCTAGAGAAGGAGTTTCTCTCGAAAGAAGTGAGTGGGAGGAAAGTAGAGCTTGATAAGGTAATTTGTACCTTCTCCCGAATTGGAAAGTAGTTCATCACAGAAATCAGTTCCAGTGATTCCTACACCAATTAGTGAGGAAGCTAATGATGATGATCATGAAACTTCAGGTTAAGTTACTACAAAACCTCGTAGGTCTTCCAAAGTACAGTCCGCACCAGAGTGGTACGGTAATCCTGTTCTGGAAGTCATGTTACTAGACCATGATGAACCTACGAACTATGAGGAAGCGATGATGAGCCCAGATTCCGCGAAATGGCTTGGGGCCATGAAATCTGAGATGGGATCCATGTATGAGAACAAAGTGTGCACTTTGGTGGAGTTGCCCGATGATCGGCAAGCCATATTGTATAAATGGATCTTCAAGAGGAAGACAGATGCTGATAGTAGTGTTACTATCTACAAAGCTCGACTTGTCGCAAAAAGGTTTTCGACAAGTTCAAGGTGTTGACTACAATGAGATTTTCTCAACTGTAGCGATGCTTAAGTCTGTTCGAATCATGTTAGCAATTGCCACATTTTATGAAATCTGGCAAATGGATGTCAAAACTGCATTCCTTAATGGTTTTCTTAAAGAAGAGTTGTATATGATGCAACCAGAAGGTTTTGTCAATCCTAAAGGTGCTAACAAAATGTGCAAGCTCCAGCAATCCATCTATGGACTAGTGCAAGCATCTCAGAGTTGGAATATACGCTTCGATAAGTTGATCAAAGCATATAGTTTTATACAGACTTGCAGTAAAGCCTGTATTTACAATAAAGTGAGTGGGAGCACTACCGCCTTTCTGATCAATACATGTGAGTAACATATTGTTGATCAGAAATGATGTAGAATTTTTCTGGAAAGCATAAAGGAGTATTTGAAAGGAGTTCTTTAAAAGAAAGACCTTAGTAAAGCTACTTACATATTGAGCATCAAAATCTATTGAGATAGATCAAGACGCTTGATAAGTTTTTCAATAAGTACATACCTTGTCAAGATTTTGAAGTAGTTCAAAATGGAACAGTAAAAGAAAGAGTTTTTGCCTGTGTTGCAAAGGTGTGAAATTGAGTAAGACTCAAATCCCGACCACGGCAGAAAATAGAAAAGAGAATGAAAGTCATTCCCTATGCCTCAGTCATAGGTTCTATAAAGTATGATATGCTGTGTACCAGACCTATTGTATACCTTGCTCCGAGTTTGGCAAGGGAGTACAATTTTGATCTAAGAGTAGATCACTGGACAGCGGTCAAGAATATCCTTAGTGAGGACTAAGGAAATATTTCTCGATAATGGAAGTGATAAAAGAGCTCGTCGTAAAAAGTTACAACGATGCAAGCTTTTACACCAAACCAGATGACTCTAAGTCTCAATCTGGATACATATTGAAAGTGGGAGCAATTAGCTAGAGTAGCTCCGTGCAGAGCATTGTAGACATAGAATATTTGCAAAATACATACGGCGCTGAATATGACAGACCCGTTGACTGAACTTCTCTCACGAGCAAAACATGATCATACCTTAGTACTCTTTGGTTGTTAATCACATTACAATGTGAACTAGATTATTGACTCTAGTAACCCTTTGGGTGTTGATCACATGACGATGTGAACTATGGGTATTAATCACATACAGATGTGAATATTGGTGTTAAATCACATGGCGATGTGAACTAGATTATTGACTCTAGTGCAAGTCGGAGACTGAAGGAAATATGCCCTAGAGGCTATAATAAAGTTATTATTTATTTCCTTATTTCATGATAAATGTTTATTATTCATGCTAGAATTGTATTAACCGGAAACATAATACATGTGTGAATACATAGAAAAACATAGTGTCACTAGTATGCCTCTACTTCACTAGCTCGTTGATCAAAGATGGTTGTGTTTCCTAGCCATAAACATGAGTTGTCATTTGATTAACGGGATCACATCATTAGGAGAATGATGTGATTGACTTGACCCATTCCCTTAGCTTAGCACTTGATCGTTTAGTATGTTGCTATTGCTTTCTTCATGACTTATACATGTTCCTATGACTATGAGATTATGCAACTCCCGTTTACCGGAGGAACACTTTGTGTGCTACCAAACGTCACAACGTAACTGGGTGATTATAAAGGAGCTCTACAGGTGTCTCCGAAGGTACATGTTGAGTTGGCGTATTTCGAGATTAGGATTTGTCACTCCGATTGTCGGAGAGGTATCTCTGGGCCCTCTCGGTAATGCACATCACTATAAGCCTTGCAAGCAATGTGACTAATGAGTTAGTTGCGGGACAATGCATTACATAACGAGTAAAGAGATTGAACTAGGTATTGAGATACTGACGATCGAATCTCGGACAAGTAACATATCGATGACAAAGGAACAACGTATGTTGTTATGCGGTTTGACCGATAAAGATCTTCGTAGAATATGTAGGAGCCAATATGAGCATCTAGGTTCTGCTATTGGTTATAGACCGGAAACATGTCTCGGTCATGTCTACATAGTTCTCGAACCCGTAGGGTCCGCACGCTTAAGATTTCGATGACAGTTATATTATGAGTTTATGAGTTTTGATGTACCGAAGGAGTTCGGAGTCCCGGATGAGATCGGGGACATGACGAGGAGTTTCGAAATGGTCGAGACGTAAAGATCGATATATTGGACGACTATATTCGGACTTCGGAAAGGTTCCGAGTGATTCGGGTATTTTTCGGAGTACCGGAGAGTTACGGGAATTCGCCGGGGAGTATATGGGCCTTATTGGGCCATACGGGAATAGAGGAGAGAGGCCAAAAGGAAGGAGGCCTGCGCCCCCCCTCTGGTCCGAATTGGACAAGGGGTGCAGCCCCCTTTTCCTTCTCCCTCTCCCCCTCTTTCCTTCTCTCCTACTCCAACAAGGAAAGGAGGTGGGAGTAGGACTCCCCCCCTTGGCGCGCCCTCCTCCTTGGCCGGCCGCCTCCCCCCTTGCTCCTTTATATACGGGGGCAGGGGGGCACCCCATAGACACAATAATTGATCACTTGGATCTCTTAGCCGTGTGCGGTGCCCCCCTCCACCATAACCCACCTCGATAATATCGTAGTGGTGCTTAGGCGAAGCCCTGCGTCGGTAGAACATCATCATCGTCACCACGCCGTCGTGCTGACGGAACTCTCCCTCAAAACTCGGCTGGATCAGAGTTCGAGGGATGTCATCGAGCTGAACGTGTGCTGAACTCGGAGGTGCCGTGCATTCGGTACTTGATCGGTCGGATCGTGAAGACGTACGACTACATCAACCGCGTTGTGCTAACGCTTCCGCTTTCGGTCTACGAGGTACGTGGACAACACTCTCCCCTCTCGTTGCTATGCATCACCATGATCTTGCGCGTGCGTAGGAATTTTTTTGAAATTACTACGTTCCCCGACAACTCCCCACTATGACCAGCCTCATTTCTTTTCATGATCTCGTTGCCAAAGGAATTTAAATCTGAAATAATCAAGCCTTTGCAATACCCCTTTCGGGGTTTGAAAAAAAGAAAGCAAATAGAAAACCATATTTGCGAGGCCGGAATTGATCAAGATCAGTCACCCTCCAAAAGAGAGCGATTAGGCTTTTCAACTGCTCAAGCGTTTCTCTAAGCGCTCCTCTACACGTTCTGTATTAGTGATACACTGATAATGATTCAGAATTCCAAACTATTTAATCAGGAATTGGCCTTGAACACAGTCAGACAGATCAGGGTGTTCAATCACCGCCTAACTGGCTTCTCCAAAGCAGAACAATTTGATTCTATGGAAGTTAATTTTAAGAGCGAGACGCTGAAAGCAAGAGTTTTAGTTAACTAGGTCATGTTCCATAAAAATAATTTTATCATCAACATATTGCAGAATAAAGAGGTGACCATCAACAAGGTGTGGCACTACTCATGCAATCTAACTATCCTATTTGGCGCATTCAATCAAAATAACCAACATGTCAGGAACAATATTAATGGACACTAGAGACATGGGGTCATCCTGACGTAAGCCTTTTTTCGTGTGAAAGAAATGGCATGCATCATCATTGACTTTGATAGCCACATTACCTTCAGTAACAAATTTTTGGATCCACTAGTGGCATTTATCGAAGAATCCTTTCATTCTAAGGCTCTGTTGAAGAAACGGCCAATTAACCTTGTCATAGGACCTTTCATAGTCAATCTTGAAAACTACTACACTCATGTTTTTGGTGCATCTCGTGAACGGTCTCATGTAGGATTACTACTCCATCAAGTATATTTTTTCCTTACATGAAAGCCATTTGACAAGGATGGACGATATGGTCAACATCAATGTTAAGCCTATTAGTAGCGACTTTGGCAAAAATCTTGAAGCTAATATGAAGGAGGCATTTGACTGTATACTGTTGGATCCGTCCAACCTACTTAATCTTTGGCATCCAAACGTTCTGTCCAAAATTGCGCCTGAATAGATCAAGTTGCCCGGCATGAAGAAAATTAAACAATTCCAGTAGGTTAGCCTTGATGAGATCCCAGAAATTCTAATAGAATCGGGGAAGCCAACAGGAATGGAGCTTCGTTACGTCCCATTTGAAATACCGTAGCTCAAACCTTGCCTTTAGAGAAAACTGCGATGAGTATATTGTTCTCTTCTGCCATCACTATGGGATATCATCCATTCGGGGCTCATGAAGAATGAAACTCCTTCCATCCAGCGCCCTGAACAGAGATTTATAAATTTTCACCTCATCCTGGTCTTCGACTCTCCCCTCGTCTTGCTGGAGACAAAAAATGTACTTCTTCCTAGGCCGACCATTGATTACCAATCGGAAGTATCACATTTTACTGTCTCCCTTCAGGATAAAGTAGGCTTTCGATATTTGGTAATATTTGATTTCCTCTTCTTGCAAAAGACATGCAATCTTCTCATTGAATTGATTTTTTTAATTCAATCTCTTATTGTGAAAATATGTTAGTCTATGTGATTTTGTCAAGGTAATTAATACTGTTGGAGCGGCGTTGCTTTTGTTGTACATTTCATTGGTGTGTTTCGCCCATCCATATAGCTATTGCCCTGTGACCCTTATTTGAAAGTTTCATCTCTGAATATGTGTACGACCAACGATGGCCCTTTCCCATACATTCTTGATTAAGTCAGCAAAACCTATCTGGTGCACTAGTAGAGAAATGGTTATCCACAACTTTGATTGGTGACACGCCAATTTAAATCCATGCCAGCACTTATTATTCAAAATAATGGTGACGTGGAAATATTTGGTACACCATCAGTATGAGATTACTGGTCACGTGGAAAAACTAAATGGTATGCCACCAGTATGTCAGCCCAGTAGTCTGACAGGCCGCAAAACTAATGGTGGTGCATAATATTTCACCACGCCACCATTATTGTAAATATATGTGGCATGTTAATTGTAACCACAACACTAATATATTATGTGGGTCCTCTTTCAGTGCCCTAAGTCGCGCCCACTTGGTAGCGGCATGTCTGTATTTGGCACGCCCCCTGTTCTTTCTTTACTGGTGGTGTGTGATACGTCCGGCAGGCCACTAATACCGTCGTTGCACTATTCACATGTGAACCATATCCATCCCCGTCCTCTCTATCATCTTCTTCCTCCTCACTTTCTTCCTCCTCATTTTGATTGCCACCTTCATCCGTAATTGCTGGCTTGCACTTCTACCCCACCCCATATGTATATGTATTAGTGGTGGCATGGGCTGCCAATGCCATCACTAATTTTTATTAGTGGCACCATATATTGGTGGCTTTGGGCTGACACGCCATCAAGACCTTTTTTGCCTCGCCGCCACTAGCGTTTTATGCACTACTATCATCCCAATTCAAATTTAAAAGGGCGACAAGTAGATTGGCTTGGTAGCTCATTTGGCATATCTAAGCATGTGCAAATGTTGCGACTAATGTGAAATCTAGCATTCAAGAACAGGCAGCAAAAACTTCCCATATGTTACACCAAAGCCATTTAATTAGATGGTAATAAGGCCATAGAAACGTGTGAATAACAATATCAAACATTGGCCGAGATGTGATTTAAAAATAAATTTAGGTACAAAAGTTAAACTGGCTGGCAGATTACACGAGGAAAGTAGAGTATAATTAAGCTTATTGGAGTAGGCATACCTGCATGGAAGGATGAAGGGCCATGTCGTTAACATTGAGCGCACCATATTTACGATCTACACAACTTATGGCCACACTTTCTTCATTCGTTATGACAATGATACGATTTTGAAGACTTGCAAGTTTTCCCGATGTGATGAATGCACTTTTAATAACTTGCCACTCCTTCGTGGACTGCAAACCGTTAATAACTACCAAGCGTTGGTACTTGTACCCATGATGAACCATATTAAACCATTGCTCGGTATCACCCTCAAAGGATTCAGTATTATTATTATTACGGAACGACTGCAACAAGCTCAGGTAGAAGTCCTTCAAAATGAATGGTTGGGCCACATCAACCCATCCGCAAAATAAACCTTCTGCTCCTTGAGAGTTTAACCTTTTTTCATTCTTGTTCTGTCTGAAGTCGTCGAAGATTTCTTTGACGAGAGTTGATTTGTCATCACCAGTCCCCCAAACAGATATCACACCAGGACGTTTTAATAGCCCAATAAGGTCACCCATGACATTTCGACGCCCTGAACCCTGCAAGCAATAATGGTATTTTTTTAATTAGGTAAAATGGGAGAATCGTATTGCAACACCCACGAGCATCTAGTTGCATAAATTAGCAAACCATTGTCCCATCCTTTTTTCCCTGTAATAATTTGACTATATGGTACTCCCTCTGTCCGAAAGTACTTGTCGAAGAATGGATAAAAATGAATGTATGTAAAACTAAAATAGGTCTAGTATTTTCGAACGGAGGGAGTATTTTCTTGTTGTGGTTGAAATTGGAATACAGCAACGAGTGTAAGCATGGATGCGATGTTGGAAACCAATCCAAATTTGTGTTAGTTACAGAGTAATGTTGTTGGGTGTAATAAGCCGCGGCGTCGAACCTGGCGCGGCTGGTGCGTGTATGGGCGTGCACCGGACGCTCAAGCGCGTCGGGTCCGCAGGGTGTGCGTGCGTAGGTGTGCGTGTGTGAGTGCGTGAGCCAGCGCGTGTGTGCGCAGGGCCACGTCGTGCTGTTACCGAGCGACCAGGAGGGGTAGACTGCGTCGGGCGCGCGGGGAGGCGGTGGCGATCGCGTACAGGCGCGATGCGTGGACGCGGCCAGAGCGCGGAGGACGTGGGGAAGTGGGTGGGGCGAGTGGGTGCGAGGCGAGGCCTAGCATGTCAGTGCTCGCGGGTATATAACCCTGGTTCCTCCCTGTAGCTCGGTGACACGGTCGAGTTCGTGCTCGAGGAAAGAAAGAAGCGTTCGTGTGCTCGAAAAACTTCTGTGTCCACCACTCTTCTGATCTTCTTCTTCCTCTCTCTTCCGGTCGAGCCACGGCAACAGAGAGTGAGCTAGGTGCGAGAGAGAGAAGAGCTAGGGCTAGGGAGTGGCGGTTCCAACAATTGGCATCAGAGCCATGTGAAGATCAGGGCGCGCCGGCGATGTCGATCGTCCCCTACGGCGGCGGAGCGGGCGGATCGCTGCCGCAGCTCACCGGTGACAACTACACGGCATGGGCCATCAAGGTCGAGGCGAACCTCGACGCGGCCGAGCTGTGGGTGGCGGTGGTCGCGCCGGAGGACGTGGCAGCGGCCGTCATCGCGAAGAAGGACAAGCCTGCGCGCGCCTACCTCCTCAGTGCCCTCGCGGAGAGCTTGCTGCTGCAGGTGGCGTCGAAGAAAACCGCGGCGGAGGTGTGGGCGAGTCTCAAGGCCAGGTATGTAGGAGCTGATCGCGTGCGGGCGGCTCGGCTAGGCACGCTGCGCGGAGAGTTTGAGCTGCTGCGCATGGCGGACGGCGAAAGCCTGGACGACTTCGCCGACAGGCTTGGTGGCATCGCGGTGCGCTACGCGGTGTTGGGCTCGACCCTGGAGGACGCGGCACTCGTCAAGAAACTGCTCGACTCGGTGCCGGACCGCCTGTACGCGGCGGTTGGGATCGAGCAGTTCAGTGACGTCGACACGATGGCGTTCGAGGACGCGTTGTGGCGGCTGAAGGCCTTCGACGTTGGCTGCATCGGCGCGGGCAGGACGGAGGCAGCCATAGCGGGGACCAGCTGATGTTCACGGCAGCGCAATGGTGGGCGCGGGAGCGGCGTCAAGGCGGTCCGCGCGATGACGACGACGACGCGCGCAGCGAGGCATCGGGCTTCGGCGGCAACAGACGAGGCCGGTGCTACAAGTGTGGTGAGCGGGGTCACTTCAAACGTGACTGCCCGCAATGGAAGAAGGCGCCGACGGCGGAGCGAGCCCTGCTGGTGGACGACGTTGTCGAGGAGCCCGGCCTGCTCTATGCCGTGGCTTAGGGCGCGAGTGTTGGGTGTAATAAGCCGCGGCGTCGAACCTGACGCGGCTGGTGCGTGTATGGGCGCGCACCGGACACGTCAGGCGCACCTGGTCCACAGGGTGTGCGTGCGTAGGTGTGCGTGTGTGAGTGCGTGAGCCAGCGCGTGTGTGCGCGGGACCACGCCATGCTGTTAGCGAGCGACCAGGAGGGGTAGACCACATGGGGCGCGCGGGGAGGCCATGGCGATCGCGTACGGGCGCGATGCGTGGACGCTGCCAGAGTGCGGAGGACGTGGGGAAGTGGGTGGGTGAGTGGGTGCGAGGCGAGGCATGGCATGTCAGTACTCACGGGTATATAACCCTGGTTCCTCCCTGTAGCTCGGTGACACGGTCGAGTTCGTGCTCGAGGAAAGAAATAAGCATTCGTGCGCTGGAAAAATTTCTGTGTCCACCACTCTTCTGATCTTGTTCTTCCTCTCTCTTCCGGTCGAGCCACGGGAACAGAGAGTGAGCTAGGTGCGAGGGAGAGGAGAGCTAGGGCTAGGCAGTGGCGGTTCCAACAAATGTTGCATAGTCGTGGGTACACGCAGGCTAGCTACATTGAGACGGCTTGTATGCCTAAGTCGTAGTACTACTACAGGGCTTGCATGCCATAGTGCTGGTTTGTGTTTGAGTTTGTTTTTAGTTCACCGAGCCATGTTACCAAATTAAAAAGCATGCCAAAACAAAATTCACTAAGAATCCTATGGGTCAGAATTCGTTGGTCAGCATTCAGCATCAGGGATCGGTTGGATAAGCACCAGAAAATATTACGAAAAGCAATAACAGGGAAACACGAGGCATGATATGTGCCTCTTGCCAATTTTGAGTGGTTGCATTGCGTGCCCGTGTTTCTGATCACCGCATTTGTGTAAGCCTTGGCGAGATTGTGTGTCCAGAGAGTGTTTGGTTCAAGGCCTAGACACCCTGCCTGAAGAATACTCATGCCTTGATCAAGCCTGGACTATTGGAGAATTTTGGCTGGTGAGGCTAGCCTGATGCACATGAGTTTGGTTTATGCCCTTAGCCTGACGCTGCTTTGTAGTACAATTAGTACATACAGAAATCCACACCCATCAATCCTATGCAAAAGAAATACGTCCTCCATTCCTAAATATAAATCTTTTTAGACATTTCAAATAGACTACAACATACGGATGTATGTAGACATATGAGTGTACATTCACTCATTTTGCTCCATATGTAGTCACTTGTTGGAATCTTAAAAAGACATATATTTAGAAACTGAGGGAGTAATAAACTAATACCAGATAGTGCGACAGGCTCACCGACCCGCAAGACATGGGACGCCTGGCTCAGGCTAATCCTTTTGTCAGGCTGTGCAGGCTAGGCTAGACTCTTATGACCCAGGACACCACTAAAACATGATGCATGCAGGTTTCATGGAACCTGCAGGCCAGGCAATATTCCATCAGGGCAGCAACTAAACACACCCTCAATCCGTGGAAAGACAACGATTGCTACAGAACTAAAGTGTGGAGGCTTGACTGTCAAGTTGTGTCGTCGTGGATTCGGAGGATTCTTCGTTGTTGGCAAGCTGAGTCGTGGTGGAGTCAGATGATTCTCGTTATCATCAAGCTGCCTCATGGGCGAAGGAAAATCAAAGAAGTGGAACATATCGACCTAAATGACAAGAGGTGGCGGTGTGACCATCCAGTACCCTGTGCTCGAATGCGATAATTATGGGGCGTGGCCCACAAAGATGAACACCTTCATAAGTGCACATGGAGTCTGGGGACCGGTGGAAGGCGACATGACGGTCGACGAGGCAAAGGACCAAGAGGCCAAGGTGTCAGTATATTGTAGAATATGATGGCAACAGAAGCTTCGAAGCTCTCAGGAGATAAACCATAAAGATGATCGTGTCAAGAAGGCACATATACGGCCCTGCTTGAGCTGCCTTTGCTTGACCGGCTGTTCACCTGGAGTAACCGTCAAAGGGAGCCTGTGCTCGTCAAATTGGATCGCTTCCTTGTCAACAACGACTGGTGCGCCGCTTTCCCTGATTCGGCTGTCACCTCCATTGCTTCTAGGGCCTCGGACCATGTTCCGATTGTCCTCACTGCTGCAACTGCTGTTCCGTGTGCCTCGATCTTCAGGTTTGGATACCCCGGCCTGGCTGCTGCACTTGAAACTGCTGACTCCCCCGTCAACCCCACCTTCGCGCCTGCGAAGCGCCTGTCCGTTCGGCTGAAGAAATTTCGCAGCGCTCTCAAGAGATGGTCAAGATCAATCAAGCACCCTGACATGATTGTTGCCAAGTGCAATGAGGTCATCCAGTTCCTGGACTCTTTGGAAGAGCAACGCAGCCTTTCTGACCCCGAGTTTCTCATGCGCTCTCTTGTCCAGAGCTCTCTGTCCTTACACCTCAAGCAGGCTGCGGCCTTCTGGAGACGTCGAGGGAAAATCAGGTTCTGCGTCTTGGGCGATGAGAACACCAAGTTTTTCCATGCTTGCGCGTCTGCACGCCGCCGTGGGAACCAGATTGCATGCCTCGTCCGCGACGGGGTCGAGCACCGAGCCCACAACGACAAGGCTCGTATCCTGCGTGATTTCTACCTAAACCTGCTTGGGACTGAAACGCCGGTTGTGGACAGTCTAGACTTGCACCAGTTGATGTCTGGTGCTAGATTGGACTCTGCCCAGTCGCTCGCCCTCGACCAACCGTTCTCCAACGCTGAAATCAAAGCTGCTGTCTTCGGAGTGCGGGCTGGGGTAGCCCCTGGGCCAGATGGTGTCGGCCCTGCCTTCTTCCAGCACGCCTGGACTCGTCTGGCCCCAGACCTTCAGGAACTGGCTGCTGAATTCTTTGATCGCAAGACTGACCTGTCGGGCATCAACAGGTCGTTCGTCACACTGATCCCGAAGATGGACGCACCTACGTCGCCGTCTAACTTCAGACCCATCTCGCTCCAGAACTACCCCCCGAAGATGTTGTCGCGCATGATGACGAGTCGGCTTCAACCACTCATCCCTTTCCTCGTCCACTCGGAGCAGACTGGGTTCTTGCGCGGGAGGTGTATCTCTGAGAATTTCGTCTTGGCTGCAGAGCTGGTTCAGTGTTGCCACAAGAGGAAGCTGCCGGCAGTCGTGCTCAAACGGGAGTTTAGAAAAGCCTTTGACTCCGTCTCCTGGGTTGCTCTGGACCGTATCTTGGAGGCGAAAGGATTCTCGACCAGATGGCGCAAGTGGGTGAGTGATCTAAACACCTCCAGTAGGTCTGCTGTTGTGCTCAATGATGTGCCCGGGCGATGGTTTGAATGCAAAAAAGGCCTGCGACAAGGAGACTCCTTATCCCCGTACCTCTTCATTCTGGTAGCGGATGTGCTCCAACGCCTCATCTTGGCGATCGGTGCCGAAGGAGGCCTTCAACACCCCCTGGAGCCGTCGCTCCCGTGCCCCGTCCTTCAATATGCAGACGACACCTTGATCCTTCTTAAAGCTGATCCAGACCAAGTCGCCAAGCTCAAGAGGGTGCTGGACACCTTCGCGGCCAACACTGGTCTCGCCCTCAACTTTGACAAATGCACCTTTGTCCCCATCAACGTAGAGCCTGAGATGGCATGCCAGCTTGCTGCTGTTTTCGGATGCCCCGTGGCTGCTTTCCCACAACAATACCTGGGGCTGCCTCTGTCTGCTACTAGACTCAAGCTGGATGATTTCTATCCGCTAATTGCAAGGGTGGATAAATGGCTAGCTGGGTGGTGCGGTTTGCTGCTATCCTCTGCTGGCAAATGGACCTTGGTCGACGCGGTCCTCACGTCCCTGCCTACTTACGCCATGGGCTCCATCCAATTGGCTGAAGGCACACACGCCAGCTTTGAGAAGAAATGCCGAGCCTTCTTCTGAACTAACGACTCCACAGTCAACGGAGCTCAATGCAAAATTGCCTGGTCTGAAGTCTGCAAACCACGCGACCGGGGCGGACTTGGCGTCTGGGACATGAGACTTCAGAACTCGTGCTTGCTGATGAAGCTGCTCGCCAAGATCCATGCCCCCCCAGAAGCCGGTTGGCAAACGTGGTTCTCCTCCCAGTATTTGGCGCAGCTTCGCCCCTGGCAAATGCAAATTCTTCTTTTGGTTGTGCCACCGCCGGCGTCTTCCCTGTGCTGCCCTGCTCCATCGAAGACACATCATTGACGGGGCCGCCTGTGCCTTCTGTGGTCAGGATGAAACATTGGAGCACTTGCTGTTCGGCTGTGCACACGCCAGTGCCATATGGGCTCTAGTTGCTCCGGGGACAGCGGCCACCCAGTCTGTCGAGGGCCTCTTCTACGCCTCGAATGCAGGCCTGCCAGGTGCCCCCTGCATGCGGTCCACTGTCTGCATCGCTATCCTCTGGAACATCTGGAAGAGCAGAAACGCCAATGTTTTTCGCAACCAAGACCTCCCTCCCCTAGAAGTGGTGCGCTGCATCGCTGCCGATGTCTCTCTCTGGAGATGGAGATGCTCCCGCACTATATGTAAAACGATCTTAGAATCGTGGGTGCAGCACTTTGCTGCCTTGCCGTAGTTTCCCAGTTCCCAGTCCCCGCTGGGATTGTAAGGGTGTCAGGGCCTCCCTACACCTATCGCTCTCTCTCTCTCCCTTGTATGTCAGGCTCTTCTTGAGCTAATTATATGAAAATTCAGGTGGGCAGTCTTTTCTGCCCCCCGGCGACGTTTCAAAAAAAAAAAGAAGGCACATATACAAGTTCTAAGGAGGGAGTTCGTGAGGATGACCATGAAAGAATCTGAAGGGTTTGGTGAATCCTCGACTCCTCGTTGAAGCTAACCTCCATGATTCAGACTGCAGGTGGGACTGTAGTTGGGAGTCCCACCATAATCCCACTTAGTACCACCGCTGCTTGCCGGGAAGTATTGGACATCCAACTAAATATTTCGTGGATTAAGTGGGCATAAGTGGAGTGTAGAAGACTTGAAACGATATGTACTATGTGCAGGTTTTGGCTCTCATGGCGATCATAAACCTCAAGTCCTCAATGCCTCGTCATCTTTTGCTATTTAGTATTGTTGCTCCCGCGCGCGTGATAGAGCCATGACTCGGACGGCGGCTCACCTACAGCTGCGGCATCCACCCGGATGTCGAGTGCAGCGGCGAGGAGGCTGCCTTGCCGCTCCTCCTCTTCCTCCTCATCCTCGGGCCGCCGCCGTTCGTGGCCGAACGGGCCAGCCTGCTCAGGGCCTTCCTGGCGTCGGTGCAGTACCTCCTGCTCGTGCCAAGGATCGACATGCCCAGTCCGGGGCCGCCGGGACTCGACCACTCCTTTGCCACTGCCGCTCATCTTGTCCTCGTGCCAGTGTGACGGCTTGCCGCTCTGTAGCCCGAGCTCCATCACCAGGACGTCGCCCATCGTGGTGCTCCGGCAAGGAGGGGAGGTGCGCGTGGCCCGCGGGCGCGCCGGGCTCCACGGGAACCCGCACAACACTGGCTTGACGCACCAGAGAAAGAGCACCGTGAACCCGCACGACCTTGGAGGCATCTCGTCAACTCGCGCCTCCTCCTTGTGGCGCCACGCTATCTCGTGCGGCGGCATGCCATTCTAGCTCTCATCCTCCTGCTGGAGAGCGGGGACGTGGCGCTCGCGGCGTGGCATGTGCATCTCGAGCCTGACCGGTGCTGGAGCCTCGTCATCGTCGTTGTCGTGCTCGTAGGGCGCGGCGCGGCACGGGGATTTCTTGGCGCGCTTCTCCGTGGATGTCCTGGCGATGCCGTTGGCCGCAGGGAGGAAGCAGTCCATGATGAAGCTGGACAGGCGCCTCGACGCGGCGCGGCCGTCGATGGAGCTCAGCCGGGCGGAGAGCGCGCCGAGCCGGTCGGACGAGGAGATCCTGCCGAGCGCGTCGGAGAAGGTGTCATCGTCGTCGTCGCTGCTCGTCGCGTCGGTGGTGGTATTGCCGCCGTGGTACGTCCGGCCGCCGCCACCGCGCCCCGGCGGCGGCCTCGGGGGCGGCGCTCGGCCGGCTTGCTCTATCCAGTCTCGTACACAAGTAGGTTAGGGTGGGTTCCCAATGCGCTAATAGGGCTAGCCTACTTCATATTTTGCCTGTCCAGTGGGAATCCACTAATACAATTTAAGTGGGATGGGATTCTTGGTCCCACTTAGTCCCACCCGCACCTGCAGCGTGATCCATGATGAATGTGATGTGAGCCCTCGTATGAAAGATGGAAGGCAATGTGGTTCTGGAAGAGTCACTACCGGCTCTCCCTCACAAATTTCTACCGGTTGCTGGCACCATTGAGCAGTGGGGCAATGTGATCAAAATGTCAGCGATGGAGGTGAGAAAGCGACCAAAGACCTATGAGTCGATGTGGAAGGGACGCCAATGGGACAATGAAGAAGAGACACTGATGTTCTCATGTATTAGGGACATGAATAAACAGAAATACCGTAGTTTTGACATATCTAAAGCATGTTGCTATAGTTGTCAAGACTATGGAAATTGAGATTTTCCAAATCCGCATGAGGAGACAAAGAAAGAACATGGATTCTACAGCTAGCTGATTAGGACATAGGCAATGATCCTAGGCTGCTTTGATGCAGAAGTGGCAATAAAAATTGCCATTCCTTTAGTTCTGTTGTGTGACGGTCGTCCCTGTGTTGGTGAGAAGGCGAAGACTAGCGTGAAGTGAATGCGCACGGGATTTAAGTTAGATTCATGCGTAAAGACTATGTGTTTATTCTGGATATAACATTCTAAAATATAGCAGCGTAGGCTGATAGTCTAGATGGCACGTTGGTCCCACGTCTACAACTAAAAAGTTTGATTAGGAGATGATTGTGTTTATTAGGAACTAATCCAAATTTGCGTTTAGTTTCTGAGTAGTATTATTTGGCATATTGTGTGTACATGCAGGCAAGCTAAATTGAGGTGTAATTCTATTCGAGTAGGTTTGGAAAAAAATGATAAAGGTTGCCGGTAATTAGGAAAAGTGTGTGCGTGTACTACACAACTTGAATGCCAAAAATGCCAATGGTGGCCGAGCATCAGGTAGGCCTTTAACCAGGGCGTTTCCATGCGTTTGAGAGCCACGCTTCTCCGGTATTGCCGGCTCCTGTTCCTTCATAACCCTCGGCCACCGCTTGTATTACGAGAGATGTAGGCACAAGCACTGTCACATAATCTAACCTTTTGAAATAGGCTGCACACATGTGATCGAGCGGCAAAGCAGTATATATACCTGATGACCAGACCCCTGAAGTTCTGTTTTTTAATACTAGTAAAGGCATCTCCAACGTGCGGTCGAGACGTGTTTTGTCATCCAACGCGGACCTATATCGGTCCGCCGACCGGTCCGGACGTGTTTTTTCTGCAAACCGAAGGGGGTGGTGGGCTTTGCGGGCGTCCGAATCTGCTGCCACACCCGCTTCTGACTGTTGTGGCCCACCAAAAAGCCATCTCCCATGCCCGTGCGCTTTACCGCCCGAAATGGTTAGCTCCGCTCCAGAGCATCAGTGTCGCATTCATGCCGGATTAGAGCGACACGACCTCTCACTGGCATCCGAATTGAAGCGGCGCGCCGGCCGAGAGCGCCGCCCACGCCGCTTCCTGGTGGATGCGGCTTCTCTGCATTCCAACGAAAACCTCTCATTCCGCTCCCTACATTAAAGGTGCATGGATACCGAGGAACCTACTCCGGTGCCACCCGTCTGTCTGCCTGCCTCCCATCATTAACCTCCCTGCCGTTTGCTCTGCAATCCGCCTATTATTCAAACTCTAGCCTCGGCCATTTTCACATCCATCCTCCTTCGCTCCCTTTCTACTCTCCGCACCACGCCCGTCATGGCCTCGTCGAGCTCCAAAGCCATTAGGGACAACTACTCGTCCGAGCTAAAGATAGAGATAGCCGCCATTGCAGCTGGCTGGCAAACGAAGGCGGGCGCTCGAATGGAAGAGGTTGCCGACGACGAGCCGACGCCCCCACCCTCGTCGACCAGTGTCGACATCACAATGGGCGAGGTGCACGCTCACTTAACGGAGATGATGTTAGAAAGAGCGACGGGCCGCGTTCCGGTAGGCGCAGGCGGACCAGGAGTACAACCTCCGCCTCCTCGACGAGCCCCAGAACACAGAGGAGCAACTCACCGTCGGAACGGCCATCGTGTCTGATGTAGACGTGGGTAAGCAGGAGGCACTTCTCCAATCCTTCCGCACCGACCGCGAATCCGCCACGACCGCTGGTGGTACCGCGTCCGTTAGACGGAGTTAGAAGCCATGTAGAAGGAGTTTGACGAAGCGGAGGATGAAGTCTAAATCAAGGATAAGGACGAGGACGATATCACCAGCTCCTCTGTGCCTCACCGGCACGACGACGACGTCAGCACGTCTGCGCCCCATAAACACGATGACGTTGCCAGATCGTTCACGCCCCGCCGGCATGATTATGATGCCAACACGCCCACGGGTGCCGCCGACAGCGAGGAAGAGTAGAGCATGGGAGGTCGCCGGTGCTTGAGTCCAAGGAAGGCCACCACTCCTCCCCTCTCATTGAAGTCAAGCTTGGCGGGCTCATCATCATCAGTCGATTAGCCGAAAGTAGGCTGCGGAGGCAGAGCTTCATTTTCCGGTGCTCATGGCTGGCCGGACATGGTGACGAACACGGGCGGTCATTTTAGGCTAGGTTTAAGAGTCTGGTTTAGTGCAAATATGTCAAAACCATAAGTTTTTCTGTAAAAATTATCCAATATGAATTAATATCATCCGGGTTGTTTAAATATGCGTCAAATTTGACTTGTCCTCCTATCCGCGGACGAATGTAGTGTTTGGTTTGCGGGCTAGCGTTGGAGATGCCCTGATGTAACACTAGAGACCAAGACGATCTGTTTAATCTCTGCACTGGACGTTTACTCCCGATGCTTTTAAAAATTTAATGTTCCACCATGTTGTTCACAGAAACACTAACAGACAAAATATGATTACCATGATAATTAGCTTAGTTATTTAATAATGTGGTAAATTTCAACTTGAAAACAAAACCCCACGCACCGTTTCAATAGCGAGCAACAATAAAAAAATATGTCTAACTTAATTTCGACTATGCAATAATTGCACGTGTTATTTAAATGGCAGTATACGAGGCAGGCAGTGAATTAGTTAGTCACATGATTCTCCTAAAAAAAGTTTGTCACATGATCTCAGTAATAGTTGAGCATCTTCTCGAAGCTCGGGTCGGATCATTTTTGTCAACTTTCGTAATCCAATGGGAACCCTGATCGATCCGTGTAGCGATCCGGACATCCTTTTTCCCGTTAATTGGGATGTATTTGGGGAGCTTTGGATGTGTTCGGACATCCACTTGACCAACAAAAAGCAACCATATGTGATCTTCCTCTCTTTTCTCTCTCTTCATATGCATGATCCACTCTTCTCTCTCCTTTCAATCCGATACCACACCACAATATTCCACAAAAAACAACCATATGTATGATCCATCTCTCCTTTTGCCAGGACAAGTAAGGATTAATTTATGAATTAGCATTGGATGACTCACTGCCACATCATGTTCATAGACTATGTTCGCACATAAAAAACATATTTGTGGTGTCCGTTTAGGGGCTAGGGTTAGACAGGGGCAGAGCCAGGAAATTTGAACATTGGGTTCACTCAATGGCTCATTATAAAGATTTTTGCCATTGGGTGACCACGAGCATTCATTCAAGTGGGGCGAACTTTTGGAGGTCGAGCACCAGGTAAGAGAAATAAGAAATAAGAGAAATACACGAGGCATATACATACCTTTGACTAATTTTTAATTGATGTGTTTGTGTGCTTGTGTTCGCACCTGAAGTTTTTGTGAAAGATGATGAGATTGTGTGTTCAACCCGTGTGGAAGCTAACATGTGATTCAGGCAAGGAGCTTATGAGCTTGATCTGCGTAGAACCTTTGACAGATCTAAGAATATTTTTCTAGCGTTGATTTTTTCAGAAGGATGATTACGTCCAACCTGTGTATCAAGCGATGCATACAACTAGTTTATTATATTATTCAACATGGCCCAACAAAACTAATACATCGATCAACCAAAGTCATCTGCTTGGTAACCATTGTCCCTACACCTCCAAGTTTGATGCTGTGCTCTGATTGTGCATCAACACACCATCTAACCCGGTGACCACATCAAGCCTCCCAACGGCGAGCAGAGTGCACCAACCAGTCTAGCAGACCCTTTGCGCACCGCATACACACGTTCTAGAATCAACGGATTCACCTTGACAGGCCATTATGCCATCGACGCCAACGCAGCGCCAGACCGCGGCACCGCCCTATGCTCATCCATCCAAACATATTGTCATCGAGACTTAGTTACACCATGCCATCAAGACTCGCTGCAGTTGACGCGGTAGGTGCCACGCCGCTCTACCTGCCAACCTTCACACCACCATTGTCACTCGAGCCATTGTCAGGAGCCCACCGCCCATAGGCACCCTCTCCCGAGAACCCAAGCCTCCCAAAACAACGCCTCCATGGAAGGAGCATGGTGCTGCTGCTACCTAATCCAAGGTGGATTTTGGACTTCCGTCCGGGAGGGGCATCGGGCGTGGATAGGAGGGACCTCGGTTACCCTTTCAAGGAGGAGAAACGACACTGAAAGACGTCGCCGCTGCCGAGCCAAGCCAGCCGACTAAAGTTTCCTCTAGTCCCAATCCTACACCACCAACCTCCGTCTGCTCTGAATCCAGCACGAGCCGTAACCGGAACCTTCAGAGAAGAGGGTTCCATGGGGACAAACAACACTCCAAATCTGGCAATGAGGAAGATCGCTCGGCTCCATTCTTGCCACCTGCAGGCACCTCCCCACCCTCATGGTTGAGGCACCACCATGCCTCCACTCGCGCCCCTCCATCAGACACTGAGACCGGCCGCCAACCACTGAGCCATCACGACCCAAGGTGCGCCAATGCGCAGCCACAGAGTTATCGCCCTACAGCCCGAGCGCCGCCGCGAGAAGAGGTCCCGCTGCCACCGTCAGCCGCGTGCGCTGACGGTGGCAAACTTGGCAGATCTCGAGGTAGGGATCCCAAGCTAAGCATCTAAGTACAATGGTAACAAGGAGACGACGTTTTACCTAGGTTTGGGCTCTCCAAGGAGATAACACCCAACGTCATTCTTGCGTTTATTATGTTGGATTGACTATAGAATACATATTTCTACCAAGAGATTGGTGTGTCCTCTACGAGCCTAGCCACTCAGTTTATATAGATGTCGGGGGTTCTAGGGTTACAATATGCAAGTCGTCTACCTACAAGAATACTGATTCGTCTACGAATCCAGCTTCTTGGAGCATACGTCAAGTTTCTGGATCCTTCCACTTTCGCGCCATGGGTTGTTTGATGTGGCCCACGCCGAAACAAAAGGGGTCCTCGGCCCGGCCCACCAGGCCGAAAGATGACATGGTGAGAGGCCATCTAGCCGGGACACCGTCGCGCGCATCGTCGGCAGCCTAGTCCGGCCGCGGCGTGGCGGAAGGGGAGGGAGAAGGGCCGGCGGTGCTAGGTTTCCTGGGAGCGCCCAAGTAACACTAGCTAGGTTGGGCAACGCGGAACGTTTTTTCTCCAGGGATGAAGCAATAGAAAGTTCTATAGTCTCACCATCACAACGTTTTGACTTATTAATTTACAAGTTCTGAAACAAGATCGTCTTACTGGATGAGTGTAACATACGTCTATGCTTTTTTTCTCAGAATATTTACGCCAATGGCTTCTCAGATTTTCTAGATGCGGCGATTTCTTTCGAGTTAATGTACTCGGTACAAGTATTTGATAGACAATATAGTTCTTGTGATAGGTGCTAAATAGACTGCAAGCTAGATGCGTGCAATGTAAGGGCATCTCTAGCCGACCCCCTAAAAAATAGAGGAGTAAACGGCCAAGGGATACACTCCTCAAGGCCATGCAGGCCAGGAAGGAGGAGAAGACCAGGAGGGCGCAGTGGCAGCGGCAGCAGACGGGAGGACCGATGCAGGCCGGCAGGAGGTCTGCCTACACTAGATCCTATGACCAGGAGGGCGCAGCGGCAGCAGCCCGGAGGACTGTAGCAGGCTGGCGGGAGGTCGGCCTCCACTGGATTCGGCATGGGTGAACGAAATAATGGCGGGTGCACGGGATCCGGCGCGGATGAGATGCGGCGGTGATGTGGCAGCGGCGGCGGGATGGGGTTGTGACGCGGGTGACGAATCTGGTGTGGGAGGGAAGGCGAAGGGAGCGAGGAGATTTTACTCGACTGCCTCGAGAATGAGTATATTTACTCGTCCACGGGCTGAGGAATAAAAAAAGTTACTCCTCTAACCTGTTTATGAGATCGGCTAGGCATCGGTTAAAAGAGTAAAACCGAAAATTTACTCCTTTATAGCTTTAAGAGATCGATTAGAGATGCCTAAGTGTACCAAATATAGTTATGAATAACCAGCTTATTAAACTGTGCAATGTGATCAGACTACGTTGGAAGAGCAGGCAAACATCATGGCCATGCTGCTAATTTACTGACTCATGCACACATCGTTGCAAATATTCGTGGATTCATTTATAAAATGGAGCCGGGGATGTGAACCCTTTTCATCTTAAAAAAGCATCAACAAGTTCACACCCACATGCTATATATGATATGAAATGAAGCGAGAAAATTTACAAGGCTGAAGAAATTCAGTAGGGAGTACATAGTCCCCCTATTTCTTTTTAGTTTTCATATAAGATTTGATCAAAGTCAAACTTTGCAAGGTTTGACTAGCTTTATAGGAAAAGATATCAACACTCACACTATGGAATCAATATTATTAGATGTACGATGAAATTAATTTTCATAACATATAACTTTAGTACTGTGGATGTTGATATATTTTTTATAAAGTTAGTCAAACTTTACAAAGAAACGGAGGGAGTACTGGTTTTCTAGAGATTAGGGTGTTACCTTCTTATAAAATGCACAATGATAATGACCACCGGTGAACTCTCTGAGCACTGATACTCGGTATGGCTCCCCTGCGAGAAAAATTGCATCCCCTATCTGCTTGGTGGAGACGACAATCCGGCTGCCATTGTTATTGTCTGGCAGGTACAATCTGATGATCTCCCACTCTACAACACTGGATATTCCTTCAAGGATTACAAGATATCTCTGCTCAGCCAATTGCTTTATCGGATCATCTTCTAAAATCCCGCCCTTGAAATGGACAGCTTGGCAAGACTGAGAGCTAGCTTGTAACCGAGTCTGTAAGTTCTTGAGGAACTCGTCAGGGTTAAAAGGATGCATCAGCTTTACCCAGGCACGGCTTTTGAATATGTGGCAGATTTCGGGGTCGCAGTAAGCCTTATTGATGATATGTGTTCCCTCAATATCAGATCCTGCACTTCCCCACAAAGAGATTACCTGAAGATCATTTCCCTCGTTGGTTATCAACTTTTGAAGGTTGCAGAAACCGCGGTGCTTCCCATTGGCCTCCCACAGGTCCATCAGGATGTCAATTGTTGATGGACCGGTGGTGGCCAGCTGCACCGCCGGTGATTGTGAGACGGGATCGGAGCCAGAGTCACTTATGAGGTTGTAGCGGGTGTTTCTCTGGCTCACTTCCTCAACCCTCGCCTTGAGCTGCTTCAACTCAGCGACGGCATCGTCGAGGTCCCGACTCCGAGGTGGTGTCATGCAGGAGGGCACCATGCGCCACACCCATTTCCAGGTCGAGTCGTTGTCCAGGTGGATAACGAACTCGACACAGTCTTCGACATCGAAGGCAAGGTCACGGAGCTGCCGCACCCAGGTCTTCACCACTTTATTTCTGGCACGGTCCTTACTAGCGACTTCTAGAAAGGATTGCATCATCTGGAATTCCCCAGTGATGAACGCCAGGTCCTGTTGTGCTGCCGCCTTCAGTGTGTTCTCTTCATCGATGGCGGATTGGACCCTACTCAGGGTCCCCTCCACCGCCGTCTTGGCTAACCCAAGCGCGAAGTCGGCCATTGATGCTCTCTTACTTTCCCTCTCTCCTTGTGTGCTTTGTGTTTGTGGTGTTCCTAGCAACTGATGGATGGTGGCTGATGCTGGGAATTCCGCATCAACTCAGCACACCGAGATGGGATTAAGAAGAGGATGGAGAGAAGCTGTGACATGGCAAACTTTAGCATTGTAAAGGAGACCTGGAGGTCGTGTAAGAAATGGAATTTATATTGGGTGGTTGATGGAGGCGTCGTGCACGCACGTTCATCTTTAGATCTGAATGCATGCGTGCAGTGCGGTGCTGGACTCGTGCCTCGAGTCAATGAATCTACTTGTGCTTAACAAAATTGCTGATCTGCCCCTTAACTGATCCCATCTCCGGGCAATCCACCGGAGGGCCGGAGGGCATGGCAAGGTAGCAAAAATCAAGGTCAAACTACTCATAGGAGTACGTAATTTGGCTCTGGGAGTTGGCAATTAGCATCATCACAAGTAACCGGATGGTATAGTACTAATTAGCTTGCTTAGAAAGATCCGTTCAAATTAACTCCATGCATGGAAAGATTCGTTGATGCGTCAAAACCGGGTGTCCGACGATCTGATCAAGTGGCTGGTAGACTCGTAACAAATAGTGCTTCACAGTGTCCAAATTGGCTGTATTAGAGCACATCTAACGCTTATATAATCCAATCTCCGGCTACTCAGCAAGTCCGCGAAGTGGCAAAAATCAACGCCAAATCCATCTATCATATAGTACTAATTTGCTTCTGGGGACTGGGTTGGCATCAGTACAACTGGATGGTTAGGTACAGCGCGCATTACTGACACTGCCACAATTTGTAAAACTTTAGTGGCAGCCATGGAACTCCGAAGGTGGTGTCACACACAGATTTTTCCTTTGTTTATTGATTGATTCAAGGATGGCAACATGTGAATTATCCTTACCCTACCGTTAGTTGATACTTGATACATCTATATGCTGAAATAAGTGATACATGCTTAATGGTAAACTAATTAGTCTATCATAAACGTGTCTAAATTTTAAAATAAGAACTGGACTTTCCTCTATGATTGTCTTATCAGGATTATCTGCCACCAAGCATGAGGTATATGGGGTCGTCCCGTCCTTATCCTTCCATGAGGTCAAGTAAAAAATGCTTCAAATCATAAACTTGTTGGTGGATTCGTTGATCCATGGAAACCTTCCATGTTGGATGAACGTGGACTGGGAAGCTTAACCTAATCTAATTAAAACCACGGTTAAATGTTTTTCAGTAAACGAACCTGAAGCTGCAAGCCTTGTCACTAATCGGGCTAGTTGTGCTTAAAGGTGTAAAAGTTCCGGTTAAAGATCTGATCTACCGCTTAAATAACCTCATCTCGGGGCAATCTGCCAGAGTGCCTGCGAGATGGCGAAAACCAAGGTCAACTACTTATGGATGTACGTAATTTGGTTCTAGGAGTTGGGATCGGCACAAGTAACCGGGTGGCATAGCCGGTAACTAGGTAACTAGTGAAATATGTGTATGTGCGTTCGCTCTCTGTATTCATTTTGTCGAGGACGTAGGCTTGGTAATGGCTCAAAGTCCATGTGAGAAGCTGTGCTTGCAAAGATCCGTTAATGGCTCAAAGTCCATGTGAGAAGGCGTGCTTAGAATGATTCGTTCAAACCGGTGCTCCACGTTAGATCAACGTGGTAGGTTGGCCGGCTGGAGAAGATTAAGCAGGTTTCTTTGTGGACCTGGCTGCAAATTGGACGTATTACAGCAGATCTAACCGTTATATAATCCCATCTCCGGGCAATCAGCCGGAAAGCAGGGCCCCCGAGGTGGCAAAGATCAAGGTCACCCTCGGTCTGTCGTATTTTATGTCATTAAAACTGTCATGGGCGCAATTGGATGGTTATGCAGCATACGTAGCTAGCTAACCTGTGAAATGGCAGTTGTGTGCATCCCTTTTCAATTTGTTGAGGACGTAGGGCAGGCTCTGGTTTAACAACTATCAAAAGTCAGAAAGATTTGACTTTGATCGATTCGAGGGATGCGCGTTCGTCCTCTAGTGGCCTCGGTGCAAGTTTTTCATCCTGTTGGAATCAATCCACGCGGTTCGACGTGGTCGCTCAAGCTAAATTGGTTTCTTACTATGACCTCAAGCAAGTCCCTTGAAATTTCCTTTTGTAGCCTGGCGTGTCGCTGGTGTCGATTGTTACTCTTTATGTTCCCAATCCCATCTCGTGGTTCCTAGCATTGGGTACACCACCCCCCCCCCCCCCCCCCCCCCCCCCCGCGGCGAGCGAAAAAAAACATGTATCGATCAAATAAAATCTACTCCCTCCGTCTCATAATATAAGAACATTTTTGACACTAGTGTAGGAGTATTTATTTGTCAAAATTTTGAACGTGAATGGTCAACATGTAGTCAAATATGAAGGAAACTCTAATGGGATTGATAGCAATCGATGGCGTGGTGGTGCACACGGGCCATCTATACCAGCAAGATCCGAAATTTGCGGTTACCACGGTAGCCACGAAATACCAGAAAAAAAAGTCGGACGAAATTTAAAATCATATTTTGAATTCAAATTTTTTGAAGTCGATGTAGATAGGTTTTTAACTCCAAAACTAACACCTAGATCTCGCTAGCATAGTGGCTGTTCAACCCGAACTGCCGCTTTGCCAGAAGGTCGTGAGTTCGATCCCTGGTCGCTAAAACTTTTGCATATCAAAAAGAAATTAAAAAGCGTAAGCCTAGAGTCGAACCCGCGACGAGCAGTTGAGGAAAGGGTGGCTTTTCCACTAGACCACAACCACCTCTGCTAAAATAGAGGAGATGGTCTTACATTTAACTACACTCCGAGCGTTTGAATTCAAAATTTTCGAGATTTTTTGCCCAGTATTAGTGCTTCTCGAGGGGGGTCGGTAACCGCGCGAGATCGCGAAATTTCGTTCGGTACCCAAAACAGTGCTCCCCCCCCCCCCCCCCCCCGCCCTGCTTCCCCGCCGCCGTCGGAGGAGGCCGGCGAGCAGTTGAAAATTTCGTTCGGTACCCAAAACAGTGCTCCCCGGCGGACGGCGGGCCTTCCTCCTCTCCTCGCGAGGGGATCCTCTGGCCGAAACATGATGGCGAACCACGTCGCCCGACGTGGAGACGGAGTGGGCGCGATGGGGCGGCGGTTGTGCCTCCACGGCTGCAGGAGCAGCCTTGGGGCCGGCCATGGCGGCTGGCGGCGGTGGATCTGGGGCCCCCACCCCAGATCGGTTCGCCTTCAGATGGTGTGGGCTCGGGCATCGGCCTGACGGCCCTGAGCGGCGGTGTGCGTGCGCGTGGTTGGGGGTGGCTAGAGGTGTGTGCGTGGGGCCGGCATCGTTCGGAGTCTGCTCTGATGTGCACGGCGGTGGGAATATGGCAGGCGGCAGCTGGCGTTGAATCTCGGTAGCGTCATCTCCGACTCGATCTGCTCCGGTTCATGCTAGTTCCAATACCTACCTGGTGCTGGCTAGACGGATCTGGTGAGTGGGCATAGATCCGGAGGAAACTCCAGGCCGGCGTGGCGGCCGCACCAAAGTCGGCGCCCTTGGCGCCGATTCCCATCCTGGAGGCTTCGGCGTGGATCCTACGCTCCCACCTCTACCATGAGCGCAGGCGGAAGCCTCTGTTCCTCTTTTTGGGCGACGATGGCACTTTGGTGTCGTGTTCCTTCCTGAAGGCGTCGGCCGAGAACTGCTCAGGGTGGTGGAGTTGCTGGTAGTTCGGAGTCGACGCGAGATGGCATGTAGGTGGAGTGGTGTGGCATCAACAGTATCATCGACGGCGGGTCTCGGCGGCATGGCGCAGTGGAGACTTGCCGTCCGATGCGCGGAGATGGACTCGCGCAGGAGGAGGAAGCTGTCAGGCGTCATGGTGGCATTGATGGCAGAGAGGCCTGGCATGGTCGGTGCATCAGTTCTGCTCTAAGGATGGGTCGATGGAAGATGGAGGTGACGGCCCTTGCAGCGTGCGGTGCCACTGGGACTTTGCCGGACCGGTGTGTGCCCCAATCCGGGTAGTGGCTTGGATGGGACACCCGGCTTTAGATGTTAGGTTTTGGTGCGATGTCTGTTTGGTATTAGGCCCGGACATTCGGCACACCTTCATCAACGGGACATGAGTAGCAACAGTGTTGCCAAGATGATGGCTTCAGGCTTATTGATGTATCACCTTGTATGGTCTTTGTGAATAATTAATAATATGGTTACATGCCTCTGTCAAATGTAGAGGCCGGGGGTACATCCTCCTTTTCTAGAAAAAATAGTTGAGACTTGATACTGGTCATATCTTAAACAAAACGCATCTATGCTGAAATAAATGATACTCCCTCCGTTCCTAAATATTTGTCTTTCTAGATATTTCAACAAGCGACTACATACGGAGCAAATTGAGTGAATCTACACTCTAAAATATCTCTATATACATCCGTGTGTGGTAGTCAATTTGAAACCTCTAGAAAGACAAATATTTAGGAACGGAGGGAGTATATACTTAAAGATAAACTAATTAGTGTGTGATTAGTATGTCTAAATTTTAAAATAAGAAGTGGACTTTCCTCTATGATTGTCTCGCCAAAGATTATCTGCCACTAAGCATCTGACAGGTATATGCAGCCTTCCCGTCCTTATCCCTCTGAGAGATCAAGTAAAAATAGGTTCACGGTGGTAAATTCATTGATCCATGGAAACAAGTGTTCCACATTGGATCACCGGGGGAGGTCGACTGATAAGCTCAAGCTAAGCTAATGAAATCCGCGGTTAAATTGTTTATTTAAACGACCTTGAAGCTGCCAAAATTGCAGTATAAGAGCTGATCTACCGCTTACATGATCCCATCTCTGGGCAATAATCCGGAGGGGCGGTCACCGTGGTCCCCGCGATCACCCTGCCGAGCAGTGTAGCCGTTGTGGCCAAAAGGGCCACCAGAGGAGGAGCCGCCCCAAGTAATATCGAGAACCGAGGCAGACTCAACGGCGGTGCGCTGGGATAGGTTTTCCTCGGCGAGCTTGACGTGGGAGAAGACCGTTTTGAATGGTGGCAGTGCATTGTGTCTCCCAAGATCACACAGATGGTGTCGAGGCGCTTGTCGAGGCCGTGCAGGATCTGGGTGGTGAGGTCAATCTCGGTGATGGTGTGGTCAATGTCCGCAAGCTCGGCGGTGAGGAGCTTCATCCGGCGGGCGTGTTCGGCGACCGGGAGATCCCCCTGCTTCAGATTTCGGTACTGCCGGTTCGGCATCATGTACTGGGCAGCCTGATTGGCGAGGAAGTAATCACAGATGCGCAACCATAGCTCATACGTGGAGGTGGCACTGACGATGTGGTCGACGAGGTTTTCAGCGAGCGTGGCATAGACCTAGAGAACAAGATGAGCATCGAGCTCGCGGGTAGCGGCATCCGTGTTGGGCAGGAGGGGATGCTCAATGAAGTGGGAGATGCCATAGCAGATCAGAACCATGAGGAAGAAGGAATTCGACTTGTAGTAGTTGTGGTCGTCGGGGTTGAGAAGGAATTTCATGTGGTTTTTGGATGTTGTCGTTGTAGATTGGGTTACGACCTTGGTGAGCTAGGGAAGGTGGTGGTGGCGCAGTAGAGGACAAGAGGGGACGAATTGGGAGACGAAGGGCGGCGAGGTAGCAGCAGCAACACTAGGAGAGGCGCCAGCGGTAGAACCCGTGCCAGAGAGGGAGGCCGGCGAGGTGGCGGCGCTGGTGGCCTGGGAGGTGCCGGCTCTGGTGGCCGAGGATGAGGAAGAGGAGTGCGCAGTCATGGCAAGGAGGTCCTGGTGTGTGATACCAAGTTGAGGCCCTGAGGGATAGAATCGCTCTCTGTTTTTTCTTTTAAAAAAGGAGGATAACCCCCGGTCTCTGCATCAATCGATGCATGTGGCCATATTATTAAATTAAAATGTAACAAGGTCTTAGGTTCCAAAAGAGCTCATAAACTGAGCAAAAGTCTAAAAAAGTAAATCTGAAAAGCGTCACATCTAGAGATAAATCTGAAAAGTGCCACATCATGCGATAAATAAAAGGCTATGATGCCTACACACCTAGCCTATTATTAGCTCGCCATCCAAATCGGCTGAAGATAGCTTGTGCGACCGTCTCCCAGCGGTTGCACCCAATAACCAAAAGCTCCCTGAAGTCCGCATGGGTTAGTAACGATCACATGCAGATCCAAGCTGTATCTTCATAGATAACCTACAAAAAATAAGTGAATTTTGTCCCATTAAAAATCATATCATTCCTGGTATTCCATATAGCCTGAAAAAGTGCACATATACCTATCCGAATATGTTTAGCTATGTGTATGTCCAATCCATTAAGCCACGTCCGAAATAACGTGTTGATGCTCATTGGGGGATGAACGTTAAAAGCTATATGTATTGATCGTCATAGTAATTTTGCAAGTGGACACTCGAGAAAGAGGTGTTTAATCATTTCATGTTGATCACAAAAACAGCATATGGAATTACCAATCCAATTCCGTTTCACCAAGTTATCTTTAGTCAGAATCGCTCTCTCTGTATTGCCTCCATTACTAAACAGTATAACGGGGCTAGTTAGGAGCCTCCACAGCGATTTGAGATCCTAAACTGTTCGATTAAACGTATAAACGAATCAGATCATTCCAACCTCATGCTATTTTCCTTTGCGCCTCGTTCGCTTGCTAAAGCCGGCCGAAGTCGAACCAACGTCAAAAAGGCCGCTGCTCCGCAGACTTATTTTGGTGCCTTCTGATGCTCCGGGCTGCAGTGGGCCGTGAGGCGATGTGGTAATTTTTTTTTCGTGAGACCGACCGCACTTTCGATCCGTGGCGCTACAGCTATTTCGTGATAAAAAGTAGCGCTGCAGCTGCGCCTACCTTTGTCTAAAAAAATATTTGGCTACCTATGGCTTGACTGCATCATTCTTTGTTACTTTTATTCCTCTACTACGCGGCCCCTCTCAGAAAAAAAAGCCTCTACTACACAGCATCTGCCATTGCAAGGCTACAACGAATAATGACACATACCAGATACCACACAGATATGATCGACCACGTATTCAAATGCCTTAGCAAATGGTATGCATAGACAAAACAAATGCACAATGACATTCCAGTGTTGACTTAGATGGCATTATCACCCGTCTCAGTTTTGCAACCTATACCTGAAGTTTCAATATTGCCCAACTATTTATAGAAGTAGGTTCATTTTTCACTTTTCTGTGATGTCCAGATTTTCTCGTACATTTATATTGTCCTTCCAATAAAATGCACGGGCGCAGCAACGCGCGCCTTTACGTTCTAGTACAATGGTACAACATATACATCGGTGGTTACAAGGAAAGCCCGACAGAGATGGCACGCAAGCCCTTGGGCGTGGTCACCAATCCTGAGAATCAGGAGCGAACGCGCGTACATGCACAAGCAACACACACATTACATACATGTGAACATTGGTTGCCAAGGTAGGTGCAGAGAGAATGAATGGACTGATGGCAGCGGCTTGACCGTATAGACTGTATATACACAGCATGCAAATCATGTCAGATGATTGAGTAAGAAATGAATAATGAGGTCTCTGGCAATGCGATGTTGCTACCTCAGCATGCAAATCATGCTTAACCGCGAACGCGGGAAACGTTTGTTTGACTGATGACCTAGTCTTGTTAACTCTGCTGGTTACATGGTCAGTTAACTACGTTTTCTGTTTTGTTTCGATTCGACGATCCTCTGACTAGAGCACTGGCTACGACTACGAGTCTACGACACTGGCTCATATAAACAATTCTTTTAGTAACACAAGTAGCCAGCCCTCGCATTGATTCTACGCCATAAACGCTCGCTGATACAGCCAGCATATAGAGAAAAAAAATATTTAGTCACAATTCGAAAAGATGATCAACCTTTTGATTACAACAAAGCACGTCATACATGTGCGGGATGCTGCAGGTTCAAGCTAGAAATCTAGATTTTCTCATGGCAATCCGGAAAGAAGGATTGTACATGTGAAATTGTGCATACAAGAAAAGATAAAAAAAAACGATAGAAGGAAGGCAAGAGAGCATGTACTATTGCAGTGGCTCCAGCTTCAAGACTGGCTTCTTATCATGACCGTCAACAAGTTCCTGCAGGTGCGCCTGTTGTTCCTCGCTGTAGGAACCCTTAAGCCAGACTGTCTTGAGATGGGGCAAAGAGCTTAACCCAAAGATCCCAGAAACCCGGAAAAATGATCCTTTGGAGCACTGGATTATCAGCACCAAAACACCACGGGAAATGTAATGATAATCCAAAGATACCTCTAACTGGGAGCTGCAATCCATCTTGAGGACCCGAGGTACAACATTAACAACCCTGTCGAGGTAGTTGAATTCAGCCTCGCTAAAATCTATCTTATGGTCTCCTTGCACCTTGATGCAGAGACGATTTAGGATACCATAAAGTGGCAATTTGTCTTTCAAGAATAAGTGCATGTCGAATGGCCTTGTAATAGTCATATCAAGATCCACCTTTCTGATATTTAGAAGACCCTTGATAGTGTCTGGCAGTTTCCTTATAGGCCCGTACAACTTAAGGCTCTTCAGGGTCTCAGGTGGCTTGAAGCTATCGTCCAGGCAATCTTCATCAAATCGCACAGACAAGGATTCCAGATGGCAATTCTTATCCGAGAGTGCAGAACACAGCAGCTGCCAGTTTTTCTTATTTATGCCGCACACTCTGAGCTTGAGCAATTGGGTTAGTTTTGCGAGCTGCTTTAGAAAGGCCTCCCCACCTGCTGCATTGACATTCACCACACCAAGAGTATGTAAGGCCACAAGTTTTTCAATCCCCACCGGAACCTTGACACTGCAAGTTTTTCTATCTCTCCTGGACCCACACAAGCTCCACGTAATAGGTGCAAACTTGGGCAACCGAGGTACTACTGAAGTGCGTGACTGTTTGGATGCCCATCCCACCTTTGGTAGCATCGAGCAGTGTTGGGCTTCTGATGATGTTGCTGCCTGTGCTGAGCTTTCGGTAATGCAAATTTCAGGAGATGGCTGTACTATTGGCCAGCCTGAAGATATGCTGCTATCACGGCCTTCTAGTTCAGCTGATGTTGCAGTTGGTAGTTGGCTTGTGACCCCATCACCGTCTTCTGATGACGCGGATGTCCAATCATCATCTGGCAATACAACGGTGCCAGCATGGATATATTGCAGCTTCTGTAGCTTGATAATGGAAGATGGCAACATGACTATGGAGGTGAATCTTACATCAAGAGTCTGTAGCTGCCTCAACCCTCCCAATGTATCCGGCAGACGACTGATGTTCCTGCATCCTCGTAGGGAGATGAACTTAAGGCTCAACAGATTCAAAAATATCTGCTCAATATCATCATCTTTTATTGCTATCATGTCTTCCAGGTCGAGCACTCGAAGCCGTTTCATCTTAATAGAGATAAAGAAGGAACACCATGCCCCAAAAATTGTCAAAGACCGCAGCCGTGCAAAGTCGATGCCCTCAAACACATTTTTGTCCCTCTGCCAGTTAGTCATTATGGTCAGGTGTTGCCCTGTGGGTTGTGTGTTTGGACTGCAACGCCCATCCAAGGCAAAAACAAGATTATCCTCCATTGGCCGTGAAACGATGTATTCACGGAAGAAACCATTGACTTGACAGATATTATTGTTTGTTACTTGCTGGATTATGCTCAATTTAACAAGCTCAGACAAGCGATTTTGCGCATTCTCCCTTGCAGTACAACCAAGTGTGTCCCTTGAGTAGCCCTCGGCGATCCATCTCCTCACTAAACGGCCTCGCCTGATTTTGCTGCTTGCAGGGAAGACAGACAGGTAGAGGATACATGGCTTTACCAAATCTGAACAAGAATCAAAATAGGAATGCATCCAAGACAATAGACCTCTCAAACTATGGAACTGAGGGTCGGTCTCCAATTTGAGCATAAAGTCATCATTCATATCCTCCCAGAATAACCAATTTAAGGGTTTGCCCATAGCAGACACTACTTTGGGAAGCCCACCACATTTTGCAACAAGTTTTGCAAGGTCCACCTTTCCGTTTAGATGAGCCAGCAACTCAGGGTTAATAATCTGTTGTTAAAAAAAAATTAAATTATGAGACTCATAAAAATCCAATTTGGACATTACACTTGCTGTTTAACTGTAGAATAATCTGTTGTTGAACTTTAGATCAGACCTATATGGTTATACAAGTTGAACAATGGATTTCATTACAAAAAACTAAGCAATCTCTGATTTACTTATTTTTGCGACAAAATCTCTGATTAGACTAAATAAAGGATTACAAAGGAATAGATTGCACGGAAGAACATAACACAAATGAATGGATTGGACTGAACATTAAGAACAAGATTTGAAGCAATGTGAGCATGTATTCTCTGCCTAATAATCGCTATGTGACCAAGCGTTTCTAGATCAGGCAAGTTGTAGAAATGATATTACCGCGCTTCTGTGGAAGTGTAGAAATGATATTACTGCGCTGGGTGTTACTGCGCTTCTGTGGTCTATTTAGAAGTGTAGAAATGATATTGTTTTCAGATAATAAAAATTCGTGATTCCATGATTCTGATAAAGTTTATGTGCAATTGGATCATTGATTGGTCTGTTTTGCAGATAAAAAACCTAGGGCAAAAGCTGCTGATGTTGGGAGCAAATCTTCTAGAGCATGTAGCAAGTGAGGTCTACCGAGCATCGCAATGATGGAGACCAGGGTTTCGAAGACTGCAATGAGAAGAGGCTGGAGGGGGGCTTGTTCCTTTTAGCTGCTCTTGTTGTGCTGCTTTTAATCCTTGTTGGTCTTCTAGTAGTAGGGATGCTAGTTCTTACTTTTGGAGGGAGGGGGGACGTCTGTTCCCCACCCTTTCATCTGGAGCTGGTGTTAGCTTGTGCAAACCTGGTAGTACTGCTTGTTAGGTTTATCTGAGATGTTGGTAGTTATCTAGGTGCTGGTACTTGAACATGGTTTTGTTAATGAAATCGGAGGGAAACTCCCTCTTTTATTCAAAAAAAAAAGATCAGGCAAGTTGTGCATGCCACCAGTTAGTGGTCCGGCCATCTGTTTGGAGAAAAAGGTGTGGTTTTGCACTTTTTCTTCTGTACACCCCCCCCCCACCCCCCAAACACATCGACGGTCAAGATTGGTTTATACCTCTTCATAATTAAGGGCATGATGGGAAATCATCCAAATCCCTGCTTAACGCGACCTTACGGGTGCTCGGTAGCAACAGAAACTACCACTAGTAGAAAAAGGACCTAATGTGAGACACATTAGTCCCGGTTCGATTTTGGCCCGGTACTAATGGTACCATTAGTGCCGGTTCCAACGGCTATGTATTAATGCCAGTTCGTTATGAACCTTAAGTACCGGTTCGTGTCACGAACCGGTACTAAAGGGGTGGTGGCAGGCTGGCGTCAGGCCGGGGCCCACGATCACCTTTAGTACCGGTTCGTGGCACAAACCGGTACTAAAGGGCTAACCTTTAGTACCGGTTCGTGCCACGAACCGGGACTAAAGGGGTTTGACCTATAGTCTCGGTTGGAGACACAAACCGGAACTATAGGGATATTTTCAAACTCTACCCCCCACTGTGTATCGTCATTTCAGTTTTGAATAATACAAAAGAAAATGATAAAAAATTCAAAAAATACAATTCTTTGAGAAGTAGTTATATTACTACATCTACTAGTTAGGAAAACTAAAAAACATAAATTTAGACATGTTTTGCAAAAAGTGTAGGGAAAATGTAAAACGGCTATAACTTTTGCATACGATGTCGGAAAAAACGTATAATATATCAAAAAATTTCAGCACGAAAATCCGCATCCGATTTTGACCGCCTACAGCCTGTTTGCAATTTTTTAGAATCCCCAAATTCCAAAAGGAAAAAAAGATATGCTCCAATTTCAGTTTTTTTAATTTTGGTTAAATCTGATCAAACTACTTATTCAAGAAGTATTAATGTTGCAACATAATTATTCAGGAATATTAGTGTTACTAAATAATTATTTCAATTTTTTGAATTTTGGTCAAATCTGGTCAAACTTATTCAAGAAATATTAGTGTTACTAACTGTTTTTTAGAATAATAGTTCCAAACTCCAACGGTGAAACGTGTGACCTAATGCTCAAGCTAAACTGCTGAGGGTTAATAGGATTGACAGCTTACATTTGTCAAGAAAACAACAAGTGTAGACTTGGAAAGTAGGGGGAATAGAACTCTGAAGTTAAGCGTGCTCCGGCTGGGGGAGTGAGAGGATGGGTGACCGGCCGGGAAGTTAGACGATTTAAAATGAGTGATCTACACTTGAGCAGTTAAGAGGGGTGATTAGAGACTAAATCATCAAATAATTCAGAAAATTGAGAATTGAAAAAAAAAAATCAAATATTTTTTACAAATTTTTTAAAAAAAATTCAAAAAAAATACCTCTAGTACCGGTTGGTAACACCACCAACCGGTACGAAAGGTCCCCCATACCACGGCGCGAGCTCACGCCACGTGGTGGGCCTTTAGTGGCGGTTCGTGCCGAACCGGTACTCTGGGGGGGGGGGGGGGGGGCTTTAGTCTCCACCCTTTAGTGCCGGTTGCAGCCCTTACGAACCGGTTTTAAAGCTCCGTTTTCTACTAGCGTACATCCCCGACGTGTGCTACCACCCACACCGGCGAGCATTCCATGGGCGAAGAGCGGTGCAAGGGGATGAACCGTGTGGGCAGGGAAGAGTTCGAGAAGCACGTGTGGCGGCTGGGCCGTCTCTCATACCCCAACCTCCTCCAGCTCGTCGCCTCTTAGTACTACCGTAAGGAGGAGATGCTCCTCATGAGCTCATGCCTCATGCACGACTATGTCCCCAACTTATCGAAGCAGAATATTATTGGACCAACGTTAGTGTTAATGAATAAAGCTAGCTGATTGATTCTTTGCTTAGAAATTCAAGTATGACAAAGCCGACAACTCTGCTACTCCTATAGATTAACCATCAAGGACGACATGGCACAAAAACTGGAAGGCCTCTTCAACATGGGTGGGGGGGATGTTCCCATGTCCTTTATGTTCGGGTTCTGGTTATGTGGCTGTTAGTCTTCTTGAAGTAAACCTCTTAGTAGTTTTAGTGAGCTGATCTGGGTTGTGGATTAGCTTTTTAGGCGTTGCTACTTGGTGAACCTGGTTTCGTTAATGAAATCAAAAGGAAAACCCCTCTTTTTAAAACAACTAGTTCTTGCACTCCAAGAGTTGGCCGTGGGGGCGCCAGTGGCCACTGGCTGCTAAACGTTGATGATGATCAGGAGAGATGGTTCAGGTGGCTTTCGGTGGCCGTTTGCGGTGGGCTGGTCCGCGGCACACCGGCAAGGAGGGACTGCGGGCGGCGAGTAGACGCCGCAGAGAGCTGGGGAGCCAACGGGATGCGACGCGTATCGTTCTACGTATGGATTAATTAGCGATAGGGTTAGAGCATCTACAGCCAGACTAGGCAAATCAGGGCCCTCGAACACCCGGGCACACGTCCGGACAAGTTCGCGGGCAGTCACTGGGTCAGTCTTCAAATTTGGTCATCTACATCCGGATACCTCATATTAGAATCTTAAATCCATTCAAAAGCATGCAAACGATAAACTCCATGTAGATCAACTACCCTAGACCCCGTCGATGATATCCACTATCTCCGTGCCCAGCTACGGGTACATGGGCGACAACTACAGCTCCGGCTCCTCCGCCTGGTCCTCCACCACAGCCCTCGTCTCAAGTTTGGCGAAAAGTGCGCCGGTCGCCGTCCGCTCCTGCTGGATGAATTGCAGATTAGCTTCACATAGGCCTCATCCTGGATGGACTCCAGGACGGCATGCTGTGTTGGAAATATGCCCTAGAGGCAATAATAAAATGGTTATTATTATATTTCCTTGTTCATGATAATTGTCTATTGTTCATGCTATAACTGTATTAACTGAAAACCGTAATACATGTGTGGATACATAGACCACAACATGTCCCTAGTGAGCCTCTAGTTGACTAGCTCGTTGATCAATAGATGGTTATGGTTTCCTGACCATGGACATTGGATGTCATTGATAACGGGATCACATCATTAGGAGAATGATGTGATGGACAAGACCCAATCGTAAGCATAGCACAAGATCGTGTAGTTCGTTTGCTAAAAGCTTTTCTAATGTCAAGTATCATTTCCTTAGACCATGAGATTGTGCAACTCCCGGATACCGTAGGAATGCTTTGGGTGTGCCAAACGTCACAACGTAACTAGGTGGCTATAAAGGTGCACTACGGGTATCTCCGAAAGTGTCTGTTGGGTTGGCACGAATCGAGACTGGGATTTGTCACTCCGTGTGACGGAGAGGTATCTCTGGGCCCACTCGGTAATGCATCATCATAATGAGCTCAAAGTGACTAAGTAGTTAGTCACGGGATCATGCATTACGGAACGAGTAAAGTGACTTGTCGGTAACGAGATTGAACGAGGTATTGGGATACCGACGATCGAATCTCGGGCAACTAACGTACCGATTGACAAAGGGAAGTGTATACGGGATTGCTTGAATCCTTGACATCATGGTTCATCCGATGAGATCATCGTGGAACATGTGGGAGCCAACATGGGTATCTAGATCCCGCTGTTGGTTATTGGCCAGAGAGCTGTCTCGGTCATGTCTGCATGATTCCCGAACCCGTAGGGTCTACACACTTAAGGTTCGGTGACGCTAAAGTTGTTATGGGAATTAGTGTGCAGTTACCAAATGTTGTTCGGAGTCCCGGATGAGATCCCGGACGTCACGAGGAGTTCCGGAATGGTCCGGAGGTAAAGATTTATATATGGGAAGTCCTATTTTGGCCACCGAAAAATGTTCGGGATTTTTCGGTATTGTACCGGGAAGGTTCTAGAAGGTTCCGGAGTGGGGCCCACCTGCATGGGGGACCCACATGAACGTGGGTAGTGGGGGCAAGGCCCCACACCCCTGGTCAAGGCGCACCAAGATCCCCCCTTAGAAGGAATAAGATCATATCCCGAAGGGATAAGATCAAGATCCCTAAAGAAGGGGGATAACAATCGGTGGGGACGGAAATGATGGGATTTCTTTCCTCCCACCTTTGCCAACGCCCCAATGTACTTGGAGGGCAAGAAACCAGCCCCTCCACCCCTATATATAGTGGGGAGGCGCATGGGAGCTTCACCCTTCCCCTGGCGCAGCCCTCTCCCTCCCCAACACCTCTGTCGTGCTGCCGGAGAACTGCAAGCTCCACCACCACGCCGTCGTGCTGCCGGAGCTCTCCCTCAACTTCTCCTCTCCCCTTGCTGGATCAAGAACGAGGAGACGTCCCCGGGCTGTACGTGTGTTGAACGCGGAGGCACCGTTGTTCGTGCTTAGATCGGATTCGGCCGCGATCTGAATCGCTTAGTGAACGACTCCACCGACGGCGTTCTTGTAACGCTTCCGCATCGCAATCTTCAAGGGTATGAAGATGCACTCCCCTCTCTCTCGTTGCTAGTAGCTCCATAGATTGATCTTGGTGATGCGTAGATTTTTTTTGAATTTCTGCTACATTCCCCAACATGCTGCTCCACCATCTCGCTCGCTTGGTTGACGGCAAACTCTGCATCCACGTCCTCCATATTGAAGCCCAGAGCCGGCGCCAGCTCCTGCTCTGACTGGTCCGTCCATGGAATAGGCGCATACAGACTTCAACGCCGCCATGGCGAAGGAGGATCAGCCTACACTGGTTCCTATGTCGGCATTTTGGCAGGCGTAGGAGGAGCAGCGGTACAACTTGATCCTCCTCGAGCACCACCGGCTAGTGGTGGTCTAAATGTACCCCGGCTCCGATGTCGGCATTTCGGCAGACGCAGGAGGAGTTGCGGTACAACTTGATCCTCGTCGAGCACCACCGGCTACCAGAGGTCTAAATCTACGGCCACAGAGGAGGCCGTGGTGGCCATGGTAATGGCGGACCCGCACTTCGTTGCGTACCAGCTGGCACTCTACGAGGCCGCGCGTGCTCAAGCGGCGCTCACAATGTAGAGGTGGCGCCACCGGACACGGACACGGCCGCACACACGCTGGAGGCGCAGGAGGTCGAGGACGAGAACACCGTTACCTGTGTGTTCTATGCACCACCGTCCAACTTTCGGGGGCGCATGTGGTAGGTGGTCAGTGACGGACTATCCACTTCCAACATTAACCTCACGTCCATCGGCACCGGGAACGGACAGGTGACGGCCTCCTCTGAGGTTGAATAGGGCATGGGAGGCGGCAGGGCATTGTGTCCCAAATGGGTCTGTCCATCTCTCATGTTTTACTATTCCTTGCCGGAGACCGCACCTTCAACTCGCGGGTCTTGAACCCAGTCGTCGTTCATGGAGACGATAGATGGAGGACGTGGTTGCCGATGCGAAATACAAAGCAAGTGGACGATGAATGCCGCAGTAGGATAGGTATAGGTCCGGCGGCCTATTTTTAATGAAAAATGTTCCAATAGTAATGGATCTGCTCTGGTTTATATGAAAATCAACCGGTTTCCATGAATTTCATCCGGTCCATTGAATTGTTGTTTGAATTATATGCCGATAAGATTGGTTGGCCAGCTCCCAAATCCGTGTCACACTCCGTTGGAGCGGAATGGGCGAATGCGGTTGAGGTCCACTCACACTCCGTTCACCTTGTGGACTTGATTGCAGAGAATGGATGAGGGCGAGAAGAAAGGAGAAGAGGAAAGGGGTAAACTTCAGTGAGATTCCATATGTAAGAGCATCTCCAGCCGTTGGCACCCCCAAGAGGCATAAAATTCGCCGCCTGGGGGCAAGCCGGTGGTATAATCGGCTCTGGGGGCGGTTGGGCACCCAACCTTCGCTCCCAGGCGCTGATGTCGGCCGATTTTTCGGCCCACTTTCGGCCACAAATGGCCCGATATCAGCGCGAATCGGCCCATATTCGGCGTGGTTCAGCATCAATTCTCAACATAAATAATTTTTTATCACATAGTTCATCACAGAAAATCAATAGAAATCAAATAGTTCAACAAAATAGTTCATCAACAAATAGTTCAATACAAATTATATAGTTCAACAAATAAAAACTCATATTTCATCACACGTCGAGCTAGGCGTCGCCCTTGATCCTCCATAGGTGCTCCATCAGATCCTGCTGCAGTTGTTGATGCACATGTGGGTCTCGGATCTCATGACGCATACTGAGGTAGGCAGTCCAGGTTGCCGGTAGCTGGTGATCAACTTGGGCAAGAGGACCCTACCTGTAGTATGGTTCAGTGTCAAACACTGGCTCTTCCTGCTCGCTCTTAATGATCATATTGTGCAAGATGACACAACAAGTCATGATTTCCCACATTTGATCTTTCGACCGTGTCTGAGCAGGGTACCAGACAACAGCACATCGAGATTGGAGCACACCAAATGCTCGCTCGACATCCTTCCTGCAAGACTCCTGAACCTTGGCAAAGTGGGACTTTTTGCCTCCTGGCACAACGTTTGAAATAGTTTTCACAAATGTCTACCATCTCGGATAGATGCCATCAGCTAGGTAGTACCCCTTGTTGCAGTGCCCCCCATTGACCTCGAAGTTTCCGGAGGAGAATGACCTTCAACAAGCTTGGCAAAGACAGGGGAGCACTGCAGGACGTTGATGTCATTGTGAGTTCCTGGCATCCCAAAGAAAGAGTGCCAAATCCAGAGGTCCTGTGTGGCCACTGCCTCAAGTACCACACTGCAACCGCCTTTGGCGCCTTTGTACAACCCCTGCCAAGCAAATGGACAGTTCTTCCATGTCCAATGCATGCAGTCGATGCTTCCAAGCATCCCAGGAAATCCTCTTGCTGCATTCTGTGCTAGGATCCGAGCAGTATCTTCAACATTGGGTGATCGCAAGTATTGCGGTTCAAACACTGTCACCACTGCCCTGCAGAACTTGTAGAAACACTCAATGGTCGTGGACTCGGCAATGCGCCCATAGTCGTCGAGTGAATCACCAGGAGCTCCGTATGCAAGCATCCTCATAGCTGTCGTGCACTTCTAGATTGAGGTGAATCAAAGTGTGCCGATATAATCCTTCTTGCACTTGAAGTAGTTGTCAAACTTCCGGATGGAATTCACAATCCTGAGGAAAAGCTTTCGGCTCATCCGATAACGGTGCCGAAATGTTTTCTCGCCGTGCAATGGAGCGTCGGCGAAGTAGTTGGAGTAGAGCATACAGTAGCCTTTCAGACGATGCCGGTTCGTTGCTTTCACCCGCCCCGGCACCGAGCCACCTCGCCGCGGCTTTTCATTGCTCGCGAGCAGGCCGGCGAGGGCGGCAAGCACCATGAGATGCTCCTGCTCCTGGACGTCGGCTTCGGCCTCCTCCTCCAGCAACGCCGCGAGCGCCTCCTCGTTGTCCGAGTCCATCGCCGGGCCGGGCAGACAAACCGCCGAACACCTTGCGGGCGTGTTGGGCGCGCACCCGCTGGTGTACTGCCCCTGCGCGGCCGGAACACCGGAAAATCGCGCCGGACGGTGGTGGAGAGGCTGCCGCGGCGAAACCTGTTCTCTTTTCCGGCGGGAAATGGCCTATCTAGCTCTAGTTGGTGGTGGGCGGCACCGGGATCGGCAGGGTGGTGGCCTAGCGCGGGGAGTATGTGTCCTTATCAGAAAAAAAGTTCATCGCTGGTCGTTGCCCTCCACATCAAAAAATATGTTTATCACTTGTGTTAATCTGAAGAGGAATGTGTTCGCTTTGATCACGCATCCATATGCATGTCCGTCTAATCTTAAATCAAAGCGCTCGTCCAACAGTAAATGAGAGAGAGAGGGAGAGAAGGAAAGAAGCACACAGCTGATAAGCCGATGGCCGGTGGCGGAGAAGAATACACCCACCGAGAGAGAATAGACTCAGGGGGTGTTTGGTTCAGGGACTTTTTTCAGAGACTAGAAAAAGTCCCTAAAAAGTCTTTAGAAACCAAACGGGAGGGACTTTTTCTACAGGGACTAGAAAAAGACTCTACTAGAGAGTCTTTTTTGATTAGTCCCTGGGACTAGAAAAAGTCCTAGGACTTCTGAACCAAACACCCCCTCAGGTTTCCTAATTAGCGGGATAATTTTGCGGGCCATGAGTGCATCTTAGGGGCTAAAGAAGACTGCGCCCCCGTTTCAGTTTGCATGTGGCCCTTACAGCGTGGATGGATAGAATGAGGAAAGGGAATCTAAGTTTACACGTGGGAGTTTAGTAGGGAATTAGGCGTGGGAAGTTGAATTTTAGTCCCAATCCCTGTTAGGTGTGTGGTGGGAATTGGTAAACGGAATTTGATGGAAAATAACTTCCCACCTGAATAAAAAGGAGGGAGGCTGGGAAGAGATACGTGAGAATTGACCTCCCTAATTCCCTTTCCCCATCACACCTCAATTCCCTTGCCCTCAAACCAAACAACGGATTATATGTCACCTACCCCTTAGATTCTCATTCCCTATCTCTATCTAAAACTTGATTAGTTTTAGCTCATTAAGGTTGTACAAAATTTCATTGGTGTTAAAAAAGCACTTCTTTTAGTATATTTACAAACAATACTACCAAATCAAAAGGGTAATTGTTTATCCGGCTTGTTTGTTGAGGACTCGCCTCACTCAGTTTATCCCAGCTTTCATCAATGATGCCTACTTTGTAGGAAAAAAGGTAATAATGTAAAATTGCAGGAGCAATTACACGGACCTTTTTGAAGAAATCATAGGCCTCGTCATCTTCTAGACATTTGATATTGATCATATTATGTACCTGCTGCTGGGCACCATGTTCGGCGATGCTTTCTTCAGTTGTGATGATAACTATTTTTGTCTTTGTAGTAGGCTGGGACAAAAGGGCAGTTGTGATCAAGTCCCAGTCATATGTGGACCGCAGACCATCAATAATAACGAGGTTTCTGCCTTGACCCAGGATTTTACGACACACTTGAATTGGGTCCTGACCCTGCATAATACCAATTGCGGCAGCTTCCATCGCTTCAAGATCAGGGCGGTGGAAATCCAGGAGTAAGAGGCGAGAAAATTCCACCAAATTAAACGGGTCAGGCACATCGACCCATGCAGATCTTTGAATGTCGTGAGTTATCAGCTTCTCACGGAAATGGTCGTAACATTCTCTGACGAGAGTTGATTTGCCAACACCAGCAATGCCCCATACCGAGGTGACCCCAGGACGGTACATAATTTGTTCCAACGTCCAACGCACCTCATGTTGAGACTTCACGTCATGTGGAATTTCAATTCTGTTGGAGAGAAACATACTTCGAGCAGCGTCCTTGTAATCTCCATATCCGTAGTAGTCAGAGGCCTGCATGTGTGCGTGAGAAAGAATGAAAGAATAATTATCGTTAAATTTCTATTCTTGAGCACCATAATTTCTGCATGTGTGCGTGAGGACTACCAATATTTCCGGTGCAGTTCAGTTTGCAGCATTTAGGTTGTTGGTGCTGGAGAGCATATGACATGATGCAACAGATGGTCAAACAATTTTAGTACATCAGCAACTACAACATGTACTTTTTTTAATGAATGTCGAAGCTTATAGTAGCTGTCAGCACTGACAGTAAAGCTTATAATACCTTGTTAAAAGGACGAACGGCGATTCATGAGAGAAAGAAGCCGCTTTTTAATATATTTTTTCTGATCATTTTCCGTCATTTAGATGCAGCGGAGAAAGTTGTAGTAAACGTGGCAGTGTGCATCACTAGGTGCATGCATATACCTGGAGAATTTCTCTTCTGTTGTCTAACATTAAGAATTTGTCAGTCAGGTTCTGTATTATACTCCTATTTTGGCTTATATAATACTCCCTCCAATTCAAAATAAGTGTTCTGTTTTTTTCAAATTTAACTAAAACCACGACAATTGTTTTGGATCAAAGGGAGTAGTATTAATTATTTCAAGCTAACATGTGCAAATGCTATGACTAATGTGCAATGTAGCGTTCACAGAATAGGCAACATTTCAAACTTCTCGGATGGAACACCCAAGTTGTTTAGATGATATAAGCCACGAAGACATGGGAATAAATAACAACATCAAACATTGGCCGAGATGTGATTTACTCCCTCCGTCCGGGTTTATTAGACCTAAAAACAACTTTTCTTAGACCAAGACACATAGTAGTTTGCTCACATTAATTCTTCTATTTCACTCCCAATGCACTCTCTCACATGCATGCAGCCAATGAAAAAGCACGCATGAAGTGTATTAATTTTCCAGCCATGGCACGAACTGCAACCAATGAAATGGTTGCATGCATGCACCTTTTCAAAGCGGGGCCTTATAAAAGGGGACATGCTTGTGATGCTAAGAGGCCTAATAAACCCGGACTGAGGGAGTAGTGTTTATCTAAAGATAACCTTATTAAGAGGAATTGGCATGGAAGTCCGCAATGTATTTTTTGTCACCATGATGAGACAATTAAACATTTGTTCTTCCAATGCAAATTGGCTCGTTCTATATCGCGAGTCATGTAAATAGATTCTGACTTGTATCATCCTTGTAGTGTTGTTGGTTACATGGGACTGATTACATGTTTAGAACTCTTCTCAAGGTGGGAGCGCTTGCCGTTATTTGGTCGTTTTGGCTAAGTAGAAATGATAAGGTTTTTAACGAGAAAAGTACTTCTCTGATGTTGGTTATCTACAGATATACCGGGACTCTTCATTCCTCTCTACAACAAGTGGTGAATAGAGACATGTTTATGGAGGTGTGTACACGATTAGAGGCTACGGCGGGGATACTTTTATTACCCAACATGGGTGGCAGGTTGGCAGCATGATCTTAGGATTGGCGCCCCTCCGCGTTAGGCCTTATACAGGCTCTTCATGTTTCTTCCTATTTCGTCTTTCTATTTTCTGTTTGTGTGAGAGGACCTTATTTGTCTATGTGCATCTTAATTTTGCATCTTGTTTGCTTAGCCGTCCGCATAGGCGCCATGTGGCGCGTTCTGGTAATCCCAGGCACAATGTTATGCGCCATGTGGTGAGTTTTCATTGCCGGAGACTTCGACGACGCCGTCTGCCGCCGTCAAATGGAAGAGTTTGCCGACGGCCAAACTATGCCGACGGCCGTACGGACACCGTCAGCATAGGCATCTATGCTGACGGTGGGGCCAGGAATGTCGACGTAAACGTTGCCGACGGCCGCCGTCGGCATAGGTCTATGCCGATGGCTAGGGCCAACGGCATAGCCCTCCAGTCCGGTGGTGAATGCTTAAATCTTTTAAGTAATAAAGCGTCCCTTTTCAAAAAAAGATAGTGCTGAATGAATACCAGCAAAAATGATGGAGCCCCTGTCGCAATTCCATGGCGGTCACCGGGCTTCCCTGTCACGGCCGAGCGAGTGGCGTTCCTATGATTGAAAGAGGAACCAGAGGATATGATTGGTGCTCCCGCTCAATCCGGGACAATGTTAGCCAGATGAGAGGGGATCTGAATCGTAGGCTGATGGAAAGGAATAAAGATTTGAAAGGAAGTGACCTCGAAAAATCTCCTCCAGCGGATCCCCCGGACAAAGGCGGAGGTGGTTCAGTGGCTCCCCAAGCCGGCAGTGCCCGGCGGTTCCTGCACTTTGAGACTGAGGTTCACTGAGAAGAAAAAACGGCACCCCGAGGATTTTTGCCGGCAGATATGATGGAAATTCAGAGGAGGTGCTTGTTGACCTGGTGGTGCAAGACGCGTTCGTGACCGTTAGTGCAATCAAGATGGATCCCGAGAAAGGTTTGGACAACAACCATAAACCAAAGACCATGGATGGATCGGTAGTGGTTGCGTCTACATGCCTTGCAGGAGAGGAGAACGCCACAATCAGAACCCCTCCCATACTAGGCCTTGGAAACCATGACGCTATTGTCGACTGAGAAGTCTTCTCTGGAAAAGCCATCGGGCTTGGGAGCTGTTGCTCGCTACTGCCAAATCCCGCGCCTGGCACTGCACCAACCAAGGAGTCACTTAAAGACCAAGGGGAGACTGACGAATAGATGTTGAAGACGAAGGTTGGAGGCCTCCCTGTGTCTCCTGCAGTGGAATAAAGCAAAGAGTAGTACCCACCAGGCTTTGATCCAATCTCGCAAGTCACTGTGGCAATCACAGTGACTGCTGTTGCTGCCTCACCTGGGATATTTGAAGGCCACAATGCGGTGGTGCTCACAACACTTAAAGGGGACCAGAGGAAAATTTTAACAAACTTTGTGGCGACAGGAAAAGAGGGCACAGGGAAGAAGCGCACTCCAATTCAGAAATCAGCGGCGGGAGAAGCTAAACATAATATGAAGATTGGCAGCCAATCGACTGGTAAGGAGGTCACCACCCACATTTCAATCCTTGGTAAGAGGGGTGGTCGGGGAAGCAATGGTGAAACCAGAGATGGGGGTGCAGAGATCAATGTAGAGACTGAACAGAGCAAGAAGAAGCGAGGAACCGAGGCTATAGGAGATGAAAATGAGAATGGTATGGATGGTGGGATGAAAGCTACTGGCCTTGGGGCTGCTAGTCAAATAGTGGGTCCAAAGGAGTACACCCGACAGGAGCCATGACATTGCTGAGCTGGAACCGCCGAGGAATCGGGCAACCCCGGGCAGTTCAGGAGTTGGTATGTCTCGTGCATACATACCGGCCCAAGATCGTCTTCCTCACTGAGACTAGGCAATGCAAGAATAACGTGAAGGCAATAAAATGGAAACTAGGCCTTAGGCATTGCTTAACGCATGATGGTAAGGGCAAGGGTGCTAGAATGCATTGTATTGGGATAATTTAATAAAAAAATGTCTTGTCGTACGGACTGAGGTACTTTGATGTGATTGTGTCTGAACCCCATGGCTCTAAACGGCGAGGAACTTTTGTGTATGGAGAGCCAAAGCTCAAGATAGGCACCTCATGTGGAAACTACTGAGTGATATTGCTCCCAATGCAAGAGAACCATGGATGATGATTGGTTACTTCAACGAAACCATGTGGCAACATGAGCATCTCTCGTTTGCTACGAGATCTAAAACAAATATGGAAATTTTCAGAGAGGTGTGATCTACATGATCTAAGCTTTACCGGGACCGAATGTACATATTTGATAACAAGCAGCAAGGTGTTAGGAAGGTCCGAGCTAGGCTGGATAGGGTAGTGGATTCACTGGCATGGTGTGACTTGTTCCGATACCACAAGGTCACACACATTTGCTCAACAAGGTCCGACCACTTTCTGATTTTGCTGCAGCGTGGACAGGAGGAGAAACGCAACAATAGAAAGCGTAGATTCCATTTTGAGCACATATGGGAGAGGGTATCGATGCTACAATGCATGGTTAAGAGAATGAGGAACAAAGGGCCGGCAACTTGGCCGATGTCTCATCAAAGCTAATGAGAGTGCATAAACCGCTAACTAATTGGAGCAGGTAGAACTTCAGTTACGTCCTAACGAAAACAAAGGAGATTAGGGACTGAATTAGCACGCTATAAGAAGAATCCGCATCAACGGACAGAGAGAAGAGACTAAAAGTGTTGTCAGGCGAGTTGGATGAGCTACTATTAAGGAGAGGAAATCATGTGGAAACAAAGGTCATGAGTTATGTGGCTAAAGGAGGGAGATAGAAATACAAAGTTTTTCAGCGTAGAGCAACTTGGAGATGGAAGAAGAATTCCATTAGTAAATTGAGGATGATGGGAGTTGGGTGAGTAAGGAGGAGGACCTTCAGAGAACGGCTACAATTGTTTTTCAAATAACTCTTTAATGTGGATGATGGGTTGGTCCCAAACGCCCTACTTCACTTGATTCCGATGAGAGTTACTGCATACATGAATAGCGCCCTTATAAAGGATTTCACGGACATTGAGATTTCGATTGCACACCTCCAAATTGGTCCAATAAAAGCACCGGGGGCTGACGGCTTTCCAGCGATATTCTATCAAAGAAATTAGGCTATTGTCAAAGAGGACATCTTATAAGCGGCCAGAGAATTCTTTCCCTCAGGTGTGATGCCTCCCGGAATAAATGATACAGTGATTTGCCTTATACCCAAATGAAGTGACCCCGAGAGCATGAAGGACTATACAGAAATCAGCCTCTGGAACGTCATTTACAAGGTGGTGTCCAAGTGCCTCATTAATCGTCTCCGTCCTTTTTTGGATGAGATAATCTCTGGAACCCAGAGCGCTTTCATTCCAGGAAGGATGATTACAGACAACGCTACCATTGCGTTTGAGTGCTTCCATAAGATCCAACATAGCAAGAACAAATTTCACACCCGATGTGCATACAAGCTCGACCTCGCAAAAGCATACGACAGAGTGGACTGGAGTTTCCTACAGGAAGTAATGCACAAGCTTGGTTTTGCCCAGACCTGTATAGATTGGATAATGTGTTGTGTGAAATCTGTATCGCATGCGGTGAAATGGAATGGGCAGCTCCTTGAGTATTATAGCCCATCTAGAGGGTTGTGTCAAGGCAACCCACTCAGCCCGTACTTTTTTCTTCTTGTGGTTGATGGTTTGTCAGCATACTAGGAAAGGAGATTACGAGGGGAAGACTGACTCCGATCCAGGTTGCAAGAGTTAGCCCGGGTATCTCAAATTTGTCGTTTGCGGACGATAGTTTACTCTTCTTCGAGGCAACAATGGATGAGGCTACAACGGTTAAAGATGCCTTGGAAACAGTTCAAGTTGTATGGGTCAGCGGCTCAGCCCGTCTAACTGCTCTCTTCAGTTTATCGAGAAATGCCCCGCCCAAAGCCGCGACGCCATAAAAAATGTACTTGGAGTTGTCTCATCTATGTTTTAGAGGCAATAGGCCTACCTACTCCGGAGGGTAGAATGAAATGGGAAATGTACCAGCCAATCATGAAAAAATTCACGAAGAAATGGTCGCATTAGAACGAGAGATACATGCCACACTCAGCAAAGGAGGTCCATGTTAAGTCTGTAGCTGAAGCGCTACAAACCTACCCGACCGGAGTTTATAAGATGACCAAAGGTTTCTGTGAGAGTTATGTGAAACTCATTTGTGACTTTTGATGGGGCGATGAAAAGGGTCACTGGAAAGTACATTGGATGGCATGAGATTAGATGGTCAAACCAAAACGAGGAGGAGGCTTAAGTTTTCGGGGTACGCACTCTTTTAACCAAGCCCTCCACACTAGACAATGATGGAGGTTAATTCAAAACCCACATAGCTTGTGTACCAAATTACTCAAGTCCAAGTATTACCCAAATGGGGACATCCTTGATACTGTTTTTGCCTCAGATACGTCACCGGTTTGTAGAGAAATCGAGTTTGGGCTTGAACTTCTAAAAGAAGGAATAATGTGGAGAGTCGGAGATGGCCGAAGCATTAGGATCCTGAGAGATAACTGGATTCTCAGGGAGAGGGGGCTCAAGGCAGCCACATTCACAAGGAGGTCAAAGCTTAGGTGGGTGAACCAAGTAATTTACCTGATAGGAACAACTGGAACAGAGATTTAATCCACAAGGTTTTTCCCTCCCTATGATGCCGAGGAAATTTGCAAAATTAAATTGCCCGTTCGGAAATCAGTTGATTGCATAGTTTGACACTATAAGAATTCAGGAGTTTTATCAGTAAAAAGTGCTTACTGACTTATGGAGGCGTTAAAAGAGAGAGACAAAACACAAGCGTCCAGTTCTTCCAGTGGGGCAAACAACATGAGTAGCCGAGACTTGATTTGGAAGTCAAATATACCCCAGAAAAATAAAATTAAACGGCTAGAGGATTGCCAAAAACCAGAAATAAAGTCAGAAGGACGCTGGGGAAGATAGCCACCTGTACCATCTGTGGGCAGGAGGAGAGGATGAATTCCATGCAGTGTGGTTAGTTGTACGAAAGCTAGGGCCCTCCAATCTGAAATGGGGAAGGTCTAGGACCTGCCTATTGATTAGAATTTCGGGCATTTAGGGAAGGATTGGCTCTAATGTTTATTAGCGACCTGCAAAGAAGAGACTAGAGGGATAATGCTGTTTTGGCGACCGTGGTTCCTTTGTTATGATTGCATTCATGGGGATAGGAAGGCCCGAATCTCTGTCTCGGCCAACAACCTGAGAAGGTACGATGAGGAGATCAAGCAATCAGCGGCATCCCTTCCGAGAGCTCTAATGGGCACCCCGGGCGGCAAGAATGGCGATACAGGTGGAAGTTGAGACAGGAGGATGGAACCCTGCCGTCTTCTTCTCGCGGCCCGGTCCACTCTCGCCTGTGCTTTCCTCCTGGGAACGACGACGGTGGCGGGTTGGCCGGCGGCGGGCAGTTTGCTGGCCACGCTGGCAGCAGCGACAGGCGTGGTGGGATGGATCGGCATGGAGGCCAGCCGCCTATGGTGCAGTTCGGGCAGGGCGGCTCGGGCACGCGGGCTGGGTGCAACTTCGCGGGAGGCACACCCGTTATCCAGCCCCTGTCGGGCGACAGGGCGCCAGTGCTACTCGGTTCCTTCGGGAACTCCTGTACCCCGGCATCTGAGGATGTCTCAGCAGCTGATTGCCTTCCCAATGTTAATTTGGGGACGGCTGAGGCCCTCTCTGCTTTCCTGCTCGCCGCTTCACGGCCTTCCTCCTCTGCTCTGCTGCCGACGCCTGATTCCCAGCCGCCCCCTCCCCCTCCACCGCCCCCGGTCGGCATGGCGGCCACGCATCCCCACCCCCTAGCCAGTGCGGAGACGATTGTTAGGTCCACTCGCAGCAGCGGCAGGCTCGCGGCTAAGCCCAATCGCGGTCTCTCCGCCGAGGACAAGGCGAGGTTGGTGCTCCTCAAGAGGGGAGGGATTGTTCTCCATGATGGGCCTCCGGCGCCGGAAGACCTACAGCGCTACCGGATGCTGTACAAGAAGGAACTGCCGGACTCATTCATTCAGGCGGTCTCGGCGTTGGTTGCCGCCACTTCATCGTTGTCCAGGTCCAAGGCTGCTAGGGGTCAGGCGGTCGGCCCCTGATCCTTGATCTGATTTTGATGTGTCTAAGTGCTTAGATTGGTTCCCCATGTTAGTACAACCTTTGATTATGCTGGGTGCTGTAGTGCTCAAATTACTGAAGGTCCCTGTATTTGTTGCACTATGCTGTTTGGTCTGTTTGAGAGGCATAGGATGCTGGAGGTTCAGTTCATTGTGTCTACCCGGTATCAGTCTTGCAGCTGTTCTGCTCGGCAATGTGTGCTTGAGTCGCCCCAAGTTTCCACATGGATATAAACCTACTGAACTGGAATGTTAGGGGCCTGAACTGTCAAGAGACTAAGATCGCTGATCTGTCAAGTAATACCTGGAAGTGTAACATCGTGTGCCTACAAGAGACTAAGATCGCTGATCTGTCAAGTAATCTGGTGGTGGAGACATTGGGGCCCAGATTTGGGGATAATTTCTTGTTCAAAGGGGCTGACGGCACACGAGGCGGCATCCTGATCGCGTGCAGTCCAGACTTTGCTATCTCCCCTTTGCCAGATGTGCCAGCTTCCTTCTCGTTGTCTGCCACCGTGACCAATAGAATGGATGGCTCTTCGTGGACACTGACGGTTGTATATGGGCCGCAGGATGATGATGACAAGATTGCATTTCTGCAGGAGCTCCGCAACCTCAAGCTCTTGGTGAAGAATGATTGGCTGCTTGCAGGCGATTTCAATCTGATCGCGAGAGCAAATGAGAAGAACAACCCCAATGTCAACATTCGGATGATGGGCCGGTTCAGAAGTGTCATCGAGGATCTTGAACTCCGTGAGTTTTAGCTAACTGGAAGGAAATTTACTTGGGCCAGTGACAATAGCAACCACACCTGCTCCAAACTCGACCGCATCCTCATGTCTCGCGAATGGGAACTCAAGTTCCCCCAGTACCATTTGATGCCTGCCTCCACGGCCATTTCAGACCACAACCCTTTGTTACTCAAGAAGATGGTGACCAAGCGCTATCATGGGTTCCGATTTGAAGCTTTTTGGGTTAATCTGCCTTGGTTTAGGGAGACGGTTCAGGAGGCTTGGGACAAGGATGTACGCTCCAACAACGCCTTCAGAATTCTGCACACCAAGCTTTGTCGCACGGCTGCCGCCCTCAAGCGGTGGAGCAGAGCACACATGTCTGATTTGCGGATTCAGGAGGCTATCGCAAACGACGTCATTTTCCACCTAGACATGGCACAAGACGAGAGGGTGTTGTCCGACGCCGAGCTGAATCTGAGGCGGGTGTTGAAGGCAAAACTGCTTGGGTTGGCAGCCATCGACAGAGTGAGATGGAGACAAAAATCTAGATTGACCACAATCAGAGCGAGCGATGCAAATACGAGACTTTTTCACCTGCGTGCGAATGGGAGACGTCGAAAGAATCACATTCCAATCCTGAAGAAACAATGCGGAACAGAGACTAATATTCATGAGGAGAAGGCTGAGATCTTGCTGCATCACTTCAAGTGCCTCATGGGGGTGCCTTTCAATGGCACATGCAAGCTTAACTGGGATTTTTTGCAACTGCCAAACCATGAGCTGCAGCACCTCGATGCTGACTTCTCCATTGATGAGCTCAAGGAGGTGATTGATTCGATGCAGTCTGAGAAGGCACCCGGCCCTGATGGCTTCCCCGGGCTTTTCTTCAAGATCTGTTGGGATATTTTGAAGAATGACCTCTTGAGGGCTATTGATCTTATTCACTCTCTCAGAACCGACCATTGGGATCTTTTAAACTCTGCTCATATTGTGCTTCTGCCCAAGAAAGATGCTCCTGGCACCCCTTTGGACTACAGGCCGATTAGCTTGATGCACAGCATAGCCAAGATCCTCTGCAAGTCGCTAGCTAATAGGCTGGCCCCGGAGCTTGACTCCCTCGTCTCTCCTTCTCAGAGCGCCTTCATAAAAAAGAGATGTATTCAGGACAATTTCCTTTACGTGCACAATGTCATTAAAGAGGCTCACACCAAGAAGAAGGCATTAGTCTTCCTCAAGCTTGACATTGCCAAAGCGTTTGATTCCGTTGGTTGGGGATTCTTGTTAGAGACCATGTCTGCTTTTGGTTTCAGTCAGCGCTGGAGAAATATTGTGTCTGCCATTCTGAGCTCCGCTTCCTCAAGAATTTTGTTAAATGGCACCCCCGGCACGCCCTTCAGGCATATGCGCGGCCTTCGCCAGGGAGACCCCCTGTCTCCAATGCTGTTCATTCTCGTCATGGAGCCGCTTCCGAGACTGTTGGATCTTGCAACAGAACGCGGGGTTCTATCTCAGTTGGGACCTAAGGCGGCCAGATTTCGGACAAGTATGTATGCGGATGATGCGGCCCTATTTTTAAACCCTGTCAAGGAGGAAGTGCGTGCGGTCAGAGCAATACTGGACAGGTTTGGGGAGGCCTCTGGACTCAAGATCAACACCCAGAAATGCGTTGCCTATCCTGTTAGGTGTGAGGGGCTGGACTTCCAGGATATTATCCAAGATTTTGGTGGGACGACGGGCTCTCTCCCGTGTCGTTACCTTGGCCTACCACTCAGCTATCGCAAGCTTAGGCGAATCGAAGTCCTCCCTCTCTTGGATGGTATGGCTGGAAGACTCAAGGGATGGAAAGGCAAACTGATGACAAAACCGGGAAGACTCGCCTAATAAATTATGTGCTTACGTCCATGGCCACCTATTTCTTAACAAGTTTTGCAGTCGACAAATGGACGATAAAGAAGATGGAAAAGATTCAGCGCAACTTCCTTTGGAATGGTGATGAGGAGTGCAGTGGGGCCAAGTGCCTTGTTAGCTGGAAGAGGGTCTGCTCCCCAAAGGATGTGGGCGGCCTTGGAATCAAAGACATTGCTTGCTTCAGCAGGGCGTTGCGGCTGCGTTGGGCTTGGCTAGAGTGGAGCCTCACTTCTAGGCCTTGGCAGGGCTCCCCCATCCCATGCGATTGCACGGACAGGCTGCTTTTCTCTGCTTGCACGGAGATTACACTGGGGAATGGGCAGCGCATAAGCTTCTGGAATGATCGTTGGCTGTTGGGCATGGCCCCTGTGGATGTAGCCCATGGTCTGTTTGGTCTGGCACGACGGAAGAAGTTAACTGTGAAGGAAGCGCTTGCTGGTAATCGATGGATGAAGGGCCTGGAAAGAATTGCTTCTGAAGATTTGCTGGATCAACTTGTCAAGTTATGGGAACTGCTGCAACCCATTGTCCTCACAAATGTTCCTGACACCATCCGATGGAAGCTCACTAATGACGGAGGTTATTCCGCTGCGTCTGCTTACAATGCTCAGTTTGTTGGCCGGATCGCTCAGCCAGAGTTGCACGCCTCATGGAGGATTAAGGCCGAGCCGAAGGTGAAGTTCCATCTGTGGCTATTGATCCAGAATAGGACCTGGACGGCTGATCGTCTTGCGACAAGGGGTTGGCCACACAAAGACAAATGTACTTTCTGTGATCAGGTTCTGGAGTCGGCTGCCCATATTACGCTCTCTTGCCCTTTTGCCCGAGAGGTCTGGTTCTCCTTCCAGCAGAGCGACCCAGAGGCTGCTGTTGTTGGTTCAACTTCGATGACAATCAAAGGCTGGTGGAAACGGACCTGGAACCTGCACAACAACCCGATTTTTCGCATGCAAATCACATCGGCTGCTTATGTTGCTTGGAATCTTTGGAAAGAAAGGAATAGGCGAACTTTTGAAGGAAAGAGATGCTCACCCTGAAACAGTTGCTGCTATGGCCAGAGACGAGATTGCTTTGTTCAAGGAGGCTACTGCTTAGCTTTTCTCTTTTCTCTTCCTTTTTCTAGTTTCTTTGGCTGAGTATGTGTGCGTGGATGCTTGTTTCTCCATATTATCTGTACACTACCAGGGAACCTTGGTTCCCCTTCTTTCTTCTAATATGAAAAGGCAGAACTCCTGTCATTATTCCTCAAAAAAGAAAAAAAAAGAAAAAAAGATCAAGCAATCACTGGGCGCTGTGCCGGACGACAAAGGGAGGAACAGTTTTATTCCCTGAAAGGGTTGGACCACAGAACGAGTAAAAGGTGTGATAGCTCCCAGGTGTCTAGGCACCCTCTATGAAGAGTAAATTCAAATAAATAAAAAACTGGAACTTTGCAACGTCATATATGATCAAACGTTCTAGGTTCTTTGCAAGTTTTCATGCACAAATATCTTGTAAAGAAAGGTGTACAAACAAGTTTCAGATTTCAGTGCTAAAAAAGTGCGCAAAACATCAAAGCACTGAAATCTTTTTCGTGTGTAGAGCTCCTCAAATGGTTTTTTGGCATGAAAACTTGAAAGCACCTACAAGTTTGGTCATCTTTTATGTTGCCAAGTTTTAGATTTTCTTGCTTTTGGGGATTTTACTGTTCATAGAGGGTGACTAAGCACCCGGGAGCTGAAAAACCAGTCTCCACCACGGGGGAGCTCTGTAGGTGGATTCCGCCGGCACTAGGGTATTGGAAAATTAACTCGGACGCTTCCTCCGTTGGTGACACGGCAGATACATTCCTCGGGGTGATTGTTAGAGACCACCTGGGATTGGTGGCCCTGTCAATTGGTCAGAGAATCGCCCCAAGCCTGGGAGCAGAGGAGGCAGAAGCGGAGGCAATTAAACTCGCTCTGAAGGAACTGTCGGGCCTATACACTGGGAACATAGCCCTTGAAGGCCTAGTGCCTTTGGTAAACCGCAATAAAAAAAAATTTGGCACGCAAGTTTCTTTTTGACAGAAAAAGAAGTTACGGAAGTTAAACTGGCTGCAGACTACACTTAGAAAGTAGAGGATAGTAATTAAGGTTACTCGAGTAAGCATACCTGCATGGAAGGAGGAAGGGCCACGTCGTTGACGTTGAGCACCTGATATTCATGATCCACGCAACCTGTGGCCACACTTTCGTCATTTGTTATGATAATTATATGACCTTTAGAGCATTCCGACGGGAATATACTTTTAATCAACTGCCATTCCTCCATGGACTGCAGACCGTTAATAACGACCAGCCAGTTGCCTCCAGAAATAACCTCAGCAAACAATTCAACCATGTCCTCATCGGATCCAGTATCATCCTCGGTGGATTCAGTGTCATTCTTACGGAACGAATGCCCCAAGCTCGGGCAGAAGTCCTCCAAAATTAATGGATGGAGCACATCAACCCATCCGTAATGCATACCTTCTACCCCCTGAGAGTTTAATTTTAGTTTATTCTTATTCCGTCTGAAGTCGAACAGTTCTTTGACGAGAGTTGATTTTCATCACCGGTCCCCCAAACAGATATCACACCAGGGCGTCTTAATAGCCGAATAAGGTCGCCCATGACATTTCGACGACCTGAACCCTGCAGGTAATAATGGGAATTTTTAATTAGTTACTTTCTCCGGCCAATACAAGACGTTTTTGCAAGCTAGTATAAATTAGCAGACCATTGTCCCAATTTTTTTCCTGTAATTAGACTACGCTATTTCCTGTTGTTATTTGCGTCAGAATATTGCAACGAGCTAGTGTAAGCATCGATGCAATTTTAGAAACGATAATCCAAACTTGTGATAGTTACTGAGAGGTATTGCTTATTCGTGGGTACACGCAGGCTAGCTAGATTGACTCGGCTAGTATGCCTACGCAAAGTCATTTTGAGCGGCGATGGTACAACAACAACAACAACAACAACAACAAAGCATTTAGGCCCAATTAAGTTCGGTAGGCTAGTGGTGAAACCCAGAAGATCTCGCAAACCAACTCATGGTTCTGACACATGGATAGTAAGCTTCCACGCATCCTTGTCCATGGCTAGTTCTCTGGTGATACTTCAGTCTTTCACATCTCTCTTCACGGACTCCTCCCATGTCAAGTTCGGTCTACCTCTATCTATCGACATTATCAGCCCGCTTTAGCCGTCCGCTATGCACCGACGCATCTGGAGGCCTGCGCTGAATATGCCCAAACTATCTCAGGCGATCTTGGACAAGCTTCTCTTCAATCGGTGCTACCCCCACTTTATCTCGTGTGTCATCATTTCGGACTCGGTCCTTCTTTGTGTCGCCACACATCCATCTCAGCATGTGCATCTCCGCCACACCTCACAGTTGAATTTGTCGCCTTTTAGTCGGCCAACACTCAGCGCCATACAACATTGCGGGTCGAATCACCATCCTATAGAAATTGCCTTTTAGCTTTTTTGGCACTCCCTTGTCACAGAGAACGCCAGAAGCTAGGCGCCACTTCATCCATCTGGCTTTGATTCGATGGTTCACTTCTCTCTACCCTTTTACAGTATTGACCCCAAATATCGAAAGGTGTCCTTCTGTGGCACCACCTGCCCATCAAGGCTAATCTCCTCCTCTTCGTGCCTAGTAGTACTCAAACCGCACCTCATGTACTCGGTTTTTGTTCTTCTAAGTCCAAAACCTTTCGATTTCAAGGTTTGTCTCCATAACTCTAACTTCCTACTAACCCCGTCCCGACTATCATCGACTAGCACCACATCATCTGCAAAGAGCATACACCATGGGATATCTCCTTGTATATCCCTCGTGACTTCATTAATCACCAAAGCACAAAGATATGTAAGGGCTCATAGCTGACCCCTGGTGCAGTCCTATTTTAATCGAGAAGTCATTAGTGTCACCATTACTTGTTCAAACACGTGTCACAACTGAGGGAGTCCTGGACTAAGGGGCCCCATGCATGTATGTTCTGTGGGTCGTGGGCCTGTTTGGATGGGCCCTACAACGAGTGTAGAAGGCCGAGCTGCATGGAGAGAGAGGATACCAGAAGACTTGGCGTATACTCCAGGAAGCACCTGATCGGTCGGATGGCCTCGCGTACTCCTAGGGTTTAGGGTGTCTATATGAACCCTGGACCCTAGTCGATGAAGATCATCCGCATTATTCACAACCATACCTTAGGGTTTAGACAATAGATCTTGTGGTAGATCGACTCTGTACTCTGTACTCCATCATCAATACAATATAAGTAGGACATAGGGTTTTACCTCTTCGAGAGGGCCCGAACCTGGGTAAACATCGCCTCCCTTGTCCTCCTTACACCATTAGCTTAAGGTCCACAGAACGGGACCCCCTACCCGAGGTCTGCCGATTTTCACACCGACAACAACATTATCGTACATGTCCTTGATGAGGGTAATGTACTTTGCTGGGACTTTGTGTTTCTCCAAGGCCCACCACATGATATCTTATCATAGGCCTTCTCCAAGTCAATGAACACCATATGCAGGTTCTTCTTCTGCTCCCTATATCTCTCCATGAGTTGTCGTACCAAGAAGATGGCTTCCATGGTCGACCTCCCAGACATGAAACCAAACTGATTTCTGGTCACGCTTGTCTATCTTCTTAAACATTGCGCAATGACTCTCTCCCATAGCTTCATTGTATGGCTCATCAGCTTAATTTCATGGTAATTAGTAAAACTCTGAACATCCCCCTTGTTCTTGAATATTAGTACTAATATACTCTGCATCCATTCTTCGGGCATCTTGTTTGCCCAAAAAATGAGGTTGAGAAGCTTAGTTAATTAGCCATGCTATAGCTATGTCTCCAAGGCCTCTCCACACCTCGACGGGGATACAATCAGGCACATCGTCTTTCCTCCTTTCATCCTTTTTAAGGCCTTCTTGACCTCAGGCTCCTGGATTCACGACACAAAATGCATGCTGGCATCATCAAGGAGTCGTCCAGTGCAATGGTAGAGCTCTCATTCTTCCCATTGAACAACTTGTCAAAGTACTTCCGCCATCTATGCTTAATCTCCTCGTCCTTCACCAGGAGCTGGTCTGCTCCATCCTTGATGCATTTGAATTGGTCAACATCCCTTGTCTTCCTCTCTCGGATCTTGGCCATCTTACAGATGTCCCTTTCGCCTTCCTTCGTGTCTAACCGCCAATAGATATCCTCATACGCCCGACCCCTTGCTTCACCCATAGCTTGCTTTACGGTCCTCTTCGCCATCTTGTACTTCTCGTTGTTGTCTGCACTCCTATCCAGGTATAGGCATCTAAAACAGTCTTTCTTCTCCTTAATAGCCTTCTGGACATCATCATTCCACCACCAGGAATATTCAACTTCCCTTCTACTTTCCCTAAACACTCCAAACTCCTTTGAGGCCACTTTATGAATGCAAGTCGCCATGTTCGTCCACATATTGCGCGGTGGTGGTACCTACCGGCAAGAAATCTGCCATCCATTGTGTGCGTGGAGATGCGTGTGGGTGGGACCACTTTATTCTCATTTCTTTTATGCACTATGTATACATCAACAAAATACAGCTAGTGGTTCCCACCATTTTGTCCTTGTCATGTGTGCAAGGCGGGAATGTGACAATCTGCTCTCTCTCTCTCTCTCTCTCTCTCTCTCTCTCACTCTCTCTCTCTCTCTCTCTCTCTCTCTCTCTCTCTCTCTCTTAAGTCCAACCTTTTACTCCACCTTTACTAAATTAAATTGTCCATATCTTTTAAACCACAACTTTCTACTTGATTTTTTTTTATATTTGAACTTCTCGCGCCAAGGCCTTTTAAACAAGACCAATCTTTAATACATTTCAAACACATTTAAATTTCAACATTTCACATTCCATATGTGAAACAAACCTATTTCACAAGAAATTTTTGAAAAAAAAATCCAATAGAAATATGTTAAACCAACCTATTTCACTAGAAAACTATTTAACACAAATAAGAAACTAAAATTTCAACTTTTGTGAAACTAATTATTTAAAAATGTGTAACAGTTTATTTCAAAATAGTGAAATTTTTATTTGAAAATGTGCAATTGAAACAGATGTAATTTTTGTGAAACAGGCAGTGAAATGTTGTAGGTTCTTTGTGAAATTGTAACCACAAAAAAGTTAAATTGTAATGTATCAATGTGAAACTGATTTTCTGAAAAGAGTGAATATGTTCTTTTAAAATGTATAATTGAAATATATTTGATTTTTTGTGAAACAGGGCAGTGAAATGTAAATTTATGTTTTGAATTGTGAAATAGTAACAACGGAAAGTGAAATTATAATGTATCAATGTGAAACAAATTTTTTGATAAGACTAAAATATGTTATTTCAAAAATGTGAAATTGAACTATCTGTGATTTTCGTGAAACAGGGCTGTGAAATGTAAAATGTAGTTCTAAATTGTGAAATACTAACCACACAAATTGAATTTACAATGTATCTATAAAACTGATTATTTGGACATGTGTAATGGTTTATTTAAAAAGAGTGAAATATATTATTTGAAAAATGTGCAATTAAAATAGGTGTTTTTTGTCGAACAAGCCAGCGGAAAGTGAAATGTAAGTTTTGAATTGTGCAATAGTGACTACAGAAAGTGAAATTATAATGTATTATTGTAAAATTGATTGTTTTTTAAATGTGAAATATATGTTCAAATTTAAAATGGTCAAAAAATATCAAAGATTGATCACGCTTTAAAGGTTTTGACGCAAGGAGTTCAGATATAAAAGAAAAATAAGAAATGAATATATGGTTTAAAAGATATAAATGTTTTAAATTAGTCAAGGAGAAAGAAATGATTGAATTTATTATATGAGAGAAGAGCGAGTGATTCTGCCGCACAATCGTGCATGCCTGTGAAGTACACTTGTGTGGGCCTGCTGCTGAAGAGAGTGTAAAGCAGAAAGGTGGGATATCAAGGAAAAAATGCAATACAAAGATACTTGGCCCACATAGTGCTAGGTGACAACTTCCTATTGAAGACCACATTGCCGGTACCTAGCGCAGCCACGCAATTTTCCGTTTTTTGTATGCCTAAGTCTAGGTGCACTAGTTCTATCTTGGCAGGTTTACCTTGATTGTCATCAACAGTGTCAATAATAGGTTCCAACCCAGGTTGAAAAAACACCCACCACCCCTCTGCCGCGTCGCTGCGTGGTCGGGTGCGGTATTGTGACGGCGTCACAAGGATGTAGCCATGTTGACGAAGCTCATTAACAAATCTCGGTATCATCCGTCATGTGATTGTTTGATCTCCTATATATCGTTTACGTGCCTCGAATTAATTATATCACCAGGGGCGTCTCGGTTTCTACATGCAGTAATGACATTTTCTTTTGAGTTCTAATTACACTATCATCCACTATTTATTTTGACATGTTCATGCATGCATATATACGTTCATCTTAATATGTACAAGAGGCTGCAAGCTGGATGCGTGCAATGTAAGTGTACTAAGTCTAGCTAGTAACTAGCAAACATGTCCGTGCGTTGCAACAAGGAAATAAATACATCAGGAAATCCCTTAAAATCTTCCACGATGTCGTACTTGAAACAACATGATAAGTAGCGTTGTGCAAAAACATAAAGGTGGGACGATTTTCAACGTGTACTGAAATTGCGTCCAATTTATTAGACAACAAAAATACGTACCAAATTGTAGGAAACATATATAATAGACATTTTCAAAAATATCCTATATAGAGGAAAATATTAATTAGGGTTACATCATAGACATAATTTTAGAAATGATGAACATGCAAGATAATATCTTGTTTGGAATCTAAATATTTTTCCGAGAGATTTCAATATATAACATGTTACATTTTGTGTTAGGGTTAAAAGATATGAATATTTCCAAAAGTACTTGAATCTGCCAATATAAGAGGAAGATTAAACTGGGCCGAAATCTTATGCCAACCGGAATTCAAATAGAAAGGCGGAAAAAGGGGAGAAGTGGGACTCAAACTCGAGTTTCCTGGTTGGAAGAGCGAGGGTCTATCCGGTCAAGCTATGGTTCACTTGTGATGCATAGTTATACATGAATCAAACGCGGTGGCCAGCGACTTAAAAGAAAAAATGAATCAGTTTTTGCCACTTACCAGTGGAATTGATGTGTAATTCTCGTCAACTTTGAGGGTAATTTGATGATGGACATGCACAAGCACTATTAATTAGTAGGTATAGATTAAGCTGGACAATGTGATCGGACGACTTTGGAAGAGCAAGTAACACCGTGGGCGTGCTGCTAATTTACGTACTCATGTACGCATCGTTGCAAATACAGTTATAATAAGAAAACTAAAGTACCATGGAAATCCTTAGATCTGTAGAAGAAGTGAAGAACGCCACAAGGATCAAAAAGTTCACACCCAGATGTTGTGATATGAAATTAAGCGAGAAAAATTACAAGGCCAATTAAAGTTTTCTAGGGCTTAGGGCGTACCTTGTTATAAAATGCACAAAGATAATTGCCACCAGTGAACTCTCCGAGCACTGATACTCGGTATGGCTCCCCCGTGCAAAAAATTGCATCCCCTATCTGTTTGGTTGACACTACAATCCGGCTGCCGTTGTTGTTGTCAGGCAGGTACATTCTGATGATATCCCACTCTACAGCACTGGATATTCCTTCGAGGATGATCAGATATCTCTGCCCAGTCAATTTCTTCATGGCATCATTTTCAGAAGTCTTGCCCTTGAAATCGAAAGCTTGGCAAGACCGAGAGCTGGCTTGCAACTGAGTCTTCAGCATGTTCAGGAACTCGTCAGGGTTATATGGATGCATCAGCTTTACCCAGGCACGGACATTGAATATCCGGTTGATTTCTGGGTCGCAGTAGGCCTTATTGATAATCTGGGCCCCCTCACTATCAGACCCTGCACTGCCCCACAAAGAGATTACCTGAAGGTCATTACCCTCCATGGTAATCAACTTTTGGAGGTCGCACGAACCGCGGTGCTTCGCCTTGGCCTCCCATAGCTCCATCAGGATGTCCATTGTTGATGGGGCGGTGGTGGCCAGCTGCATCACCGGTGGCTGTGAGACGGTATTGGATGAGCCGGAGTCGCTTATCAGATTGTAGCGAGTGTTCCTCTGGCTCACCTCCTCGACCCTCGCCTTGAGCCACTTCAACTCAGCGACGGCACCGTCGAGGTACCGAGTCCGAGGTGGTGCCATGCAGGACGGCACCAGACGCCACACCCAGTTCCTGGTCGATTCGTTATCTAGGTGGATAACTAATTCGACGCAGTCTTCGACATCGAAGGCCAGGTTACGGAGCTGCCGCACCCAGGTCCTCACCACTTCATTCCTGGCACGGTCTTTACTGGCGACATTAAGGAAAGATTGCATCATTTGGAATTCCTCGGTGATGAAAACCAAGTCTTGCTGCGCTGCTGCCTACAGCGTGTTCTCTTCATCGATAGCGAACTGGACCCTGCTCAGGGTCCCCTCCACCGCCGTCTTGGCTAACCCGAGCGCGAAGTCCGCCATTTTTGCTCTCTGCCGCCCTCTCTCTCTCCCCTGCCTTGTGGTGTTTGTGTTTGTGGTGTCTCTAGCAATTGATGGATGCTGGCTGATACTGAGTATGGTGCATCAACTCAGCACACCCAGATGAGATGAAGGAGAGGATGGAGAGAAGCTGTGACATGGCAAACTTTGGCATTGTAAAGGAGACCTGGAGGTCGTGTAAGAAATGGAATTTATATTGGGTGGTTGATGGAGGCCTCGTGCACGCACGTTCATCTTTGGATCTGAATGCATGACGTGCAGTAACAAAATTGCTGATCTACCCCTTAAATGATCCGCCGGAGGGCTGGGCAAGGTAGCAAAAATCAAGGTCAAACTACTCATAGCAAAAATCAAGGTCAAACTACTCATAGGAGAGTACTTTGGTTCTGAGAGTTGGCAATTGGCATCACCACAAGTAACCGGATGGTATAGTGATAGTACCAATTAACTCCATGCACAGAAAGATTCGCTGATCCGTCAAAACTGGGTGTTCCACAATCTGATCTAGTGGCTTAGTAGTGCTTCGCAATGTCCAAATTGGCTGTATTACAGTGACTGTTTTCAATAGCCCGCTATAGCTCCGCTATAGCACGCTATAGCGTTTACAAAAGGTCTTGCGCTAAGAGACTTTGGTCCAAACAAATGAACAAACATTTTAAATAGCGCGCTGTCTGCAGGTCTGCGAACTGGGAAAAATCAAGGCCAATCCATCTGTCATATAGAGCACTAAAAGATCTTATATTAGTTTAGAGGGAGTACTAATTAGCTTCTGAGACTGGGTAGGCATCAGTACAACTGGATGGTTAGGTACAGCGCACATTAGTGACACGGCCACAATTTGTGAAACTTTAGTGGCGGCCATGGAATTTCGAAGGTGGTGTCACGCACCGATTTTTCCTTTATTTATGGATCGATCCACGGATGTTAACATGTGAATTATACTAACACTACCGTTAGTTGATACTTTGGTACATCTATGCTGAAATAAGTGATAGATGCTTAATGGTAAACTAATTAGTGTTTGATTAACATGTCTAAATGTTAAAATAAGAAGTGGACTTTCCTCTGTGATTGTCTTATCAGCATTGTCTGCCACCAAACATGAGGTATGTGTGCCCTTCCGGTCCTTATCCTTCCGTGAGGTCAACTAAACAATGTTCACAACATAAACTTGTTGGTGGATTGTTGATCCATGGAAACCGGTGTTCCTGGTTGGATCAACGAGGGGGGTCGACTAACAAGCTAATGAAATCCACAGTTTTTTTTTCCTTTTTTTTCTTTTTTCTTTTTAAACGAACTTGGAGCTCCAAGCCTTATCACTAGTCGGGCTAGTTGTGCTTAACACAGTGTCCAAAATTTCTGTATAAGATCTGATCTACCGGTTAAATAATTCCACATCGGGGCAGTCCACCAGATGGCCTGCGGGGTGGAGAAAATCCAGGTCACTACTTATGGAAGTACGTAATCTGGCTCTAGGAGTTGGCACCAGCACAAGTAACCGGGTGGTATAGCAAGAGTGCTGGTAGCTAACTTGTGAAATATGTGTATGTGCGTTCGCTCTCTGTTTTCATTTTGTCGAGGACGTAGGCTTAGTAATGGCTCAAAGTCCATGAGAGAAGCCGTGCTTGCAAAGATTCGTTAATGGCTCAAAGTCCATGTGAGAAGGCATGCTTAGAAAGATTCGTTCAAACCGGTGCTCCACATTAGATCAACGTGGTAGGTTGGCCGGCTGGAGAAGATTAAGCAGGCTTCTTTGTGGACCTGGCTGCAAAACTCATCACCATTAGTTAACAATGTTCAAATTGGACGTATTACAGCAGATCTAACCGTTATATAATCCCATCTCTGGGCAATCAGCCGGAAAGCAGGCCCCCCGAGGTGCCAAAGATCAAGGTCACTCTCGGTCTGTCGTATCTTAGATCATTAAAACTGTAGCGTAATTGGATGGTTATGCAGCGTACGTAGCTAGCTAACCTGTGAAATGGCAGCTGTGTGCAACCCTTTTCAATTTGTTGAGGACGTAGGGAAGGCTCTGGTTTAATAAATATCAAACATCACAAAGATTTGACTTTGATCGATTTGAGGGATGCGCATTTGTCCTCTAGTGGCGTCGGTGCAAGTTTATTCATACTGTTGGAATCAATACACGCGGTTCAACGTGGTCAATCAAGCTAAATTGGTTTCTTACTATGACCTCAAGCAAGTCCCTTGAAATTTGCTTTCGCAACCTGGCTTGTCGCCGGTGTCAATTGTTACCCGTTATGTTCCCAATCCCATCTGGGGGTTCCCAGTTGATGCACCAGCCCCTACATTGGGTACACTATGCCACAAAGAGTAGGATGGCGGAGTTGGGGGTTACCATACCCATAGGTGAGGATACACCCCCCCCCCCCCCCCCCGGGCGAGTGAAAGAAAACATGTATCGATCAAATAAAATCTTTTTTTATTTTGAATGTGAATGGTCAACATCTAGTCAAATATGAAGGGAACCCTAATGTGATTGATAAAGATCGATGACGCGGTGGTGCACACGGGCCATCTATACATGCAGGATATGCATCGCTGGTTTGAATCCAATCCCTAGCTAGGCGTGGGATTGAACTCGAGACCTACAAGGAGACATAAACAAAGGGAACCCTATCATTAGTTGAGACTTCAAACTTGATACTTCCTGCAGGCCATATCTTAAGCAAAACACATATATGCTGAAATAAATGATAGATACTTAAAGAAATACTCCCCCGTCCCAAAATTTTTGTCTTAGATTAGTCTAGATACGGATGTATCTAATACTAAAACGTGAATTGATACATCCGTATTTAGACAAATCTAAGACGAGAATTTTGGGACGGATGGAGTACTGATTAGTGTATGATTAGTATGTCCAAATTTTAAAATAAGAAGTGGACTTTCCTCTATGTTTGTCTCACCAAAGATTATCTACCACTAAGCATGACAGGTATATGGGGCCTTCCCGTCCTTATCCTTCCGAAAGGTCAAGTTAAAAATTGTTCACGGTGGTAGATTTGTTGATCCATGGAAACAAGTGTTCCACATTGGATCACCGTGGGAGGTCGACTGAGAAGCTAAGCTAAGCTAATGAAATCCACAATTGAGTTGTTTTGTAACTACCATGAAGCTGCCAAAATTGCAGTATAAGAGCTGATCTACCCCTTACATAATCCCATCTCCGGGCAATAATCCGGCGGCACGTGAGGTGCCATGAGCACAAGTAACTATAGTTTTAAATAGCTGGCTATAGCCTTTTCAGCAAGGTGCCGCTAAATGGTCTCCTTCACAAATAGCTCGCTATAGCCCGCTATAGCCTATTTGGAGACCCGCCGCTATTTTTCATAGTACTAGAGTATTGTTAGTTAACTTGTGAAATACTTCTGCATTGCACTCCTCTTTCAATTTGTTTAGGACGTAGGCATGGGTGTGGTATACTAATGGCTCAAATTAGCTCCATGCGAGAATGCGTGCTTGCTTAGAAAGACTTGTTGGACCTGGTGGAAGACTCGTCCAAATTGGTTGTATTACAACAGATCTAACGCTTTTATAATCCCATCTCCGGGCAAACCACGAGGTGGCAAAAATCAAGGTCACGCTCGGTCTGTCATATTTTATGTCATTAAAGTTGTCATCAGTGCAACTGGATGGTTAGATAGCGTACGTAGCTAGCTAACCTGTGAAATGGCTCTTTTTTCAATTTGTTGCGGACGTTGGGCAGGCTGTGGTTTAATAATAATCGATCGAACGTCCGAAAGATTTGACTTTGATCGATTCGAGGGATGCGCTCTCGTCTTCTTATGGCATGGGTTTAAGTTATTCATCCTGTTGGAACCAATCCACGCGGTTCCACATGCTGGCTCAAGCTAAATTGGTTTCTTAGTAGGTCCTCAAGCGAGTCCCCTTAAAAATTGCATCCTGGCTTGCAACAGGTGTCGATCGTTCCTTTTTATGAGCTCCATCCCATCTCGTGGTTCCATTCGATGCACCAGACCCAGAATTAGCCACCACACCACATGCTTTTTTTAGAAACAATCTGCTCTATTCTGATATAAGAAACGATACAATTGCAGATTTATCATAACAGACTATACAAGGTAGAAAAATAAAAACCCTAAAGGCAAATCTAGCAGATTGGCCGTATTGGTTATAAAGCACGCTAAAGGTGAACATTTTATCGCACTGCAACCTCTGCATTCATGGAACACCTACTAAGTAACTATAGCTATGCAACGCCATGGCTAGTTTTGGCCACGACCACGGCCACCGATGACGCCACATCCACGGTTGTGGTAGAACGCGGAGAGGTTGGCGTGATGGCGCCTTGCACCGCGTTATTGGCGTCCCATGCCATCCATTCGTCCCCTTATGCCCTTAACGGGTGCGGGCGTGTGGTCAGGGACGATGGCCCAAATCTACTCCTCTTACTACGTATCCATCTGGGTGGCCTCCTTCAGGGTCCGGTCCATCTTAGCCCACAAGGGGGCCAGAGGATCCGCAAGCTAATCCTCTTCCTCCTCATCTCTGAAATTTAAGATGAGGGGGTGCATCGCCAGGTGTGCTACTAATTAGGACGTCGTTGCTCGATTGAAGAGGCGGGTTGTGGAGGATTGAGGAATTTTTCCTCGTGAACACGAGCAGCCGCTAGAGTTTCTTTGCGGACCTGGCTGGAAGACTCGTCACCATAGTTAATAATGTCCAAATTAGCTGTATTACAGCAGATCTAACGCTTTTATAGTCCCCATCTCCGTGCAAACCGCGAGGTGGCAAATATCAAGGTCACGCTCGATCTATCATATTTTAGGTCTAAAACAGTCATCAGTGCAACTTGATGTTTAGATAGCATATACGTAGCTAGCTATCATGTGAAATGCCTCCTTTTCAATTTGTTGAGGACGTTGGGTAGGTTGTGATTTAATAATAATCCATCAAAATGTCAGAAAGACATGACTTTGATCGATTCGAGAGATGCGCTCTCGTCTTCTTATGGCATGCCTGCATGTTTATTCATCCTGTTGGAACCAATCCACATGGTTCCACATGCTGGTTCAAGCTAAATTGCTTTCTTAGTAGGACCTCAAGCAAGTCCCAATAAAAATTGCAGCCTGGCTTGCAACTGGTGTCAATCGTTCCTCTTTATGAGCTCCATCCTATCTCGTGGTTCCGGTCGATGCACCAGCCCCAGCATTAGCCACACCACGCCACTTGCTTTTTTTTTAGAAACAAACTGGTTTATTCTGATATAAGAAACGATACAATTGCAGTTTTATCATAACAGACCATACAAGGTAGAAAAATAAAAACCCCTAAAGGCAAATCTAGCAGATTCGCCGTACTGGTTATGAAGCACGCTAAATATCGATATGCAGGCTGTGGTGGTTGTGGGAAAACACAGATTAGCCATATGGCGCCATGCATAGCTGCCCTACAAGTAGGACCCATCTATCATCGGATCATAGGTTTTGCCACCACAAAATAAAAAATTCTGTCAGACACAGTTTATTAAATGAACTAGTTTAGAAATTTGATTTCATTCCTAATAGGGGTTAAAATTTTGTCGCATTCCAACTTTTGCATTCATGGAACACCTACTAAGTAACTATAGCTATGCAATGGCATGGCTAGTTTTGGCCACAACCACGGCCACCGACAACGCCACAACCATGGCCATCACTAACGCCACATCCACGGTTGTGGTAGAGCACGGAGAGGTTGGCGTGATGGCGCCTTGCACCGCGTTATTTGCTTCCCATGCCATCCATCCGTCCGCCTTAAGCCCCTAATGGGTGCGGGCGTGTGGTCGGGGACGGTGGCCCAAATCTGCTCCTCCAACTACATATCCATTTGTGTGGCTTCCTTCAGGGTTCGGTCAATCTTAGCCCACAAGGGGTCCGGTCCATCTTAGCCCATAAGTGGGCCAGAGGATCCACAAGCTAATTCTCCTCCTCCTCCTCATCTCTGAAATTTAAGATGAGGGGGTGCTTCGCCGGGTGTGCTACTAATTAGGACGTTGTTGCTCGATTGAAGAAGCGGGTTGTGGAGGATTGAGAATTTTTTCCTCGTGAACACGAGCAGCCACCAGAGTCCCCTCGAAAACATCCTTTGCCTTGATGGAGGGTATCCGATGCGAGCGCTGGCCATACTCACCTTGGAACACTATGGACCAATTTGTGGTACATCATACAAGTGGTCTAGGTGGACCATCATGTGGACCCAGAATCGAGAGAATGATGGAAAATGACGGAGAGGGGAGGGGTGGAATTAGCTGGATCCTTGGCGATAGTCGGTGCGATCACCTGACCCCTGTTCTAAAGTGGACTAACCGGGCGCTCCGACAAAAGGCTTGGGGAGGATTGAGATGAGCGCAGCGAGTGCACTGCTCTAAAAACAGGTGCCAAGGTCGGCAGCAGCAGAGATGGAGACCCCGGAGTCGAGTGAGTGGGAGACCTAGGAAGTCTGTGGTAGCAGAGCACCAGCAGAGAATGAGGCGATGAAGGATACAGATCCTCCAAACCATGCTCCTGGAGTCCACCACAATCTCCACATGATCGAATGAGGCAGTAGGGAGGAGGCCCAATAACCGAGAGACGAGTCCGAAGGGAGTCAAGAACCAGTCCCCTCAGTGAAGAAGTTGGTGTCCTATAGAGAGAGGTGTGTACCCAACTCCAGGTGGGTCATGGCGGAGAAAGCGTGGGCCCAACAGCTCGAGCTGCGCACTCCTGGAGGGAGGAGAAAGCGCTAACAAGAGAGCCCAGAGTCGGGGCAGCAACGAGAATTAACACACTAGCTAGAGGAGGGTTGACGACTGGGGGCAGAGTTATAGGAGCAGGCTCCCTAGCCCCCAAGTTTCCTTCAGGGTCGTTCGACGAGTAGTCAGAGAGGTCGTGGTCGAGGTCCCAAGGCTTGCATGGTCATGGTCGAAAGGGTGAGGGGAGGGCGAGGGCTGACCGTCAGTCCCCTCCTCCAGCTCCATGTAGAGAGTCCTACCCAATGTCGCAAAGTAGAATTGCAGATGGTCGACATCCAACTATCTAGAATTAGAATCCGAAGAAGAATAGGGTCGTGCTAGGCCAGAGAACACTCATCCACCTCCATAACCTTGCCAATGGACCCCGAGATCATCTCGACAATTGGGCGCTTCATGTTCAAGTTTGGAATCCCGTGGAAGCTGAACCACACCATGACAAGGGAGGAAGAGGACTCGAGATTAACGGTAAACAGCTGGATGAATACCTTGAAGTTGTGGATGGGCATAGTGATGGAATCTTCCTAGATGCACAAGTACTATCACATCACCACTGAAAGATCTCCCTCACCAGAGATAGAAATAAGCTCGACACTAGCTTACATAGCTCGTGTTGGATGACGTCCTCTAGGACCTCCACATATGGAGGCGGGATCTGGTTCGGGTTGATCGTACCCACGGTAAGGTGCTCTGGCACAGACAGGGTTGATGTAGTACAACCCCATGTCAATCCCGTGATAGGGGAACTCAAGTCCCGGCGGACACATCTGGACAACGCACAACACTGCATGGTGCGCGGGATCTCCACATATGAGGCAGCACAATGGCACAGGGCACTCATTGCGATAGTTGCCCTTGATGCAACAGTTTGTAGCCCTTTTTTTCCGCACGCGATTGGCCGCTCGACTCTGCCTGAGTTGATAGCAGGGATGGCTCCTCCCGAGTCGGCGCACGTGCATCAGGGTGACATCCTCATGCTCTGACACAAAAAGGAGCCCTTCCTAGTTCCCACCAGTGCCTGCTGCCGAGCCTGATGACTTATTATTTTACTTTTCTTCTTCTCAGAATCTTGCGAGGAACGAGCCGGAGGCGGTGCAGAAACACCCCTTGGGTTGGACTATCATTATGGGGATCGTGCCAAGTACGGCCGCGTCGTTGGCCAAGGCGACATGACCACTCGGAATGAACACAACCCCAAGTTTTGCTGATGGTCAAGCTCCCCACAAAGCTATGGCTCATGGCGGTGACTCTTGCCGGCCTGAGGGAGCATGACTCGGGCCTGAGTCCTCCTTGTCCTCATACTAGCATTGGAACGAGTGGGCACCGTACACCCTTCATGGAGGAACATGGGGAATGGCGAACCCAGAACAAAATTCCGAGGTGTCCATGTGTGCATCATATACGGGTTGATAGCGAGCAATAATATACATAAAAGTAACACACTTAATAATCAAAAATATCTAGCAGTAAAAAATGCTTACCAAAATGAAGCGTTCCACTTGAAGTACAAGGATTGTGCAAAGTTGTATAATAAAGCATAAGAACTATGGTGAAAACAAATATCATCTGTGATGGCAAAATACAACAATGGGTTTTGATTTCCTATAAAAGAAACAAAATCACTTAGAATATATTGAATGATAACCTAAGATTTCACGCACTTGTTCTTTATATTTGTCGTCATCCATCAAAACACAACTTGATGTTTAGGTAGCGTATACGTAGCTAGCTAACCTGTGAAATGGCTCCTTTTCAATTTGTTGAGGATGTTGGGTAGGCTGTGGTTTAATAATAATCCATCAAAATGTCAGAAAGAGTTGACTTTGATCGATTCGAGAGATGCGCTTTCGTCCTGTTATGGCGTCGGTGCAAGTTTGTTCATCCCGTTGAAATCAATCCACGTTGTTCCACGTGGTGGCTCAAACTAAATTGGTTTCTTAGTAGGACCTCAACCAAGTCCCCTTCAAAATTTGCATTTGTAGTCTGGCTTGCCCCTGCTGTCGATCGTTTTTCTTAATGAGCCCCACCCATGACCCATCTCGTTGTTCCCGGACGATGCACCAGCCCCAACATTGGCTACACTATGCCACAAAGAGCAGGATGGCGGAGTTGGGGGTTACCATACCCATAGGTGAGGATACCCCCCCCCCCCCCCCCCAGTGAAAGAAAACATGTATCGATCAAATAAAATCTTTTTTTATTTTGAATGGGAATGGTCAACATCTAGTCAAATATGAAGGGAACCCTAATGTGATTGATAAAGATCGATGACGCGGTGGTGCACACGGGCCATCTATACATGCAGGATATGCATCGCTGGTTTGAATCCAATCCCTAGCTAGGCGTGGGATTGAACTCGAGACCTCCTACAAGGAGACATAAGCAAAGGGAACCCTATCATTAGTTGAGACTTGAAACTTGATACTTCCTGCAGGCCATATCTTAAGCAAAACACATATATGCTGAAATAAATGATAGATACTTAAAGAAATACTCCCTCCGTCCCAAAATTCTTGTCTTAGATTAGTCTAGATACGGATGTATCTAATACTAAAGCGTGACTTGATACATTCGTATTTAGACAAATCTAAGACGAGAATTGTGGGATGGAGGGAGTACTAATTAGTGTATGATTAGTATGTCCAAATTTTAAAATAAGAAGTGGACTTTCCTCTATGTTTGTCTCACCAAAGATTATCTACCACTAAGCATGACAGGTATATGGGGCCTTCCCGTCCTTATCCTTCCGAAAGGTCAAGTTAAAAATTGTTCACGGTGGTAGATTTGTTGATCCATGGAAACAAGTGTTCCACATTGGATCACCGTGGGAGGTCGACTGAGAAGCTAAGCTAAGCTAATGAAATCCACAATTTAGTTGTTTTTGTAACTACCATGAAGCTGCCAAAATTGCAGTATAAGAGCTGATCTACCCCTTACATAATCCCATCTCCGGGCAATAATCCGGCGGCACGTGAGGTGCCATGAGCACAAGTAACTATAGTTTTAAATAGCCGGCTATAGCCTTTTCAGCAGGGTGCCGCTAAATGGTCGCCTTCACAAATAGCCCGCTATAGCCCGCTATAGCCTATTTGGAGACCCGCCGCTATTTTTTATAGTACTAGAGTATTGTTAGTTAACTTGTGAAATACTTCTGCATTGCACTCCTCTTTCAATTTGTTTAGGACGTAGGCATGGGTGTGGTATACTAATGGCTCAAATTAGCTCCATGCGAGAATGCGTGCCTGCTTAGAAAGACTCGTTGGTCCGTGGAAACCAGCGATCAATGTTACCGTGTGGGGGTGGCCGGTCCGAGAAGATTAATCAGTTTCTTTGTCGACCTGGCTGAAAGACTCCTCACGATCAGTTAACAATGTCCAAATTGGTTGTATTTCAACAGATCTAACACTTTTATAATCCCATATTCGGGCAAACCGCGAGGTGGCAAAAATCAAGGTCACGCTCGATTTGTCATATTTTATGTCATTAAAGTTGTCATCAGTGCAACTGAATGGTTAGGTAGCGTACGTAGCTAGCTAACCTGTGAAATGGCTCTTTTCCAATTTGTTGCGGACGTTGGGCAGGCTGTGGTTTAATAATAATCGATCGAACGTCCGAAAGATTTGACTTTGATCGATTCGAGGGATGCGCTCTCGTCTTCTTATGGCATGGGTTTAAGTTATTCATCCTGTTGGAACCAATCCACGCGGTTCCACATGCTGGCTCAAGCTAAATTGGTTTCTTAGTAGGACCTCAAGCAAGTCCCCTTAAAAATTGCATCCTGGCTTGCAACAGGTGTCGATCGTTTCTTTTTATGAGCTCCATCCCATCTCGTGGTTCCGTTCGATGCACCAGCCCCAGAATTAGCCACCACACCACATGCTTTTTTTAGAAACAATCTGCTCTATTCTGATATAAGAAACGATACAATTGCAGATTTATCATAACAAACTATACAAGGTAGAAAAATAAAAAACCCCAAAGGCAAATCTAGCAGATTCGCCGTATTGGTTGTAAAGCACGCTAAATATCGATATGCTGGCTGTGGTGGTTGTGGGAAAACACAGAGTAGCCATATGGCGCCATGCATATTTGCCCTACAAGTAGGACCCATATATTATCAGATCATAGGTTTTGCCACCACAAAATAAAAATTTCTGACAGACATAGTTGATTAAATGAACTGGTTTAGAAATTTGATTTCATTCCTAATAGGGGTGAAAATTTTGTCGCACTGCAACTTTTGCATTCATGGAACACCTACTAAGTACCTATAGCTATGCAAATCCATGGCTAGTTTTGGCCACGACCACGGCCACCGACGACGCCACAACCATGGTCATCACTAACGCCACATCCACGGTTGCGGTAGAATGCGGAGACGTTGGCGTGATGGCGCCTTGCACCGCGTTATTGGCGTCCCATGCCATCCATCCGTCCCCTTAAGCCCTTAACGGGTGCGGGCGTGTGGCCGGGGACGGTGGCCCAAATCTGCTCCTCTAACTACGTATCCATCTGGGTGGCCTCCTTCAGGGTCCGGTCCATCTTAGCCCACAAGGGGTCCCGTCCATCTTAGCCCACAACTGGGCCAGAGGATCCGCAAGCTAATCCTCTTCCTCCTCATCTCTAAAATTTAAGATGAGGGGGTGCATCGCCAGGTGTGCTACTAATTAGGACGTCGTTGCTCAATTGAAGAGGCGGGTTGTGGAGGATTGAGGAATTTTTCCTCGTGAACACGAGCAGCCGCTAGAGTTTCTTTGCGGACCTGGCTGGAAGACTCGTCACCATAGTTAACAATGTCCAAATTGGCTCTATTACAGCAGATCTAACGCTTTTATAGTCCCCATCTCCGTGCAAACCGCGAGGTGGCAAGTATCAAGGTCACGCTCGATCTATCATATTTTAGGTCTAAAACTGTCATCGGTGCAACTTGATGTTTAGATAGCGTATACGTAGCTAGCTAACCTGTGAAATGCCTCCTTTTCAATTTGTTGAGGACGTTGGGTAGGTTGTGGTTTAATAATAATCCATCAAAATGTCAGAAAGACATGACTTTGATCGATTCGAGAGATGCGCTCTCGTCTTCTTATGGCATGCCTGCAAGTTTATTCATCCCGTTGGAACCAATCCACACGGTTCCACATGCTGGTTCAAGCTAAATTGCTTTCTTAGTAGGACCTCAAGCAAGTCCCAATAAAAATTGCAGCCTGGCTTGCAACTGGTGTCAATCGTTCCTCTTTATGAGCTCCATCCTATCTCGTGGTTCCGGTCGATGCACCAGCCCCAGCATTAGCCACACCACGCCACTTGCTTTTTTTAGAAACAAACTGGTTTATTCTGATATAAGAAACGATACAATTGCAGTTTTATCATAACAGACCATACAAGGTAGAAAAATAAAAACCCCTAAAGGCAAATCTAGCAGATTCGCCGTACTGGTTATGAAGCACGCTAAATATCGATATGCAGGCTGTGGTGGTTGTGGGAAAACACAGATTAGCCATATGGCGCCATGCATAGTTGCCCTACAAGTAGGACCCATCTATCATCGGATCATAGGTTTTGCCACCACAAAATAAAAAATTCTGTCAGACACAGTTTATTAAATGAACTAGTTTAGAAATTTGATTTCATTCCTAATAGGGGTTAAAATTTTGTCGCATTCCAACTTTTGCATTCATGGAACACCTACTAAGTAACTATAGCTATGCAATGCCATGGCTAGTTTTGGCCACAACCACGGCCACCGACAACGCCACAACCATGGCCATCACTAATGCCACATCCACGGTTGTGGTAGAGCACGGAGAGGTTGGCGTGATGGCGCCTTGCACCGCGTTATTTGCTTCCCATGCCATCCATCCGTCCGCCTTAAGCCCCTAATGGGTGCGGGCGTGTGGTCGGGGACGGTGGCCCAAATCTGCTCCTCCAACTACATATCCATTTGTGTGGCTTCCTTCAGGGTTCGGTCAATCTTAGCCCACAAGGGGTCCGGTCCATCTTAGCCCATAAGTGGGCCAGAGGATCCACAAGCTAATCCTCCTCCTCCTCCTCATCTCTGAAATTTAAGGTGTGCTACTGTTGGAAATATGCCCTAGAGGCAATAATAAATGGTTATTATTATATTTCCTTGTTCATGATAATTGTCTATTGTTCATGCTATAATTGTGTTATCCGGAAATCGTAATACATGTGTGAATACATAGACCACAACGTGTCCCTAGTAAGCCTCTAGTTGACTAGCTCGTTGATCAACAGATAGTCATGGTTTCCTGACTATGGACATTGGATGTCATTGATAACGGGATCACATCATTAGGAGAATGATGTGATGGACAAGACCCAATCCTAAGCATAGCTCAAAGATCGTGTAGTTCGTTTGCTAGAGCGTTTCCAATGTCAAGTATCTTTTCCTTAGACCATGAGATCGTGTAACTCCCGGATATCGTAGGAGTGCTTTGGGTGTACCAAACGTCACAACGTAACTGGGTGACTATAAAGGTGCACTACGGGTATCTCTGAAAGTGTCTGTTGGGTTGACACGGATCGAGACTGGAATTTGTCACTCCGTATGACGGAGAGGTGTCTATGGGCCCACTCGGTAATGCATCATCATGATGAGCTCAATGTGACTAAGGAGTTAGCCACGGGATCATGCATTAAGGTACGAGTAAAGAGACTTGCCGGTAACGAGATTGAACAAGGTATTGGGATACCGACGATCGAATCTCGGGCAAGTAACATACCGATTGACAAAGGGAATTGTATACGGGATTGATTGAATCCTCGACATCGTGGTTCATCCGATGAGATCATCGTGGAACATGTGGGAGCCAACATGGGTATCCAGATCCCGCTGTTGGTTATTGACCGGAGAGGAGTCTCGGTCATGTCTGCATGTCTCCCGGACCCGTAGGGTCTACACACTTAAGGTTCGGTGACGCTAGGGTTGTCGAGATATTAGTATGCGGAAACCCGAAAATTGTTCGGAGTCCCGGATGAGATCCCGGACGTCACGAGGAGTTCCGGAATGGTCCGGAGGTAAAGAATTATATATAGGAAGTCCAGTTTCGGCCACCGGGAAAGTTTCAGGGGTTATCGGTATTGTACCGGGACCACCGGAAGGGTCCCGGGGGTCCACCGGGTGGGGCCACCTATCCCGGAGGGCCCCATGGGCTGAAGTGGGAAGGGAACCAGCCCTTAGTGGGCTGGGGCACCCCCCCTTGGGCCTCCCCCTGCGCCTAGGGTTGGAAACCCTAGGGGTGGGGGCGCCCCACATGGCTTGGGGGGAAGCCACCCCCCTTCCCCCTTGGCCGCCGCCCCCCTTGGAGATCTGAGCTCCCAGGGCCGGCGCCCCCCCAGGGTCCCTATATATAGTGGGGGAGGGAGGGCAGCAGCACAACAGCCCCTGGCGCCTCCCTCTCCCCCTGCAACACCTCTCCCTCCCGCTTGTGCTTGGCGAAGCCCTGCCGGGATCCCGCTACTTCCACCACCACGCCGTCGTGCTGCTGGATCTCCATCAACCTCTCCTTCCCCCTTGATGGATCAAGAAGGAGGAGACGTCGCTGCTCCGTACGTGTGTTGAACGCGGAGGTGCCGTCCGTTCGGCACTCGGTCATCGGTGATTTGGATCACGGCGAGTACGACTCCATCAACCCCGTTCACTTGAACGCTTCCGCTCGCGATCTACATGGGTATGTAGATGCACTCCTTTCCCCTCGTTGCTAGTATACTCCATAGATGGATCTTGGTGATGCGTAGGAAATTTTAAAATTCTGCTACGATCCCCAACAGTGGTATCAGAGCCAGGTTTATGCGTAGTTACTATGCACGAGCAGAACACAAAGCAGTTGTGGGCGTAGATGTTGTCAATTTTTCTTGCCACTACTAGTCTTATCTTGTTTCGGCGGTATTGTGGGATGAAGCGGCCCGGACCGACCTTACACGTACGCTTACGTGAGACAGGTTCCACCGACTGACATGCACTAGTTGCATAAGGTGGCTAGCGGGTGTCTGTCTCTCCCACTTTAGTCGGAACGGATTCGATGAAAAGGGTCCTTATGAAGGGTAAATAGAAATTGGCATATCACGTTGTGGTTTTACGTAGGTAAGAACCGTTCTTGCTAGAAACCTATAGAAGCCACGTAAAAAAACATGCAACAACAATTAGAGGACGTCTAACTTGTTTTTGCAGCATGTGCCTTGTGATGTGATATGGCCAAAAGGATGTGATGAATGAGATATATGTGATGTATGAGATTGATCATGTTCTTGTAATAGGAATTACGACTTGCATGTCGATGAGTATGACAACCGGCAGGAGCCATAGGAGTTGTCTTTATTTTTTGTATGACCTGCGTGTCATTGAATAACGCCATGTAAATTACTTTACTTTATTGCTAAACACGTTAGCCATGTAAGTAGAAGTAATCGTTGGCGTGACAACTTCACGAAGACATGATGATGGAGATCATGGTGTCATGCCGGTGATGAAGATGATCATGGTGCCCCGAAGATGGAGATCAAAGGAGCAAAATGATATTGGCCATATCATGTCACTATTTGATTGCATGTGATGTTTATCATGTTTTACATCTTATTTGCTTAGAACGACGGTAGTAAGTAAGATGATCCCTTATAATAATTTCAAGAAAGTGTTCCCCCTAACTGTGCACCGTTGCGAAGGTTCGTTGTTTCGAAGCACCACGTGATGATCGGGTGTGATAGATTCTAACGTTCGCATACAACGGGTGTTGACGAGCCTAGCATGTACAGACATGGCCTCGGAACACACGCAATACACTTAGGTTGACTTGACGAGCCTAGCATGTACAGACATGGCCTCGGAACACGGAAGACCGAAAGGTCGAGCATGAGTCGTATAGAAGATACGATCAACATGGAGATGTTCACCGATCTTGACTAGTCCGTCTCACGTGATGATCGGACACGGCCTAGTTGACTCGGATCATGTTCCACTTAGATGACTAGAGGGATGTCTATCTGAGTGGGAGTTCATTGAATAATTTGATTAGATGAACTTAATTATCATGAACTTAGTCTAAAATCTTTACAATATGTCTTGTAGATCAAATGGCCCACGTTGTCCTCAACTTCAACGCGTTCCTAGAGAAAACCAAACTGAAAGATGATGGCAGCAACTATACAGACTGGGTTCGGAACCTGAGGATCATCCTCATAGCTGCCAAGAAAGATTATGTCCTAGAAGCACCGCTAGGTGAAGCACCCATCCCAGAGAACCAAGACGTTATGAACGCTTGGCAATCATGTGCTGATGATTACTCCCTCGTTCAGTGCGGCATGCTTTACAGCTTAGAACCGGGGCTCCAAAAGCGTTTTGAGAAACATGGAGCATATGAGATGTTCGAAGAGCTGAAAATGGTTTTCCAAGCTCATGGCCGGGTCGAGAGATATGAAGTCTCCGACAAGTTCTTCAGTTGTAAAATGGAGGAAAATAGTTCTATCAGTGAGCACATACTCAGAATGTCTGGGTTACACAACCGCTTGTCTCAGCTGGGAGTTAATCTCCCGGATGACGCGGTCATTGACAGAATCCTTCAGTCGCTTCCACCAAGCTACAAGAGCTTTGTGATGAACTTCAATATGCAGGGGATGGAAAAGACCATTCCTGAGGTATATTCAATGCTGAAATCAGCAGAGGTGGAGATCAAAAAGGAACATCAAGTGTTGATGGTGAATAAAACCACTAAGTTCAAGAAAGGCAAGGGTAAGAAGAACTTCAAGAGGGACGGCAAGGGAGTTGCCGCGCCCGGTAAGCCAGTTGCCGGGAAGAAGCCAAGGAATGGACCCAAGCCTGAGACTGAGTGCTTTTATTGCAAGGGAAGTGGTCACTGGAAGCGGAACTGCCCCAAATACTTAGCGGACAAGAAGGCCGGCAACACCAAAGGTATATGTGATATACATGTAATTGATGTGTACCTTACCAGTACTCGTAGTAGCTCCTGGGTATTTGATACCGGTGCGGTTGCTCATATTTGTAACTCAAAACAGGAGCTGCGGAATAAGCGGAGACTAGCGAAGGACGAGGTGACGATGCGCGTCGGGAATGGTTCCAAGGTCGATGTGATCGCCGTCGGCACGCTACCTCTGCATTTACCTACGGGATTAGTTTTAAACCTCAATAATTGTTATTTAGTGCCAGCTTTGAGCATGAACATTGTATCTGGATCTCGTTTAATTTGAGATGGCTACTCATTTAAATCCGAGAATAATGGTTGTTCTATTTATATGAGAGATATGTTTTATGGTCATGCCCCGCTGGTCAATGGTTTATTCTTGATGAATCTCGAACGTGATGTTACACATATTCATAGTGTGAATACCAAAAGATGTAAAGTTGATAACGATAGTCCCACATACTTGTGGCACTGCCGCCTTGGTCACATTGGTGTCAAACGCATGAAGAAGCTCCATGCAGATGGACTTTTGGAGTCTCTTGATTACGAATCATTTGACACGTGCGAACCATGCCTCATGGGTAAGATGACCAAGACTCCATTCTCCGGGACAATGGAGCGAGCGACCAACTTATTGAAAATCATACATACTGATGTGTGCGGTCCAATGAGTGTTGAGGCTTGCGGTGGCTATCGTTATGTTCTCACTCTCACTGATGATTTAAGTAGATATGGGTATGTCTACCAAATGAAACACAAGTCTGAAACCTTTGAAAAGTTCAAGGAATTTCAGAGTGAGGTTCAGAATCAACGTGACAGGAAAATAAAGATCCTACGATCAGATCGTGGAGGGGAATATTTAAGTCACGAATTTGGCACACACTTATGGAAATGTGGAATCGTTTCACAACTCAGGCCGCCTGGAACACCTTAGCGAAATGGTATGTCCGAACGTCGTAATCGCACTCTATTGGATATGGTGCGATCTGATCTCTCTTACCGATCTACCGCTCTCATTTTGGGGCTATGCTTTAGAGACTGCCGCATTCACTTTAAATAGGGCTCTGTGGAAATCTGTTGAGATGACACCGTATGAATTATGGTTTGGGAAGAAACCTAAACTGTCGTTTCTAAAAGTTTGGGGATGCGATGCTTATGTCAAGAAACTTCAACCTGAAAAGCTCGAACCCAAGTCGGAAAAATGCGTCTTCATAGGATACCCTAAGGAAACCATTGGGTATACCTTCTACCTCAGATCTGAAGGCAAAATCTTTGTTGCCAAGAACGGGTCCTTTCTGGAGAAAGAGTTTCTCTCGAAAGAATTAAGTGGGAGGAAAGTGGAACTTGATGAGGTGATAGTCGCCCCTTCCGAACCGGAAAGTAGCGCAGCGCGGGAGGATGTTCCTGTGGTGCCTACACCGACTGGGGAGGAAGTTAATGATGATGATCATGAAGCTTCGGATCAAGTTACTGCTGAACTTCGTAGGTCCACAAGGACACGTTCCGCACCAGAGTGGTACGGCAACCCTGTCCTGGAAATCATGTTGTTAGACAACGGTGAACCTTCGAACTATGAAGAAGCGATGGCGGGCCCGGATTCCGACAAATGGCTAGAAGCCATGAAATCCGAGATAGGATCCATGTATGAAAACGAAGTATGGACTTTGACTGACTTGCTCGATGATCGGCGAGCCATAGAAAATAAATGGATCTTTAAGAAGAAGACAGACGCGGATGGTAATGTGACCATCTATAAGGCTCGACTTGTCGCTAAGGGTTATCGACAAGTTCAAGGGGTTGACTACGATGAGACTTCCTCACCCGTAGCGAAGCTGAAGTCCGTCCGAATCATGTTAGCAATTGCCGCATTCTATGATTATGAGATATGGCAAATGGACGTCAAAACGGCATTCCTTAACGGCTTCCTTAAGGAAGAATTGTATATGATGTAGCCGGAAGGTTTTGTCGATCCTAAGAATGCTAACAAAGTATGCAAGCTCCAGCGCTCAATCTATGGGTTGGTGCAAGCATCTCGGAGTTGGAACATTCGTTTTGATGAGATGATCAAAGCGTTTGGATTTACACAGACTTATGGAGAAGCCTGTGTTTACAAGAAATTGAGTGGGAGCTCTGTAGCATTTCTCATATTATATGTGGATGACATACTATTGATGGGAAATGATATAGAATTCTTGTAAAGTATAAAGGCCTACTTGAATAAGTGTTTTTCCATGAAGGACCTTGGAGAAGCTGCTTATATATTAGGCATCAAGATCTATAGAGATAGATCAAAACGCCTCATTGGTCTTTCACAGAGTACGTACCTTGACAAGATATTGAAGAAGTTCAATATGGATCAGTCTAAGAAGGGGTTCTTGCCTGTATTGCAAGGTGTGCAATTGAGCACGGCTCAATGCCCGACCACGGCAGAAGATAGAGAAAAGATGAGTGTCATCCCCTATGCCTCGGCCATAGGGTCTATTATGTATGCCATGCTGTGTACCAGACCTGATGTAAACCTTGCCGTAAGTTTGGTAGGAAGGTACCAAAGTAATCCCAGCATGGAACACTGGACAGCGGTCAAGAATATCCTGAAGTACCTGAAGAGGACTAAGGATATGTTTCTCGTTTATGGAGGTGACGAAGAGCTCGTCGTAAAGGGTTACGTCGACGCTAGCTTCGACACAGATCTGGATGACTCTAAGTCACAAACCGGATACGTGTATATTTTGAATGGAGGGGCAGTAAGCTGGTGCAGTTGCAAGCAAAGCGTCGTGGCGGGATCTACATGTGAAGCGGAGTACATGGCGGCCTCATAGGCAGCGCAAGAAGCAATCTGGATGAAGGAGTTCATTACTGACCTAGGGGTGATTCCCAATGCGTCGGGCCCGATGACTCTCTTCTGTGACAACACTGGAGCTATTGCCCTTGCCAAGGAGCCCAGGTTTCACAGGAAGACCAGGCATATCAAGCGTCGCTTCAACTCCATTCGTGAAAGTGTTCAGAATGGAGACATAGATATTTGTAAAGTACATACGGACCTGAATGTAGCAGATCCGTTGACTAAACCTCTCCCTAGAGCAAAACATGATCAACACCAGAACTCTATGGGTGTTCGATTCATCACAATGTAACTAGATTATTGACTCTAGTGCAAGTGGGAGACTGTTGGAAATATGCCCTAGAGGCAATAATAAATGGTTATTATTATATTTCCTTGTTCATGATAATTGTCTATTGTTCATGCTATAATTGTGTTATCCGGAAATCGTAATACATGTGTGAATACATAGACCACAACGTGTCCCTAGTAAGCCTCTAGTTGACTAGCTCGTTGATCAACAGATAGTCATGGTTTCCTGACTATGGACATTGGATGTCATTGATAACGGGATCACATCATTAGGAGAATGATGTGATGGACAAGACCCAATCCTAAGCATAGCTCAAAGATCGTGTAGTTCGTTTGCTAGAGCTTTTCCAATGTCAAGTATCTTTTCCTTAGACCATGAGATCGTGTAACTCCCGGATACCGTATGAGTTCTTTGGGTGTACCAAACATCACAACGTAACTGGGTGACTATAAAGGTGCACTACGGGTATCTCTGAAAGTGTCTGTTGGGTTGACACGGATCGAGACTGGGATTTGTCACTCCGTATGACGGAGAGGTGTCTCTGGGCCCACTCGGTAATGCATCATCATGATGAGCTCAATGTGACTAAGGAGTTAGCCACAGGATCATGCATTACCGTACGAGTAAAGAGACTTGCCGGTAACGAGATTGAACAAGGTATTGGGATACCGACGATCGAATCTCGGGCAAGTAACATACCGATTGACAAAGGGAATTGTATACGGGATTGATTGAATCCTCGACATCGTGGTTCGTCCGATGAGATCATCGTGGAACATGTGGGAACCAACATGGGTCTCCAGATCACGCTGTTGGTTATTGACCGGAGAGGAGTCTCGGTCATGTCTGCATGTCTCCCGAACCCGTAGGGTCTACACACTCAAGGTTCGGTGACGCTAGGGTTGTAGAGATATTAGTATGCGGAAACCCGAAAGTTGTTCGGAGTCCCGGATGAGATCCCGGACGTCACGAGGAGTTTCGGAATGGTCCGGAGGTAAAGAATTATATATAGGAAGTCCAGTTTCGGCCACCGGGAAAGTTTCGGGGGTTATCGGTATTGTTCCGGGACCACCGGAAGGGTCCCGGGGGTCCACCGGGTGGGGCCACCTATCCCGGAGGGCCCCATGGGCTGAAGTGGGAAGGGAACCAGCCTTAGTGGGCTGGGGCGCCCCCCCCTTGGGCCTCCCCCTGCGCCTAGGGTTGGAAACCCTAGGGGTGGGGGGCGCCCCACTTGGCTTGGGGGGGAAGCCACCCCCCTTCCCCCTTGGCCGCCGCCCCCCCTTGGGGGGGAAGCTTTTTTAGAAACAAACTGTTCTATTCTGATATAGAAAACGATACAATTGCAGTTATACGTAGCGGACTTTACACGATAGATAAATAACAACCCCTAAAGCCAAATCTAGCAGATTCGTCGTATAGTTTATGAAACATCCTCCATATCGTTATGCAGGCCGTGGTGGTTGTGGGCAAACACACGGTAGCCATATGGTGCCATGCACATTTGCCCTACAAGTTGGATCCGTCTATCATTGAATCATAGGTTTTACCACCACAAAATAAAAATTCTAACACAAACAGTTGATTCAATGAACTGGTTTAGAAGTTTTGATTTCATTCCTAATAGGGGTGAAAAAATTGTCGAACTACAACTTTTGCATTCATAGAACACCGTACCAAGTAACTATAGCTATGCAACGCCACTGCTAGTTCTGGCCACTACCACGTCCACCGCCGATGCCACAACCATGGTCATCACTAGCGCCACATTCACAGTTGTGGTAGAACGCGGGGAGGTCGGCGTGATGACGCGGTGGTGCACACGGGCAATCTATACATGCAGGGTATGCATCGCTGGTTTGAATCCAATCCCTAGCTAGGCGTGGGATTGAACTCGAGACCTCCTACATGGAAACATAAGCAAAGGGAACCCTATCATTAGTTGAGACTTGAAACTTGATACTTCCTGCAGGCCATATCTTAAGGAAAACACATATATGCTGAAATAAATGATAGATACTTAAAGAAATACTCCCTCCGTCCCAAAATTCTTGTCTTAGACTAGTCTAGATATGGATGTATCTAATACTAAAACGTGACTTGTTACATCTGTATTTAGACAAATCTAAAACGAGAATTTTGGGACGGAGGAAGTACTAATTAGTGTATGATTAGTATGTCTAAATTTTAAAATAAGAAGTGGACTTTCCTCTATGTTTGTCTCACCAAAGATTACCTACCACTAAGCATGATAGGTATATGGGGCCTTCCCGTCCTTATCCTTCCAAAAGGTCAAGTTAAAAATTGTTCACGGTGGTAAATTTGTTGATCCATGGAAACAAGTGTTCCACATTGGATCACCGTGGGAGGTCGACTGAGTAGCTTAGCTAAGCTAATGAAATACACAATTAAGTTGTTTTTGTAACTACCATGAAGCTGCCAAAATTGCAGTATAAGAGCTGATCTACTGCTTACATAATCCCATCTCCTGGCAATAATCCGGCGGCACAAGAGGTGCCATGAGCACAAGTAATTATAGTTTTAAATAGCCGGCTATAGCCTTTTCAGCAGGGTGCCGCTAAATGGTCGCCTTCACAAATAGTCCACTATAGCACGCTATAGCTCCGCTATAGCCTATTTGGAGACCCGCCGCTATTTTTCATAGGCCGCTATTTAAAACATTGCAAGTAACCAGATGGAATAGTACTAGAGTATTGTTAGTTAACTTGTGAAATACTTCTGCATTGCACTCCTCTTTGAATTTGTTTAGGACGTAGGCATGGGTGTGGTCTACTAATGGCTCAAATTAGCTCCATGCGAGAATGTGTGCTTTCTTAGCAAGACTCGTTGGTCCGTGGAAACCAGTGATCAACGTTACCGTGGGGGGTTGGCCGGTCCGAGAAGATTAATCCGTTTCTTTGTGGACCTGTCTGGAAGACTCATCACCATCAGTTAACAATGTCCAAATTGGCTGTATTACAGCAGATCTAACGCTTTTATAATCCCGTCTTGGGGCAAAACCGCGAGGTGGCAAAAATCAAGGTCACGCTCAATCTGTCATATTTTATGTCATTAAAGCTGTCATCAGCGCAACTTGATGTTTAGGTACCGTATACGTAACTAGCTAACCTGTGAAATGCCTCCTTTTCAATTTTTTGAGGACGTTGGGTAGGTTGTGGTTTAATAATAATCCATCAAAACGTCAGTAAGACATGACTTTGATCGATTCGAGAGGTGCGCTCTCGTCTTCTTATCGCATGGGTGCAAGTTTATTCATCCTGTTGGAACCAATCCACACGGTTCCACATGCTGGTTCAAGCTAAATTGCTTTCTTAGTAGGACCTCAAGCAAGTCCCCTTAAAAATTGTAGCCTGGCTTGCAACTGGTGTCGATCGTTCCTCTTTATGAGCTCCATCCTATCTCGTGGTTCCGGTCGATGTACCAGCCCCAGCATTAGCCACACCACGCCACTTGCTTTTTTGAGAAACAAACTGCTTTATTCTGATATAAGAAACGATACAATTGCAGTTTTATCATAACAGACCATACAAGGTAGAAGCATAAAAACCCCTAAAGGCAAATCTAGCAGATTCGCCGTACTGGTTATGAAGCACACTAAATATCGATATGCAGGCTGTGGTGGTTGTGGGAAATACAGAGTAGACATATGGCGCCATGCATATTTGCCCTACAAGTAGGACCCATCTATCATCGGATCATAGGTTTTGCCACCACAAAATAAAAATTCTGTCAGACACAGTTTATTAAATGAACTGGTTTAGAAATTTGATTTCATTCCTAATAGGGGTGAAAATTTTGTCACATTCTAACTTTTGAATTCATGGAACACCTACTAAGTAACTATAGCTATGCAATGGCATGGCTAGTTTAATTTGGCCACGACCACGGCCACCGATGATGCCACAACAATGGCCATCACTAACGCCACATCCACGGTTGTGGTAGAGCGCGGAGAGGTTGGCGTGATGGCGCCTTGCACCGCGTTATTTGCTTCCCATGCCATCCATCCGTCCGCCTCAAGCCCTTAATGGGTGCGGGCGTGTGGTCGGGGACGGTGGCCCAAATCTGCTGCTCGAACTACATATCCATTTGTGTGGCTTCCTTCAGGGTTCGGTCCATCTTAGCCCACAAGGGGTCCGGTCCATCTTAGCCCATAAGTGGGCCAGAGGATCCACAAGCTAATCCTCCTCATCATCATCATCTTTGAAATTTAAGATGAGGGGGTGCTCATGAGCCGGATGGTGGAGGATTGAGGAATTTGTACTCATGAGCACGAGCAGCCGCTAGAGTCCCCTCAAAAACATCCTTTGCCTTGATGGGGCTATTTGATCGAAGTGCGGGCCATGCTCACCTTGGAACACCATAGACCAATTTGTGGTACCTGATACAAGTGCTCTAGGAGGACCATCATGTGGACTGAGACTCGATACCATGATGTAAAATGAGGGAGGGGTGAAAGTATCTGGATCAAAGTTACAGAAAGACGCCCTCTTCGATGCACCTCGGCGATAGTCGGCGCGGTCACCTGACTCCCTTTCTAAAGCAGACTAACCAGGCACTCCGACAAAAGACTTGGGGAGTGTTGACAGGAGGGCGGCGAGTGCACTGCTCCAAAACCAGTGGTGCCAAGGTTGGTAGCACCAGAGAAAGAGACCCGGGAGTCGAGTGATTGGGAGACCTAGGCAGTCGGTGGTAGCAGAGCACCCCTGGAGAACAAGGCGATGAATGTGGCAGATCCTCCAAACTATGCTCCTAGAGTCCTCCACAAGCTCCACATGATCGAATGGGGCAGTGGGGAGGAGGCCCAGTAACCGAGAGATGAGTCTAAGGGGAGGCACGGATCCAGGCCCCTCGGTGAAGAAGTTGGTGTCTTCCTAAGAGAGGTGGGTCCCCATGTCCATAGGTGGGCCGGGGCGGAGAAAGCGCGGGCCCTGCACCAACAACAGCTCGAGCCGCACACTCCTGGAGGGAGGAGCAAGCGCTGACTGGAGAGTCCAGAGTCAGGGCAGTAATGATGATTGAGACACCGGCTATATGAGGGGCTGCGAGTGGGGGCAAAGTTATAGGAGCAGGCTCCCTATACCCCCAGCTTCCTTAGAGGTTGTTTGGATGGAGAGTTTGTAGAGAACCAGCTCTCTAAAAATGTGATTTCTGTTACAACCACCTAAAAACTTGTTTGGGATATCTAACTAATCCGTGGATAAGTAATACTAAGTTTTATAAAATCTCAAAATGCCAGTTTATAGAAAAACGACTATTAGTTGTTTTTTGACAAACGCGTTCTCTACCGTGGCGCCGGCCAGTACACTGCATGACCTATTTGGCTATTTGGATACATCGGCGGGTTCAGCTTCATCGTCTACGTATTCATTAATTGTTTGGCGTCTACTTTTGCGTCCAAATGTCGTCCTTGCTGGTAGCTCCGGTGATCTTCGCCGGCGCCGTCCAACTCCGGCACCGTGATAGCGGCGACGTCGAACTCCGTGATATTCGTCCTCAGCCGAGACAACGTCGCCAATGCCGGCAACGGCTTGTCTAGCTCGCCATGTTATCTCCGCCATGCTCAGCTTGGGCGTGGCCGGCACCACCGCTGGCAGCGTCCTGCTTCATACCGGCGTGCACCCGCCCATGTACGGGCGTCGCTGCCACTGCTACGTGGACCTGCCGCGTGCACATCATAAGTGTTAGGAATAAGTCATGCGTTCATGTGTGTGCGTGTCTGTGGCCTTGGCAATGTTAAGCAGGCCGCCTCCTGCGCGTTGGGCGCGCTGTGGCCATGGCTAGGCGGATCGTCAGCGCTGGCTTCTGTTGGAGAGTTTCCAGGGAGTACGTGCATGTAGGGAGTAGCCACTGCATGCGGTTAGTAGCCAACGTGGTGGTTAGTCTGAGATGGAGAATGGATACACTGATGATTCTCATTGATGCCCACGAAGGGGTTAATATACAGGTACAGAGGCTGGTAACAATCCAGCTATACAGGAGGGCATGCACATCGTGCAGCAGGAAAAGAGGGCACGCCCGGTGCATGCACTACGTGGGACTCGGTCCTCTAGTTGAGCCAGCAACGGTAGTCTTCCAACAGCCCCCCGCAGCCGCAACGGGGTCGTCGAGCACGTTGAGGCTGGACCGGAAGTCGAGGAAGACGGTCGATGGCAGCCCCTTCGTGAAGATATCAACGAACTGCGACGCAGACGGGACGTGTAGTACGCGGACATCGCCGAAAGCAACCCGCTCACACACGAAGTGGAGGTCGATCTCGATATGCTTCGTGCGTTGATGTTGTACGGGGTTGGTGGAGAGGTACATGGCGCTCACGTTGTCGCAGTAGACGATCGTCGCTCGATCCGGAGGACGCCGAAGCTCGTGCAGAAGTTGGCGCAGCCAACATGACTCGGCCACGGCATTGGCCACGGCCCTGTATTCTGCCTCCGCGCTGGACCGAGAGACGGTCTGTTGCCTCTTGGAGGACCAAGAGACAAGGTTGTCGCCGATGAAGATGCAGTAGCCCGACGTGGACTTGCGGGTGTCAGGACAACCCGCCCAGTCGGCGTCAGAATAGGCGATGAGGCGGTGGTCGGAGGAGCGCCGGAGGTGATGTCCGAGCTGCGGTGTGCCACGGATGTAGCGCAAGATGCGTTTGAGGACGGTGAAGTGCGGCTCCCGGGGATCATGCATGAAGAGGCAGACCTGTTGAACGGCATAAGTGATGTCGGGTCGGGTGAGAGTGAGATATTGGAGAGCGCCGGCCAAGCTGCGGTAGAGGGACGGATCAGAGACAGGAGCACCATCGGTGGCGGACAGTTTGGCACGAGTGTCGATGGGGGTGGCGATGGGCTTGCAATTGCTCATGCGGGCACGGTCAAGGATCTCGAGGGCGTATTGGTGTTGCGAGAGGAACAAGTCGTGGGAGCTGCGTGTGAGATTTATCCCCAGAAAGTGGTGGAGCTCACCAAGGTCAGTCATAGAAAACTCGGTGTGGAGCTGCGAGATGACATGGCGGAGCAGGGAGGCGGAGCTGGCAGTGAGTATAATGTCATTGACGTATAAGAGGAGATAAGCGGTGGCGCCGTTGCGGTGAAGAATGAAGAGGGAGGTGTCACTCTTGGAAGCAACGAAGCCGAGGCGTGCGAGGTAGGTGGTGAAGCGCTGAAACCAAGCCTGGGGGGCCTACTTGAGCCCGTAGAGCGAGCGGTGCAGGCGGCACACGTGAGATGGGTGCGCGGTGTCGACGAAGCCGGACGACTGCTGGCTGTAGACGACGGTGTCGAGGTGGCCGTGAAGAAATGCGTTCTTCACATCCAGCTGATGTATGGCCCAGCCGGCGGAGACGGCGAGGCTGAGGACGACGCGGATGGTCGCCGGCTTGACGACGGGGCTGAAAGTCTCCTCGAAGTCGACGCCGTGTTGTTGAGTGAAGCCGCGCAAGACCCACCGTGCCTTGTACCGAGCGAGGGAGCTGTCGGGGTTCAGCTTGTGGCGAAAGATCCATTTGCCCGTGACCACGTTAACACCTGCAGGGGGAGAAACCAACGACCAAGTTTCGTTTTGTAACAAAGCAGTATACTCCTCAAGCATAGCGTTGTACCAGTTTGGGTCCTTGAGAGCGTGTTTGTAGGAGGAAGGGAGAGGGGAGATGTGATCGGTGGTGGCGGCGAGTGTGAAGAGAGATTTTGGTTGGAGGAAGCCGGCCTTGGCTCTCGTGCGCATGTTGTGGCTGTTTTTGGGTGGTATGACGGGCACCGCGCGTGGTGGGAGAGGGTAGGGAGGCGGTGAGGTTGGTGGCGAGGCAGCCAGAGGCGGAGCGAGGGCGCGAGGCGACGTGCATGGCGAGGACGCCGCGGAGTGGCTGCATGGCGAGCGGGCAGGGGATTGGCTGCATGGCGCGGTTGGTGAGGCCGGCGAGTGGGCCTGGGTGGTTGGGAGCGACGCGATTGGTGGCGGCGGGTGGGGCGACTGGGGCGTGCGATCCCGAGGAGGATCCTGGTGGATCGGACCAAGTAGGTGGGGGGGTCCCGAGGTAGATGCGGGGGTGGTGGCAGTGGGATTTTCTGTGGCGAAGGTAAAAATGTGCTCATTGAAAATCACGTGCCGGGAGGTAATGACTTTACGTGTGGATAATTCGAGGCACCTATAGCCTTTGTGCTCGAGGGGTAGGCCAAGGAGAACGCAGGGGGTGGAGCGGGCTGAAAGTTTATGTGGAGTGGTGGCATATAGGTTGGGATAGCACAAACAACCAAAGGTGCGGAGGTGGTCGTAGTTGGGGTGTGTGCCGTAAAGCATGAAGTGTGGAGTGGTGTGGTTGATGGCTCGGGAGGGGCGGACGTTAAGGAGGTACGTGGCAGTGTGAAGGGCTTCCACCCAAAACTTGGGCGGCATGCTGGCTTGGACAAGGAGCGTGCGGAGGATGTCATTTGTGGAGCGGATGGCGCGCTCGGCTTTCCCGTTCTGTGGTGATGTGTGCTGCAGGAGAGCCGGACGGCAGTGCCATGATCACCGAGACAGGAGCGGAGGGAGATGTTAAGAAACTCGCCGCCGTTGTCGCACTGGACACTATGGATGTAGACGTGGAATTGCGTGAGCACGAACCGAAAGAAACGCTTGAGAACGTCGGTAGCGTCAGATTTGGCACGGAGTGGGAAGGTCCGGACAAAGTGGAAAAAATCATCCATTATTATTAAGCAATATTTGTAGTCAGAGCAACTAGGGACGGGAGACGTCCAAAGATCACAGTGTACAAGCTGAAAAGGGAAACTAGTGATAGAGTGAGAAGAAGAAAAAGGCAGTCGCGGCTGCTTCCCTAATTGGCACGCCTCACACGATCCAGAGGCGGCAGGGAGTTTATTACAATCGGGAAGAAAATGCTGTGATAAATGGGAAAGAGAGGCACTGCCGGGGTGCCCCAAGCGGCGATGCCATAGGTCGCCGGAGTTGGTGTAGACCGCCGAAGAGCTGGGTGCGCCGCTTCTGTAGAGGGGACCGGAACTATTGCGCCTCATGAGTGGGGTCCAGGTTGCTAGGTCCTTCACAGAAAAGCCGACGGGGTCAAATTCGACAGATACATTGTTATCAGTGGATAGTTGACGTACAGAAAGTAGGTTTTGGACAATATCGGGTGCGACAAGGACGTTATGTAGCAGCAAAGGGCGAGAGGAGGTGGGGATGGAGGCGGTGCCAGTAGCAATTACAGGCAAACGAGTGCTGTCGCCAACGATGATGGGAGCATGCTGTTTTGAGACAGGACGAGACGTGGCGAGGTTACCTGCATTACCAGTGACGTGTGAGGAGGCACCGGAGTCGAAGATCCAGTCGCCGTTGCCATAGCCAGGCTGCTAGAGAGACAGCTGATGCATGGCGGAGTAGAGCGCCGTCGGATCCCAGGAAGGCGGGGATGGTGCGCTGGGCCCAGCGTACATCGCGGGGTAGGCGTGCTGGGCAGTGCCGGGGCGAGGCCCAAGGACCCCGGCTGCGTTGGGGGGAACCCAGGGGGCGCACGGCGGCGGAAGGGCGTCCCCCACGGCGCGAAGTAGCCCATCCACGGAGTGGAGCCGCCGGAAGGGGGAGCAGGCGGGCCGCGTCCGCCGTTGTAGCTGCGCCCGCGCCCGCGGCCACGCCCACGCCCACTGTTGTGCCCGCGGCCGCGGTCACCGGTGCTGCTGTTGCCGCGCTCCATGGGGGCCTTGCCGCGGTCACCAGAGGAGTGAGGAGGGCCGCCGGAGCCGCCAGAGCCTCCGCCTCCAGGCCCGCCGCCACCGCCTCCGTGGCCGCCATGCCCGACGGCGAGAGCGGTGGATCCGTCGGAGCGATCGCGGGCGTCTTGGGTGATCTCCTCCAGAAGAAGACGGGAGCGGGCCTGATTGGAGGACGGGAAAGGAGTCTGCATCGGAAGGACGGTGGCAATCACCTGGTACCGGCACGAGAGCCCGCGGAGAAGCTGCAGCGCCAGAGTACGGTCGGTGACAGGCTCGTCGACGTTGGCCAGGTCATCTGCGAGCGCTTTGAGGCGCCCACAGTATTCGGCGATGCGGAGATCGCCCTGGTTGAGGAGAACTCGTGGAGCTGGCTCCAGACGCGATGCGCGGTGTTGCCGGCACCGCGGATGACCTCGTACAGCCCGTCGGCGATGGTGGAGTAGAGCAGGAGGAGAAGCATCAGATCAGTGTGACGCCACGCCGGAGTCTGGTGCAGCGGGTCGGAGTAGTGGTCGACCTGGCTCTCGACGGAGTACATGATGAGGACACAGCGCCAGAGTTCACGCCACTTCGAGTAGCTGTCGGTTTGGACATCCAGCTTGAAAGGGATGAGGTTGTGGATGTTGTTGAGGGTGTGGATGGAGGGGGTGGTGGCGGCAGAGGACGACGCCATGTCAGGGAGGGTGGGAGGCGACGGCAGAGTCACCAGGCTCATGGTGCTAGGGGCGGTTGCGGGCGAAGCGGTGAGAACGGGGGCGGAGAGGCTAGAGGAGGGGAGGATGATACGTCTCCAATGTATCTACTTTTCCAAACACTTTTGCCCTTGTTTTGGACTCTAACTTGCATGATTTGAATGAAACTAACCCGGACTGACGCTGTTTTCAGCAGAACTGCCATGATGTTGTTTTATGTGTAGAAAAGAAAAGTTCTCGGAATGTCCTGGAAATCCATGGAGGCACTTTTCAGAATTAATAAGAATTTTTGGCGAAATAATCAAGGCCAGGGGCCCACGGGCTGTCCATGAGACAGGGGGGCGCCCCCCCCCTAGGGCGCGCCCTCCTATCTCGTGGGCCCCCTGGACACCTCCCGACCTCAACTCCAACTCCATATATACCGTCTCGGGGAGAAAAAAACCAAGGAGAAAGTTTCATCGCGTTTCACGACACGGAGCCGTCGCCAAGCCCTAATCTCTCTCGGGAGGGCTGATCTGGAGTCCGTTCGGGGCTCCGGAGAGGGGGATTCGTCGACGTCGTCATCATCAACCATCCTCCATCATCAATTTCATGATGCTCACCGCCGTGCGTGAGTAATTCCATCGTAGGCTTGCTGGACGGTGATGGGTTGGATGAGATTTACCATGTAATCAAGTTAGTTTTGTTAGGGTTTGATCCCTAGTATCCACTATGTTCTGAGATTGATGTTGCTATGACTTTGCTATGCTTAATGCTTGTCACTAGGGCCCGAGTGCCATGATTTCAGATCTGAACCTATTATGTTTTCATGAATATATGTGTGTTCTTGATCCTATCTTGCAAGTCTATAGTCACCTATTATGTGTTATGATCCGACAACCCCGAAGTGACAATAATCGGGATACTTCTCGGTGATGACCGTAGTTTGAGGAGTTCATGTATTCACTATGTGCTAATGCTTTGTTCCGGTTCTCTATTAAAAGGAGGCCTTAATATCCCTTAGTTTCCGTAAGGACCCCGCTGAACACGGGAAGGTAGGACAAAACATGTTATGCAAGTTCTTTTCCATAAGCACGTATGACTATTTACGGAATACATGCATACATTACATTGATGAACTGGAGCTAGTTCTATATCACCCTATGTTATAACTATTGCATGAGGAATCGCATCCGGCATAATTATCCATCATTGATCCATTGCCTACGAGCTTTTCACATATTGTTCTTCGCTTATTTACTTTTCCGTTGCTACTGTTACAACTACTACAAAAACCCAAAACATTTATCTTTACTTTTGCTACCGTTACTATTATTATCATACCACTTTTGCTACTAAACACTTTGCTGCAGATACTAAGTTATCCAGGTGTGGTTGAATTGACAACTCAACTGCTAATACTCAAGAATATTCTTTGGCTCCCCTTGTGTCGAATCAATAAATTTGGGTTGAATACTCTACCCTCGAAAGCTGTTGCGATCCCCTATACTTTTGGGTTATCAAGACTAATTTCTGGCGCCGTTGCCGGGGAGCATAGCTCTATTCTCTGAGTCACTTGGGATTTATATCTGTTGATCACTATGAAGAACTTGAAAGACGATCGAACTACTATTTTGCCCTCAACTACGAGGGGAGGTAAGGAACTGCCATCTAGCTCTGCACTAGATTCTCCTTCCGTTATTAGTAGGCTTGCGACACCTAAACCTGCTACTGCTATGAATTCTGATATGTCGCATGTTATTGATGATGCCACTTCTGCTATGCATGATGAAATTACTTCTGTGCGTGATACTACTTTGCCATTAGGTGAATTTCTTGATGAACAACTTGCTAGATTTAGGGGGAATGAAAATATTGAAGAACCTATTATTGATGATAGTGATGATGAAGGTCCCCCCAATGATTATGTTTACCTGTTGTTCCTAAGGGTTATGTTATGCATGAAACAGCTGCTATGGAAATTCTTGCTTGCAATGATAGAAATGATCTTAAGAAATTATTAGCTAAATGGAAGCAGCAGTCTCTTAATGCTAGAATGAAACCCGATCCTGCTTTTGCTACTTCACCTATCTGTGTTACTGATAAGGATTATGAATTCTCTGTTGATCCTGATATTATTACTTTAGTTGAATCTGATCCTTTTTATGGCCTTGAATCTGAAACTGTTGTGGCACATCTTACCAAGTTGAATGATATAGCCACCCTATTTACTCATGATGAGAAGTCTCGCTATTTATATATCCTTAAGATATTTCCGTTCTCATTAAAGGGTGATGCTAAGACTTGGTATAATTCTCTTGCTCCTGGTTGTGTGCGTAGTCCCCAGGATATGATTTATTACTTCTCTGCTAAATATTTCCCTGCTCATAAGAAACAAGCTGCCTTGCGGGAAATATATAATTTTGTGCAAATCAAAGAAGAGAGTCTCCCACAAGCTTGGGGGAGGCTTCTCCGGTTACTTAATGCTTTGCCTGATCATCCTCTTAAGAAAAATGAAATACTTGATATCTTTTATAATGGACTAACCGATGCTTCCAAGGACTACTTGGATAGTTGTGTTGGTTGTGTTTTCAGGGAAAGAACAGTCGACGAAGCTGAAATACTATTGAATAATATGTTGACTAATGAAAATAATTGGACTCTTCCTGAGCCAGTTCCTGAAGTAATTCCTGAACCAATTGAGCCAACTCCTGAGCCTATTCCTAAACCCACTCCGAAGAAGAGAGGTGTTTTATTTCTCAGTCCTAAAGATATGCAAGAGGCAAAGAAATCAATGAAAGAAAAAGGTATTAAAGCTGAAGATGTTAAGAATTTACCTCCTATTGAAGAAATACATGGTCTTAATTTACCGCCTGAAGAACCACATTGTCTTGATAACCCGACACAGGTAGTAAAGGTAAATTCTCTCTATAGATATGATAAAGTTGAAGTACCCTCTACTAAATTTCATAGCCCATGCTTAGATGAATTTGATGACTTTATGGCTAGACAAGAAAGTTTTAATGCTTATGTTGGTAGAGAGTTAAAGAATAATGCTTTCGAGATAGGACGCGTAGGTGATAATCTGGCTAGAGTTAAAGATGAACTTCACCGCGTTAGCAAATATGCTTCTATGGTTGCTACTCAAGCTGAGCAAGTACTTAAAGCTCAAAATGATTTGCTTGATGAATTAAATAATAAAAATGACTTTGCTGTTAGAGTGGCTACTAGAACTGGTAGAATGACTCAGGAACCTTTGTATCCTGAAGGCCACCCTAAGAGAATCGAGCAAGATTCTCAGAGAAATAATTTAGAGGCACCTAGTTCTTCTAAAAAGAAGAAGAAGAAAAATGATAGAACTTTGCATGCTTCTAGTGAACCTACTGTAGACACACCTGAGAATCCCAATGATATTTCTATTTCTGATGCTGAAACACAATCAGGTGATGAACATGAACCTAGTGATAATGCTAATGATAATGTTCATGTTGATGCTCAACCTAGCAAAAACAATGATGTAGAGATTGAACCTGCTGTTGATCTTGATAACCCACAATCAAAGAATCAACGTTATGATAAGAGAGATTTTGTTGCTAGGAAGCACGGTAAAGAAAGAGAACCATGGGTTCAGAAACCCATGCCCTTTCCTCCTAAACCATCCAAGTCAAAGGATGATGAGGATTTTGAGCGCTTTGCTGAAATGATTAGACCTATTTTCTTACGTATGCGCTTAACTGATATGCTTAAAGTAAATCCTTATGCTAAGTATATGAAGGATATCATCACAAATAAAAGAAAGATACCGGAAGCTGAAATTTCCACCATGCTTGCTAATTACACTTTTAAGGGTGGAATACCAAAGAAACTTGGAGATCCGGGTGTACCAACTATACCATGCTCTATTAAAAGAAATTATGTTAGAACTGCTTTATGTGATCTTGGAGCCGGTGTTAGTGTTATGCCTCTCTCTTTATATCGTAGACTTGAATTGAATAAGTTGACACCTACTGAAATATCTTTGCAAATGGCTGATAAATCAACTGCTATACCTGTCGGTATTTGTGAGGATGTGCCTACTGTGGTTGCAAATGTCACCATCTTAACGGACTTTGTTATTCTTGATATTCCCGAGGACGATAGCATGTCTATTATCCTTGGTAGACCTTTTCTTAATACTGCAGGGGCTGTTATTGATTGCAACAAAGGCAATGCCACTTTTCATGTTAATGGTAATGAGCATACGGTACACTTTCCGAGGAAACAATCTCAAGTTCATAGTATCAATTCTATTGAAAAGGTTCCAACTATCGTTTTTGGAGGTTTTGAATTTCCTCTCCCTACTATCAAGAAAAAGTATGATATTCTTATTGTTGGGGATTTTCATATCCCCATTGAGGTAACTTAGTGTTATTCGAAATTTCTCCGGTTCCGTGTTATTCGGAATGAGTTTGTTAACAAGACTTGATCAACCTTATTAGTGGGTTCATTTTGATGATCACGAGATGGATGAAACTAGAAGGCACAACCTTCTGTACCCTCTTTTTACTTTCTGTTATTTAGAATAAATAAAGCAAAAATAGTATTATCTGTCTGTTTTCTGAATTATCCGTGCATTAAAAAATAGTCCTAAAATAAAAGTGCTCCAAATGCCCTGCAAATTTAGTATGATTTTCCTGGAATATTTGAGGATTTTAGGCACTGAAAACACTGCAAGAGGGGCAAGCACCAGGCCACGAGAGAGGAGGGCGCGCCCCCCTGTCTCGTGGGCCCCTGGTGGGTCCCCTCCACTTATACCACCACCCACACACTTCATCCTCTACCCAAAAAAATCCCCATCCAGCTCAAGCCCGAGTTCTAGCTCGTTTTGCTGCGATTTTTGATCTCTTAGCTCCAAGCTCCATTCGCAAAACTGCTTTGGGAGATTGTTGCTTGGTATGTGACTCCTCCATTGGTCCAAATAGTTTTTGTTCTAGTGCTTTATTCATTGCAAATTTTTGCTGCATAGCTGACCATGTTCTTGAGCTTGCATGTTAAATTTTTAAGGTCCCAAGCAATTCCAATGCATGATATAGGCTCTAGGCACTTGTAGGAGTAGTTTCTATCAACCTTGTTTAGTTTTATTCACTTTTATTTTGAAGTTACTAAAATTTCAGAAATTTTCAAAAAATGTTAAGGAGGTTCTTTAAAGGCTCTTCTAGCCAAAGCTCTAAGGAAAAACAAGACAAAGAGAAGGAAAAACCCAAGTATAATCTTCCTCGCTTAGCGGAAGTACGGTCATGTGAATGGCCGTGTGAGGATTTCTTGAAAGAAGCCGGAATTCATGAAGACTTTTATGCTCTAATCAGGACTGCAGGCCTCAGCGGTTTCATGAATGACCGAATCGATCAGTATCTCTTACTTACGAATACTTTCGTGCAAAACTTTTATTATTTTCCTAAGAAGTCACCGCCTACAGTATCATTTCATTTATATGATGAATTCAGAGAAATGTCTTTACGCGATTTTTGCGCGGTGTGTAGGATACCTTATGAGGGAGAATTAGAGGAACCCCATCGTGAAGATGTGGATGGTTTCGTTAAAACTATTGCCGTAGAAGAGCCAAAGAAGGGCTCCGAGGCAAAAGTCTCTAGCATACACTTTCCTGTTTTACGCTACTTTGCCATATTTGCTAGTAAATGCTTGATTGGTCGCGGGAATAGTGGAAACTTGAGCGTCCCAGATATTATTATTCTTCAACATGCTTTGCTGGGAGACAATACTTTTAGTATGGGTGCCGTCGTTGCTAAACGGCTAGACCTTAATCGTACAAAAGGCCCCATGTTTGGAGGTATCTACGCTGCACGTCTTGCTGAACATTTTCAGATACCCATTAGGCACCTTGAGGAGGAGGAGACAAAATTACCTCCTCACATTTTAGATTACAAGAGCATGGTAGCACACAAGTTTATTGTTGACAACGAAGAGAAGATGCTCTTTTATAGACTTAGATTCAATAAGAAACACTTTGAGTATATTATTTTGCCTGCGCCTCTGTTGTTTGATTTGCTTGCAGAAAGTCGTCTTGTCACGCCGGAGGCCGTGAATAATCATCTATCCCAAGCTTTTACTCCGGAACCTGAACCTGAGCCGGAACCTGAGCTGGACCCTTATCGTGCATCATCTGTCCAGTGGGATCCGGAGATGACCAGCCAGTGGTATCCTGATTACACCTCCCACTACACCGGGGAGAGTAGCAGCGGTCCTTGGTATTAGACCAACTTAGGCCAAAAGCCTAAGCTTGGGGGAGTACGTATTTCTCACCGACTTTACATTCATGTTCACACACTAGTCGTCGGTGCTCATACTTTTTCATTGTATTATCCATGCTAGTTTAAATTTCTTTTTCTAGTTTTCTTCTTGTGTGTTTGATAAACTTTAAGAAAAACCAAAAAAAACTTTGGTTAGTTTAATTTCCTTGCTTGTAGTAGAAATTAAATTGAAAACCCAAACAGATTTCTCGTTCTTCTTTTTACTTGTTGGGAGCTTTCCCGTGTAAATAGTTTTATTTTATTTTCTTTCTTTTGGGGGTCGAGAAGACCATATTGAAAATGCTTAGTGGCTCTTATATGCTTGATTGTTTATTTAACTTAGAGCCCATATTACTTGTCTTCTCTCTTGAGTTGAATGCTTGCAGATTCCAGTTTAGTCCAATGCACGTGCACTCTTATTATTATACACATCGTTCGGACGTGCAAGTCAAAGGCCATAATGATGATATATGATGGACTTATTGGGATGCGAAAAGCTGGTATGAACTCGACCTCTCTTGTTTTTGTAAATATGATGATTCATCGTTCCTGAGTCAGCTATTATGAAGTAAACATATTTGCAATGACATTTAGAGATTATAGTTGCTTGTGCCATGCTTGATTAGCTATGAGTTATAATGGTTTACCTTGCGTGCCAACATGCTATTAGAATGATTATGATGTGGTATGATGGGATGGTATCCTCCTTTGAATGAATTGAGTGACTCGACTTGGCACATGTTCACGCATGTAGTTGAATCAAATCAACATAGCCTTCATGATATTTATGTTCATGGTAGATTATATCTTACTCATGCTTGTACTCGGTGTGAATTAATTTTAATGCATGTTACGACTGTTGTCGCTCTCTCAGTTGGTCGCTTCCCAGTCTTTTGCTAGCCTTCACCTGTACTAAGCGGGAATATTGCTTGTGCATCCAAACTCCTTAAACCCCAAAGTTGTTCCATATGAGTCCACTATACCTACCTATATGCGGTATTTATCTGCCATTCCAAGTAAATTTGTATGTGCCAAACTCCAAACCTTCAAATGAAATTCTGTTTTGTATGCTCGAGCAGCTCATGTTTCAACTAGGGCTGCCTTTATCTTCCATGCTAGGTGGGTTATTCTCAAGAGGAGTGGACTCCGCTCCTCATTCACGAGAAAGGGCCGGTAACCGGGATGCCTAGTTCCATGATCCAAAAAGATCAAAGCAAATCAAAATAATTAAACTAAGCTCTATTGGAAATATGCCCTAGAGGCAATAATAAATTGGTTATTATTATATTTCCTTGTTCATGATAATCTTTTATTATCCATGCTAGAATTGTATTGATAGGAAACTCAAATACATGTGTGGATACATAGACAACACCATGTCCCTAGTAAGCCTCTAGTTGACTAGCTCGTTGATCAATAGATGGTTACGGTTTCCTGACCATGGACATTGGATGTCGTTGATAATGGGATCACATCATTAGGAGAATGATGTGATGGACAAGACTCAATCCTAAGCCTAGCACAAGATCGTGTAGTTCGTTTGCTCGGAGCTTTTCTAATGTCAAGTATCATTTCCTTAGACCATGAGATTGTGCAACTCCCGGATACCGTAGGAATGCTTTGGGTGTACCAAACATCACAACGTAACTGGGTGGCTATAAAGGTGCACTACAGGTATCTCCGAAAGTGTCTGTTGGGTTGGCACGAATCGAGACCGGGATTTGTCACTCCGTGTAAACGGAGAGGTATCTCTGGGCCCACTCGGTAGGATATCATCATAATGTGCACAATGTGACCAAGGAGTTGATCACGGGATGATGTGTTATGGAACGAGTAAAGAGACTTGCCGATAATGAGATTGAACAAGGTATCGGGATACCGACGATCGAATCTCGGGCAAGTACCATACCGATAGACAAAGGGAATTGTATACGGGATTAATTGAATCCCCGACATCCTGGTTCATCCGATGAGATCATCGTGGAACATGTGGGAGCCGACATGGGTATCCAGATCCCGCTGTTGGTTATTGACCGGAGAACATCTCGGTCATGTCCGCATGGTTCCCGAACCCGTAGGGTCTACACACTTAAGGTTCGATGACGCTAGAGTTATAGGGAATAGATATACGTGGTTACCGAATGTTGTTCGGAGTCCCGGATGAGATCCCGGACGTCACAAGGAGTTCCGGAATGGTCCGGAGGTAAAGATTTATATATGGGAAGTCCTGTTTTGGTCACCGGAAAAGTTTCGGGTGCTATCGGTAATGTACCGGGACCACCGGGAGGGTCTCGGGGGTCCACCAGGTGGGGCCACCAGCCCCAGAAGGCTGCATGGGCCAAGTGTGGGAGGGGACCAGCTCCAGGTGGGCTGGTGCGCCCCCCCCCCCACCAAGGCCCAAGGCGCAGGGAGAGTGGGAGGGGGCAAACCCTAGGTCCAGATGGGCCTTAAGGCCCACCCTAGTGGCGCCCCCCTCTCTTTCCCCTTGGCCGCACCCTAGATGGGTTTTGGGGGCTGCCGCCACCCCTGGGGAGGGAACCCTAGATGGGGGCGCAGCCCCTCCCCTTCCCCTATATATACTTGAGGTATTTGGGGCTGCGAACATACGAGAACGTCTCTCTCCAGCTGCAGCCCTACCCCTCTCCCTCCTCGTCTCTCGTAGTGCTTGGCGAAGCCCTGCTGGAGTACCACGCTCCTCCATCACCACCACGCCGTCGTGCTGCTGCTGGATGGAGTCTTCCCCAACCTCTCCCTCTCTCCTTGCTGGATCAAGGCGTGGGAGACGTCATCGGGCTGCACGTGTGTTGAACGCGGAGGCACCGTTCTTTGGTGCTTAGATCGGAATCAACCGCGATCTGAATCGCTACGACTACGACTCCTTCATCTGCATTCTTCCAATGCTTCCGCATCGCGATCTACAAGGGTATGTAGATGCACTCCCCTTCCCCTCGTTGCTAGATTACTCCATAGATTGATCTTGGTGATGCGTAGAAAATTTTGAATTTCCGCTACGTTCCCCAATAGTGGCATCATGAGCTAGGTCTATGCGTAGTTTCTATGCACGAGTAGAACAAAAAGTAGTTGTGGGCGTCGATTTTGTCAATTTACTTGCCGTTACTAGTCTTATCTTGATTCGGCGGCATCGTGGGATGAAGCGGCCCGGACCGACCTTACACGTACACTTACGTGAGACAGGTTCCACCGACTGACATGCACTACTTGCCTAAGGTGGCTAGCGGGTGTCTGTCTCTCCCACTTTAGTCGGATCGGATTCGATCAAAAGGGTCCTTATGAAGGGTAAATAGAAATTGGCATATCATGTTGTGGCTTTTGCGTAGGTAAGAAACGTTCTTGCTAGAATCCCATAGAAGCCACGTAAAACATGCAACAACAATTAGAGGACGTCTAACTTGTTTTTGCAGGGTATGCTATGTGATGTGATATGGCCAAAAGGATGTGATGTATGAGATTGATCATGTTCTTGTAATAGGAATCACGACTTGCATGTCGATGAGTATGACAACCGGCAGGAGCCATAGGAGTTGTCTTAATTTATTGTATGACCTGCGTGTCAATGAAAACGCCATGTAATTACTTTACTTTATTGCTAACCGTTAGCCATAGTAGTAGAAGTAATAGTTGGCGAGACAACTTCATGAAGACACAATGATGGAGATCATGATGATGGAGATCATGGTGTCATGCCGGTGACGAAGGTGATCATGCCGCGCCTCGAAGATGGAGATCAAAAGGCGCAAGATGATATTGGCCATATCACATCACTTTATGATTTGCATGTGATGTTTATCATGTTTACATCTTATTTGCTTAGAACGACGGTAGCATAAATAAGATGATCCCTCACTAAAATTTCAAGCGACGTGTTCCCCCTAACTGTGCACCGTTGCGAAGGTTCGTTGTTTCGAAGCACCACGTGATGATCGGGTGTGATAGATTCTAACGTTCGAATACAACGGGTGTTGACGAGCCTAGCATGTACAGACATGGCCTCGGAACACATGCGAAACACTTAGGTTGACTTGACGAGCCTAGCATGTACAGACATGGCCTCGGAACACAAGAGACCGAAAGGTCGAACATGAGTCGTATAGTAGATACGATCAACATGGAGATGTTCACCGATGATGACTAGTCCGTCTCACGTGATGATCGGACACGGCCTAGTTTGACTCGGATCATGTATCACTTGGATGACTAGAGGGATGTCTATCTGAGTGGGAGTTCATTGAATAATCAGATGAACTTAATTATCATGAACATAGTCAAAATGTCTTTGCAAATTATGTCATAGCTTATGCTTTAGTTCTACTGGTTAAGATATGTTCCTAGAGAAAATTTAGTTGAAAGTTGATAGTAGCAATTATGCGGACTGGGTCCGTGAACTGAGGATTGTCCTCATTGCTGCACAGAAGGCTTATGTCCTTAATGCACCGCTCCGTGTGCTGAACCTCAGCGTCGTCTATAGATGTTGCGAAACATCTGGCATACACGTTTTGATGACTACGTGATAGTTCAGTGCGTAATGCTAACGGTTTAGAATTGTGGCACCAAAGACGGTTTTGAAACGTCGCAGAACATATGAGATGTTCCGAAGACTGAAATTGGGATTTCAGACTAGTGCCCACGTCAAGAGGTATGAGACCCCTGACAAGTTTCTTAAGCCTGCAAACTAAGGGAGAAAATCTCAATCGTTGAGCATGTGCTCAGATTGTCTGAGTACTACAATCGCTTGAATCGAGTGGGAGTTAATCTTCCAGATGATATAGTGATGGTTCTCCATAGTCACTGCCACCAACCTATTAGAGCTTCGTGATGAACTATAACATATCAGGGATAGACATGATGATCCTTGAGCAACTCGCGATGTTTGACACCGCGAAAGTAGAAATCAAGAAGGAGCATCAATTGTTGATGGTTAGTAAAACCGCTAGTTTCTAGAAGGGCAAGGGCAAAAGGGATACTTCATGAAACAACAAATCATTTGCTGCTCTAGTGAAGAATCCCAAGGTTGAACCCAAACCCGAGACTAAGTGCTTCTATAATGAGGGGAACAGTCACTGAAGCAAAACTACCCTAGATACGTGGTAGATGAGAAGGCAGGCAAGGTCGACAGAAGTATATTGGATATACATTATATGAATGTGTACTTTACTAGTACTCCTAGCAGCACCAGGGTATTAGATACCGGTTCGGTTGCTAAGTGTTAGTAACTCGAAATAAAAGCTGCGGAATAAGGGGAGACTAGCTAAAGGTGAGATGACGATATGTGTTGGAAGTGTTCCAAGGTTGATGTGATCAAGCATCGCATGCTCCCTCTACCATCGAGATTTGGTGTTTGCGTTGAGCATGATTGGATTATGTTTATCGCAATACGGTTATTCATTTAAGGAGAATAATGGTTACTCTGTTTATTTGAATAATACCTTCAATGGTCTTGCACCTAAAATGAATCTCGATCGCAGTGATACACATGTTCGTGCCAAAAGATATAAAATAGTAATGATAGTACCACATACTTGTGGCACTGCCATTTGAGTCATATTGGTATAGAACACATGAAGAAGCTCCATGTAGATGGATCTTTGGACTCACTCGTTTTTGAAAAGATTGAGACATGCGAACCATGTCTATTGGTATATATGCATGAAGAAACTCCATGCAGATGGATCGTTTGGACTCACTTGATTTTGAATCACTTGAGACATGCAAATCATACCACATGGGCAAGATGACTGAAAGGCCTCGTTTTCAGTAAGATGGAACAAAAGAGCAACTTGTTGGAAGTAATACATTTTGATGTATGCAGTCCAATGAGTGCTGAGGCATGCAATGGATATCGTTATTTTCTTACTTCACAGATGATTTGAGTAGATGCTGAGTGTATTTACTTGATGAAACACAAGTCTGAATTATTGAAAGGTTCAAGTAATTTCAGAGTGAAGTTGAAGATCGTCGTGACAAGAGGATAAAATGTCTGTGATATGATCATAGAGATGAGTATCTGAGTTACGAGTTTGGCACACAATTAAGACATTGTGGAAAGTGTTTCACAATTAATACCGCCTGGAACACCACAGTGTGATGGTGTGTCCGAACATCATAACTGCACCCTATTGGATATGGTGCATGCCATGATGTCTCTTATCGAATTACCACTATCGTTTATGGGTTAGGCATTAGAGATAACCGCATTCACTTTAAAAGGGGCACCACGCAATTCCGTTGAGACGACACCGTTTAGAGAAACCTAAGTTGTCGTTTCTTAAAAGTTTGGGGCTGCGATGCTTATGTGAAAAAGTTTCAAGCTGATAAGCTCGAACCCAAAGCGGATAAATGCATCTTCATAGAAAACCCAAAACAGTTGGGTATACCTCCTATTTCAGATCTGGAAGCAAAAGTAATTGCTTCTAGAAACGAGTCCTTTCTCGAGGAAAAGTTTCTCTCGAAAGAATTGAGTGGGAGGATGGTGGAGACTTGATGAGGTTATTGAACCATAACTTCAACTAGTGTGTAGCAGGGCACAGGAAGTTGTTCCTGTGGCACCTACACCAATTGAAGTGGAAGCTTATGATAGTGATCATGAAACTTCGGATCAAGTCACTACCAAACCTCGTAGGACGACGAGGATGCGTACTACTTCAGAGTAATGCGTAATCCTGTCTTGGAAGTCATGTTGTTGGACAACGATGAACCTATGAGCTGTGGAGAAGCGATGGTGGGCCCGGATTCCGACGAATGGCTCGAGGCCATGAAATCCGAGATAGAATCCATGTATCAGAACAAAGCATGGACTTTGGTGAACTTGCCCGATGATCGGCAAGCCATTGAGATAAATGGATCTTTAAGAAGAAGACGGACGTGGACGGTAATGTTACCGTCTATGAAGCTCGACTTGTGGCAAAGAGTATTTTCACAAGTTCAAGGAGTTGACTACGATGAGATTTTCTCATCCGTAGCGATGCTTAAGTCCGTCGGAATCATGTTAGCATTAGCTGCATTTATGAAATCTGGCAGATGGATGTCAAAACAAGTTTCCTTACCAGTTTTCGTAAGGAAAGGTTGTATGTGATACAATCAGAAAGGTTTTGTCGATCCTAAGGATGCTAAAAGGTATGCTAGCTCCAGCGATCCTTCCATGGACTAGAGCAAGCATCTCGGAGTCAGAATATACGCTTTGATGGAGTGATCAAAGTTTTTGGGTTTATACAAAGTTTGTTAGAAACTTGTATTTACAATAAAGTGAGTGGGAGCGCTACAACATTTCTGATAAGTATATGTGAATGACATATTGTTGATCCGAAATGATGTAAAATTTCTGGAAAGCATAAAGGGTTGTTTGAAAGGAGTTTTTCAAAGGAAGACCTGGATAAAGCTGCTTACATATTGGGCATCAAGATCTATAGAGATAGATCAAGACGCCTGATGATACTTTCAAAGAACGCACACCTTGACATGATTTTGAAAGAGTTCAAAATAGATCAGCAAAGAAGGAGTTCTTGGCTGTGTTACAAGGTGTGAGTATTGAGTAAGACTCAAGACCTGACCACAGCAGAAGAGAGAGAAAGGACGAAGGTCGTCCCCTATGCTTTAGACGTAGGCTCTACAGTATGCTATGCTGTGTACCGCACATGAAGTGTGCCTTGCCATGAGTTGGTCAAGGGGTACAATAGTGATCCGGGAATGGATCACATGACAGCGGTCGAACTTATCCTTAGTATCTAGTGGACTAAGGAATTTTCTCGATTATGGAGGTGAAAAGGAGTTCGTCGTAAAGGGTTACGTCGATGCGAACTTTGACACTAATCCGGATGACTCTGAGTAGTAAACCGGATTCGTATAGTAGAGCAGTTATTTGAAATGGCTCCAAGTAGCGCGTGGTAGCATCCACAAGATGACATAGATATTCGTAAAGCACACACGGATCTGAAAGGTTCAGACCCGTTGACTAATAACCTCTCTCACAAGCATAACATGATCAAACCAGAACTCATTGAGTGTTAATCACATAGTGATGTGAACTAGATTGTTGACTCTAGTAAACTCTTTGGATGTTGGTCACATGGTGATGTGACCTGTGAGTGTTAATCACATGGTGATGTGAACTAGATTATTGACTCTAGTGCAAGTGGGAGACTGTTGGAAATATGCCCTAGAGGCAATAATAAATTGGTTATTATTATATTTCCTTGTTCATGATAATCGTTTATTATCCATGCTAGAATTGTATTGATAGGAAACTCAATACATGTGTGGATACATAGACAACACCATGTCCCTAGTAAGCCTCTAGTTGACTAGCTCGTTGATCAATAGATGGTTACGGTTTCCTGACCATGGACATTGGATGTCGTTGATAACGGGATCACATCATTAGGAGAATGATGTGATGGACAAGACCCAATCCTAAGCCTAGCACAAGATCGTGTAGTTCGTTTGCTCAGAGCTTTTCTAATGTCAAGTATCATTTCCTTAGACCATGAGATTGTGCAACTCCCGAATACCGTAGGAATGATTTGGGTGTACCAAACGTCACAACGTAACTGGGTGGCTATAAAGGTGCACTACAGGTATCTCCGAAAGTGTCTGTTGGGTTGGCACGAATCGAGACTGGGATTTGTCACTCCGTGTAAACGGAGAGGTATCTCTGGGCCCACTCGATAGGACATCATCATAATGTGCACAATGTGACCAACGAGTTGATCTCGGGATGATGTGTTACGGAACGAGTAAAGAGACTTGCCGGTAACGGGATTGAACAAGGTATCGGGATACCGACGATCGAATCTCGGGCAAGTACCATACCGATAGACAAAGGGAATTGTATACGGGATTAATTGAATCTCCGACATCGTGGTTCATCCGATGAGATCATCGTGGAACATGTGGGAGCCAACATGGGTATCCAGATCCCGCTGTTGGTTATTGACCGGAGAACGTCTCGGTCATGTCTGCATGGTTCCCAAACCCGTAGGGTCTACACACTTAAGGTTCGATGACGCTAGGGTTATAGGGAATAGATATACGTGCTTACCGAATGTTGTTCGGAGTCCCGGATGAGATCCCGGACGTCACGAGGAGTTCCGGAATGGTCCGGAGGTAAAGATTTATATATGGGAAGTCCTGTTTTGGTCACCGGAAAAGTCTCGGGTGCTATCGGTAATGTACCGGGACCACCGGGAGGGTCCCGGGGGTCCACCAGGTGGGGCCACCAGCCCCAGAAGGCTGCATGGGCCAAGTGTGGGAGGGGACCAGCTCTAGGTGGGTTGGTGCGCCCCCCCCCCCACCAAGGCCCAAGGCGCAGGGAGAGTGGGAGGGGGCAAACCCTAGGTCCAGATGGGCCTTAAGGCCCACCCTAGTGGCGCCCCCCTCTCTTTCCCCTTGGCCGCACCCTAGATGGGTTTTGGGGGCTGCCGCCACCCCTGGGGAGGGAACCCTAGATGGGGGCGCAGCCCCTCCCCTTCCCCTATATATACTTGAGGTATTTGGGGCTGCGAACATACGAGAACGTCTCTCTCCAGCCGCAGCCCTACCCCTCTCCCTCCTCGTCTCTCGTAGTGCTTGGCGAAGCCCTGCTGGAGTACCACGCTCCTCCATCACCACCACGCCGTCGTGCTGCTGCTGGACGGAGTCTTCCCCAACCTCTCCCTCTCTCCTTGCTGGATCAAGGCGTGGGAGACGTCATCGGGCTGCACGTGTGTTGAACGCGGAGGCACCGTTCTTCGGTGCTTAGATCGGAATCAACCGCGATCTGAATCGCTACGAGTACGACTCCTTCATCCGCGTTCTTGCAACGCTTCCGCATCGCAATCTACAAGGGTATGTAGATGCACTCCCCTTCCCCTCGTTGCTAGATTACTCCATAGATTGGTGATGCGTAGAAAATTTTGAATTTCCGCTACGTTCCCCAACAAACTCCCCCAGGGCTGTTGTATGTTGGAGGCACTCGTTGTTTCGAGCAAGCCATGGATTGATTCTTGTTGGTGGTTGGGGGAGTATAAACCTTTATCATTCTGTTTGGGAACTGCCTATAATGCATGTAGTATGGAAGATACAGCCATCTCATAGTTGTTACGTTGACAGTGAAAGTATGCCGCTCAAAATGTTATTCTATCTCTATTTTAAAATCGAGCTCTGGCACCTCTACGAATCCCTGCTTCCCTCTGCGAAGGGCCTCTCCATTTACTTTTATGTTGAGTCCTCACCCTTCTTATTAAAAAGCACCCGCTGGAGAGCACACTGTCATTTGCATTCATTATTATTGGTTTATATTGGGTATGACCTGACTGGATCTCTTTTACCATGAATTACAATGTTTAGTCAGTCCTTGATCTTTAAAGGTGCTCTGCATTTATGTTTTGCGGTCTCAGAAAGGGCTAGCGAGATACCATTTTGTTATATCATGTTATGATTATTTTGAGAAAGTATTGTCAACCGAGTTTTATTATTATAGCTCGCTAGCTGATTATGTTATTGATATAAGTAATTGTGAGACCTATGTGTTATTGTTAGTATGGTTAGTTCATAATATTTGCTGAAACTTGAATGCTGGCTTTTCATGTTACAACAACAAGAGCAAACAGAGTTTGTAAAAGTTTTTCTTTATCACTTTCAGTTTATCAACGGAATTGCTTGCGGACAAGCAAAGGTTTAAGCTTGGGGGAGTTGATACGTCTCCAACGTATCTACTTTTCCAAACACTTTTGCCCTTGTTTTGGACTCTAACTTGCATGATTGAATGAAACTAACCCGGACTGACGCTGTTTTTAGCAGAACTGCCATGATGTTGTTTTATGTGTAGAAAAGAAAAGTTCTCGGAATGTCCTGGAAATCCACGGAGGCACTTTTCAGAATTATAAGAATTTTTGGCGAAAGAATCAAGGCCAGGGGGCCCATGGGCTGTCCACGAGACAGGGGGGCGCCCCCCCCCCCTAGGGCGCGCCCTCCTATCTCGTGGGCCCCCTGGACACCTCCCGACCTGAACTCCAACTCCATATATACCGTCTCGGGGAGAAAAAACCAAGGAGAAAGTTTCATCGCGTTTCACGACACGGAGCCGCCGCCAAGCCCTAATCTCTCTCGGGAGGGCTGATCTGGAGTCCGTTCGGGGCTCCGGAGAGGGGGATTCGTCGCCGTCGTCATCATCAACCATCCTCCATCACCAATTTCATGATGCTCACCGCCGTGCGTGAGTAATTCCATCGTAGGCTTGCTGGACGGTGATGGGTTGGATGAGATTTACCATGTAATCAAGTTAGTTTTGTTAGGGTTTGATCCCTAATATCCACTATGTTCTGAGATTGATGTTTCTATGACTTTGCTATGCTTAATGCTTGTCACTAGGGCCCGAGTGCCATGATTTCAGATCTGAACGTATTATGTTTTCATGAATTTATGTGTGTTCTTGATCCTATCTTGCAATTCTATAGTCACCTATTATGTGTTATGATCCAAGAACCCCGAAGTGACAATAATCGGGATACTTCTCGGTGATGACCGTAGTTTGAGGAGTTCATGTATTCACAATATGCTAATGCTTTGTTCCGGTTCTCTATTAAAAGGAGGCCTTAATATCTCTTAGTTTCCGTAAGGACCCCGCTGAACACGGGAGGGTAGGACAAAAGATGTCATGCAAGTTCTTTTCCATAAGCACGTATGACTATTTACGGAATACATGCCTACATTACATTGATGAATTGGAGCTAGTTCTATATCACCCTATGTTATAACTATTGCATGAGGAATCGCATCCGGCATAATTATCCATCATTGATCCATTGCCTACGAGCTTTTCATATATTGTTCTTCGCTTATTTACTTTTCCGTTGCTACTGTTACAACTACTACAAAAACCCAAAAACATTTATCTTTACTTTTGCTACCGTTACTATTATTATCATACCACTTTTGCTACTAAACACTTTGCTGCAGATACTAAGTTATCCAGGTGTGGTTGAATTGACAACTCAACTGCTAATACTCAAGAATATTCTTTAGCTCCCCTTGTGTCGAATCAATAAATTTGGGTTGAATACTCTACCCTCGAAAGCTGTTGCGATCCCCTATACTTGTGGGTTATCAGAGGACAGGAGCAGAAGCGGGAGGCGTGGTGCCCATCAGGTCGCCGCTCGAAACGCCGCCGGAGCCGTCGCCGGTGCCCATGAGAAACAGGGGCAGGAAGGAGAGCTCTGATTACCAAGATGGAGAATGGATACACTGATGATTCTCATTGATGCCCACGAAGGGGTTAATATACAGGTACAGAGGCTGGTAACAATCCAGCTATACAGGAGGGCATGCACATCGTGCAGCAGGAAAAGAGGGCACGCCCGGTGCATGCACTACGTGGGACTCGGTCCTCTAGTTGAGCCAGCAACGGTAGTCTTCCAACAGTCTGTTGTTGGTGAACTAGCGCATGCATGGGTTAGTGGCTGGGTCTTGCGTGAGTGCGTGAGTGTGCTGGTGTATGTGCTAAACTGGTTATAAATAGCCCTACGATGTACTGCTCAGGGGTGCGTGTAGCTCGAGTTGTTGCTCGAGGAAAAGGCCGCCGTTGCGGCAGACGTATGTGCGCCGGAAAAACACCACCGTGTCCTATGTCTCCTCTTTCTTCTATCTTCGTTCGTTTGAGAGAGAGAGGGAGAGCGAGAGGGAGCTGGGCACCGGCGCAAAGAGCAAGCTAGGGCTCGTGGGCACCAACAATATGCTTGCTAGTAGGAGAGCCATACATGTGTGCCATGCAGCATGCAAGGAAGAGGACGAGAGAAACATGCACAGGAAGGCTGCTAGCGAAGAGCCATGGCCTCTGGGATCGAGCGGAAGGTAACTGCGTAATCATGTTTTTCCCTTTTTCCACCCAAACAAGGGATTGTTTAGACACATCGTAACAGAAAAACTAACAAAAACTGGTTTTTCTAAAAATCCTCTAAAAGGCAGTTTTCCAAAATCCCACATCTAATTCTTTGTATGCAAACAACCACTCAAGGTCATTTGACGAGTAGTCAGAGAGGTCGTCGTTGAGGTCCCAATGCTTGCGACAGTCATGGTCGAAAGGGTGAGGGGATGGGGAGGGCTGGCCGTCAGCACCCTCCTCGAGCTCCATGGAGAGAGTCCTACCCACTTTCCCACAATAGAATTGGAGAAGGTCCACATCCAACTGTGTAGAGTCAGAATTCGGAGACGAATAGGGTCGTGCTAGGCTAGCGAATAGTCATCCACCTCCATAACCTTGCCAATGGACTCCGAGATCATCTGGATAATTGGGCGCTTCATGTCCAAGTGTGGAAGTGGATGTTGAACCACATCATGACAAGGGAGGAAGAGAACTCGGGATTAATGCTGGACGGATGGATGAATACCTTGAACTTGTGGATGGGCATAGTGATGGAATCTGCCTAGATGCACGAGTACTGCCACATGACTACTGAAAGATATCCCTCATGCCCCAACACAAGAAGGAGCCCTTCCTGGCTCCCATCAGTGCCTGCAACCAAGCTTGACGACTTCTTCTTATTGTTATTTTTCTTCTTCTTAGACTCTTGCGAGGACCAAGCCGGAGGCGGTGGAACAACACCCCTTGGGTTGGACTACCGTTATGGAGATTATGCCAAGTACGGCCGTGTCATAGGCCAAAGCGACCTGACCACTCTGAATGAATGTGGGACCCCATGTTTTGTTGATGGTCAAGCGCCCCACGAAGCTCTGCCTCATGTTGGTGACCCCTGTCGGCCTAAGGGAGCACGGCTCGGCCCGAGTCCTCCTTGCCCTGATGCTAGCATTGGAACGAGTGGGCAACGTACACCCTTCATGGAGGAACATGGGTAAGCCATGTTGGGGAACGTAGTAATTTCATAAATTTTCCTATGCACACGCAAGATCATGGTGATGCATAGCAACGAGAGGGGAGAGTATTATCCACGTACCCTCGTAGACCGAAAGCGGAAGCGTTAGCACAACGCGGTGGATGTAGTCGTACGTCTTCACGATCCGACCGATCAAGTACCGAACGCACGACACCTCCGAGTTCAGCACACGTTCAGCTCGATGACGTCCCTCGAACTCCGATCCGGCCGAGCTTCGAGGGAGAGTTCCGTCAGCACAACGGCGTGGTGACGATGATGATGTTCTACCGACGCAGGGCTTCGCCTAAGCACCGCTACGATATTACCGAGGTGGAATATGGTGGAGGGGGGCACCGCACACGGCTAATAGATCTCAAGGATCAATTGTTGTGTCTAGAGGTGCCCCCCTGCCCCCGTATATAAAGGACCAAGGGGGAGGGGGCGGCCAGCCAAGAGGAGGCGCGCTAGGGAGGAGTCCTACTCCCAATGGGAGTAGGACTCCCTCCTTTCCTTGTCCAAGTAGGAGAGGGGAAGGAAGGGGAGAGAGGAGAGGAAGGAAAGGGGGGTGCCGCCCCCCCTCCTTGTCCTATTCGGACTAGAGGGGGAGGGGCGCGCGGCCTGCCCTGGCCGCCCCTCCTCTGCTCCACTTTGGACACATGAGGCGCATTAACCCCCCAGGGGGTTCCGGTAACCCCCCGGTACTCCGGTATACATCTGATAACCCCCGAAACCATTCCGGTGTCCGAATATAGTCATCCAATATATCAATCTTCATGTCTCGATCTTTTCGAGACTCCTCGTCATGTCCGTGATGACATCCGGGACTCCGAACTACCTTCGGTACATCAAAACATATAAACTCATAATATAACCGCAATCTAACTTTAAGCGTGCGGACCTTACGGGTTCGAGAACTATGTAGACATGACCGAGACACGTCTCCGGTCAATAACCAATAGAGGAACCTGGATGCTCATATTGGCTCTCACATATTCTACGAAGATCTTTATCGGTCAAACCGCATAACAACATACGTTGTTCCCTTTGTCATCGGTATGTTACTTGCCCGAGATTTGATCGTCGGTATCTCAATACCTAGTTCAATCTCGTTACCGCAAGTCTCTTTACTCGTTACGTAATGCATCATCCCGTAACTAACTCATTAGCTACATTGCTTGCAAGTCTTATAGTGACGTGCATTACCGAGAGGGCCCAGAGATACCTCTCCGTCAATCGGAGTGACAAATCCTAATCTCGAAATACGCCAACTCAACATGTACCTTCGGAGACACCTGTAGAGCTCCTTTATAATCACCCAGTTACGTTGTGACGTTTGGTACCGCACAAAGTGTTCCTCCGGTAAACGGGAGTTGCATAATCTCATAGTTGTAGGAACATGTATAAGTCATGAAGAAAGCAATAGCATCATACTAAACGATCAAGTGCTAAGCTAACGGAATGGGTCAAGTCAATCACATCATTCTCCTAATGATGTGATCCCGTTAATCAAATGACAACTCATGTCTATGGTTAGGAAACACAACCATCTTTGATCAACGAGCTAGTCAAGTAGAGCATACTAGTGACACTATGTTTGTCTATGTATTCACACATGTACTATGTTTCCGGTAAATACAATTCTAGCATAAATAATAAACTTCTATCATGATATAAGGAAATAAATAATAACTTTATTATTGCCTCTATGGCATATTTCCTTCATTCTCCCACTTGCACTAGAGTCAATAATCTAGATTACACAGTAATGATTCTAACACCCATGGAGCCTTGGTGCTGATCATGTTTTGCTCGTGGAAGAGGCTTAGTCAATGGGTATGCAACATTCAGATCCGTATGTATCTTGCAAATCTCTATGTCTCCCTCTTGGACTTGGTCCCGGATGGAATTTAAGCGTCTCTTGATGTGCTTGGCCCTCTTGTGAAATCTGGATTCCTTTGCCAAGGCAATTGCACCAGTATTGTCACAGAAGATTTTCATTGGTCCCGATGCACTAGGTATGACACCTAGATCGGATATGAACTCCTTCATCCAGACTCCTTCATTTGTTGCTTCTGAAGCAGTTATGTACTCCGCTTCACATGTAGATCCCGCCACGACGCTTTGTTTAGAACTGCACCAACTGACAGCTCCACCGTTCAATATAAACACGTATCCGGTTTGCGATTTAGAATCGTCCGGATCAGTGTCAAAGCTTGCATCGACGTAACCATTTACGACTAGCTCTTTGTCACCTCCATAAACGAGAAACATATCCTTAGTCCTTTTTAGGTATTTCAGGATATTCTTAACCGCTGTCCAGTGATCCACTCCTGGATTACTTTGGTACCTCCCTGCTAAACTTATTGCTAAGCATACATCAGGTCTGGTACACAGCATTGCGTACATGATAGAGCCTATGCTGAAGCATAGGGAACATCTTTCATTTTATCTCTATCTTCTGCTGTGGTCGGGCATTGAGTCTGACTCAACTTCACACCTTGTAATACAAGCAAGAACCCTTTCTTTGCTTGATCCATTTTGAACTTTTTCAAAACTTTATCAAGGTACGTGCTTTGTGAAAGTCCAATTAAGCGTCTTGATCTATCTCTATAGATCTTGATGCCCAATATATAAGCAGCGTCACCGAGGTCTTTCATTGAAAAACTTATATTCAAGTATCCTTTTATGCTATCCAGAAATTCTATATCATTTCCAATCAATAATATGTTGTCTACATATAATATCAGAAATGCTACAGAGCTCCCACTCACTTTCTTGTAAATACAGGCTTCTCCAAAAGTCTGTATAAAACCATATGCTTTGTCACACTATCAAAGCGTTTATTCCAACTCCGAGAGGCTTGCACCAGTCCATAAATGGATCGCTGGAGCTTGCACTCTTTGTTAGCACCTTTTGGATCGACAAAACCTTCTGGTTGCATCATATACAACTCTTCTTCTAGAAATCCATTCAGGAATGCAGTTTTGACATCCATTTGCCATATTTCATAATCATAAAATGCGGCAATTGCTAACATGATGCGGACAGACTTAAGCATCGCTACGGGTGAGAAAGTCTCATCGTAGTCAACCCCTTGAACTTGTCGAAAACCTTTTGCAACAAGTCGAGCTTTGTAGATAGTAACATTACCATCGAGCTTTGTAGATACAACAAGAAGAAGAAGAAGAAGAAGAAGAAGAAGAAGAAGAAGAAGAAGAAGGAGAAGGAGAAGGAGGAGAAGGAGGAGAAGGAGAAGAGGAAGAAGAAGAAGAAGAAGAAGAATAGGAGGAGGAGGAGGAAGAAGAAGAGGAAGAAGAAGAGGAGGAGGAAGAAGAAGAAGAAGAAGAGGAAGAGGAAGAGGGTCCAGCACCGGCGCCGACCCTCCGGAAGTGCCCATCGCGGCGCCGAGGACGCTAGGGTCCAGCTCGGGCTCCCACGACGCGTTGTCGTCTCCGTTGGTCTCGTGGCGACGGAGCAGCAGCCTGGCGACATGCTGGTCCTCGCCCTGGAGCACCTCCACATTCTTGTGGAGCAGTGCGGCGGAAAGCACTCACGCTGACCCGGTGACCCCGCCCGTCGTGCATTTTGACTTTCCTCCGCACGCACTCAGGCACGCCCCGGAACGAGGTCGAGCTCGGCGGGCTTTGCTCACACTCCAGACGTGCTTCGATGCCGTTCTTGTCACCGTTCATGCCGTCCATGACCAGCGCTGTGACCGTGACATGCAGCCGCGCCGGCCTCTCCAGCGTCCGACACGGATGAGATAAAGACGCGCCGCCTCCCTTTTTCTTCTCCACGTCCGGCAGCAGCGCCACCCGGCGAGAGGAGGCTAGGGCCTGGGGAGGCCGGGGAAGCAATTCAGAGAAGTCGTGCGTCACCACCGTGTCCTCGCTCTCCGCGTCTGGATGTTGCTGCTCGTGACCTACGTCAGTGTGACGCACGCTGCAGCCAGTGCCGACACGCACGCACGTGAGGTGTTCGATGAAATGGCGCGGAGAGAAAGGGCTTAATTACCTCAACATTTTTATTCTGCAGAGTCTGCACATAATTGATGGTCTCATCAAAAACGTGTGCCTTCACAGTGACCCGCACAGGAGCAGCATTTTCGTTTCCTCTCAAAGTAGAAGTAGAGCCCGGCATGGATGCAGGAAGCAAGACATATAAATGACAACGATAAACTGAACAAGAAACAAGTGCAGTGTGGCTAATCAGTAGTAACGTGCACTTGCATGCTTGCTTAGGGCATTTCTAACCAATCCCCTATATGTCAAGGAAGTATCCGGCGGAGTAAAGTTAGTGGAGTAAAAATTTGCTCCACTAACAGTAGCCGTACCTCCGCAAAAACAAAATTGTAGTGGCCATCGATTAGAAACATTCAAATTAAAACAAAATTGGAGTATACTGTGTAGTGTTTGAAGTTCATGCTGCTCGGTCTTCTTGGCATCACGAATCCTATCCTCCTCAAGTGCAAGCCTACGCTCCTCCGCCTTCATCTTCATCTCTTCGGCCGCCAACCTGGCCTCGAATTTCTCATCCTCGAACACCTTGAGCTCATTCCACCACGCCATCTTCTCTTCTTTGCTTTCGGCCACAAACACCTTCTTGGTCTCGATCATTGCAACAAGTTCTTCTTTGTAAGTGCCACCGAATGCATTCCTCTTCTTTTCTTTCTTTTGCAATCTTGTTGCCTTCCGGTTTATTGTTGGCATCTTCATCAACCTCGTGGTCCTGCTCAACGGATATGCTCAATCTTAATTTCTTTGGAGTGGTTTCCGTGATCCTTTGGATCCACTTTTGTTCTTGCATAGCTCTTAGTAGCAATGATGCAACATGAAGGGCTTGTGGCCGAACTTGGTGTTCCTATGCTTGAATAGTTCTTGGATGTAGGGGCCATACTTGGCCACTTGTACACCGCTCGGTTGTGCATGATTCACTTGTACACCGCGCCGGAGCAGTGGCCGTAGGGGGCGCCGGAGCAGTTGCATGAGGCGCCACATTGCCTTTCTTCATCTTCTTCTTTGCGGCTGCCTCGCCGAGCGCCGCCGCCGTCGGCTTTCGAGCTCTTTTGGCTCCGGCGGGAGCGGCAGGCCATTGCTGGAGAGGCGGTGGCCACCCCGGAGGCCATTGGCGCGGTTGGAGTTGGAGCTTGAACCCCGTGGGTTTTTTTCATTCCCAGACTCTTTTTCAGCGCGGGACGGTGGCGTGTGGGTGATTTCCGGCAGCGAAAAGCCGCTGCCGGTGGCCTGCAGAGTGAAGGAAGGGTCCGGGCTATCCATTCCGGCCCGAGGGGTGGGAGGAAGAGAGGCGACAGTTTTACTCGGACGCGGCAAGAGTGAACATATTTAGAAAAATTGGAGGGGATTTTGGGAGGTGGAGTATAATTTTTACTCCACTACACCGGTTAGGGAATCGGCTAGGTGCGCCGAATGGGAGGATAACAAAATTTATCCTCCCTTACAACGTTATTGGGGATCAATCTGGTGAAAGCTAACAACAGCACGTGGTGTGTTATCTCGGAGAGTCACGAGCACGGCGGCATCATGGACGGCAGCAATGCCTGGCACGGCGATGGCGATAATACCATGAGGGTAGAGAAAAGTTGTCCATAGTGAGACCCTAAAGATACACATCTCACTAGCTGGGATGGGTGGGAATGGGTGCTAGCAACGAAAACTACACACCCACGGGTACGGGGAAAAGTTGCACATCGATCATTAGGTAGTTGGCTGGGACAGTTCTCGAAGTTGTACATCCACTGCTTGGCAGTTGACCGAGGTGGCAAACAGTAAAAACTGCACTTCCAACTATAGGGAAAAAGTTGCACACCTATTACTAAGAAGTTGACTGGGACGGCAGATGAAATTGCACATCTCACTTGATAGTGGGTAGTTTGGGTTCAGGTGCCATCAATGAAAACTGCATATGCATGGATAGAGAGAAAGTTGCACATCAACAACTGGGTAGTTGCACAAAATGGAGACAAAATTGCACAAAAAAATAGTTTGTCAAAACATACTCATGTGGGATCTAGTTTTGAAGAACACATCGCGAGGATTTCAATGGTGAAAGCGGATCTTAATTTCAATGTTCGGTTCAAAAGTTATGACTTTCCTAAAAAAATTAAATCCAAATTAAATGCGTTCACACTTTGTTCGCATGTGTACGTTTTTCCAATTTTGTTTAAACATGATGTATGGTCTTTGTCTTTTTCTTATTAGGGGGATAAAATATTTTTCTAATCTATTTGATTAGGACAAAAATATACTAAAAATTATGCTTCCTTCTTTAATTTCAGCAGTAAGATTCAATTCTGCTCCATATTTTCTTTCCTTACATTTATTCTATCACACCTGAAATCCTGCTCCCCTCCTTATATTTTCCTTCCTTACGATGTTGTAGTGTTGGACTAAATTCTATTCCTTAGGACCATGCAGTACCTTTGAAATTTTGGTTTCTTTTCCTTTGAAGGCTCCTTATATTTTCCTTCCTTAGGACCATGCAGTACCTTTGAAGATACTAATCTATTCAGCATGTTGTAGTGTTGTAGTATAACCCCATCAAAAGCCAGCAAGGGAAAAAAGAAACTGCATGGTCCTCAGAAAATCCTAATAGTCCAAAACAGAAGAGAGCGAAGAGAGTTACGAGGTCCATGTACTTTGGTGAAGATCTAGTTCGGGTGCTGGTCATGTTGCTGAAGAAATGGAAGGAGGAGAGAGTAGTGAGACAGAGGCACAAGAGGATAGTTGCGATGAAGAAACAGATGATGAGTTCTATGATAGTGATTTTGATGCAGAAGATGGTGATGATGATTTGTTTGACAAGAATGTGGACAAAGAAGTTGATGATCATAGCGAAAGTGAGTTCATACCTGACATTGAAGCAGAACTTCCTGAAGATGCACTAGATGATAGTCACTTGGATCTAAGCAAAGAAGAAAGGGAGAAACTGAAGTACAATTTTAGAGCATTTAACCCAGAGACTGACTTGAATGCACCAACTTTCAGGCTTGGCATGGTTTTTGGAGACATGAAGGAGCTTAGACTTGCTATCAGTTCTTATAGTGTTAGAAACAGAGTGGTAATAAGGAGCTGAGATTCCACCTTCCAGAGTGACTACAGCTATGTCCAGGGGCAGGCAGCAATCAACAAGAAGAGGAACGGGAGGAGGTGCTGGGAGAGGACCAAGAGGAGGCGCTGGGAGGGGAGCAAGAGGAGCTGCTACAAGAGGAGGTGTCACAAAGGGAGGTGCTACAAGAGGAGCAAACGCAGCTGCTACAAGAGGAGGTGTCACAAGGGGAGGTGCTACAAGAGGAGGAGCAAATGCAACAACTTCAAGAGTAGCAGATACAACTACTGCTAGAGGAGCAAGAGCAGCAGCTCCTGGCTCCTACAACCTCCTTTTTGGAGATGACAGGGATAATGCTGTAGGAACAGAAACTTCACGAGCACAAAATTATGTCCAAGCAGAGGAAGAGGTTGTGTTCACACAGAATGCGCCTCAGGATGATGATTGGTGTGATTTCCTCTCATTGTAGTTCAAGTAGATGAACAACACCTGAAGCATTTTAAGTGGTGCACTAAGTTCATGAATGAACTACCTATGTACTGAATATTGTGTACTGAATCTTCCATTTTGTGTTGTTGAACCTTTTCATTCTGTTAATGCACTATTGTTGCCATGTATGATGCACTAAATTCATCTCCGATGCAATATTCCTTTGCAAAAAGGATATAACCTGCTCGTACATGTTATTTACTTCTGTATGTGCTTCTCGCAATAAGCATAGTGCACTGTATGTTGTTTTAGCAACATAAAAAAAAATTGTACTGTTCTGTACCTGTTTAATTTCTCCCCAAAAATATTGTTCTTTCTACCTGCTTAATTTCTCCCAAAATAATTCTGTTCTATGTACCTGTTCAATTTCTCCCAAAAAAGTAAGGTTCTTCATACTGATCTTGTTTAATTTCTCCCAAGGAAGTGCTTATCTATGCATTTTACTTTGTAATATGAGAGAAATGGCCAACAACAAATTATTCAAGCTTCATTCTCATTCAAGAAAAAGACCACGCACTTAACATTCTCTGAAAGATCTCATTCGTTACCATGTTCATCCATTACATTGCAAATAAATAGGTAACAAAATCACTTCTTTGCTACTTCAAACAGAAGTGCAAACATGCCAACAATAATGAAAACAGCAGACAATAACATCCTATCTCTATAGTTCAGCCTCTCCTTGTACATCCTACTTATTAGCTTCTTCTCCAGTCCGTGCCTCTCCTTCTCATCAACCTTCTTGGACTCCTTCTCCTTGATGAAATTCTCTAGAATCAAATTCTTGCTAGCTGGCTCACCAATAGATGTTCTTCCCCTCTCCTCCCATGGTTTGTCCACCCACTCAACATACTGACAAGCCCTGAAATCCAGCGCAAATAATCTCATGAGCAAAAACATTTCACTATGAAGTAGTTAAGCAACAACAAAAAAGATCAGTGAGCAGCAACAGACCTCATATTGACACCCCCAATATCTTGTACTACTATCAAACCCCTCGCTGCACTCCATTGAAATTCAGATCAAATTGGCACTGACGCAGCCCAAAATCAAAATCCTGGAGCTCTTCATCCTAAAAAAGGAATATTTCCCCATTCATCTACATGGCACCACCGAGAGTGAGAGAAATAGAGGAGGGATTGAGCACCAGCGGGGATTTTTTGGGATGTACGTACTAGACATCCGACGAGATTTTGTACGATGGCTCGCCGGCGCCGGCCATCTCTGCCTGGGAGGCCTGCAAATGCCGATTCAGGCATTTTTCTTCTTCTGAGATTCACTATGAGGTTTGGGGTGTTTTTGCAAAAAACTCACCACGCGCCAGCCGCTTCATACCGCTTCCAGCCGCCGCTGCCACTGGGCCCCGGGAGTCAGGATACGACAGAACCGTACGTTCTGGCACAAACAAGTTTTGGCACCACTTTTTTGTATTTTGCAACATCAGACATCAAACTGCACATTCTAAGCAACTTCATGTACCACCACTGCATTTACCTCTTTATATATTCTTCACACCTGAAATCCTGCTCTCCTCCTTATATTTTCCTTCCGTACATTTATACTCTTTCCTTCCGGATGACTTATTTCCTTTCTTGTTCTCTTTCGAATCATGTAGAAGGAACGGAATGGCAGTTTATTTCCTCCCTTATTGATTCATGAGACAACTCCTTGACACCCAGAAAATTAAAAGACGTATATAAGTTGAGAGGATTGCATGTAAGCAAGCGATATGGGACTAATAGGTGAATCAAGCTTTCCTTGTAATTAACACAACACAAGGTAGCTCAGTTGGTCACGACATTAGTTGTACGATGTGAGGTCGTGAGTTCAGAAGCGATCGATGTTTTATTATTAGGTAAAAAGAAAACATAGGAGCTGATTTTTCTATCATTAAGATGTTGAAGGACGAGACCGTATATCAGTGCCCAGTTCGCCTTGACAACTTGTATCACTGGGGTTTTCGTGTGCTCGAACCTCATGATGACATATTGACTAAATTGTTCTGTGCTTTTGGGAATGTTAGCATTCTTCCCAAGAAATTCTTCCTGAAGTCATCTCGTTCTGGATTACCTCTTGCCTACTTTAATATGTAAGTTGAAAGATAAGTTGTTCTAAAAAATTCAAATCGTTCTATATTTCCTTTTTCTTTACATAATACAATCATCTTTTACATGCTTTTTAGATACTCGTATGTGTAAAAAATGTCATGCATTAATGTTTTTGAATTATTATGCCTTAAAAACAGCAATGCCTTCCTTTTGTGTGAAAAAACAACAACTGTTCAACTTATCAACAAAACCTTATGTCTTCTCTACGAGTGTAGCGATTAGGTGACCGGGCTCATCTGCACCCGCCCAGAAAAAATTCACAAAAAATACTAGAAAAAATTTTAAAATTCAAAAAAAATTCCCGTGTTAGACAATTTATTGTGTGAGGTTTGCTCCAAATGTTATCTCATTTGGACATCTGAGTAGCTCTCAGCAAAAAAGACAAATCAGGTCAAAACAGTACATGAACAGTAAACTATTTTACAGACCCTGAATTTGTCTTTTTTGCCGAGAGTTGCTCAGTTGCTCAAATGATATGAAAATTGGGGTGGACCTCACGCATCAAATTGTCTACCATGGGAAAAAATTGGAATTTTTTGAATTTGTCTAGTATTTGTTTTGATAACACAGGTGCAGATGAGCCCGGCCTCATAAAAGGATTTCCGCTTCTCTACCACTTTTTGTGTGAAAACAGCCCCTCAATTTAGATTCATGATGGCATTCTAGATAGGGAAACGTTTCCACCCGGACGACCGGCGGAAGATTGCGCCTGTCTCCTGCTACCCACGCGCTCCTGCCTTCGTGGACCCACACGAGATAGCCCAGCCCGATCTTATCCTTCTCCTTCTCCACCCATTTTTTTTTCCAACGTCCACCTGCATCTCTCCCCCATCCACCACTGCAGCCCTTATCTCGCGCCGCGAGGCCGCCGTCCATCTCTGTATCGAGCCCCTGTCGCTGCAGCCCACATCTCGCCGGCGAGGTGGTCGTCCACCCCTGCGGCGAGCGATTTTCCCACGAGCCCATGTCGCTGCACCCCATGCTTGCACGGCTGCCTCTTATCCACAGCTCCGGCGTTTTCCCCAGCGCGCCGTCTCCAGCTCCCGGCGGCGAGTTGGATAATTGCAAGATGACGAAGGTACACCGCGAAGAGGGATGCTGGAGCCAGCATATTGTTTTGCTACAACCGGCAAATAAAAAACTGGAACTAACATGTAGTTTTGGTGCATCGCCTGGAGTATTTTCTACGGCGACGACGGCAGCCGCCTCATTTGTTGCAACCGACAAGACAAAAGCTTCTACCGGCGAGCATTTTTGCTACCACGGGGACTGACGGAAGTAGTGACCAGGGAGATGGTTTGCAGCAAACGATCTGTTTTCAGGCAAAGCTAGAGCTGGAACCAGCTTTTGTTTTGGCTACCATCGGAAGTGGAAATCAAAAGCTGGAACCAACCACCATTTTTGCTGCATCGTGCGTGGCGAGAACGGGCAGCGAGGACGGGCGGCGCTGCTCGAAGCAACAATCTACATCGCCGGTTTTTTGCTACATGACGCAACCGGAGTTGCAAATTGCTACTACCGGCGTCCCATCCGGCTATAACTGTCGTCTCGTTTTGCTGCTGCGGCGGCGAGCACACCGGCGAGCGGCCACGCGCGCAACGGCGAGCTGCTGTCATCGTCAACAGAGCTACAACCGTCGCCGCACAAAGCTGCAACCACGTGGTGCAGCTGTTTGCATGGGTAGAGCCGGCGGCGAGGACGTCGGTGACGGCCTTGACCAGCGACGAGGCCGGCCGGCGAGGGCGGCGACCGGTGACGCCGGTCGGCAAGGGCGGCGACCGGCAACGAGGACGGGCGGCGAGGGCGGCGTTTGTAGAGCAAGCGCCTCGGCAAGATGGAAGGAATCGAACTAGATGCTGGGGGTATCCTTCGTACGCACCTGAGGAGGAAGACAAAGTGCATTGGACGGTTGCGATTCAGGAAATCGGATGGCTGGGGCCGACCGGCCCAAATTTGGGCCGGCGCACCGGCACCCACCAATCGCCTTCTAGATAAGGCGTGCAATCACTTTCGTCATTTTCGACCTATTAAAAAGCCTGAACACGACCCCCTTGGTTGTCTTCACAAGGATACCATACTTTTCACGCTTTGTGAAGTGAGTAGATGGGCTGTAAGATTGATAGGAACACACGATGAGTTTAGATGTTAGATCTAGTGATCTATCCCCATATACATTACGCAACGGCCACTGGAAGTAGAGCTTGCATGCTATGTTGCCATAGTTTTAAATAGCGGGTTACGCCTCTTATCGCTGGATCTCTCTAAATGCTACAACGTAGCTATAACGCGCTATTTAAAATGGTTGTTCATGTGTTTCGATTAAAGTCCCTTAGCGCAAGACCTCTCCTAAACAGTATAGTGCGCTACTCCCTCCTTTCCAGTTTATTGGGCTCATCTCAGTTTCTTGGTTTTTCCATATTATAAATCTTATTTTCACTTCTTTCCACCACATGTTCATATTCCAAGGTGCATTAAATTGATGCATGCAAGGATTAAAAAGAAACCAACCAATGCATGTAAACACTCCTACTCATTTAGTGGTCATCCATGCATACACTGTAATTAATGCTTATTAAAGTTTGAGTAATTTTGTAAACTATGAGATACATTCTTCCACTCATGTTGATGAGATTTCAGATTTAAGCCTTATAAACCGGAAAGGAGGAAGTATTTAAAAGTTAAAACCATGTATGTTGTATATTTTCAGAGATATATTTAATATCTGTAGCAAGCATCACCCTAATTAGGCACTATGTATGTATATCTATTTTCTCAATGGATTAACTTTCATCACCACATAAATATATGTTTTGGGCGATGAGTAGTTAATATAAAAAGAGCCCTTTGCATGGTTCAAATACAGTGACCTTTTGAGAGTCAAACACTCCTTTGTCTCAAGCCCTTCTCCACGTCATTTCATTGAACACCTCTTGTGTGTGTTGGCCTTGGCTGTAGCGTCACACCAGCATCGGAGCAGCATGTCCAGACGCGGCGAACAAGGACAATGCAGTGATGGGTGACTTTCTGACTCGTTGTGTCCATACCTCGCTACTCGGCCTTCCTCGTATCATCTCACCAGGTGGCGTTGCTGCCAGACTTGGCGAAGGAAAGTGGGGCAGGCAGCCTGGACTCGTCCTTCCATGACCATTATAGTCCTTCCTTCCTTAGGGATCTTCATTTTTTCTAGTCCCCTCTCCAGTTGCTTAGCTTGTAAAATTTGCTATAATATGATTAATTGTGACAAGTTTGTTAATTAAATCTATGGTTTGGTATTTCGTAGCTGACCTAGAAAATAACTATGATGATAAGAGCCTTTCGATCCAATTATGGAGACATGTGTAAGCACATAGGGCTAAGAAAATGACCATATTAGCCGACTATCACTAGTAGAAAACAGGGCTTTGGTCACAGGGCAGTATTCACATTAGTCCCGGTTCAGTCACGAACCGGGACTAATGTGAGCATTGGTCCCGGTTCGTGCGGCGAAGGCATTAGTCCCGGTTCACCTGGGCCCTTTAGCCCTGGTTGGTGCCACGAATCGGGACTAAAGGGTGCGATGCCCATTAGTACCGGTTGGTGGCACCAACCGGGACTATGGTTAGACCTTTAGTCCCGGTTGGTGCCACCAACCGGTACTAATGGGCTTTGAGGCATTAGTACCGGTTCATGGCACGAACCGGTACTAAAGGTCCCATTTTCAAACTCTACCCCCCCTCCCCGTGGACCGCCTTTTTAGTTTTAGAAAAAACAAAAGAAAATGATGGAAATGTCAAAAAAATAAAATAAAATAAGTTTCCCATGTGATATGTGGTCTAGTTGTTGGGAAAATTTACAAATATGAATTTCGACTTTATTTGCAAAATCTCTCTGGAATTTGTAAAATGGGCATAACTTTTGCATACGAACTCGGATGAAAAAGTTTTTTATATGAAAAATCATCTACTCGAAAAGTTACATCCGAATTTAACTGGGGGAACCCCGTTAAACATTTTCAAAATCCTCAAAAACCTAACCGAAAAAAGTTACGGGGCTTTTAAGATCTAGAGAGGAAAAAATCGAAAAAATTTCAAACTTACTAGTGGCGCACCATTTGCTAGGTGCGCCACTAGTAACAGAAAAAAAAATAGTTCCAATTTTTTTTTGCAAAAAATGTGGTCAAATGTGGTCAAACTATGGTCAAACAATGGTCAAACTAATTATTCTAGAATATTAGTGTTACTAAATAATTATTTCAGTTATTTTGAATTTTGGTCAAATCTGGTCAAACTGTGGTCAAACAATGGTCAAACTAATTATTCAAGAAATATTAGTGTTACTAAATAATTATTGTTTTTAAAAACAATAGTTTCAAACTCAAACAATGAAATGTGTCACTTCATGCTCAAGCTAAATTCCTGAGGGTTAATAGGATTGACATCTTACTATTGTCAGGAAAACAACAAGTGCAGACTTGGAAACGAGGGAGAATAGAACCCGAAAGTTAAGCGTGCTCAGGCTGGGGGAGTGGGAGGATGGGTGACCGTTCGGGAAGTTAGATGATTTGGAAAGATGAGGGGTGATTAAAGATTAGAGGATAAATTGAGGAGTGATGAGGGGTGGTGATTAGAGATTAGAGGTTAAAATAATTCAGAAATTTGAAAATAAAAAAAAAATTCAAAAAAAATCATAAAATTTTCTTTAGTCCCGGTTGGTGTTACTAAAGGTGGAGCTCCACGTGGCCGCGGCCTTTAGTCCCGGTTCGTGTAAGAACCGGGACTAAAGGGGACAGGCATTAGTAACGACCCTTTAGTCCCGATTCAAAAACCGGGACTAAAGGGCCTTACCAACCGGGCCAAAAGCCCCTTTTTCTACTAGCGTATGAATATCGAGCTAAGTATAATCTATACCAATATAAGAAAACGCAAAGGGACAGATCCAACAAATCTCGGCCATCAAATCTATTCAATCCAACAATCCAGGTTGCTCAAATGGTGATGACAGAACACGGTTAGTGTGCAGTTAATATCTCATATCATGTATCAAGTCCAGCACGAATGACATAATTAACACATAAATAATATCTTACTCTAACAAACGCTCTTATATTATGGGACGGAAAAAGTATATAATATCTGAAAATAATAATTATTCTACTTAATATGAACGTGCATTGAACGTACGGATTTACTAGTACTCATAAATCAATTGAAAAAGACAAATAATTGAACGACCAGCTACTCATGAACACATGAACAAATAATTAAAAAGACTAATTACAGACTCCCCAGAAATTACCATGTTAATTAGATTTTACGAGCCGTTAACCTGGTGGGGCCGTATTTTTACGGTGTAGATGGACTCTCAGAGAAAAAAATCAACAGAAAAAACTCACATATATCTCTGTCATGACCTTAGTCTCTCAAGCTCTCACGTCTCACCTTTTATCTCTCCAATGAGAAATAAAAATCATGTATCTCTCTCCCGTGACCTAACTCACAATCTCTCACGTATCTTACCAAACTTACAATTCGCGTTAAAAAGGGTGCCTCGCGTATTCTTCTCCCGTTCCTTTTGTATCTGAATATTTTTCCCTATTATATGGGCCAACCTGGACTCTTGAATGCATATCTCTGAAATAAAATTAATTATAAAAATAGTTACCAACGAAAATAACTCGCATGGGAAAGAAAGGCAATCACGTTAAAAAGGCAATCACCTTAAAAAGGATTCCTGGCGGAATCCTCTCCCTTTCCTTCTTATTAATTATTTCTTTATGATTTTTTCCCTATTATGTGTCAACCTGCACTCTTGGATGCGTATATCTGAAATAGAAACAATTTAAAAAAAAATACTTACCAGCGAAAATTACTCGCACGGCAAAGAAAGGCAATCACGTTAAAAAGGATTACTGGCGGAATCCTCTCCCTTTCCTTCTTTATTAATTATTCCTTTAAGATTTTTTTTTCCTATTATGTGTCAAGCTGGACTCATGGATGCGTATCCACGTATTTTGTTAGCATGGTGGAGAAGATCAAATTGTAGAATAATTCTACACCCTGGCCGCTGCCGCAAGATGCATATTCACGAGGCGATCTCCTATGGAAAAACATAGCCGAATTGGTTTTAAGATTGTATTCAAACGCAACTCCATAGACCAAAAGACAATGGAGCCTATATCAAGATCGCTTGAGTTGTTCCCATATCTCTCCTTGGTGCACCACCGAGATCCATGCTGCGACAGAACACTAGCCGCCAATCTCCGTCCTAGCCGCAATAGGCTTCGCTGCCACCGGAGGCCTGATCATTCATGACTTACGTCTTGGAGGAAACAGGCTTCGCTGCCCCTGGATTTCTAATAGCCCCGTCCAGGCCGGGAGCCTCTGCAGGAATCAACACCCTTTCTTCACACGAGACACGACATCAGGATCAGCCCTGCCACTGAACACGGGCTAAGCAGGAATCGTCGTTTTGTCCGTGTGTGTGTGGCATACTGGCATGTACTGTAGGTGTGTATGGCTCTCTCCTCTAATTTCTAATTTCTACTCAGATGAGTTTTGCTAGGTGACTGGAGCGTGCACGCTAGGTGCTCTGGCCATGATGTGGTGGAGTTGCTTCCATCTCCTCCATGGCTTTCAAGCACCCATCTCCTGCATCTGACCGCAGCTATCAGTTGCATTCGTTAGGTTGATAAGAGATCATATAGTCAAAAGCAGATAGTCAATGTAAGATGCTTGCGGATGTGTTGCTATTTGACTGCACACCTTGTGTGTATGCGTTGTTTTCCCATTTATGTGTCATAATAAATAACATAAAAGAGTGGACAAAAAAGAAGGATTGACCATCCCAGAGAGAATTTACTAACCCTTATTTCTTATCATATATGTGGATTGTAAGTAAACATCGTTTTCCATCTACATATATATTTAATTGTGCAATCTACGTCGCGCTTTGACATTTATAGTTAATCTACTCAACTTTGAAAACTACCAATATTTATGTGAGAAATATCATGTCGCTTTGAATCCCATAGTGGATTTTGATTCACTTAGATTTATTTTCTGGTATTTGCTGTTTTGGATTTGGATTCCAACTTCCAAGGGAAGCTAATTAATATACTAATTTTTTGATGCAAAGGGTCACAGGTTGTACAGACTTGCAGTCCTAATTCAATGAGTGTGTGTTTGAACCATTTTGCTCATAATGTTGTAAGATGGAACATGAAAGAGCTGCCAACAACAAAATATGGATTATCAAAGAGAGGATAGCAAGTATACTTTTTTTTCAAAGGGTCACAGTTGTTCGCCTTCATATATGAGGGTAGTATAAGTATACTTTTTATTCATCTAATTGTCTAACTATAATATATAAGTTGTTGCACCTTCAGGTTTCCCATATATATTCAATTGTTGTTCTTCTCAACCTTTTCAGTTCACTAGTAGAAAAGGGGGCAATGGTCCAGGCCAGGTCAGCCCATTAGTCCCGGTTCAATCCAGAACCGGGACCCATGGGGGCATTGGACCCGGTTCGTGAGCCCCGGGGGCCGGCCGGGCAACGTGGGCCATTGGTCCCGGTTCGTCTGGACTTTTTGGTCCCGGTTGGTGGGACGAACCGGGACCAATGTGCCTCGCTCCTGGCCCACCACCATTGGTCCCGGTTGGTGGCCTGAACCGGGACCAAAGTCTGCCCTTTAGTCCCGGTTCGTGCCATGAACCGGGACCAATTAATTGCCTATATATACCCCTCGCCCGCGAGCAGAGCACTCCCACTGCTCTGTTTTTCCTGGCCGGCGAGGAGAGAGCTTTGTGGTGCTCTAGCTCACCTCCTATGCACACGAGGTGTTCGATGGAATGCCCGAGCCACACTACTTAAGCTTTCTCCTCTCCAAGATCGACCTCCAAGCTCCATTTTCCTCAATATTTGTCTAGGTTTAGCGGTCCGTCACGTCCCATCCCCGTCTTCACCGCCGTCGATCGCCCACGCCGATCTCGTCGCCGGCACCACCGTGGTGAGCCTCTTGTTGTTATCTTCTTTCTGAAAGGAAAAAAAATTCTTACTTGTATGTTTATATAGATACTTGTATAATTTTCTTACTTTTATTATTGCATCTTATATAGTGCGATGGTTTTGGTATCCGCCCCCGTCGGCCCTCGTCATGTCTATGATTCGGATGTGGTATATATTATCTTTTCATAACTATTGGTTCATTTATTGTTTATGACAATTATGCCGACCAACGTGACATAGATTTTATTTATCTAGGAGGTTGTTGAATCGGAAATTCCAACCGACCCTATTGTCGAGAGGTTAAATTTAGTTGAAGAAGAAAACAATTTCTTGAAGGAAAAAATAAGAAAAATTGAGGAGGAGAAGATGATATTGGATTTGCATGTTGCGGATGTCGTCGATGATCACAAGATCAAGATGGTTGCAATGCGCTTGAAGATTAGAAAGATTAGAAAATATGCCATTCATACCGAGGCTTGGTATCATTATGCCGTTGGATCAGTTGTTACATTGGTTGCGATTATGATCGCATTTGTTTTCGCATTGAAATGTTTTACATAGTTTCAATGTATGGTTTAATTAATTTAGATGCTCTGCAGAGCTTTATGTTGTTAGATGAGAACTATCTATGTACTTTGGTTTTAATGTGATGATGAACTTCTATTAATTTGGTCACTTAATTATCTATTCATGATGTTCTGTAATGATTTTTGACACACTTAATTATATATAATGCACGCAGATGAACCGGCAATGGATGTACGGTTCAAGATACACCTCCGAGTACATTAAGGGTGTGCAAGATTTTCTCGAAGTGGCTGAGGCAAACAAGCAGAATGGTTTTATGTGTTGTCCATGCCCTATATGTGGGAATACGAAGTCTTACTCTGACCGGAAAATCCTTCACACCCACCTGCTTTACAAGGGTTTCATGCCACACTATAATGTTGGGACGAGGCACGGAGAAATAGGGGTTATGATGGAAGACGGCGAAGAAGAAGAGTACGATGACAACTATGTGCCCCCTGAATACGGTGATGCTACTGAACATCAAGAGGAACCAGACGATGTGCACGATGATGCTGCAACGGGCGAAGCTGCTGAAGATCAAGAGGAACCAGACGATGTGCCCGATGATGATGATCTCCACCGGGTCATTGTCGATGCAAGGACGCAATGCGAAAGTCAAAAGGAGAAGCTGAAGTTCGATCGCATGTTAGAGGACCACAAAAAAGGGTTGTACCCCAATTGCGAAGATGGCAACACAAAGCTCGGTACCATACTAGAATTGCTGCAGTGGAAGGCAGAGAATGCTGTGCCTGACAAAGGATTTGAGAAGCTACTGAAAATATTGAAGAAGAAGCTTCCAAAGGATAACGAATTGCCCGACAGTACATACGCAGCAAAGAAGGTCGTATGCCCTCTAGGATTGGAGGTGCAGAAGATACATGCATGCCCTAATGACTGCATCCTCTACCGCGGTGCGTACAAGGATCTGAACGCATGCCCGGTATGCGGTGCATTACGGTATAAGATCAGACGAGATGACCATGGTGATGTTGACGGCGAGCCCCCCAGGAAGAGGGTTCCTGCGAAGGTGATGTGGTATGAACCTATAATACCACGGTTGAAACGTCTGTTCAGAAACGGAGAGCATGCCAAGTTGATGCGATGGCACAGTGAGGACCGTAAGAAAGACGGGAAGTTAAGAGCACCCGCTGACGGGTCGCAGTGGAGAAAAGTCGAGAGAAAGTACTGGGATGAGTTTGCAAGTGACCCAAGGAACGTAAGGTTTGCTCTAAGCGCGGATGGCATTAATCCTTTCGGGGAGCAGAGCAGCAATCACAGCACCTGGCCCGTGACTCTATGTATGTATAACCTTCCTCCTTGGATGTGCATGAAGCGGAAGTTCATTATGATGCCAGTTCTCATCCAAGGCCCTAAGCAACCCGGCAACGATATTGATGTGTACCTGTAACGCCCACGATGCGGCTATATCTCCCACGTGTCGAGGCACGACTTAGAGGCATAACCGCATAGTGGTTTTGTCGCAAGAAGGGTCATCTTCACACAATCCCATGTAATGAACAAGAATGGGATAAAGAGTTGGCTTACAATCGCCACTTCACACAATACATAAATATTATTCATACATCATCCAAAATACAAACATATAGACCGACTACGGTCAAAATCCAGATGAAAATAAGACAACCCCAAATGCTAGATCCCCGATCGTCCCAACTGGGCTCCACTACTGATCATCAGGAAACGACACATAATAACGACCACGTTCCTCGTCGAACTCCCACTTGAGATCGACCCTATCATCTGCACTGGCATCGTCGGCACCTGCAACTGTTTTGGTAGAATCTGTGAGTCACGAGGACTCAGCAATCTCACACCCGCGAGATCAAGACTATTTAAGCTTATAGGAAAGGATGGTGTAATGAGGTGGAGCTGCAGCGGCAAAAGCATATATGGTGGCTAACATACGCAAAAGAGAGTGAGAAGAGAAGCAACGGAACGGTCGTCATCTAGCAATGACCAAGAAGTGATCCTGAACACCTACTTACGTCATACATAACTCAGACCGTGTTCACTTCCCGGACTCCGCCGAGAAGAGACCATCACGGCTACACACGCAGTTGATGTATTTTAATTGGGTCAAGTGACAAGTTCTCTACAACCGGACATTAACAAATTCCCATCTGCCTCATAACCGCGGGCACGGCTTTCGAAAGATAATACCCTGCAGGGGTGTCCCAACTTAGCCCATCATAAGCTCTCACGGTCAACGAAGGATAAACCTTCTCCCAGAAAGACCCGGTCAGTCTCGGAATCCCGGTTTACAAGACATTTCGACAATGGTAAAACAAGACCAGCAAAGCCGCCCGAATGTGCCGACAAATCCCGATAGGAGCTGCACATATCTCGTTCTCAGGGCACACCGGATTGTCCAAGCTTCTGATAGGCCAGACCAGAGCTGCCCCTGGTGGCCACCGGCGACTGACAGTTTGGACCAATACTCAGAGGAGCACTGGCCCGGGGTTTAAAATAAAGATGACCCTCGGGCTCTAGAAAACCCGGGGGGAAAAGGCTTAGGTGGCAAATGGTAAAACCAAGGTTGGGCCTTGCTGGAGGAGTTTTATTCAAGGCGAACTGTCAAGGGGGTCCCATAAATCACCCGACTGCGTAAGGAACGCAAACTCAAGGAACATAATCCCGGTATATCAGTAACTAGGGCGGCAAGAGTGGAACAAAACACCAGGTGTCGTCGAATTGTCACGGAAGATGTCCTCAAGTTAGGACTTAGTCGTGGAGCCATCGCCGCTAGGAAGCTTGAAGGGGTTAAACGGGACAAGGAACGCGAGGGTTTATACTGGTTCGGCCCCTTACGGTGAAGGTAAAAGCCTACGTCCAGTTGAGGTGGTATTGATTAGGGTTTCGATGACCAGGGAGCTTAATGGCTATACCTGACTCTCGACGAGATCTTTCTTGCCCCTAAACCGCTGCCGGGTCGTCCCTTTATATAGGGAGGCTGACGCGCAGCAGCTCCCAGAGTCCCGGCCGGCTCATAAGAGTGTCCGGCTCGGACTCTCAACTATTCTTGCCTTACACTACAAGTTCTACCATAATGATGGTTGTAACTACGGGCCTTAAGCCATATCCGGGTCTTAAGCCCATCTTTGGCCCACCGTCTTCAAGCTTGGCGCCGGGCTTCTGGCGATGACCATTATGAGTAACCCGGCCCCTCCTGGCGGGTGACTCTAAGGTCTATATCCTCAACATTAGGCCCCAGATTGATTTGAGCCGGCTCATGTCAATCTTCAATTCTTTTGACAGAAAATCTCTGGTTTACAATTGTGTGAAGGCCATAACCCGGCGTGACGTCATCCTCTGGACTCCGGGTAATCCGCCGTGACGTCATCTTCCATTAAGTCCATTTTTTACTCCACTATATCCGCAACGGATCTTATCTTTACTGCCATCCCGAAAATCGAGGCGTTTCATGGGGGGATAACCACGCCGTGGTCTCCTCGTTTCTCGCGCCCACTTATGAGCTTACCCTTATAAATAGTCCAGCCCGATGAGCCTTCAGCCACCCGTCTTCCTCCTCGCACCACTGCTCTTCTGCTCAAGCTCTGTTGCCGTCGCCGCCGCGGGTCTTCTCGTCCTCACCGACCCCGGCCGCTGCATCAACCTGTTGTGTCCAGAGAACGACAGCGACCTCCGCGACTCACCAGCACCTGTAAGTCCTTGCTGCCCCGTAGAACAGATCTGCAGTAGGGTTTCTTCTTGTTCTTCCCGTGTTCTTCACCGTTCTTCGCAGGCCCTCGGTAGATTTGATTTTTACCACCCCTTTTGATCTTAGACTTGTATAGAACCACTGCGGTAGCTGTTTCACTTTCATTCCTAATGCAAATAGATCCCCTTTTTACTGCATAGATGCTTCGTTCGAACCCGCAGACTTCTTCTGCGTCTGTTTTTAGGTCTAGGAATTTTCCTTTTCAACCGACCGTTTTGATCCAAATTATTTACTGCGATGTGTGAAACCTGTTTTCACCACACTTAGTAAAACACTACACCTGCCGAGTCGTGGCGGTTTACGTTTCCTGCTTAAAGAAGCCACGTACTGTAAAAAATTTCCGGCTCATTTGCAGCAAGGCTGTAGATAATTGAATTGCTCTCAATACCTCGGGCGGCTTAGATAACCCGATGCACCTAGATATATGTCATTAGTCCCCTCCATAAGCCGCCACTTTAACATTGAACTGTAAATTTCCTCCGGCTTATAATTAAACCGGACGTTTCCTTTTATCATAGGCTGCCGATTTTCACCATGCCTCCCAAAGCTCCTAAAGCATCCATCACTTGCAATTGGATGAGGTCCAATGTCACCGACGAGACCTTAGCGGATTTTGTAAAGTCGGGTTACCTGCCCAAAAAGGACGTCATGTCCTACCGTGCCCCTGACCCGTCAGAGGAGAGACCACAGCCAAAGGACGGGGAGGTAGTGATTTTTGCGGATCACATGAGCCGGGGCTTCGCACCGCCCGGCTCAAAGTTTTTCAGAGATGTGCTGAATTTCTTTGACCTGCGGCCACAAGACATAGGACCCAATTCTGTGTCCAATATATGCAACTTCCAAGTGTTCTGCGAAGTCTACCTTGGAGAAGAGCCCAGCCTGCTGCTTTTCAGAGAGCTCTTCTACCTGAACCGCCAGAACGAGTGTGCCAACGGGCCAAGTTTGGAACTGGGCGGAATCTCCATTCAGCGACGGAGAGACTGCCTCTTCCCTTACGCCGAGCCGCCAAGCCACCCAAAGGACTGGAACCAGACGTGGTTCTACTGCCAAGACACGTCGCCGGCTGACGAGAGTCCGCTGCCCGGCTTTCGCCCCTCGCGTCTGGAACCAACACACCCTTTGTCAGACAAGCTAACTCAAGCGGAGCGCCAACCTCTGCTCCCCACCATTAACAAGATCAAGGCTCTCCTGGGCAATGGTCTCAATGGAATTGACCTGGTCCGAGTCTGGATCTCCTGGCGGGTGATCCCATTGAGCCGCCGCCCCGGCTTAATGTGTGAGTACACGGGCCGAAAGGATGACCCCCTGAGACACAGCCGCAACGATCTTCCTGAAGACGTTGCTGAGGACATGACCAAGGCTCTCTTGAACGAGAGCTTGGCAGACTGCGGGAGGACCGGCTTAAGCCCCTTCTGCAAGACCAACCCGGCCCCGGCGGTAAGCCGCTGATCTGAACATCTTATTTTCTTCTGTAAATAACTTTCATCCGAACCTTAAGAAATCGTCATTGTATTTTTCAGGCGGATGACAAATTCTGGAAGGTCAAATACGACCATGAGGCGGCCAAGAAGGCCAGGAAGGCGAAGAAAGCCGCCAAGAGAGCCGCTCCCCGCAAGAAGGGAAGTAGGCCTACTGCTTCAGAGCTGCTGCAACTAAGCGACAGCTCCGAGTCAGAGGTAACCCCTGAACCTGTAAGCTCTTGTTGTATTGTTGTTTATTTCTGTCCACCTTATCAATACTGTTCATCAACAGGATGACACCGGAGCAAGTAACCCGGTGGTTGAAGAGGTAATGACACTTTCCTCCGACTTGGAGCCCTTGCCAAGGCTGAAAGTCCGAAGGGTAACCCGGGAAGTAAGATTTTCTCATCCTTTAGCTTATCAAGATCCTCAATTTCTTTTGAAGCAACAGATTCATGAGAGCCGGCGGCACACCCGGACCAACAAGGACGCTGACCTCTCCTCCGGCTTACCTGACGCATCGAGGAAACGCCGGACCGAGGTTATCTCCAACTTGTACCCTTTTCATCCTCTGGCGGGTGTTATACGTCAACCTCTCAATTCTTCTGATTCAAACTATCAGGAAACCTCACCTTCCTCTGGTGACTCGATGCAATCAAACCTGCCGGCCTTCAAGACCGTACCCGGGTAATGATGATCATCTCTTGTTGTGCTTATCTTTACTCATACTTTGTACTAACCTTTTTGTCCTTTCAGTGCCCAGGCAAAGCTCAGCAAGCGGGCGAAGAAGAACAAGCCGGTCGAAGAGCCGGACTTGCCTGAACCGGAGGTTGCAGCTCAAGAAACCGCCAGTTGCCTCTGCCCCTTCAGCTCAAGAACCTCAAGAAACTTCTGCTAACCCGGAGACCTCCAGCCTGGCTCACCCGGTCAATGACCCGGACGTGGTAATCACCCGGACGGAGTTTGTTGAGCCGGGGAGACCTACTGCGCTGGCCAAGTGCTCCGCCAAGGAGGAGTTGCTAGGGCGCCGCCGGGCTAATCTGGACCTCACCGACTACGCCAATCTGAACATCGGAGAGATCGTCTCCGGCTATGTCAGTCAGGTGCACAAGAGCCGGGACTTAGAGATCGACATGGTGAATCAGATTCAGCAGAAGTCTGAGGTACCACTCTTCTTGCTTTACTGCATAGTTATCTTTACCATGCTAGCCCCCAAGTCGACGACTTATGATTGAATATGTTGTAGACTTAAGTTCTGGCTTACTTCCATGAACCGGTAATTTGTAGATAGGAACGTTCGATATGCATTAGCCCCCAAGTGCCAAGTGTCTTTGCTTGAAAAACGCTTGGGACTTTAAATTTGCATAGTAACTGTTCATGCTATAACCCGGAAATTATGCAGGCTGCTTGCAAGAAGTTTGAGGCTGACATCTCCGATTTAAAGACCCGCCTGAAGACGCAAGAAACTGAGACCCAGAAGGCCAATGCCAAATTTGTGTCCAGTATTGCTGCGCAAGAAAAGCTGAAGACGGATTTTGACGCTGAACGGAAAGCCTGGGCTGAAGAGAAGGCTACTTTGGTGAACCGGGCCGAATAGGCGGAGAAGGCTCTGTCAGAGAAGACCGCCGAACTCTCCGGCTTAAAGCGCCAAGTGTCCCAGATGGTTGCCGCAATCTTCGGTAAGTCATTCCACCGGCTTCCGTCCAGTTTATAATTTTTATGTCTCATAACCCATCATTACCGGCGGCTTATCCTACTCTATTACACAGGTCCCAGAAGCGCCAACCTCAACCAAAGTGTGGTGACCAAGCTGAAGGCCATGTACACCCTGGTGGAGCAACTGTACACCGGGTCACAGCGCGCCTTGGCTGTGGTGGCCCTATCCAATGAGGTGCCGACTCACCTGGCGGAAGTCCTTCGCCGGCTTGCCGTTCTTCCTCAACGTGTTCAAGAGCTGCGACGGGCCTCTGCAAGAGCCGGAGCCATAGCTACTCTGAGCCGGGCCAAGGCGTTTCTTCCAGAACTAGACCCGGCGGACATTGCCCTTGGCTATCCCAGCTTGAAGGAAGACGACACCGCCTTCGACCAAAAGGACTTCACAGCCTGCGTGAAGATCGTACGCCTGGTGGCCACTCTGATCGGAAATGACACGGATCTGACCAAGTACCAGCCGGGTTACGATGCCAAGAATCAGAGGATCCCCACTCCGCGTTACGAAGCCATCAGCTTAGTCCCGCCGACTCGTAAGCACACCTTTGCCCCGGAAATTGACCCGGCCGGGTTAATTGACGAGGAAGCTCAATTTGAATCTCTGAGCGGCATTGACTGGAAGTCGTCAACTTTCCAGGTCTTGGGAACAGCCGGAGGAGCGGAGAGGGATGAGCCGGAAACCTCAACCCAGCAAGCGTCGTAACTCTGTAGGCGGTTTATGCGAAACAATGCTTCACCCTTTTGGACTCAATGAGTCTTGTAATAGAATAGGATCAACACTTTAACTGTGCTGTGCCATCGTGCACGTGTTAAATGCTGAATTCTATGAAAGTTGCTTCCTTATATGTCTCCGGGCCATAGTTGATCAGTCATGTTCCTTAAGCTTAAATAGTTGTCTTTAACTATCCTGCATAGAAAGACAAATCACAAGTCTCGAGGCGGCTTACCGCACGGAGAATCATAGTCTTATGCATATAACCCGGAATATGAATCACAAAAGACTGGTCCTCAATTATGTCCTTGATATAACCGTAACAACACACTTACCAGCCTGCAAGCACTCTTCCGGCTTAGATAACCCGGGCAATAAGGTTGGTACCTCAATTCCGGTTTACCAGTCTTAATAACACCGATTGTATTCGACTAGCATTGTAAATCAAGGTTAAGCCGGCAAAGTGAGACCCGCCGCACATACTTGAAATAATCAGAAGAACTCGCTATAAATCAGAAAAACTTAGGGGCTTCCAGTTCGAATACGACCAGAGACCCGTCCCAAAGGGGTTATGCTAGGATTCGAATGCGATCATATAGCCCCCGGTGGGTGTGGCGATGCCAATCAAGAGGGTACCGACAGCTATGTTATCTTTGGTTCGAATACGACCCATGTTTGAACAGGAAGCCCCCAAATGATTTTAAGAATTGTTTAACGACGCTGATTCGAATACGATCCACGTCGGTTCCCAAAGGGGTTGAACTATGATTCAGATATGATCAAAGAAAAACTCCTCAATGAGCTCGGCACTTTGCCAATCAAATGGGTATCGACAGCTATGTTCTCTTTGGTTCGAATACGACCTATGTTTGAACAGGAAGCCCCCAAGTGACTTTATTGGCTACGGCTAGATTCGAATACGATCATAAGCCGGATCCTCCTTCAAGTTATCATGTGATCTTTCCATGGAAACAACACGTTCACATTTGTAGGAGAAAAAAGGACAGAGGTCCTACTTTATTGCTTATTATAATATATACACGGCTTAGAGAAATATGTACATTACGAGAGCCGGTGGCTCAAGTGTAGTAAGGCCGAAGCTGAGCTATATTCCACGGCCGACGGGTCTCTTCCTCCGACTTACGTGAATCTTTGTGCTCCCGAATGTCAATGAGGTAATATGACCCGTTGTGCAAATTCTTGCTGACCACAAAGGGCCCTTCCCAAGGCGGGGATAGCTTGTGCGCATCTGTTTGATCTTGGATGAGCCAGAGCACCAGATCGCCTTCCTGGAAGACCCGGGATTTAACCCGGCGACTATGATAACGGCGCAGGTCTTGTTGGTAAATCGCTGAGCGAGCTGCTGCCACATCACGCTGTTCGTCCAACAAGTCAAGAGCATCTTGGCGCGCCTGTTCATTATCCACCTCAACATAAGCCGCCACTCGAGGCGAATCATGACGGATGTCACTGGGGAGGACTACTTCCGCTCCATAAACCATGAAGAAAGGTGTGAAACCTGTAGACCTGTTAGGAGTAGTGTTGATGCTCCACAACACGGAGGGTAACTCCTCCACCCAACAACCCGGCGTCCGTTGTAAAGGGACCAAAAGCCGGGGTTTGATGCCTTTCAGAATCTCCTGATTAGCCCTCTCAGCTTGACCATTGGATTGAGGATGAGCCACTGATGAAACATCAAGTCGAATATGCTCTCGTTGACAAAACTCCTCCATGGCGCCTTTGGATAGATTGGTACCATTGTCAGTTATAATGCTGTGTGGAAAGCCAAAGCGAAAATCACCTTTTTCATAAACTGAACTGCCGTGGCTGCATCACACTTGCTAACTGGCTCCGCTTCAACCCACTTGGTAAATTTGTCAACTGCCACCAAGAGGTGGGTCTTCTTATCCTTGGACCTTTTAAAAGGCCCAACCATATCAAGCCCCCAGACCGCAAAGGGCCAAGTAATTGGGATCATCCTCAGCTCCTGAGCCGGCACATGAGCCCGTCGCGAGAACCTTTGGCAACCATCACATTTACTGACCAAGTCCTCCGCATCAGCATGAGCCGTCAGCCAATAAAAACCATGACGAAAAGCCTTGGCCACAAGAGACTTTGAGCCGGCGTGATGGCCACAATCCCCTTCATGAATCTCACGCAAGATCTCTTGACCTTCCTCAGGGGAGACACAACGCTGGAACGCTCCCGTAACACTGCGGTGATGCAACTCACCATTGATAACAATCATTGACTTAGACCGCCGGGTTATTTGTCTGGCCAAAGTTTCATCCTCAGGCAAATCTCCCCGGGTCATGTAAGCCAGATAGGGCATTGTCCAGTCCGGTATGATGTGGAGAGCCGCCACCAGTCGTGCCTCCGGGTCAGGGACAGCCAAATCTTCCTCTGTAGGCAACTTAACAGAAGGGTTATGCAGGACGTCCAGGAAAGTATTGGGCGGCACCGGTTTTCGCTGAGAGCCCAGCCGGCTTAAAGCATCAGCCGCCTCGTTCTTCCTGCGATCGATGTGCTCTACTTGGTAACCCTGAAAGTGCCCAGCAATGGCATCAACTTCGCGGCGATAAGCCGCCATGAGAGGGTCCTTGGAGTCCCACTTTCCTGATACTTGTTGAGCCACCAAGTCTGAGTCGCCGAAGCACCTTACCCGGCTCAAGCTCATCTCCTTGGCCACTTTCCTGAGCAAGGCCTCGTACTCCGCTGCATTGTTGGTGCAAGGAAACATCAATTGTAGCACATAATGGAACTTATCACCTTTAGGGGAAGCCAATACGACTCCAGCCCCCGAGCCCTCCAATTGCCTGGACCCATCGAAGTGAATAGTCCAATATGTGTTATCCGGCTTTTGTTCGGGCACTTGTAGCTCTGTCCAATCATTGATGAAATCCACCAAGGCCTGAGATTTAACAGCAGTGCGTGGCACGTATTTCAGACCATGAGGTCCGAGCTCTATAGCCCACTTAGCCACTCTCCCTGTGGCCTCTCTGTTCTGAATGATATCTCCAAGGGGGGCAGAACTGACCACAGTGATGGGGTGACCCTGGAAATAATGCTTAAGCTTCCGGCTTGCCATGAACACACCATAAACAAGCTTCTGCCAATGCGGATACCGCTGCTTGGACTCAATGAGTACTTCGCTGACATAATAAACCGGCCGCTGAACCGGATGCTCCTTACCCTCTTCCTTGCGCTCCACCACCACGGCCACACTGACGGCTCGTGTGTTAGCAGCCACATACAGCAATAAAGGCTCCTTGTCAACCGGAGCAGCAAGGACTGGGGGCTCGGCCAGCTGTCTCTTCAAATCCTCAAAAGCAGTATTAGCTGCATCATTCCAGACAAAGTCATCAGTTTTCTTCATCAACTGATATAATGGCATGGCCTTCTCCCCCAAACGGCTTATAAAACGGCTTAAAGCAGCAATACGACCCGCCAGGCGCTGGACGTCGTTTATACACGCCGGCTTAGCCAGGGAGGTGATGGCCTTGATCTTCTCCGGGTTAGCTTCAATGCCTCTGTTAGAAACCAAGAAACCCAAGAGCTTGCCTGCAGGAACACCAAAAACACACTTGGCCGGGTTAAGCATCATCTTGTAGACCCGGAGATTATCAAAGGTTTCCCTCAGATCATTTGTCAGGGTTTCCTCCTTCCTGGATTTAACCACAATATCATCCACATAAGCATGAACATTGCGCCCAATCTGGTTATGAAGACAGTTCTGCACGCAACGCTGATAAGTCGCCTGTGCACTCTTGAGTCCAAAGGGCATAGACACATAGCAGAAGGCTCCAAAGGGAGTGATGAACGCCGTCTTCTCCTGGTCCTTAACTGCCATTTTAATCTGATGATATCCAGAATAAGCATCCAAGAAACTTAAGCGCTCACAACCTGCCGTAGCATCAATAATTTGATCAATACGGGGAAGGGCAAAAGGATCAGCCGGACACGCCTTGTTTAAGTCCGTGTAGTCCACACACATCCGCCAAGTGCCGTTCTTCTTGAGTACGAGCACCGGGTTAGCTAACCACTCTGGGTGAAAAACTTCAACTATAAACCCGGCCGCCAAGAGCCGGGCCACCTCTTCACCAATAGCTTTCTGTCTTTCTTCATTAAACCGCCGAAGGAATTTCCTGACCGGCTTAAACTTCGGATCAACATTGAGAGTGTGATCAGCGAGTTCTCTAGGTACACCTGGCATGTCAGAAGGTTTCCATGCAAAAATGTCCCTATTCTCACGGATGAACTCGATGAGCGCGCTTTCCCATTTTGGATTCAGATTGGCACTGATGCTAAACTGCTGAGATGAGTCACCTGGAACGAAATCAATCAGTTTAGTCTCGTCAGCCGACTTAAATTTCATCGCCGGCTCATGCTCCGTAGTTGGCTTTTTCAGAGAAGTCATATCTGTTGGGTCAACATTGTCCTTGTAAAATTTTAACTCCTCTGTTGCACAAACAGACTCTGCGTAAGCTGCATCGCCTTCCTCACACTCCAAGGCCACCTTCCGACTGCCATGAACCGTAATGGTCTCATTGAGACCCGGCATCTTGAGCTGCAGATACACGTAACATGGCCGTGCCATGAACTTGGCGTAAGCCGGCCGCCCAAATATGGCATGATACGGGCTTCTTATCTTGACCACCTCAAAGGTCAATTTTTCCACCCTGTAGTTGTGCTCGTCTCCAAAGGCCACTTCCAACTCGATCTTGCCGACTGGATAAGCCGACTTACCAGGTACCACACCATGGAAAATAGTGTTTGACTGGCTGAGGTTCTTATCAATCAATCCCATACGACGGAAAGTCTCATAATAGAGGATGTTGATGCTGCTGCCTCCATCCATGAGCACCTTAGTGAACTTATATCCTCCCACCTGAGGAGCCACTACCAAGGCCAAGTGACCCGGATTATCCACCCGGGGAGGGTGATCCTCCCTACTCCATACTATAGGCTGCTCAGACCACCGTAAATATCGTGGAACCGCCGGCTCAACAGCATTTACGGCCCTCTTATGAAGCTTCTGATCTCGCTTACACAAACTGGTGGTAAATACATGATACTGTCCACCGCTAAGCTGCTTTGGATTGGTCTGATAACCCCCCTGCTGCTGTTGATGACCCTGGCCAGACTGTTGATTAAAGCCCCCTTGACCGTTCTGAGGATTGGAATTTGAGCCGCCGCCCGGGCCATGAAAGCCGCCGGCGCCTGAGCCACCGCCCGGGCCATTGTTGCCGTTAAAGGCGTTGGAATTCTTAAAGGCCTTCATGATTGCACAATCCTTCCACAGATGAGTAGTTGGCTTCTCTCTAGAGCCATGCCTTGGACATGGCTCATTCAACAGCTGCTCCAGCGTCGGGCCTGATCCGCCGGCTCGGGGAGGGGGCCTCCCCTTGCGTCTCTGGTTATTACCCTGTGAGCTGGCGTTGGCCATGAACTCTAGGCTGCCGTCGGCTTTACGCTTGCCACCTCCTTGGTTCCCCGGGTTATGATGGGGACCCTTGCCATTGCCGTTCTTCTTTCCCTTCCCTGTCCTTTCATCATCTGAAGCGGGGTCCTTGGTACCATCAGAATTGGCGTACTTGACGAGAGCCGCCATTAGCGTACCCATATCATTGTAGTCACGCTTGAGCCGCCCGAGTTTCATCTTCAGGGGCAGAAAACAACAATTTTGCTCCAACATCAAGACTGCAGAGCCGGCATCCATCTTATCTGATGAATGTATGATCTCTTTGACCCGGCGAACCTAATGTGTCGTAGACTCACCCTCCTGCTGTTTACAGTTAGTCAAATCCACTATTGACATAGACTGCCTACAGGTGTCTTTGAAGTTTTGTATGAACCGGGCCTTCAGCTCAGCCCAAGATCCAATGGAATTCGGCGGTAGCCCTTTCAACCAAGTGCGGGCGGTCCCATCTAGCATCATGGTGAAGTACTTGGCCATCGCCGCTTCACTGACCTCCAACAGCTCCATGGCCATCTCGTAACTTTCGATCCAGGCTGCGGGTTGTAAGTCCGCCGTGTAATTAGGCACCTTCCTAGGGCCTTTGAAGTCCTTGGGTAGACGTTCATTGCGGAGAGCCGGTACTAAACACGGGACACCTCTGGTCCTCGTAGGGATACCCACATCGACATAAGCCGTCGGATAAGCCGGGGGGGTCTGGTAAGCCGTCAACTGAGGCACCGGCTCCGCCTCTTGCCGTGCTCTGTCTTGGTCTGCTGCGTAGAAGGCTCCGTTATGAGCCGGGCCATGGCCAGGGGGCGGGTCATGGCGTCGGACATTACTTGAGCCGGTCGCTGAGACCATGTGTCTGCTATAACTCGGGCTCCGGCCTGGACGAGGGGTCGAGTGAATCCTGTCCCGGCTGTAAGAGTACGCCTCTTGCTGTGCCAGCGCTGTCTGAAGGAGTTCCCTGACCCGGCGGGTTTCAATAGCCGTTGGCGAGTCGCCATCAATTGGGAGGGCCGCCAGCCGTGCTGCTGCGGTGACCATGTTCTCCAACGGGTTAGCATAATGACCCGGTGGTATTGGCACATACTGAGGCGGGGCAGGGCTCACCCGGGGAGGCCCCATTACTTGTGGCTGAACAGGGGTCCCAGACCAGGGCACTATGATCCCTGGCGGGTTACTGGACCCTGCACTTGGCGTGTTGAAGAGGTTTCGAGGATCGTAAACCGGAGGGAGTCGAGACTGGGCCTTCTGATGCCTCCTTCTCATGACCTCATTGAACGCGTTCTGATCCATCGTGAGCCGGAAGGACTGCGCCTGAATCAACTGAGTCTGGGCGTCGAGAGCCGCCCTCTCCACAGCCATCCTGATCCCTTCCACTGCCAGATCCTCCTTGGCTTTCACTAGATCTAACTTTAACTGCGCCACCTCCGTGTCATGCTGAGCTTGATCCGCCGGGTCAACCGCGGCGGTCAACAGAGCCGTCATCTTGTCCGTGAGATCCAGCAGCACCTGAGCCGGCGAGGGCACCGGGTTTCCCGCCCCAGCAGCAGGGTTCTGAACAGGCTGCGCACCGGCCATGAAGATTCCAACCCGGCTCGGCGGCTCAAACGGGTCCGGAATACTGTCACCATTGGAACAACCCATGAGCCTGCCATCTTGAAGTTGATACAACGAGTTGGACTCATCTGTGGACGACTCGCCGTCAGAGCCGGCGGCCGTATCATCACCAGATCCAGATCCATCAGAGAGCCCTACATGAATACATCCCACAAAAGCATGCTTCAAGGCAGGCAGGGCCCGGGCGGGTCGTGCGCGCTGAGCCGTCTCGATGAGACCGGCGCAGAGATCCGGCTCCGGGCCCGGCTCACCAATCTTGCCAATGAAAACATGAATTCCGCCGAAGGGGACCCGGTATCCGTACTCTATTGAGCCGGCGTCGGGGCCCCAGTTTGCATCGTCGATGTAGAGCTTGCCGCGACGACTCTTGGTCATCCGGCCCACAGCGTATCCCTTGAGCCCTTCGAAGCTGCCCTTCAAGAACTTAAATCCGCCGTGCGCTGGCCCCACGGTGGGCGCCAACTATCGTGGAATTGTCACGGCAGATGTCCTCAAGTTAGGACTTAGTCGTGGAGCCATCGCCGCTAGGAAGCTTGAAGGGGTTAAACGGGACAAGGAACGCGAGGGTTTATACTGGTTCGGCCCCTTATGGTGAAGGTAAAAGCCTACGTCCAGTTGAGGTGGTATTGATTAGGGTTTCGATGACCAGGGAGCTTAATGGCTATACCTGGCTCTCGACGAGATCTTTCTTGCCCCTAAACCGCTGTCGGGTCGTCCCTTTATATAGGGAGGCTGACGCCCAGCAGCTCCCAGAGTCCCGGCCGGCTCATAAGAGTGTCCGGCTCGGACTCTCAACTATTCTTGCCTTACACTACAAGTTCTACCATAATGATGGTTGTAACTACGGGCCTTAAGCCATATCCGGGTCTTAAGCCCATCTTTGGCCCACCGTCTTCAAGCTTGGCGCCGGGCTTCTGGCGATGACCATTATGAGTAACCCGGCCCCTCCTGGCGGGTGACTCTAAGGTCTATATCCTCAACACCAGAGCATCACGAGACGAACAATTTGACATATTACACGCGCGAATCGGTGCTACATGCAAGGAGTTACGCACCAAGGAACAAGAGCACTTTCTGTGAAATAACAATGACTTAGAGAAAAATTAGGGTTTCGGGAAAAGTCAACCTCGGTGCCCTCTCGATCGGATCTGGCCGGGGCGTGAGCGCGGGCTCGTCGCCGACGATGGAGAGGGGGAGGAGACGGCGGCGGGGCAGCGACGTGGAGAAGAGGAGGCGAGGTGGCGGCGCCGGAGGAGGAGAGGGAGGCCGGCCGGGGCTCGGGCTCCGGTGGAGGGGCGCGGCCCGAGGCGGCGGTGGCCGGCGTGGGTGCCCGCGGGTGGCGCGGCGGCGGCGCGAGGGCACGGCGGCGGCGGGGGCAGGCGGCGGGGTCCGGCGCGTCGGGCGGCGGCGGTTCGGGCCGGCGGGCCTGCGGGCCGCGGCGGTGGGAGGCCGGAGGCGGGCCACGTGGCGCCTCGTCACTGGCTCAGGGCGGCGGCGCGGATGTCCGGCGGGCGCTGGACGCGTCCGCCCACGGAGAGGGGATTTTAGGGTTACGGGAGACTGCGAATGTTATTTCGGGATGCTCACATATTTATAGGTAGATGGAGCTAGGAGGCTCCAAATGAGGTGCGGTTTTCGCCCACACGATCGTGATCGAACGAGCTAGATCATGGAAGAGAGTTTGGTGGGTTTTGGGCTGGTTTTGAGGGGGGTTTTGCTGCACACACAAATGGACTTTGCGGATGCCCGATTAACCGTTGGAGTACCAAACGACCTCCAAATGGAACAAAACTTGACCGGTAGTCTCCGGGTGGTATAATAAGGCCACTTGACAAGCCTCGGTCCATTCCGAGAAAGTTTGACACCCGCTCACGAAAGAAAACAAGAGGGATGCGCCGGAGGAGATAGGAGCGCCGGATTGCAAAACGGACAACGGGGAAAATGTTCGGATGCAAGAGACGAACACGTATGCAAATGCAATGCACATGATGACATGATATGAAATGCATGACATGAACAAAATGCAAAACGAAAAACAAAACCCGACCACGGAGGGAATATCGTAACACATAGCCGAAAATGGCAAGAGTCGGAGTTACAAAAGTGGCAAGTTACATGCGGGGTGTTACAGTACCTAAGGCCATTAGTTGAAGAACTTTTACAGCTGTGGAATGGAAACGGTGTATGTACATGGGATGAGCACAAACATGAGGAATTTGACCTAAAGGCGTTGCTGTTCGTGACCATCAACGATTGGCCCGCTCTCAGTAACCTTTCAGGACAGACAAACAAGGGATACCATGCATGCACGCACTGTTTAGATGACACTAAAAGTATATACCTGGGAAGCTGCAGGAAGAATGTGTACCTGGGCCATCGTCGATTTCTTCCGACCAACCATCAATGTCGAAAGAAAGGCAAGCATTTCAAAGGCGAGGCAGATCACCGGAAGAAGCCCGCCATGCGTACCGGTGATCACGTACTTGCTATGGTCAATGATTTACACGTAATCTTTGGAAAGGGTCCCGGCGGACTAGCTGTTCCGAGTGACGCTGGGGGACACGCACCCATGTGGAAGAAGAAATCTATATTTTGGGACCTACCCTACTCGAAAGACCTAGAGGTCCGCTCTTCGATCGACGTGATGCATGTGACGAAGAACCTTTGCGTGAACCTGCTAGGCTTCTTGGGCGTGTATGGGAAGACAAAAGATACATCTGAGGCACGGGAGGACCTGCAACGTTTGCACGAAAAAGACGGCATGCCTCCAAAGCAGTATGAAGGTCCTGCCAGCTATGCTCTTACCAAAGAAGAGAAGGAAATCTTCGTTGAATGCCTACTTAGTATGAAGGTCCCGACTGGCTTCTCGTCGAATATAAAGGGAATAATAAATATGGCAGAGAAAAAGTTTTAGAACCTAAAGTCCCATGACTGCCACGTGATTATGACGCAACTGCTTCCGGTTGCATTGATGGGGCTTCTACCGGAAAACGTCCGATTAGCCATTGTGAAGCTATGTGCATTCCTCAATGCAATCTCTCAGAAGGTGATCGATCCAGAAATCATACCAAGGCTAAGGAGTGATGTGGTGCAATGTCTTGTCAGTTTCGAGCTGGTGTTCCCACCATCCTTCTTCAATATCATGACGCACGTCCTAGTTCATCTAGTTGACGAGATTGTTATTCCGGGCCCCGTATTTCTACACAATATGTACCCCTTTGAGAGGTTCATGGGAGTCCTAAAGAAATATGTCCGTAACCACGCTAGGCCAGAAGGAAGCATCTCCATGGGCCATCAAACAGAGGATGTCATCAGGTTTTGTGTTGACTTCATTCCTGGACTTAAGAAGATAGGTCTCCCTAAATCGCGGTATGAGGGGAGACTGACTGGAAAAGGCACGCTTGGAAGGGACTCAATAATATGCAGGGACGGATATTCTTGGTCTCAAGCACACTACACAGTTCTACAGAACTCTACCTTGATGACCCCGTATGTCGATGAACACAAGAACAGTCTGCGCTCCAAACACCCGGAGCAGGGCGACGACTGGATTACATGTGAACATATCAGGACTTTCAGCAGTTGGTTGGAAACACGTCTCAGAGGTGACAACACTGTTTGTGATGAGCTGTACTTGTTGTCCAGGGGAACATCTTCGACTGTTACGATTTGGAAAGGATACGAGATAAATGGGAATACATTTTACACGATTGACCAAGATCAAAAGAGCATCAACCAAAACAGCGGTGTCCGCTTTGATGCAACAACCGAGAGGGGAAAGGACACATATTATGGTTACATAGTGGACATATGGGAACTTGACTACGGACATGATTTTAAGGTCCCTTTGTTTAAGTGCAAATGGGTCAATCTGACAGGAGGCGGGGTACAGGTAGACCCACAGTACGGAATGACAACAGTGGATCTGAAAAATCTTGGGTACACTGACGAACCGTTCGTCCTAGCCAATGATGTGGCACAAGTTATCTATATGAAGGACATGTCTACCAGACCGAGAAAAAGAAAAGATAAGGAAGCGAATACATCACACAATGAGCCAAAGCGCCACATAGTTCTTTCAGGAAAAAGGGACATCGTGGGAGTGGAGGGCAAGACAGACATGTCTGAAGATTATGAAAAGTTTCATGAAATTCCTCCCTTCAAAGTAAAGGCTGACCCCAACATCCTGATAAACGATGAAGATTATCCATGGTTACGGCGCAATAAGCAAATGACACAAGCGAAGAAAAAGTGAAGACTTTCTCCCGCAACTATTATGATGATACCATGCCAACTTTGTAACAGACGAGTATGATACCATTGTCCGTTTTATACATGCACATGCTATGTGGGTGAATTTATGATACCATGCCAACTTTCAACTTTTTCAGAGTTCATTTTAAATGCTTTAATATCTTATGGTTCGGCCCTCGTAATACCATTAATCCCGATTCGCTCCTTGTCAACTATGTTCTCACCAAGAACACTCTCAACAGAAAGTTTATAATTTTTCTAAAACTAATGGCACTAACAGAAAGTTTATAATTTTGCAGAAAACAAAACAAAAAAACTGGAAACAAAACAAAAAAACTGGAAACAAAATAAAAATAGCAACAATAAGTATTTTGTTGTAAGTAGATACAAAACAAAATAAATTAATGGCACTAACTGAAAGTTTATAATTTTTCTAAAACTAAAAGCAAAAAACAATTAAAAAATAAAGCAAAAAACAAAAGAAAATAAATAATGAAGAAAACAAAAGAAAAAAACTGGAAAAATAATAAAAATAGCAACAATAAGTATTTTGTTGTAAGTAGAAACAAAATAAAATAAATAAAGCAAGAAAGAAAACAAAAAAACAAAAAAAGTGTTTTCAAATTTGAGAACTAATGGCACTAACAGAAAGTTTATAATTTTTCTAAAACTCAAAGCAAAAAGAATTAAAAAATAAAGCAAAAAACAAAAGAAAATAAATAATGCAAAAAACAGAACAAAAAAACTGGAAAAAAACTAAAAAAACTGCCACCTATTGGGCCACCACGGCCTGAATACGACTAGAAACCCAACCTGAGCCAGGATTCAGGCCCGCAGAAGGCCCAATAGGCCGACAGTAGCAAAGTGTGAGATTAGGCCCGAAAGCCTGCTGTTGAGAGGAGCTCGAGAGGGTGGGCGCAACAGCGCTTATAAACCACTCTCGAGCCCTCTCAACTAGCCAGGTGGGACTAAACTTTGGCCGCGACGCGGGCAACACAGGAGCCACCAACCGGGACCAATGCCCCCCTTTAGTCCCGGTTGGTGCCACCAACCGGGACCAAAGGCCAGTTTTCGGCAGCCCACGAACCGGGACCAATGGCTTTGCTATATAAGCAAAGACTTGTGAAAAATTCTTAATTTTCATCGCCAGTTGCCCCCATCCCCCTACGACGCCGAGCTCATCGACGCCGTCAGGCTGCTCCACCTCGCCGTCGCCGCCGCCGCCAAGGCCGTCGCCTCCCCGAGCCCGCGCCGTCCAAGTCGCCGGCCTCCCCGAGCCCGCGCCGTCCTCGTCGCCGGCCTCCCCGAGCCCGCGCCGTCCAAGTCGCCGGCCTCCCCGAGCCCGTGCCGTCCTCGTCGCCGGCCTCCCCGAGCCCGCCGTCCTCGTCCCTTCGCCGCGTGCCTCCCCGAGCCCACCCTCCTCGTCCCTGTCACCATGTGCCGCCCGAGACCGCCATCCCCGTCACCGCGTGCCGCCCCGAGCCCCTGCCCCGTCGCGCCCGTGCGCCGGCGCCCTCGCCGCCCCACCGTCGCCATCGTCATCGCTAGCCGCCCCCGCCGTGAGCCGCCGCGCCGCCCCGGCTCTGTTTTTTTCATTTTTATTAGTTTAATTTTTTTGTTCATATATATATATATATATATATATATATATATATATATATATATATATATATATATAATGTATATGTGTATGTATGTGGCTATGCGGCTCTGTTTTTTTCATTTTTATTAGTTTAGTTTTTTTGTTCATATATATATATATATAATGTATATGTATATGTATGTGGCTATGTGTATGTAGATGTTCAAAATGTATAAAAAAATTGTTCAGAGCATGTTTTTGTTCATATATGTATTTTTTGTTCATATGTGTATTAATGTTTTCACAGATGCAAAAGTTAGATTTTTAGAAAAGTTAGGATTTTTTTCTGTTCATAGATTTTTTTGGTGATATTAATTATTGTAGAATATGCAAATGTTTGTATATTCATATGAACAATGCATTAGGCAAAACCTTTGTTTTTTTTTCAAAATTTTCTATTTGAACATTTTTTTAAAACAAGTAATACTAAAAGAATTAGAGGAAAAAGGAAAATAACAAGAGGAAGAAAGGAGAAGAAGGGGAGAGGAAGAAGAGGAGAAATAAATAAGAAGAGGAAAAAAGAAGAAAAAGAAGAGGAGAAGAAGAAAGGAATAGAGGAGAAGAAGAAAAAATAGAAATTTTCTATTTTTTTCTTCTTCTCCTCTATTCCTTTCTTCTTCTCCTCTTTTTTTTTCTTCTTTTTTTTCTTCTTCTTCTTCCTTCTTCCTTCTTCCTCTTTTCTTCCTTTTCCTTATTTTCCTTTCTCGAGGGAGAAGTAGAAAAAGAAGAGGAGAAGAAAAAGAAAGGAATAGAGGAGAAAGAAGAAACTTCAACACGAGGGGGGGTACCGATACCCCCTCCCCGATAACATTATTTTCCCATGTATATGTATGTCGCGTCGTTGTCGATATAACCCGCTCGAGGTAACTTCGACATGAGGGGCGGTCTATATATATACCCCCTCTCGACCGTGATAACTTATACCACGGCAGCAGCCCCCTCGGCCCTCTCGCTCGACCAAAACTCTCGAGGACACCCAAACCCTAGAGAGAAAAAGATGTTGGTCTCCTACCCCCTCCCGCCGCGCCCCTACCCGACAAATTAACTCTCTCGAGGCCACCCAAATTTACCAAGTTAAAAGAGCGTTGTCGTCGAGGCCACCCCAAACCCTTGAAGCGTTGTATCGAGGCCACCCCAAACCCTAGAGAAGTAGCGTCGAGGCCACTAACATGATTCCTTATTGTGATTAGCTAGTTAGTTCTACGTTTGCCACTAATATATATCCATCTGTACCATGTTTGAATAATAATTGACATGTTGTAAATATTTGCAGAAACTATGGAGCACTCCCGAGACGAAGCAACAGAAGCGATGTTGGGGGACATAATCGCACAAGGAAGTGATGTCGTTGTGTCATTTCTCAACGACACCGATGGTCAGGAAGGACTGGGTGAAGAAGAGGGCTATGTTCATGATGGCTCCGGCCCATTAATGCCGGTACAAGAAGAGGGCTATGTTCATGATGGCTCCGGTGACCCAATGGAGGTACAAGAAGGAGACGTGCTGACTGCTCCGGTGACCGAACCGAGTCCGGCCAGGTATATATATATTAGTAAAGCCCGTGCTGACTAGTTAATTGATGCATTCATTGTTTTGGTATATGTACACATATTAATTAACTCTCGTCTTTCTTCCTTTTTCTAGCCCTCCGGATCGAGCACAACTTCGGTAAGGAGACGAGGCCCGAAGAAAAAGTTGAGCTCGGATGAAAGGTTTGAGATCAGAGAAATCGCGCCCGACGGCGAACCGATTGAACCCATCTGGACAAAGAACGCATTTTCTGCTCAGTGCGGGGTTCTTGTTAGGGACAAGATCCCGATCAGCATCCAGCAATGGTATAAGCCTAAGGAGGAAGACCCTGAGGTGTCTTATGTCAATGATATGCAGAAAGAAGATCTTTGGACTCAGCTGAAGGAACATTTCACCCTACCGCCAGAGGAGGATCCGGAGAAGCCAGTTAAAGAGCAATTAATCAAGTCTTGTGCTCTTAAGAAGATGGCAACCCTATTCAGGAGGTGGAGGAAAGAGCTGAACAAGTTTGTCGACAAAAAAGAGACACCAGAATTCATCGGCAAATATGAGAAGATCAAAGATCACTGGCCCGCATTTGTGGCCCACAAGACATCGGAAAAGAGTAAGAAGATGTCGGCGACAAACAAGCAAAATGCTGCGAAGAAGCAGTTTCACCATCGCACGGGGTTAGGTGGCTACCTCAAAGCCCGGCCTAAGTGGTCCAAGGCTGAGAATGATCTGCTTGATAAAGGGATCGAACCAGAGACAATGAACTGGCCAGACCGCCGGACTTGGTTCTTTGGGGCTAGCGGAACCTTGGACCCTGTACCAGGGAAGTGCCATTGGACGGACGAGCAACTGAAAATACCAGTCAAGAGGCTTCGGCACTATATCAATGCAGCGCAGCAAGGGACGTTCGTTCCAGACAGGGAGAAGGACGAGCTCACAATGGCCCTCGGGAATCCTGAGCACCCTGGTCGGACACGAGGCACGCCAGGCTCCATTCCATGGAAGGTTGGTTTTCCGGACGCAGGGGGTTACAAAACCCACGAGAGGAGGAAGAAACTAGAGCAGGGCCAACTGCAGGCGCTGCACGAAAGGGTAATGGGGCTAGAGGAACGAGAAGCAGATCGCAGCAAACGACCTGCTGAAGCTTCCCCCGAAGCTACCCCGCCATCTCAGCAGAGAAGCAGCATGGCTTCCACTGAGCTGCTTCAGCCGGAGCATGTCTTGACGGCTCCTGCCAGCTATCCCGTGGATGCTATCACGGAGTCTCAAAATTGCCACATTATGGCGCGATGGATGAATATGAAGGTCAAGGCGGCTGTTGGCTCTGTTTATCCTACTGAACCCGGCGCAACTTTTCACTGCCGGCCGATTCCAGAAGGATATGCTAGGGTGATGGTGGATGAAATAACGGAGGGATTTGAGGACCTCGAGCTTGACCACCCTACCGGTGAAGGGGAGACTAGGCTGGGTTCTGCTCTGAAGACTCCGTGCCTATGGCGGAAGGAGCTCATCAACCTTCCGAACTGGACGCCTCCGCCTCCTCCTCCTCCCCCGGCGAGTCAGGGCACTCCGCCTCCTCCACCGCCTCCTCCTCCGGCGAGTGATGATCAGGGCACTGGGCCTCCTTCTCCGGCGCGTGGCGGCACTCCGCCTCCTTCTCCGCCTGCGCCGGCGCGCCCGAGCAGCCAGCAGCCTCCTCATTCTCCGCCTCGCCAGCAAGGACGGAAGAGACCCGCCGCCGCCCCGGCTGCTCCGGCGCGTCGTAGTCCTTCTCCTCCGCCTCGTAAGCAAGCACGAAAGAAGACAGACGCCGCAGCCGCTCCGTCTGCTCCGGCGTCTAGCAGTACAGCCAGAGGCGGGAGGCAATACAGATACGGTCCATCGTCTCTCAAGCCTCTAGAGAAGTTACCGTACAAGAGGACCGAGGAGGAAAACAGGAAGATCGTGCGGACCGAAGTGAAGGAGTTCTTTGAAGGGCTGAAAGCAAAGAGACATCCACCTCCGGAGGAGAAGGTAGATCCGGTGAAAGCAAAGCGCACTATTGATGCCCTGAGGAAACCACCAAAGTCTCCGCCGAAAACCAACTATGAGCGCATTACTGAAAAGACATATGGCGAAGCGGTGCGGTCGGGGAGTACTGTCAGTGATCAAAGGTTGAAAGAACGGCGAGCAGCTGGGAAAAAAATTGCCCAGCTCGGCGAACAACCAAAGCAATCGTGCCCCCTGCTCCAGGTGTCCGAACATATCGTCGCTAATGTTCCGGCCGGGATGGTGCCCAGTTATAACAATCCTGGAGATTACCTGCCCGACCATGTACATTATGATTTCTTGGAGGTGGAGGAACACAGATACGAGTACGGGAAGCCTCTCGTCAAAGATGAAAAATCTCTACCAATGATGATGCGAAGATTCCATAGTTTGTACATGAAAACCTGCAGAGAGTCCGGGGGGACGAATGCTTTGTATCTAAGAATTAAAGAGGAGCACGAACTCGTTGGAACTGATCTGTTGACTGTTCCATTTGAGGAGTTCTTCGAGTTCTTCAATCAAAAGGCCCTCGATAAATTAACGCTCTTTTGCTACTGTCTGCAAGTACTATTTCTGTCATTAAGTCTCTATATATAGCTCAGCTCTTTCATTGCATCTATTTATAATTAATTATCCTCACTATATTATGTAGATTGAAGATCGTCGAGTGTAGAAAACAAGAAATGTATGATATTGGGTTCATTAACACAAATATCATAGATGAAATTCAGGTTAAAAAGCACACCGAAGAGGCCGAGGCCAACTTGCTACAATCGTTGATCAAAAATCAAAACAAAGATACCATACTCTTTCCTTACAACTTCGAGTGAGTGTTACTGTCGTGTGCATATTCGGTTTTCCTTATTACTCGAGCGAGGTTATAGTAATGTAATTGATGAGTTAGGCATGCGTGCGCAGCTTCCACTATGTTCTTCTGGAGATTAAGGTTGAGCGGGGACTAGTAACCGTCTTAGACTCGAGACGAAAAGATCCCGAAACCTATGCAGACATGACTAAATTGCTCAACAAGTAAGTTCAATCGATCATTATATATCGCACCATATCGGCAACTTTTTGTTCATTTCCTGATATCTCAAGTAATAATAATTATTTTCTTTGTCTTGCAGGGTTTGGAAACAGTTCACCGCAGAAGCTCCGGGACTGCCGAAGGAGCTGCGATATACATACCCGAAAGTAAGTACTACTCGCTAGCTAGTTGCGCGCATCTCCCGTTGATTCTATAGCTATACTTTCATCAATGCCATTTATAATGCTTCATTATCAGTTTGATTGAACTCTATTTCTCGTAAAGTGCTTGTAGTAGGAACAAGGGAATAATTACTGTGGATACTACGTCCGCGAGTTCATCTACAACGCGACTTTGAAAAATAAGCAGGGCTACTCTAAAAGACAATATGAAGTGCGTAAGCAATAATATTCACAATTTCATTTTATTACACCATCATTTCTGTTGATTTTCATTCATATATATGTATTAACCCCCTTCTTCAAATTAGACGTGGCAGATGCGGAATGAACTCCTAGAACAAGATCGCATGAAAGCAATTCAAGAGGAATTGGCGGGATTCTTTCTTGACCACGTCATCAATAAAGTCGGAGAATACCATGTGGAAGTTGATTTCAAATGCTAGGGGATTGTAAGAGATCTTACATATTGTATATGTATGTAGCCAGTAGCGTCGGATAGATAATACGAAAACTTGTTGTTCGACCAATCTCTCGGAGAAGGAGAGGTCGATCGATCACTTCTCTCGGTATGCATGACGAACTTCTGTACTTAATGGTTTCCTTCATTTTCTTACTAGCTAGTGTGTCGAGGGCCTCTCTATGTATAGTACGTAGCGTCGACCAAGCACGGACATAAGAGAGGACACTTCTCTCTATTAATTAGCTAGCTAACACAATATATGAAACACCTAAATTAACCCCCCAAAACCCCCAACCCCCCCCCCCTTTAAAAAAAACAAAAACCCCAGCCCCTGAAATGCTGACGCGTGGATGTCTTTTGGTCCCGGTTGGTTCCACCAACCGGGACCAAAGGCCCTCCTGCCTGGGCTCGGCGCACCGGCCACGTGGAGGCACATCTGTCCCGGTTCGTGTTTGAACCGGGACTAAAGGTCTAGGGCATTAGTACCGACCCTTTAGTCCCGGTTCAGGAACCGGGACGAAAGGCCCTTACCAACCGGGACAGATGGGGTTTTTCTACTAGTGGTTGGATGAACCTAGGCAATCTTTCCATCCACATACTTACGACGAACGCGATCAATGATGACACCCAGTATCGTACATGTCCATTTCCATGCATTTAGATTAAAAAATTGATGTTCGGATTTAGAGGACGAGGGAAGATAATATATTATTTGTGTTGATGCAAAGGACCACATTTTCTGGTATTTGCTGCTTTGGATTTGGATTCCAACTTCCAAGGGAAGCTAATTAATATACTAATTTTTTGATGCAAAGGGTCACAGGTTGTACAGACTTGCAGTCCTAATTCAATGAGTGTGTGTTTGAACCATTTTGCTCATAATGTTGTAAGATGGAACATGAAAGAGCTGCCAACAACAAAATATGGATTATCAAAGAGAGGATAGCAAGTATACTTTTTTTTTCAAAGGGTCACAGTTGTTCGCCTTCATATATGAGGGTAGTATAAGTATACTTTTTATCCATCTAATTTTCTAACTATAATATATATGTTGTTGCACCTTCAGGTTTCCCATATATATTCAATTGTTGTTCTTCTCAACCTTTTCAGTTGGATGACCCTAGGCAATCTTTCCATCCACATACTTACGACGAACGCGATCAATGATGACACCCAGTATCGTACATGTCCATTTCCATGCATTTAGATTAAAAAAATTGATGTTCGGATTTGGAGGACGAGGGAAGATAATATATTATTTGTGTTGATGCAAAGGACCACAAGTTCTGCAGGCTTGCTATCCTATTAGACTTCACGATTGCATGCCCGTTTTGTTTTTTACATCCTAAGATGGATTATCCAAGAGTTGCCCAAAAAGATGGATTACACAGGAGAGGATGTCCTCACAATTATTCGCCTTTATATATCTAGGTCATAAGTGAACTATTTATCCCATCTAATTTTATAATTGTATGATGTAAGATGTTTCCTTTTGAGAGCTCCTATAGATATCTCGCCAGTGTTATTCATTGAGATTTCTAACCACTCTTGCAGGAATTTCTTGATGTAAAAAACATGACATGTAGGACTCCTTGGCACGGCTACTCATATCAAGAAAATTGATTGTGTTGGAACTGCTTCTTAACAAGTTATAAGGATAAGTGGGGGAGCACGACAGGTTTGGTGGAGATTAACCTAATTTCAAATGAGGACATGTAACACGAGTTAGTATAATGTTGATCTTGATGTCATCAAGAATTGTATCAACATATAGGAATGTGAATACCGTGATAGCACAAAACCATTGTTTAGATTTAAATAAAATAAGAAAGTGTGCATGAAATTTTCTTGCAAACTTAAGTTAGTTGGTTAAGATTAGCAAGTAAAATTAGTTGTGTGAATATGTCTCAATATCCATTGATATATATGAATTTATTAGTTTTCCATTATCGGCATTGGCAATTTTAAAGTGTTTTTTTTTGTTTAGCTGATATACAAATAGATCAGACAGTTCATATCAAAGCTTGCTGGTTGAATAATATACTGTAGAATAACCATTGGTTTTTTTACATACTCCTTCGGTATATGTGTTTAAAGTACTACTTTGGTAGTGTTTTTGACATACAAATAAAATCATTTTTGGTATATGTGTCTTATGCCATTGGGTTTTAATAATTCAGTTTGTTTAGAAACAATGTATATACTAGCCCGTGCGAATGCACGGGTTGGCGGCTAGTTACTCTAGATTTCTCTGATTGTACTTACGGATTTAATAGCACTCATAAATCAATTGCAAAACACAAGTCATTGCTAAGATATTTGCTAGACATACACATTAGAGATCTTTATCAAAACATTCGGCAATACTATATATGCACAAGCACATACACTATAACCATTTCATAGATTAATCCCACATAGGGCTGCAATTTGTGCTTCTTGTGTTATTCTCATATTTAACTATTCGATTTATAAATATTTGTAAGTGATAATGTCTTATATATAATAAATGAATCATATTTTCAGAAAACAAAATTTTAGGTGGTTAGTTATGATAAATAAGTAATACAAATAATAGATCATATTTCAAGTTGATAAAAAAGCTTAGAAAGTATAAAAGTTTGGTATAAATATGAAATTATCCATACATTTCTTATGTATATGGAGATAAAAGCGGCATAATTGCCGTGGACCCACGCCGTGGACCCACGCCGCTCACGCGCTCCTCCTTCTCTTCCTTTATAATCACGCCTTTCCTCCTTAGCTTTTCCCCTTCTAACAGAGAGAGGCCGCGCCAGCGAATCTGTCAGTCCTTTGCGGCTACTTGTACACACTGCACCTCCCGACCTACCTTGAGCTGGATGGAAGGAGTTCAGCTGGTGGTGAGCAAAGTTCTTTTTTTTAATAGATAGATAGAAGAATCTGGCTGGTAAATTTGTGAATTCATTCATGGTTCTGCACTTTGGATCCATGGTGCTTATTCATCTCTATTCATGGTTCTACCAGAGAAAGTGTGTTTTCCGCCGCCTCGTGGAGGAATTCCAGCAACTTTGAAATCTGAAATTAAAGATGGGGTTCCAATAGCTATACCTTACGACAAGCAGGTATCTTGATCTTTTTTCCCATTGGTTATTGCCTCTCGTATTTTAGTTGGTGGCCTAATTTATACTCCCTCTGTTCCTAAATATAATACCATTTAGAGATTCCATTATGGACTACAGACAAACGTGTATAGACGTATTTTAGAGTGTAGATTCACTCTTTTTGCTTTGTATGTCGTCTATAGTAGAATATCTAAATTGTCTTGTATTTATGAACGGAGGGAGTACAATCATTATTGTCTCTGTTATGTATTTGGCTGCTTATTCATGTGTAAATCTACTTTGATAGTAGTTAACTTCAGTTTTTTGACATCAAACAACTTATTGCTTTATCTTGTCATCTTGATGCAGACTTTGTATTTCTTTATCATTGAGGTTATGGTGGATGATGATGAGGTGTTGCAGTTCCCGATGCGTTTGGACAGTATGTACTGCTGTGGTTTCCGTTGTATCAAGCGCACTGAAAATCCCTTAAAAAGCTTTGGTATTCTTTTGGAAAGGTGTCGATCCTTCCACTGAGGCTTCTCAATAACAGGGAGAAATCTGGTCTGTCGTTAGCCTATAACAGCTTGTAAGTAATTCTGCCTCTAATACGTTAAGTTTTGTTGGAATGCCCATTGTTTGATTGTTTTTTGTTTGTCATAATTAATATGCAAGTTACAACTCCTCCAAATACTGGACGTGAGTTGGCAATGAAGCTTTAAATTTGTATGCATGCAGCTTTATCTGGTTGTTGGGTGTTGGCACTTCCGCACATTCGCAGTTATGTTGTATTTAATAGTTGTTGGGTGTTTTGATGGCCTGCATGCAATGTAGAACGGTCTTTGCAGTAAATTAAAGCAAATTAAACGTGTGCAATATAAGGTGAATGCACACGATATCTGTTCCATGACACATTCTTAAGAAAGTTTTTGCAGGAAATGACATATCTTAGTGATACCATTCACCTTATATTGCCTACATTTAATTTGCTGCAAAGACAGTGGGTATCACATCTTAATGTGGCAATTAATTTCAGTGTGTGCATCCTTACGTTGGGGTACCATTCATACAAATGTGATTGCTTAGGGAAATGCTAATTAGAATTTATAGATAACATATACACAATCATTCGGGTAAACAATTTGGCCATTTTCCTCATACTTAGCACTATCATAATAGTGTATGCAATAATGACAAGTATTCTGTGAGACTACATGTGTTGCATATTATATCTAGTATAGATCTAGCACCAATGGAGATTTGTATGGCTCCATGTTTGGATGTGTTCTATTTTTGTGTTTTTCCTGCTTTGCTCGAGTGTGTTAATCCCCTTCATAAATGAACCTGAATCATGAACATAAAAATGGAGTCTGAACTATTCCTCATGGATGAGTTCTAGCTATGCACATGAACAAAGTTGCAAGAATTAGAGAAGCAGGATGAGTGAGATAGGGGCTGAGGGATCAATAATGAATAAAGAATGTTCTGCTGCATTTAAAAGATGCTGGGGGACTTTATGTTCTGTCAGCCATTCACAACAAAATTTGCTGCTCCTAAATGGATGTGGCCAGGCTGAAACGTTTCTGCTGGTTGGCTTGTGGGCGGGGACCGACAGAGTTATTCAATGCTACACTACCTGGGCTCTGCACTTGCACCAACATTGTCAAAATGAGAAATATATAAATGTTGATATACTACAGGATTTATCACTTATGTTTTATTTGTGCACCCCATGTTAAACAACTTGCGCCACATCCTTTTACTGCCCTATAGGAACATTGTTAGCCATTTTTTTTGTTAAGTGTTCTGTGCTGGGTTTTTCCCTGCCTTTTTGTAATTAACCATGACATAGCACATTGTATTTGGTTGATACTTATTCTTTGTTTCCCTTTGAACAAAAGTGCGAAAATTCAAATTTATAAGGGTGTAATTGCAAAGTTCTGTAATCACTTTCGGCACTTTCAGCCTTGTCGTAATGATCCAGTGGCTCAGGTGTTAAAAGACACGATGTACTTTATATTTTCTGAAGGCTCCAGGTTTTGGTTCGCCATGGGTCTCTCTCTTAAAGGAATTCAGAACGAACAGGAATATGCCGTTCGTCTCACTGAGCTAATGGGAGATCTAATACAGAGTTATGGTAATTCGTCTCGACTTGGAGTATACCTGTGGCTAGCATTCCTTGAAAGAAAGATGGTGTTATCTGCCAATTGCCTACATGATCCTACCAGATTTCCGGACTTGCTCCTGGCCTTTGGCGAAGAGGCCAAAACTTTCTTTAAGTTTGAACCATTACTCAAATTTAGAGGACCAAATAATGATTGGAGTCTTGAAGCCTTGGTTGGAGAATCGCTATTCATTGTCAAGTACAGCTGCGTCCTTGTTCGGAAGGCGCTGATGCGTAATGCGGGCTACAACAAAATCTTCCCCGTGTAAGTATTGTTATTTCTTGTGTTATTTTCTGAACTTGTTCTCTGGCAAACTACACCTTTAATTAGATTAAGCACATCTAATTCCATTATATAACATGTATATAGACACACTGCTCAAACATTGGTAGAGATAGTGGATAATTTATATGCCATTTAGTTAGTATGACGGATTGTTTAGTCCAAAGCCTACTGTTTACATTGATAGTTATGCACATTTTTAGATGAGGGTTTCAGCTGATGATGGACACTGGATTTTGTGTACTTTCTCCACTAGTTTATGTACACATGTAATTCGGGAGAGGGTAAATTTGCGAGCAGATACTGTAACTGTGGTCAGATTTCTGAAGCATGTTCCTTTCCTTGATTGTGAATAAAGTGGAAAGACCTTCGGAGAGTACAAGCTTCTCTGTATGAATTGTTAATCTACTTTTTTTATAGCAGTGTTTCAACTTCTCCTTGTTTGTTGTAATCCACCTTTTTGTAATGTCCCAATTATTAGCTGGGCATATGCAGAATGCTGTAGCATACAAATAGTGCACTTTGCTTGTTGTGTCAGCTCCCATTCACGGGTGTTTCTCTCTCTGAACTTGTTCGCTCAGAGTAAACTACACCTAATTCCGTTATATACCATGTATGGACACACTGCTCAAAAATGTGGAGAGATAGCGTAGATTTTATATGCCATTTCTGGAGGTTGTCCAATGTCTACTGTTTCAGCTAGTTGTTTGGGCACTAGATTTTGTGTAGTTTCTCCCCCAGTTAATGTACATACGTAATTGGAGAGTAAACTGTTGTCAGAATTCTGAAGCATGTTTTTTCCCTGATTGTAAAATACCAAATCTTGTTGGTTGAATTAGTCATCTACTATATTGCTGCTGCCTGCTGCTACTACGAGCTTGTCTGTATGAATTGTTAATCTACTTTTTTTTATGCGCATGCTCTCCTCTTTAACTCAGTACTATGCAGAGGACAATGGCAGTTTCAGCTTTTCCTTGTTTTTTTGTAATCCATCTTTTTGACATGTTCCAATTATTAGCTGAGGATACAAATAGTGGACTTTGCTCATGGCAGGAGCATGAACATTGTTTTTCTCCTTCCCATAATTTGTTGTGTCAGCTCCCATGCACGGGTGCTTTTCTCTCTGAACTTGTTCGTTTAGAAACTACACCTTGACACCTTTAATACACCTAATTCTGTTGTATACCATCATTTGTACTTTTTATATATTGTTCATAAATGCTCTTTGTTGCTTAATTACAGGATGACGCCAATATCTCCTGATGATGTTAATTGTTACGATGACTGAAGGAGCTGCACTGGAAAACACTAACGATGTAAGAGTCCATCTGGCGAATGTTTCTCGTCTGTCTTGGGTAGAAGTGACCAGTATTTTGTCAAATGGTTCTCCTGTGCCTTTGGATGTAAAACCGCACTGCGAGTAGGATTGTAGAAATTTTGGTAGCAATTGGGCAACTATTATCAAATTTGATTCCTTGCCTTTGTTGGTTTGGATGTAAAACCGCACTGCGAGTAGGATTGTAGAAATTTTGGTAGCAACTGGGCAGCTATAACTAAATTTGATTCCTTGCCTTTGTTGGCTTGGATGTAAAACCACACTGCGGGATTGTAGAAAAGTTTGGTAGCAACCTGGCCGCTATAACTAAATTTGATTCCTTGCCTTTGTTGGCTTGGATGTAAAACCGCACTGCGGGTAGGATTTGTAGAAATGTTTGTCGCAATTGGGCAACTATAACTAAATTTGATTCCTTGCCTTTTTTGCTGACTTTTTGTTGAGGACTTTTGTTTGCTGGCAAGCTGGAAATTAGGGGCGAATAGCTCCCATGCGACGTCGTTGGTGTGAATTGTCTCTCATGCGACGTCGTTGGTTGTAATGGCTCTCATGCGACGTCTCCCAGCGCAGAAATAGCTCAAGCAAGACAACCCGTTTATGCGGCTAGTTGGCTGTTAGTTAGGCTGAGGTTTGGCTAGGACACCGGGGGTTATGTGCTCTGACTGGTGGGGTCCACCTAGAGCCACGTAGTCAAGAGTCAACCGTCCACGACTCGACCGGTGACTGTGTGACCGTGCCCGTGCTGGACTGAGCGAGCGGCGCCGCCGTAAGCATCTTCTCCGGCAGCGGTTTCTTCTCCGCGGTGGTGGAGCGCATTTCTCGGTAGCGGCAGAGCTATTGCGAGTGAGCCCGAAACCCTAGTCCCACTTCCCAGAATTTTGGGGGATCTGTGGCCTGATGCTGCCCCTCTGTGCCCGTTTCTTGGCGATTTAGAATCTTGATTGGATCCGGGGGCTGTTTCTTCTCCGCGGCCCGCCCGGTGGTGGAGCGCCTTTCACGGCAGCGGCTATTGCGAGTGAGTATTTTCCAAACTCTAGTCCCATTCCCCAGAATTTTGGATAAATCTGTGGCCTCATGCTGCCCCTGTTTCTTGGCGTTTTAGAATCTCGATTGGATAGGAGCGCGGGGGCTGAATCAGATGGAGCGAGGAGACAGTGCTTCAAATCGGTAATGCCGCCCTCTTTTCTATTTTAATTGTTATCGAACTCGATTTGGTAGTGACTGTCGCTTACACTGCTGCCGCTGCCTGCCATTGACGAAACAGGGGAGGTTCAGGTTCTGCCACCACATTCGCAATTATAGTGGAATTTTTTCCCTGTAAAGCCAAGCTCAGTGATGGCAGTGTCCAAGACATTGATAGAGATACCACCGTGAGGTTGGATGTCGAATTTGCAGATGTTGATCCCCAGGAATTGGAGAGCATGAAGGAGAAGGACGTGGGCAATTTGGTGGAGAGAATTGGGAAGAGTATTGTTTGGGGTCCAGAACAAGAGGTATCTCTGCAACGTTTTGATAACTATAATGGTGAATATGTGAGAATTGAAGATGGAGAATCAATGGTTGCTGAAATTGATCAGCAAGAAGGGTGGGCAAGCAAACAAGTAACATTTTATGCTGAGCTAATTGATCTGCAAACTCATTCCAGAGTTGGTTATGTGCCATCAAAGATGGCTGCACAGGTGGAAGATAATGAGTGGGTTTCACAAAAAAAGATGTTGGCATTGTTGACTGAACCGACTGTAGTAGCTGAAGATACAGGGATTGATGCAGATGGAGAGGAGGGAACCCATGGTGCTAGGAAGATTGTTGTTGACTGGAATGTAGTAGAGTTGAATGAAAAAACAGATTTGGTCATTACACCAATATCTGACATTGATATGGCCGAAATGTTTGGCATTCAAGTTGATGACAAAGATAAGGAGAAGGATGACAGTTCTTTGCCTGTTGATGGTAACACATGCCCTAGAAATGCAAATGAGGATGAAGAAGAGCTGATGAGAGAGGTTGCAGATGATGTGGATGATGCAGATGATAATGAGTTGGTTTGTTTGTATGACAAAGAGAACCCAGTTATTGAGGTGGGAAAGTTGTGGCCAAGCATGAAGGAGTTTAGGATGTCTTTCAGGACCTATGCAGCGAAAAAAGAATTTGATGCCAAGACTATGTGGACTGATCGAAAGAAATTTTATGCTCGGTGCAAAGGTTATGATGGTGGTGGCAATCCTTGCAAATGGTACTTGTCTGCCAGACTACAACCTGATGGAAGTACAGTAAGGGTAAATCAAATACCACACCAGCATACATGTATGACCACTTCACAGAGAGTTTCAAAGATGACATCACAGTTTGGGTTACAGAGAAGATTACTCCTATTTTAGCCAAGACTCCAAACACTACTGCAAAGAGGCTTAAAGTTGACTTGGAGAAGCTGTACCCCATCCAGCTGCAATATACCACAGTGTGGAAAGCAAAACAAAGGGCCATGAAATCATTGTATGGTGACTGGGCAAATACATTTAGGATGTTGTATAGTTTTAAAGCAGAGGTGGAGAAGAGGTCACCTGGAAGTGTGGTGGAGATAGATACAGAGGTAACAGAGGATGGCAAGGTTTTTTTCAGCAAGTTTTTTATGTGTTTGAAGCCTTGCATAGATGGATTCAAAGCAGGTTGTCGTCCATATTTGAGCATAGACTCATCTTTTTTGACTGGAAAGTGGAATGGTCAGTTGGCTGCATGCAATGCTCTAGATGGACACAACTGGATGTTCCCAATTGCAATAGGAATGTTTCAATCAGAGACAGAGGCATCATGGATATGGTTCATGATGCAACTGAAAAGATGCATAGGGCCAGTTTCTCCTTTGGCCATCCACACAGATGCATGTAAAGGGTTGGAAAATGCAGTAAAAAATGTTTTCCCCCATGCTGAGCAGAGGGAGTGCTTTGGACATATGTGGATGAATCTGATAAAAAAATTCAGAGGAGATGAATTTGGGCGCATGTGGCCAGCAGCAAGATCCTACACCAGACAGACACATTCCTATCACCTTGGTAAGATATTGGAATCATGTAGTGATAATGAATTTGCTTCATGGTTGAACACACACCATTCTCTGTTGTGGTATAGATCAGGTTTTAATACTGCCATAAAATGTGATCATATCAATAACAACTTGGCAGAAAGTTTTAACAACAAAGTGAAGGATTTGAAAGACTTGCCTGTGCATGACATGGTGGACCAAATAAGGATCATGATCATGCGTTTGTGGGAGTTGAGAGGAAAAATTGCTAATATTTTGGAAGGGGACAAGCTTCCAGAAGTGGTACAACAGGTGGTCAACAGGAGTAGAAATCTTTCACATCTATCTGTTGAGAAATCTTCCTTGTGGGGTGCTGAAGTTAGAGATACAAAGAGTGGCAAGAGGCATGTGGTAAATACTGAGTTGCATGAGTGCACTTGCCAAGAGTAGCAACACACTGGAAAACCATGTGAGCATTCCATACTTTTTTTGGCATCTAAACCCAGGTTAAATATGCACCCATATTTGCATGAGTATTATTCAGTACAAAAATTCAAAGCTGCATATGCAAGTCCAATTCCTGCACTGACTGACCAATCTCAATGGCCTGAGGTGGAAATAGAATTTACCTTGTGTACCCCTGTCACTAGAAGAAAGGCTGGGAGGCCAAAACAGAGCAGATTCAAAGCTTGGTTTGAGAAAGGTGGTTGTAGTAAGAAGGGGAAAAAGGAAAAGGAAAAGAATGATAAGCCCAAAAGGGCTCAAAAAGGTAACAAAAATAGGTGCAAGTTGTGTGAGGTACTTGGGCACAGAGTTGGTTCATCCAAATGCATCTACACTCCTCATAGGCCAAAGTATGTTTATGTTACTGTTTTTGCAAGTTTTTGATTTTGCTACTTGTTCTAGTATCTAACCAAGTGAAATGCTTTACTTTTTAGGAGGAAGCGTGCAGAAAAAGCCCCACCTCTTGTTGTTGAACAGTGCTGGCCAGTGAAAAAAGCAAGACTCAATGGCTTTAGAAGGAAGAGCACTAAGCAGATAATGTTTGGGGACAAAGATATGGAGCAAATTGAAACTGTTACTGCTGAACATGAGCTAAGTGTTTCTGTTTTGGACGATGTGATGCATACTGAATCTGTTTTGCAGGCGCTAGGGCAATCTGAAACTGTTGCAGATGAAGCAACTGTTGTGCTACCATGCGAATCTGCTTTGACAGCTGTGTTGCCATGTTTGGAGGTTGTGCTGCCAAGTGTTGAGTTGCAAACTGAAGTAGTTGAACAATGTGTGCCATCTACTCAAGCTGCAGAAGTGCAAACTGAAGAAGTGGGACATGGTGAGGGGCAAAAGTTGAGGGGGCCTAGTGGAGTTGGCAACAAAACCATCAGCATCAACAAACTATGCGCCGTGGAACCAAACGGTGGAAAAAAGGAGAAGAAATCGAATGGTAGAAAGAAGCAAAAGAAATAGAGTCGAAATCATTCAAATTTGATGTGAAAACTTATGTTTGTTGTCATTTGATGTGAAAACTTATGTTCTTTCATGTGAAAACTTATGTTCTATGATGTTGATTTGACTTGAAATAAAATTCAAATTTGAACCGACATTCAAATTTGAACCTATCTCCAATATTTTTGGAGTTCATTTGTTTGTTCTGTGATGTTGCCTTGTTTTATGTACTACTATGCACTTTAGTTCATAAATCCAACCCTTTTTGTGAAGTCCAACTCATAGTTACTGAAAATGTTGTCCAAACAGGCTCCAAAGTAAGGGAAAACGACCCCATTTCTAAGCAAGTTTTTTTCGACCTTCTCAAAATCACAAAAAAGATTTTCTTAGCTTATATTATACCTATATAGGATCAATACGAAGTCTCACCTTTTTTTGAATAAGTATTCATATTATTAATTTATTTTTGAAAAAACACCCTTTAATACTAAGTCAGCAATAAAACAAGTTTAAAAATTTAAAATGCAAAAATAACTTCAGATCCTCCTTAGTCACTCCAAAATGAAGCTAAGGTGAGGTTTTTTCTATTTTTGCATTTTCAAAACCTCAAACCCTCTTCTCACTCCTTTGAACTCTATGCAACCTCTGTCGAGATAGTCCAATTTGTGAAGGTTTTTTCATGCAAAGATCATTAAATCAAGTTTATCATTTTATATCATAACTATGTAACATAACAAGACTATATGCGCAGGTTTTTCATTTTTTAGATTTTTTTTGAATTAGTTATACACATTTGAATGTTCGGTCAAACCTTTCAAAACCCCGTTGACTGCCTCCAAAACCCCGTAACCCTAGCGCCAAACGTCCACCATCGATCTAACCCTAACGCCAAACTGCGGCCATCGGATAGGCCTTCTAGAAGGATTCCGCGGGGGCGATCCGTGGGAGCCCTGATTCTCCAATCTTATTGGCCACCGTTTTTTCTCTCTGTTCGAACAGATAAGGTTGAGCGGGGGAGCATCTCAGTGACCGTTGGGCCGAGCGGATCGGGCCCGGCAGAGCCTAGCGTGCGTGCGCACGGCCGTCGAGAGGGGGGGATGGGCTGCATGCGAGAGGGTCAATGACATGTGGGGCCATCCCTGTCCCATGCATGCCATGCAACGTCGCAGCCTAGCTATTCTGTGCTCGTGAACGCACGGCCGTGGAGAGGGGGGGATGGGCTGCATGCGAGAGGGTCAATGACATGTGGGCCATCCCTGTCCCATGCATGCCATGCAACGTTGCAGCCTAGCTATTCTGTGCTCGTGAACGCTGTGACACAGCCTAGCCATTTGCATCCGGGCTTGCATGCACGCATCGACGCAGTAAAGCGGGCAGTGGCAGGGGCGCATCGTATAGGTACGTCGCATCTAAGCCATTTTAACAAATGCATGTTTGAACCTGAGACGAACGCGTCGGTGGTGCAGCTCCTTTTTCAGTGTGACGCGCGGATGAACGGGCTTGTTTCCCACGCGGCGTCACCGCCGATGCAACGCCGATGCAAGTGCATGAAACGATGCATCTCGCCTGTGCCGCCCGTGCCTCTTTGGATGCTCTGCCCGCCGTTTTTGAATTAATGCCCGCAATTACTTATGCCAGTACGAACGGAGAAGAGAAAATGATCGAGAAGGCACCGTGTACACATTGACCACGGCTGCAACGCGGCTATAAAAGGGCACCATTTCCTCATCCCTCTCACACTCATCTCTCAAGCCTCCTCCGCTTCTTCTTTTCGAGCCAAATCCACCACTCGAGCCACCATGCAGTTCAACGGCCCTACCTACCGTCGTACGCGCACCGTGCCGGAGAGGGAGTACCCGGCCGGAGTCATCGTCGAGAATAGCCTGAGGGTGTGGGCCATCTCAAGGTGGAGGGGCCCTAGAGAGCTGGCTCGCTTCTTCCTCCAAGCCGGCTACCGCCACCTCCCTCCGGGCACTCCGCCCATGTTCCACCTCCATGACCAGTACGATGGCAATGCCAACGGCTTCCCCATCGGCCTCTACGTCACCTTCACCAACCCCTACGACGCTCACCACCTCCTCGGCGAGGTGCTCTGGTGTGGATGCGAGTTTATCGCGTTCACGACCTACAACATCTTCACCAACTTCCACCACATCTTCCCTCACCCCAACGGCATGCACACCCTCCCCTACCAGATGCCGGAGAACGACGAGTGAGGGGCGCCGGCTAAGGAGGAGGGGCAGAGGAGGGGCGCCCAAGGAGGAGGGGCCAAGGAGTTGTTCGAGTGCGAGTCTTTCTGTCTAACTAGCATGTGTTTGTGTTGGTTCGGGCGTGTGTGCCCGGGTCTTCTATCTATCTAGTTTTAATTATTTTCCTTTCATGTTTTATGAACTATATATTGTAAGGGGATGCCCCTCTATATGTTCTATCTATCTATGCTACTAGGGTACCCGATGCCCCTCTATTGTGCTATCTATTAATGTTTTTTCGGGCCTAAAGTTTCTCCATTGCATTTTATTTATGTGGCCATGTAAACTAAAAAATGCACTAAAACATGATCCAATCATATAAGTTGTTGTTAGCACGTGTCTAGTTAATTATCTTCCTTTTATGTTTTATGCACTATATGTTGTAAGGGGATGCCCCTCTATGTTGTAAGGAGATGCTACTAGGGGCACACTAGATGTCTTCTTTTTTTGAGAGGGGCACAACCTTTTTCGGTAGAAACACACGAGTAAAAACTTTGAAAACACCATAGCACAAATCAAACAAATTTAAAAATGATGCTTGGTTGAAATAAACTAGAACCAAACAATTCCAACTTTTTTGGTTCACAAAGACTGCAAGTTAGACTGCTAACTAGAACCAACCTTTTGTTTTAGCAGAAACAACACGGGACCCTACCATCGGACACGATAGCTTATGCATAAAAATAGCTCAAATAATTATCAGATGAGTTATCTCAAAAAAGGTGACTGCAGAAAATTTAAAATTTGTGAAATAACCTAAAGCCGAAAAGATATATCGATGTCAATGACCGTGTGCACTTTTTTTGCACTAGCTACACTTCTTTATCAATGGGCCTGGATATGTTCTATTCGGCCCTGCCTAACTTCTATATGGGCCTGGCCTTTTCGGGCAACTGTGGACGGACTTTTTTTTTTCTTTTCTCCCTCTACCACTGAAACTGAAACTGACGACGAACTGAAGAACTGAAAAAAGGGGCCGAAACAGAGTGGAGAAGACATGTCGAATTCGTACAGCGCAACACTTTTATTCAAATATCCATATCATTACGATTACAAATCATACCCAATCTACTCACTTACGACTAATTATCATCACATAAACAAATGCGAGAGCAATTACACAAACATAAAAAAGTCCGGCCATCAGCCCCATCAAATTGCCCTGCTTCTGCAACTCGATGAGTTTCTTCATCTGCTTGTTCAGCTTCTTCAGCTCTGCCGTCACTCCTGCATCCCCCACAGTAGCACCAATGGAATGGGCGGATCCAGGGGCCCCAGATCCAGACGCGCCCGATCCAAACTTGCCCAACTTCTCCGCCTCCAACGGTAAATCGAGCTCTCCTGATGCACCCTCCAGTTGAATCCGCTCTATGTACTCATCTAGCCACTCAAAATGGGTGCATTGCTTCAATTTCTGAAATCGGAAAGATGAACCCTAAATCCCAAATCCAATGAAAAATGGGCACATATGAAATTGGGAGACAAAAACCAAAATTGGCATATTGAGAAGTAAAATCTCACATTTCCCTGCTCTGGTTTGCTCTCGCATTTCACGAATTCCCGCCCAAGGTTGCCATTCTTGTCGGTCGTTGTGACTAGCCGCTTCAGGGGTGCGATACGTGGGCATGCAGGGCACCTTGTCATGGGCACTGCGCCATAGCGCGGCCATGAGCGGCGGGAGGCTGAAGCGGAGCTCGACATTGCTAGGTCGCGGCCCGGAACGGCGTTGCTGCGCGTCGTCGCCGGAGAAGAAGAAGGGCGGAAGAACGGGCCAACAACGGTCGGGGAGGGGGGAGGATGGGCTCGGGTGCTGCACGGCTCGGGGCACGGCTCGGTGTCCTCTTGTACCAATGCTGACCTGGATAAGTTAGTGGGTCCCACGCTGTGGGTCCCGCTCACCTGACCAATGCGGGCTGAGTTGGATAAGTTAGTGGGTCCCACGATGTGGGTCCTACTCACCTGATTCGAGTTTTAAACATGTGTCTTTGGATTAGGCAGCAGTGTCGCATGGGAGCTATTTTTTCCAACGCAGATGTCGCATGAGAGCTATTACAACCAACGACGTCGCATGAGAGACAATTCACACCAACGACGTCGCATGGGAGCTATTCGCCCGGAAATTAGTGATTTGCTTGAAGGAAGCAATTTTCTTTTTGTACGTATCAAAGTTATCAGTAGAAGCAGCCTTTTGAAAGTTAAAAATCTCGCTACCCATGCCAGCAAGCAACCGAAGAAACAACGTCAGAACACACATCGGAGGGATGATCTAGGCTAGGCAGGAAGCTAACAACACGACGCGGCATGGCACACCTCACATATGATTACCAATTAGCGTGAACATGTGGTACCTCCGGCTGTGTTCCCGGACGCACTTGCGGCGGTCGTCGTCGAGCAGAGGCCAGACTTGGCCATGTCAAATGGTGTACAACAAGATAGTTGCCTTTTGTTTAGCAGGGAATTGCCAAGGACGCTAAAAGGTCAACTGACGGGCAGTGATTTTTTTTTTAAACAAGTCAAAACTGACCGGCAGTGCATTGTGTAGGCTGAACTGCTGGGGAGTGGCCAACAAACCGATAATTCGCGATAAGAGACATAGTCAGAGTTATTTTTCTCTGTGAGACTAGACAGAGTTCATATATGTGACCTCTGAAAGGAAGAAGATCCAAGGACAACATTTTCAACGCTATCATTTCTTTGTTTGTACAAGGTGAAACCAAATCACGTACATATATCTACCTTTCTCTTTCGATGAGAGAACCTCAATTCTAACTTTGCATAAAAAGGTACACAACGGACCACTCCATCTGTGGACGGTTCATTCTGCAGGCATGCGCTAGGGTAGTTGTACCGCTTCTTGGATGAGCGGCACTACCGGCCCTAGCACCGTTCCAATCACTGCTCGAGGGGTGATGCCCTTGGGTTAGGCAACGATACGCGGGCGGTGGATGGCCAGTTATTCCGGATATTCGATAAAAACCTGTATAACTTGGGCGGTTGTATCACTTAGGACTCTGCCTGTTGGGCGGTTGAACCGGCCCAAGCACCGTTGAGGGGTGATTTACCTCGGTGTTGGGCGCCACACTTGTACGCTTGTGTATGTCGGTTATTAAAGTAACTAGATAATTGCCCGTGCGTTGCAACGGAAGTGCAAAAATTCTAGTAGATTAGCCGGTGACTGCACGCCTATTATTATTACATTGATAAGCTAAAATCTAAGCGAATTTTTGTATGCAACCGCCATGATTTACCTCTCATCTTATTTTTAAGAACTTGTTTTGTAAGAACTTGTAAAAAAATATGTTTATATTTTGGTAGTTTATATTTTGGTAAACAAATAAAATGTGGAACAAGAACAACTTGTTAAGAATCAAACGACGTATCCCTACTGAACTGTCATGGCGAGCCTCATTAGGATTAGCGTAAATACAGTTATTAGTGTCCAAAGCGCCGTACGGACGCCTTCTCGATGCCGAACAGGCACCTCCTGTAACAGGCGCCTCAAATTGAGGCACGAATCCTTGTATATAAAGGGCTTTGCCCAACTATCAATGTCACAAGTTTTTCCATCAAATCTTTACACGTTATCAGCCACGCTAGCCTCGACCAACAGAGCACGAACAAGAAGAGACGAGAAGGTGAGATGGCAGGGATGAACCTGCATAGAATCGCCTCTGCCCTTGTTCGATTCATTGGACGGGAGATCCGTCGATCTGCCAGATGCCACAGTGCTGGTGTTCCTCGCCATTGGGGCCCAGGCAACGGCCGCCATGGTCGTCAGGATCACCCTGGCCCTGCCGCCGCAGAGCAGGCAGGACCAAGAAACCCATCTGCCACCGTCCACCACGCCTACCAGGCACCCCCGATGCCGGCCTTCGTCGCTCCGCAAATGGACTGGGCTCCCGCCAACGCAGCAGCCCCGTTCCTGGGAGAGGAGGACTTCTTCGACGCCGCTCAGGCCCCGCCACCGCCGGGGATCTTCTTCGGCAACGGCATGGACGCAGGCGTGGCCTTCTGTCCGGTGCACGGATACGGCCCTTGCCCTGCCCGCGAGTTCTGCCCCGTGCACGGGTACGACCCGTGCCCTCCACCGCCGGCCACTCCACCACCGGAACCGGAGGTCATCGACGAGTCGCTCGCCTACGCGGATCTCCCAACGCCGACGCCCGCCGACGAAGACGAGGAGCACTTCGCCCCTCCAGGCTATGGCCCTGTGCCCGCCATGATGGAGTGGGAGGTGACGCCGAACGAAGAGGAGGAGCAGTGGCTCAACTCCGTTGTGAAGCAGGAGCCAACCACGCCGGCAGAGACCGACGAACCGGCGCCACCATCCCCGACCTCAACACTGCCACCGACATGAACATCGAGGACGCGGCTTCGTCTTCCATGGCCCCAGCATCTCCGCCGCCTCCGCCCCCGGCAAGCCCGCGAACGCCTCCACCGGCGGCTCGCCGGATCCTTCGCCGTTTCGCGGCGGCGCTGGAGCAGCACCGCCCCGGCCTCCGCTCCGCTCCTGGGCCCCTGCAGGCCTCCACCTCCCCGGCTACGCTGCGGGGGGGCGTCCTCCTCCTGAAGATCGCCGGCGCTGGGCGCCATCGGCGGCGGCCGGCGGGATCCCGTGGAGGTGGCGGTGGAATGGGGGAAATTGACCCCAACCGCCCCACCTCCCAGTCCCCCTTATCCGCTCAATGTCTCCATCAGCGGCGCCGGCATGGGCCTGGGCCGAAAGGCCTCGTGGGCTGTGGCCCATGTTGCAACGACCAGAAAAAAAACCCAACGGGTTATAGGCTAGATTGCAGAAAAATCCTTATATTATCGGGATTTCGTGCATTAGTCCAACTACAAGTACTAATTTAGTGCTTGTCATGTTTTAGCCCCGTAAATTTGGGAATTCGCAGATAGGTTCAACTACTAGTGCTGTAATTAAGTACTTGTCATGTTTTAGACCTTGTATCTCGATGTGATTATATATTGTACTCAATTAAGTTGTGTATTGATGTTTAGACCATATTATTTCTATAAATCATTATATGGTCAATGTGTTTGCAATTTGCAATCCCTATAACATGTACAAATGGTACAATAATATTATTTTGCAATTAAAAATCATTTATTTTTGCAACTCAAATATTAATTCGCCATCAATTAAGTCCAAAAATGCCTATGTAGCACAAAAATAGAATTAATTCGAATAGAATTAATATGCAAATATTTATATAATCCAAACAAAGTTCAAGTCTTTACTTGAATTCACAACAATTGCAAAATTTATTACAACATGACCATGATGATTTTAATTTACATACAAGTAAGTTGATCGAATATCTGGTTCTCAATCTTGTAGGACAAAATGACCGTCAAAGAATTTGAAGAGCTTGGGCTCGACGCACACAACTATCCTACATGGGCTATGTATGTTAAAATCAGTCTTTCATCCCGTGGAATTGCAGCTGCACTCATACCTCCTGCAGACCCTCCCCAAGAGGGAATTGCAGCTGCACTCATACCTCCTGAGTACCGGGGGGTTACCAGAACCCCCCGGGGAGTATATTGGGCCTAATGGGCCTTAGTGGGAGAAGAGGAGGGGCGGCCAGGGCAGCCGCGCGCCCCCTCCCTCTCTAGTCCGAATTGGACAAGGAGGGGGGGCGGCGCCCCCCTTTCCTTCTCTTCCTCTTTCTCCCTTCCTTCCCTTCTCCTACTCCTACAAGGAAAGGAGGAGTCCTACTCCCGGTGGGAGTAGGACTCCCCCCTTGGTGGGCCCTCCTCCTGGCCGGCCGCCTCCCCCCTTGCTCCTTTATATACGGGGGCTGGGGGCACCTCTAGACACACAAGTTGATCTGTTGATCTCTCCCAGCCGTGTGCGGTGCCCCCTTCCACCATATTCCCCTCGGCCATATCGTAGCGGTGCTTAGGCGAAGCCCTGCGTCGGTAGAAACATCATCACCGTCATCACGCCGTCGTGCTGACGAAACTCTCCCGTGAAGCTGAACGTGTGCTGAACTCGGAGGTGTCGTACGTTCGGTACTTGGATCGGTCGGATCGTGAAGACGTACGACTACATCAACCGCGTTGTGCTAACGCTTCCGCTTTCGGTCTACGAGGGTACGTGGACTAACTCTCCCCGCTCGTTGCTATGCATCATCATGATCTTGCGTGTGCGTAGGAATTTTTTTGAAATTACTACGTTCCCCAACAGTGGCATCCGAGCCAGGTTTATGCGTAGATGTTATATGCACGAGTAGAACACAAGTGAGTTGTGGGCGATACAAGTCATACTGCTTACCAGCATGTCATACTTTGGTTCGGCGGTATTGTTGGATGAAGCGGCCCGGACCGACATTACGCGTACGCTTACGCGAGACTGGTTCTACCGACGTGCTTTGCACACAGGTGGCTGGCGGGTGTCAGTTTCTCCAACTTAGTTGATTCGAGTGTGGCTATGCCCGGTCCTTGTGAAGGTTAAAACAGCAGTAACTTGACGAAATATCGTTGTGGTTTTGATGCGTAGGTAAGAACGGTTCTTGCTCAGCCCATAGCAGCCACGTAAAACTTGCAACAACAAAGTAGAGGACGTCTAACTTGTTTTTGCAGGGCATGTTGTCATGTGATATGGTCAAGACATGATGCTAAATTTTATTGTATGTGATGATCATGTTTTGTAACAAAGTTATCGGCAACTGGCAGGAGCCATATGGTTGTCGCTTTATTGTATGCAATGCAATCGCCCTGTAATTGCTTTACTTTATCACTAAGCGGTAGCGATAGTCGTAGTAGCAATAGTGGGCGAGACGACAACGATGCTACAATGGAGATCAAGGTGTCGCGCCGATGACGATGGTGATCATGATGGTGCCTTGGAGATGGAGATCAAAGGCACAAGATGATGGTGGACATATCATATCACTTATATTGATTGCATGTGATGTTTATCTTTTATGCATCTTATTTTGCTTTGATTGAGGGTAGCATTATAAGATGATCTCTCACTAAATTTCAAGGTATAAGTGTTCTCCCTGAGTATGCACCGTTGCGAAAGTTCTTCGTGCCGAGACACCACGTGATGATCGGGTGTGATAAGCTCTACGTTCAAATACAATGGGTGTAAGACAGTTTTGCACACGCAGAATACTCAGGTTAAACTTGACGAGCCTAGCATATGCAGATATGGCCTCGGAACACTGAGACCGAAAGGTCGAGCGTGAATCATATAGTAGATATGATCAACCTAGTGATGTTCACCATTGAAAACTACTCCGTCTCACGTGATGATCGGACATGGTTTAGTTGATTTGGATCACGTGATCACTTAGATGATTAGAGGGATGTCTATCTAAGTGGGAGTTCTTAAGTAATATGATTAATTGAACTTTAATTTATCATGAACTTAGTCCTGAAAGTATTTTGCAAATAATGTTGTAGATCAATAGCTCGCGTTGTTGCTTCCCTATGTTTTATATGTGTTCCTAGAGAAAAACTAAGTTGAAAGATGTTAGTAGCAATGATGCGGACTGGGTCCGTGATCTGAGGTTTATCCTCATTGCTGCACAGAAGAATTATGTCCTTGATGCACCGCTAGGTGACAGACCTATTGCAGGAGCAGATGCAGACGTTATGAACGTTTGGCTAGCTCAATATGATGACTACTTGATAGTTTAGTGCACCATGCTTAACGGCTTAGAATCGGGACTTCAAAGACGTTTTGAACGTCATGGACCATATGAGATGTTCCAGGAGTTGAAGTTAATATTTCAAGCAAATACCCGAGTTGAGAGATATGAAGTCTCCAACAAGTTCTATAGCTAAAAGATGGAGGAGAATTGCTCAACTAGTGAGCATGTGCTCAGATTGTCTGGGTAGTACAATCGCTTGAATCATGTGGGAGTTAATCTTCCAGATAAGATAGTGATTGACAGAGTTCTCTAGTCACCATCACCAAGTTACTGGAACTTCGTGATGAACTATAGTATGCAAGGGATGACGAAACGTTTCCCAAGCTTTTCATGATGATGAAATCGATGAAGGTAGAAATCAAGAAAGAGCATCAAGTGTTGATGATTAACAAGACCACTAGTTTCAAGAAAAGGGCAAAGGGAAAGAAAGGGAACTTCAAGCAGAATGGCAAGCAAGTTGTCACTCCCGTGAAAGATCCCAAAGCTGGACCAAAGCCTGAAACTGAGTGCTTCTACTGCAAAGGAAATGGTCACTAGAAGCGGAAATACCCTGAATATTGGTAGATAACAAGGATGGCAAAGTGAAAAAGGGTATATTTGATATACAGGTTATTAATATGTGTACCTTACTAGTGTTTATAGTAACCCCTGGGTATTTGATACTTGTTCGGTTGCTAAGATTAGTAACTCGAAACAGGAGTTACAGAATAAACAGAGACTGGTTGAGGGTGAAGTGACGATGTGTGTTGGAAGTAGTTCCAAGATTGATATGATCATCATCGCACACTCCCTATACTTTCGGGATTAGTGTTAAACCTAAATAAATGTTATTTGGCGTTTGCGTTGAGCATGAACATGATTTGATCATGTTTGTTGCAATACGGTTATTCATTTAAAGTCAGAGAATAATTGTTGTTCTGTTTACATGAATAAAACCTTCGATGGTCATACACCCAATGAAAATAGTTTGTTGGATCTCGACCGTAGTGATACACATATTCATAATATTGATGCCAAAAGATGCAAAGTTGATAATGATAGTGCAACTTATTTGTGGCACTGCCGTTTAGGGTCATATCAGTGTAAAACGCATGAAGAAACTCCGTAAAGATGGATTTTTGGAATCACTTGGTTATGAATCATTTGATGCTTGCGAACCGTGCCTTTTGGGCAAGATGACTAAAACTCCGTTCTCCGGAACAATGGAACGAGCTACTGACTTGTTGAAAATAATACATACCGATGTATGCGGTCCAATGAGTGTTGATGCTCGTGGGGGGTATCATTATTTTCTGACCTTCACAGATGATTTGAGCAGATATGAGTATATCTACTTAATGAAGTACAAGTCTGAAACATTTGAAAAGTTCAAAGAATTTCAGAGTGAAGTGGAGAATCATCGTAACAAGAAAATAAAGTTTCTACAATCTGATCGTAGAGGAGAATATTTGAGTTACGAGTTTGGCCTTCATTTAGAAACAATGTGGAATAGTTTCACAGCTCACGCCACATGGAACACCACAGCGTAATGGTGTGTCTGAACATCGTAACCGCACTTTATTGGATATGGTGTGATCTATGATGTATCTTACCGATTTACCACTATTGTTTTGGGGTTATGCATTATAGACAACTGCATTCACTTTAAATAGGACACCGTCAAAATTCGTTGAGACGACGCCTTATGAACTGTGGTTTGGCAAGAAACCAAAGTTGTCGTTTCTTAAAGTTTGGGGCTGCGATGCTTATGTGAAAAAGTTTCAACCTGATAAGCTCGAACCCAAATCGGAGAAGTGTGTCTTCATAGAATACCCAAAGGAAACTGTTGGGTACACCTTCTATCACAGATCCAAAAGCAAGATATTCGTTGCTAAGATGGATCCTTTCTAAAGAAGGAGTTTCTCTCGAAAGAAGTGAGTGGGAGGAAAGTAGAGCTTGATAAGGTAATTGTACCTTCTCCCGAATTGGAAAGTAGTTCATCACACAAATCAGTTCCAGTGATTCCTACACCAATTAGTGAGGAAGCGAATGATGATGATCATGAAACTTCAGATTAAGTTACTACAGAACCTCGTAGGTCTTCCAAAGTACAGTCCGCACCAGAGTGGTATGGTAATCCTATTTTGGAAGTCATGTTACTAGACCGTGATGAACCTACGAACTATGAGGAAGCGATGATGAGCCCAGATTCCCCGAAATGGCTTGAAGGCCATGAAATCTGAGATGGGATCCATGTATGAGAACAAAGTGTGGACTTTGGTGGACTTGCCCGATGATCGGCAAGCCATAGAAAATAAATGGATCTTCAAGAGGAATACAGAGGCTGATAGTAGTGTTACTATCTACAAAGCTCGACTTGTCACAAAAAGTTTTTCGACAAGTTCAAGGTGTTGAATACGATGAGATTTTCTCACTCGTGTTGAAGCTTAAGTTTGTCCGAATCATGTTAGCAATTGCCACATTTTATGAAATCTGGCAAATGAATGTCAAAACTGCATTTCTTAATGGATTTATTAAAGAAGAGTTGTATATGATGCAACCAAAAGGTTTTTTCAATCCTAAAGGTGCTAACAAAATGTGCAAGCTCAAGCGATCCATCTATGGACTGGTGTAAGCATCTCGGAGTTGGAAAATACGCTTTGATGAGTTGATCAAAGCATATGGTTTTATACAGACTTTTGGAGAAGCCTGTATTTACAAGAAAGTGAGTGGGAGCTCTGTAGCATTTCTAAAACTATATGTAGATGACATATTGTTGATTGGAAATGATATAGAAATTCTGGATAGCATAAAAGGATGCTTGAATAAGAGTTTTTCAAAGAAAGACCTCGGCGAAGCTGCTTACACATTGAGCATCAGGATCTATAGAGATAGATCAAGACGCTTGATAAGATTTTTCAATGAGTACATACCTTGATAAGATTTTGAAGTAGTTCAAAATGGAACAGTCAAAGAAGGAGTTCTTGCCTGTGTTACAAGGTGTGAAGTTGAGTAAGACTCAAAACCCGACCTTGGCAGAAAATAGAAAGAGAATGAAAAGTCATTCCCTATGCCTCAGTCATAGGTTCTATAAAGTATGCTATGTTGTGTACCAGACCTATTGTATACCTTGGTCTGAGTTTGGCAAGGGAGTACAATTTTGATCTAGGAGTAGATCACTGGACAGCAATCAAGATTATCCTTAGTGAGGACTAAGGAAATATTTCTCGATTATGGAGCTGATAAAAGAGCTCGTCGTAAAGAGTTATGTCGATGCAAGTTTTGACATTGATCCAGATGACTCTAAGTCTCAATCTGGATACATATTGAAAGTGGGAGCAATTAGCTAGAGTAGCTCCATGCAGAGCATTGTAGACATAGAAATTTGCAAAATACTAACGGATCTGAATATGGCAGACTCGTTGACTATACTTCTCTCACAAGCAAAACATGATCACACCTTAGTACTCTTTGGGTGTTAATCACATGACGATGTGAACTACGATTACTGACTCTAGTAAACCCTTTGAGTGTTGGTCACATGGCGATGTGAACTATGGGTGTTAATCACATGGTGATGTGAACTATTGGTGTTGAATCACATGGCGATGTGAACTAGATTATTGACTCTAGTGCAAGTGGGAGACTGAAGGAAATATGCCCTAGAGGCAATAATAAAGTATTATTTATTTTCTTATTTCATGATAAATGTTTATTATTCATGCTAGAATTGTATTAACCGGAAACTTAGTACATGTGTGAATACATAGACAAAACAAAGTGTCACTAGTATGCCTCTACTTGACTAGCTTGTTGAATCAAAGATGATTAAGTTTCCTAGCCATAGACATGAGTTGTCATTTGATTAACGGGATCACATCATTAGAGAATGATGTGATTGACTTGACCCATTCCGTTAGCTTAGCACTTGATCGTTTAGTATGTTGCTATTGCTTTCTTCATGACTTATACATGTTCCTATGACTATGAGATTATGCAACTCCCGTTTACCGGTGGAACACTTTGTGTGCTACCAAACGTCACAACATAACTGGGTGATTGTAAAGGTGCTCTACTGGTGTCTCCGAAGGTACTTGTTGAGTTGGCGTATTTCGAGATTAGGATTTGTCACTCCGATTGTCGGAGAGGTATCTCTGGGCCCTCTCGGTAATGCACATCACTATAAGCCTTGCAAGCAATGTGACTAATGAGTTAGTTGCGGGATGATGTATTATGTAACGAGTAAAGAGACTTGCCGGTAACGAGATTGAACTAGGTATTGAGATACGGACGATCGAATCTCAGGCAAGTAACATACCGATGACAAAGGGAACAACGTATGTTGTTATGCGGTTTGACCGATAAAGATCTTCGTAGAATATGTGGGAACCAATATGAGCATCTAGGTTCCGCTATTGGTTATTGACCAGAGACGTGTCTCGGTCATGTCTACATAGTTCTCGAACCCGTAGGGTCCGCACGCTTAAAGTTCGGTGACGATCGGTATTATGAGTTTTTGTGTTTTGATGTACCAAAGGTAGTTCGGAGTCTCAGATATGATCACGGACATGACGAGGAGTCTTGAAATGGTCGAGACGTAAAGATTGATATATTGGACGACTATGTTCGGACACCGGAAGTGTTTCGGGAGGTTTCGGACATTTACCTGAGTACCGGGGGGTTACCGGAACCCCCCGGGGAGTATATTGGGCCTAATGGGCCTTAGTGGGAAAAGAGGAGGGGCGTCCAGGGCAGCCGCGCCCCCTCCCCCTCTAGTCCGAATTGGACAAGGAGGGGGGCGGCGCCCCCCTTTCCTTCTCTTCCTCTCTCCCTTCCTTCCCTTCTCCTACTCCTACAAGGAAAGGAGGAGTCCTACTCCCGGTGGGAGTAGGACTCCCCCCTTGGCGCGCCCTCCTCCTGGCCGGCCGCCTCCCCCCTTGCTCCTTTATATACGGGGGCAAGGGGCACCTCTAGACACACAAGTTGATCTGTTGATCTCTCCCAGCCGTGTGCGGTGCCCCCCTCCACCATATTCCACCTCGGTCATATCGTAGTGGTGCTTAGGCAAAGCCCTGCGTCGGTAGCAACATCATCACCGTCATCATGCCGTCGTGCTGACGAAACTCTCCCGTGAGGCTCTGTTGGATCGGAGTTCGCGGGACGTCATCGAGCTGAACGTGTGCTGAACTCGGAGGTGCGGTACGTTCGGTACTTGGATCGGTCGGATCGTGAAGACGTATGACTACATCAACCACGTTGTGCTAACGCTTCCGCTTTCGGTCTACGAGGGTACGTGGACTAACTCTCCCTGCTCGTTGCTATGCATCACCATGATCTTGCGTGTGCGTAGGAATTTTTTTGAAATTACTACGTTCCCCAACAAGCCTTTGCTTGTTGCAATTTGCCTCAAAAGCTTGGATTCAGAATCTATAATAAGATTTGGTTCTGCCTTGGAATTCCTTATCTCCTTTCACTTGTATTTACAGTACAAATGTTATAAATTTAGTGCTTCTTGAACATGGCCAGGGCAATGGATAAAATCTAGATGCTAAGTTGACTTTTTTCCTGTAGATTTGCTTATCGTGAAGACGCTTGCAAGGATGCGGCGGGAGAAGATCATTTGGAGAGATAGGATGCCACAGTTTGGTCTTTCTATGCATTTTGGTTTGCTTGTAAATGTGTTTGCACTAGCTGGGAATAAATAACTTGGCAAGAACTGTACGTGTCTGGATGTGCTCTAATGCTCCTGGTTTACTATAAATCTTGGATTTGTAATGATGTGTAATGCATAAAATGAAATTTGGGGATTTTTTTTAATCCATAATTAGTTAGTAGTAGCGTTGGGGAAAAATCATGCGCTACTAGTATCTAGATACTAGTAGCGTGTGTTACTATAGGAGCGCTACTAGTATCTAGATACTAGTAGCGTGTGTTGCTAGAGAAGCGCTGCTAGTATCTAGATACTGGTAGCGTGTGTTGCTAGAGAAGCGCTACTACTACTTATTAGTAGTAGCATGGGTTTACCCACGCTACTACTAACTATTAGCTGTAGCGCGATAGTAGTAGCGCGTGTTCCCGCGCTACTACTAACCAGTTTTCTAGTGCTACTAGTAGCCTTTTCCCTAGTAGTGTGTGTTTATGTTCATCATGTGGATAAAGAGGCCTTTTTGAAAGGCAATGTTGAGCCGGACCCGGACGAGCTTGACATGGTGTTTGAGAGTAGTCCTAGCTATGTGGATGTCTTGGAACAAGTGAGGAAGGATTTGAATTGGATGGACCGAAGTGACGTTGTTGAGTTGGAGGGAATGCATAATGTTGGTTTTGGAATGCACATCCGTTGAAAGACAATGCGTGTGAACTCCGAGCAACGTTGGGCTGCATACAGGGTGACGGTTGTCGAATCACTAGACAAGGCTCTTGAGTTATTTGCCTCCAAGAAGGTTGAGTCTAGTTTGCATTTGGACATGAACCGGAACCCCTCCCCGTTGGTTGCTAGTACTCCCCCACCCATGAACCAAGATTAAATGAGTGAACCTCATTTGGCGCAACAAGTTTGGCCAACATTGAGCCTGATTTCAAAGAACCAAAATGAAGCTTTTCAAGAGGAGAATGATGAGTACGAGGACGATGACAACCAAGTTGATCTCCATGACAACAAAGTGGGTGATCCCGACAAATATCATGTGCAAGAGACAATGGAACAATCCATCCCGTTTTCCCGTTCATATGCATTGGACTTGGATGACGATGGTCCCAATGATGAAGTTGTTGAGGAGGGATTCACGGCGAAGGAGGTCGAAGCATTTAAGAAGGTATTCCGGCGGGATCCAAAGACACTATTGTTCAAGGATCTTAGTCTTGCGAATGAAGCCGTTGTAGATGGTGGCAAATGTATATCTCTTGGAGCTAGGCCAAGTTCTCACCATGATTTGGAAGACGGCAAGAACGGGATATATCCTGGTTGTGAGTTTGGATCCTTCTTGGAATTGAAGATGTGGCTCGACAACTACTCGGTTACGCATTATCGTCCACATAGAGTGGCCAACCCGGACGTCAATGTGCGTTACACGGTTAAATGTGAAGTGCCAAGATGTCCATGGATTGTGCGTGCAAGGCCATGGAAAGGAGGTCCCACTTGGCGCATAGTGTGTTGTGTACCAAGTCACATGTGCCGACACAAGAATGCGGATGGCAAGCTTGTGTCCCAAGAACACAGACAACTCACGTCCGAGTTCATCGCTTATAGGTTTTCCAACCAAATATCCACACTTCCAACAATGAGCATTAAGAGTGTCATTGACCTTGTGAAAGCCATCTTTCATTACAAGGTGAAGTATGGCAAGGCTTGGAAGGCGAAGCAAGCTGCATTCAAGATGTTGTATGGCAATTGGGAGGAAGCATACAACCGACTCCCAAGGTTATTGTTAGCTATGGCCGCCACAAACCCAGGCATGGTTCACATGGTCGAGCCTCATGGGCACCAAACATTGATTCACAACGGGAGTACCGTCCGAGTATTTGGTCGTGCATTTTGGGCCTTTGAGCAATGCGTGAGGGCTTTTGAGCATTGTCGGCCCGTCATCACCATTGATGACACGTTCTTGACCGGACAATACAAGGGCACTATATTGGTTGTAATAGCAAGTGATGCCAATAACCAGGTGTTGCCTTTGGCTTTCGCTTTGGTTGAGGTGGAGAACAATGATAACTGAGAGTGGTTCTTGCGTCAATTGAGAACAAGGGTATTACCGGCTAAAGGGAAATTTGTGTCATATCGGATCACCATCCAGGAATTCTAAACGCGGTGGTGGTTGACATTCCCAGGCATGCAAAGTTGCACCATTGATGGTGCATGAGGCACTTTTGTGCAAACTTTTATAGGGCATGTGGTATCAAGGAGTTGGCCGACGATCTTCAAGATTGTTGTCTCGCTTTCGTCGACAAGCGGTTCGCCAACTTGTACAATGCATTGCTCACACACAAGAAGCTTGATCCCGGTGGTCTTGACTTTCTCGATAAGAACATTGTAGAAAGGAATAAGTGGGCACGTGCTTTCGATGAAGATGGCCGGAGGTACGGTTAAATGACAAGCAACATGGCAGAATGATTCAATAAGGTGCTCAAGGGTGTACGTGCATTACCCGTGACAGCAATAGTTCACTACACATTTGACAAGATGAATGCATACTTTTTAAAGTACTCAATGGAGACGGATAAACAGATTGCTGGTGAGAACAAGGAAAAGCACAAGTACAATTTCCCACCAAGGTTGAAGAATGATTAGAATTTAAATCACTAAAGGCAGACTCCCAAGAAGCTATACTATATGACGACAACGATTGGATGTATGACATGAAAGAGCCTGGAGGAACCACAAACGATGGCCACCAACACGGAGGCCGGGCTTTCAATGTCTCCCTAACATGGTGTGATTGCACTTGCATGAGGCCATCGTTGCTTCGTCTCCCATGTTCGCACTTGTTAAACGCATCTCGTGTTAGGAATGTGGACGTCAATCACCCTCTTACCGTGCGGGAGTCCGAGTTCTCAATCATGACGATAAAGAATACTGGGGCTCCCCGGTTTCAGCCATACTTGGACCAGTCACAATGGCCGGAGTATCATGGAGTTCAACTATGGCCGGACCCGGAATTGAAGGTCATCAGACGGGGAAGACGTATGACAAAGCGTCTTAGAGTTGACATGGACGGACGGGGCCATGGTGGCGATCGAGAATCCGGCACTGGCCAATTCCAAGAGCCTCTTGAGAAATCCCATTGTGGGGAATGCAATGATGGGGGACACAACACAAGAACTTGTAGCAAACCAAGAAAGAGATGAAAGAAAAATGATGCAAGCACAAGCCAAGAAAATGGTAGCCAACCAATCCAACCAAGTAGTAGCCAACCAAGCCAAACAAGTGCCCAAGTGCCAAACCAATCAAATCAACCAAGCCAACGAGGAACTAGGCAACAAAGAGGGAGTCAACTAGGTCTTAGAAGAGGCTGTGGTGTGGTAGAGGCCGGCGGGTGAGGCTGGAACAGACCAAACTGACAATACACGCGATGTGGCAAATGAAGCTCAACCTCCCAGTTGCATATCAGTGGGCACAGCATAAGCCAAAGATCCCTATCCCGCAAGCACATTGGGTTGAGGACAAACTCGTCGGTGAACCCTACTGTGTCATTGGCGCCATATGGCTGCCATTCCACCTATGAAATAGGACAACAACGCAACATTGATGACAAGTTTTCAGGCAAGCGTGATAAATGACTGATGTAATGTCCCCGTTACCTTCTCAGGCGTAATTGTGTCCAACTCAGCGATGTACTTTTGGTACATGAGATTGACATCGTTCGTCATCTCAGATACCACATCCCACTTGTAAGCCCAAGTGGGCGCCGTAAATCATCATCTCCATCCCAAGAATTAAACTTGACGCGGGCAGACGCTCCCAACTCCATACAGAAAGTAGAAGAAGATTACCACCAATGCATGCACTATCTGTGATCCTGCAACACACATCGTCCAGTTGCATATAAAAAAACAATGTTAACTTGACAGCAAGGTTGCATTGCTAATGAAGAAATGAATTGATAACTAAACAAACCAACTACCTGCCGGTACAAGTAGGCAAGAGTCGCTGAACCCCAGCTCCATCTGCTATCGAAGACGTATGGTCAACGCCTTCAGACACATCCATCAAGGGTTCTTGCCTGTGGCGTCAGGAAACAAAGTCCTCGAGATAACGTACCACATATAGACACGAGCATGTGTGTCTGGATCACATCATCAGTGGCATCCGCGGGGCAATGCGCAAAGTTTGCTTGAATCCACGTGAAAGCAGCTCCGACTGCTTTCCTTTCCTTCTTCTTCTTCTCTTGTCCCTCCTCTACATCAGCCTCAGCCTCGGTAGGAGCCATACCGATAAGAGCAATCACCTGTTGGCGCCACCCATCAGAATCGGTGCTCATACAGAGAGGCCTCCCATTGATAGGAAGACCGGTGATCAAGGAGACATCCTGGAGCATCACGGTCATCTCCCCAGTCCGAAGGTGGAAACTATGCGTCTCCGGCCTCCACCGATCAGCAAGAGAGGACACCAGTGGAGCGTTGAGGTTCGGCGTGGACCGGCTGACCAACTAAATCCACGGGAGGAGTCCTGCCTGCTAGATGTAGGGTGTGTACCGCTCATCGTAGGGCATGGCAGCACCAGAGACCCCGTGATGCCGAATCTTCAGAAGTTCAAGCTTCTGCAAAAAAAAGTAATTACAAATCTTCGGTCATGTCAATTTCAACTAAAGGCAAATTTGCAAAATATTTAGATTACTCATTATTACCATCCCCTTCTCACGCATCATGTAGGCCCTGTGTTGTGTGTCATAGGCATCGTCGAGAAGGCAAACCATCCTTACAAAGTTCAAACAATAAACATATATGAGTTCATCTTAAATATCGGTATACACTAAACATCTTATATGTGTTCATCTAAACATCTCATATGTATTCATCTACAAGAATCTCAATATCTCCTTCTCACACAATGAATAAATGATTTACAATACTCATTTGAAAAATTCTCACATATATATATATATATATGTGTGTGTGTGTGTGTGTGTGTGTGTGTGTGTGTGTGTGTGTGTGTGTGTTCATCTCAACATCTCATATATATATATATATATATATATATATATAATAATTAAAATATTAGCAAATTGTGTTGCATGCGCAAACAACCTCCAAGATTATAGGTAACGGGTGCATGTTATCCAATGGAAAGTCTGTTTCCTTTGCGGGGGAAAGTCTGGTTTTGTTACGGAGGTGAGATGGCACTTGGAACGCAAGTAGTATATACCCTTAATTTTATTTTTTTGAACTTTAGTATATACCCTTTATACCTCTTGAGATTGGGAATGAAGCGTGTAAAAAAAGATACAGACCTTTTTCATCTACATCATGCTAGCAGTATATACCTCATATGTGTTTTAATATATTTCAAATGGGTGGTGGATGTATATACCCAACTACATGCGAGGCATATACCTCTTTTTTTTGTAAAGAGGTCTGTACTGCCTTTTTCAGTAGTATATGTTGAACTTTTTGAAGGAGTATATACCAACGAAATTCAAGAAGTATACACTGCCATTTTTTTTGAAGGTGTATATACCAACAAATACTCAAGGAGTATATACTGCCATTTTTTGTGAGGAGTATATACTTCATTTTTAGATAGATTATATACTTAGCTACCAAATGAGTATGCCATACTTCTATTTGAAATCAGGACTATATACTGCTTTGCAGCCAAAGGAGTATGTACTACTGTTTTCGCAAAAAACAAGAGGAGTATATACTACTTTGCAGCCATAGGAGTATATACGACCAGAAACAGGGTTGGTTATATATGACTTGTAGCAAATTAAAGAAGTATATACTACTCCAACACAGGAGAGGTATTTGTACCAGATAACAAATAAAAGATATGTGTACCAGATAACAAATAAAAGTACGCACTTGCTTTTGCATCTCCCAATTCGAGCATATATTTACAATAAAAATGAATTAGAATACAAAAGAGTATATCTTGTGACCAATCTGAAAATGTTTCGCCAGATGTCAATACACACTTCTTTTCCAAAGAACAAATTTGCTGCAGTTTAATGTAAGATCTGAAAGTAAAGAAGTATAGTTGTTTTGTCAAGAACACTAGGAAGTGTGCACGTGCAACGCACGTCTTGATTGATACACATAATTTGTAACCAATCCATTTTGATATAACACAAGTACGCAAGCCAAATGTGCACATAATAACCCTAATCATTGCATCCTCTTTTGCTAGTCACAATTAAACCCCTGACATTGGCTAGTACAATTAGGAGAATGATAAAAAAAAAGTTCTGTACGTAGGGAGAGATACCAAATCACAACATATTTTACAGCCTTTGAACTTTTATAAAATGCTCCCCTTTTGCAACTCTGAATCAGAAAATATATTGAACGAATAGTTATGATTTGTCCATATGGCTGCCGGACCATAAGAGGTTCACCAACCAATGTCGTTTCAGACAAGGCTATGCCATCTCCGATGCTTGCATGTTCTGCAACCTCTCAAAAATAGTTGAGCATGCTCTTCTTCACCATCCTTGGCTGTAGTAGAAGTAGAACTAAGGAATTGTGGGAGGGGTCTTTACTGTCAGTTAAACCCTGAACCGATCGTAGCTGAGCCGGTTTCCCCGGTTCTCTAGTTTGCTTTTGAATGCAATAAAGTGCATGGCCGCGATCCGTGCGTGCCGTGCGCGACTAGGAGTAGGAGCTGGCCGCGGTAAGCACGCACTCTCCATGGACGTGGGATGGTACGTTCAAGCGAGCGGGGTTGAGGCGTGCAAATTGGCTGGGCTGTTTAGGACGAACAGAATAAGAGGAGAAGGAAAACAGAAAAGCAGCAAGAAGTTGTGCGCTGCGAAAAATATCACCATCTCTTGTGTGTTCTTCAGAGAGAGAGAGAGAGAGAGAGCGAGGGAGTGAGAACGAGCGCGGCGACTGCCTGACAATTGGTATCAGAGCCACCGGCGACGAGGGCCATGGCGGGCAGCAGGGAGGCCGGCGCCGACGAGGGCCATGGCGGGCAGCAGGGAGGCCGGCGCCGACGAGGCACCGGCTGTAGCTGCCCAGGGACTCGGCGGGGAGGCGACGCCATGGGCGCAGACGGAGACGCGGGGACGGAGCTGCGGACGCAGCCGCGTCAGAAGGAACCCGGGCGAGGTGATCGTCCACGAGCGCGTGATCCGGGAGGCGAGCGGGCACGGCGGAGCGATCATCTACCCCACCCTGACGCCCACCAACTACATTGAGTGGGCCCGGATCATGCAGATCAACCTCCGCGCGCAGGGCCTATGGGAGGCCATGCTCGGCGACGGCATGGTCACCGATCGGGAGGACATGGCGGCGCTCGCCGCACTCATCCGCGCCGTGCCTCCAGAGATGCACGGCGTCCTCGCCGTCAAGAACACCGCGTATGAAGCCTGGGAGGCTGTACGCACGATGCGGCTAGGGGCGACCCGTGTCAGGGAGGCGACGGCCCAACGCCTCCGCAGCGACTTCGAATAGATCACGTTCAGGGACGGCAAAACCCTGGACGCCTTCGCCATGCGCATCACCGGCCTCGCCAACAACCTCCGATCGCTGGGCGACAACGTGGAGGAGGTACGCGTTGTCCGAAAGATCCTGCGCGTGGTGCCGGCTCGCTACGCGCAGATCGCCTGCACCATCGAGACGCTCCTTGACCTGTCGACGCTGACGGTAGAGGAGCTCGTCGGCCGCCTCCGATCCGCGGAGGAACGCTGCGCCGGCGACACAAGGAACCAGAGCGGCCAGCTACTGTTCACGGAGCAGGAGTGGGAGGCGCGCAAGAGCCAGCGCGAGCTCGGGCAAGGTTCTGGCTCGAATGGTGGCGCGAACGGCAACAGCGGGCAACGACAAGGCAAGCAGCCCGGCAGCGGCGGGCAGCGGCGCGGCCGTGACATGTCAAAGGTGAAGTGCTATAATTGCAATAAACTAGGGCACTTCTCCAGGGATTGCAAGGAACCACGCCGCGAACGGCGTGGACAGGGGCAGGGCGCGCCGGGGCAGGCGCCGGCGGCCCAGCCTCAGCAGAGGGCCAATTTGGCCCGGATCGATGACGACGAGGCTGGCCTTCTACTGGCGCAGTCTTGCACTCTCCACGAGCGGGAGCCTGCGCTCCTGATGGCCACCGTTCTCCCGGCCGACGCGCACAAGGAGGTGGAGGGCGTCGCCGCAGCGCACGGGCACGCTGTCGGTGCGCCCACCTACGTCGAGTTGGTCGAGAACCAGGTGCACCTGGCCAAGGAGGGGCGTGGCGATGACGTCTGGTTCCTCGACACAGGAGCCAGCAACCACATGACCGACGTGAGGGGAGTCTTCGCCGAGCTCGACACCGGAGTCACGGGCACGGTGAAGTTCGGGAACGGCTCGCTAGTGGACATCCAGGGGCGCGGCACGATCCTTTTCGCCTGCCGCAACGGTGAGCACCGCGCTCTGACTGACGTCTACTATATCCCGCGACTACGCAGCAACATCGTCAGCCTTGGGCAGCTCGACGAAACGGGCTGTCAGACCCTCATCGAGCACGGCGTCCTTCGCCTGCGAGACCAGCAGCGGCAGCTCCTCGTCAAGGTGCCGCGCACGAGGAACCGCCTGTACGTGGTCACGCTGGCCATCACGCAGCCGGTGTGCCTCGCCGCGCATGCTGGTGAGGCGGCCTGGACATGGCACGAGCGATATGGGCACCTGAATTTCGACGCGCTCCGGAAGCTCGCACGCCACGGCATGGTGCGCGGACTCCCTACGATTGAGCACGCACAGCAGCTATGCGACAGCTGCCTGGCGGGAAAGCAGAGGCGGGCACCGTTCCCGCAAGCTGCCACGCGCCGCGCGGAGGGGCTCCTAGACCTCGTGCACGGCGATCTCTGCGGGCCGATTGCTTCGGCCACCGCAGGAGCGAGGCGGTACTTCCTCCTCCTCGTCGATGACCTGAGCCGCTACATGTGGATCAGGCTGCTCACCACGAAGGACGAGGCGGCCGCGGAGATCAGGCGCTTCAAAGCCGGCGTCGAGGTCGAGACTGGCCGTAAGCTACGCCTCCTCCGCACGGACCGTGGCGGGGAATTCACCGCCGCCACATTCGCCACCTACTGCGCCGAAGAGGGGGTGGGGCGCCAGCTAACGGCACCTTACTCCCCGCAGCAGAACGGCGCCGTTGAGCGGCGCAACCAAACGATCGTCGCTGCGGCGAGGTGCCTCATGAAGGCCAAGGGGGTGCCGGCGAGGTTCTGGGGAGAGGCGGTGGCGACCGCCGTCTATCTCTTGAACCGATCACCCACGAAGAGCGTAGCTGGCAAGACTCCCTACGAGGTATGGCATGGGCATAAACCCAATGTGGATCACCTACGCGTGTTCGGCTGCGTTGCGCATGTCAAGGTGGTGAAGGCGCACGCCGCCAAGCTCGAAGACCGGAGCACGCCCATGGTGTTCCTGGGATATGAGCCTGGAACGGCGGGGTATCGTGTCTACGACCTAGTCCGCAACCGTGTGCAGGTGTCTCGCAATGTCGTCTTCGACGAGGCCGCACGGTGGGATTGGGGGAGCAATGGGGCAGCACCGATGGCCGTGGAGTTTACCGTCGACACCTACTCCTACACGGTGACACGGCCGGCGGCATCATCTTCACCACGCGGAGGGGCTTCAACCGCGGCGAGCGCGCGTGGCGAGAGTGCTGTCCCTGGGATGGCCTCGCCAGGGCGAGCGGAAGCGTCGCCGCCGAGCCCAGAACCCTCTTTGGAGCAAGGAGAGGCCACGGCCGCCTCCCATGCCAACGACGGCGACACACCGCGTCCACGGCATCCCATGACGACGCGTGCACGGGACGGCGTTGTACAGCCGAACAAGCAGTACGAGGATTACGTCATGCTCGCGCACGACGATGAACTGTACCTCGGCGAGATCGACGAGCCCAAGACATTTGCTGAGGCCGAGGGCGAGGGAACCTGGCGTCACGCCATGGACGAGGAGATGGCCTCGATCATCTCCAACAACACCTGGCGCCTCGTCGATCTACCTGCAGGTCACAAGGCGATCCGGCTCAAATGGGTTTACAAGCTCAAGCGTGATGCGAACGGCTACATCCAGAAGCACAAGGCGCGCTTGGTTGCGAAGGGCTACGTCCAGAAGCAAGGAGTGGACTCGAGGAGGTGTTCGCTCCCGTGGCGAGACTTGAGTCCGTGCGGCTGCTGATCGCTCTCGCCGCGCATGAAGGATGGCAAGTTCACCACATGGACGTCAAGAGCGCGTTTCTGAACGGCGACCTGAAGGAGGAGGTGTACGTCGCACAGCCGCCGGGCTACGACGTCGAGGGCCAGGAGCACAAGGTGCTCCGCCTCGACAAAGCTCTCTACGGGCTGCGGCAAGCACCGCGCGCGTGGAACGCAAAGCTCGACAGCTGTCTGCTGGGCCTCGGCTTCACCAGGAGCCCGGCGGAGCACGCCGTTTACAGACGGGGAACCGGGGCGGCACGCCTGCTCGTCGGCGTGTACGTGGATGACCTGATCATCACCGGCAACGACCACGACGAAATCGGCAAGTTCAAGATGGAGATGCAGAGGCTTTTTCGCATGAGCGACCTGGGTTTGCTGAGCTTCTACCTCGGCATTGAAGTGAAGCAAACGACGAACGGCATCTCCCTCAGCCAGGCAGCATACGCCAGCAAGATCATCGAGAAGGCCGGCCTGCTGGGGTGTAACCCTTGCCACACTCCCATGGAGCCACGGTTCAAGCTCAGCAGAGTGAGTTCAGCTCCGGGCACAGACAAGACGGCGTACAGAAGCGTCGTGGGTGCACTGCGTTATCTGGTGCACACGCGCCCGGACCTGGCCTACTCTGTGGGCTATGTGAGCCGGTTCATGGAGGCACCGACGACGGAGCACCTTGCCGCCGTCAAGCAAATCATCAGGTATGTCGCGGGAACGCAGCACTACTGCTGCTTCTATGCGAGGGGCGCAACTGGGGCATCCCTGGTCGGCTTCAGCGACAGCGACATGGCAGGCGACGTCGACACGCGCAAGAGCACGACCGGCGTCCTCTTCTTCTTCGGGCGGAGCTTGATCAGCTGGCAGTCACACAAGCAACGAGTGGTGGCCCTGTCCACCTGCGAGGCGGAGTACATCGCCGCCGCAACGGCGGCCTGCCAGGGCGTCTGGCTTGCTCGGCTACTTGGCGACATCAAGAACAAGGAGGCCGAGCAGGTCACGCTGAAGATTGACAACAAGGCAGCTATCTCCCTCAGCAAGAACCCCGTCTTCCACGATCGCAGTAAGCACATTGACACAAGGTTTCATTTCCTGCGCGAATGTGTTGAAGATGGGCGCATTGAGGTGGAGTTCATCGGCACCAATGGACAGCTCGCCGACATCCTGACAAAGGCGCTCGGGCGCGTCAAGTTTCAGGAACTTCGAGAAGAGATTGGTGTAGTTCATATTCAGTAGTGGTTCAAGGTTTAGGGAGGCAATGTCAGTTAAACCCTGAACCGATCGTAGCTGAGCCGGTTTCCCCGGTTCTCTAGTTTGCTTTTGAATGCAATAAGGTGCATGGCCGCGATCTGTGCGTGCCGTGCGCGACTAGGAGTAGGAGGTGGCCGCGGTAAGCACGCACTCTCCATGAACGTGGGATGGCACGTTCAAGTGAGCGGGGTTGAGGCGTGCAAATCGGCCGGGCTGTTTAGGACAAACCGAATAAGAGGAGAAGGAAAACAGAAAAGCAGCAAGAAGTTGTGTGCTGCAAAAAATATCACCGTCTCTTGTGTGTTCTTCCGAGAGAGAGAGAGCGAGGGAGTGAGAACGAGCGCGGCGACTGCCTGACATTTACTTTGCAAAGTTTGGTCTTCACTGTCACCGAGAATAGTTTCATGTTACCCCAAGCAAAGCAATATATACCGATGCTTATAAAAAAAGACTTAAGACTCTGACTTGGCCACTGTCACAGATAATAGTTTATAGTTATCCCATGCAAAGCAACATCCAAAACAAACATTTGGGAACAGAGAAATCATGGAAAGAAAAACAACCAAATAAAGTTTGCATTATTTTATGTATGTGGCTTCAAGTTTTTTTGCTTAAATTGGCCAAAATGTTGAAGAACCAAAGTAAAATAGTGTCTTTAAAATTAGAAGATATGACACTATATAAAATACTCCCTCCGTCTCATTATGCAAGACATTTTTTGACTCTAGTGTAGTGTCAAAAAAGTCTTACATTATGGGACGGAGCGAGTAACTAATAAAGAGTTGGTGTGCAAGCAAAAATTGAGGGCAAGAAAGTAGAAATACCTCCGCTGGGACTCAAGTGGTAAAACGGATCACTGCCCTTGTGTACGCATTGGCCCCGGCTACAAATCCAAGGCCGCAATAATCTGCCAGGCCATCGAGGTGTCTGTTTCGAGGTGCAGAGGCCAGAGGAGCAATATATACATGCAATCGAGCACGTGCAATGCACATATCAACCAATATGTAGCATATTGGAACTCTAGACGACATAACATAGCTACGCCTCAACTAATAATAATCAAAAGGAGAATGTTTGGAAGCAGACGAAATCCATACACGTTTACAGTTACACACTAAGAATATAACTGATAAACCATGAATTTCCATGTGTTATTCTGCGAAAAAATGTAACTATAGATCTAACTATTGAATATTCATGATGACCCTTTTTTGACTTTTGAGAGAAAGACCAAGCAACTGAAAAAAAGACATTTCTAAATAAAAAAACATAGCGCAAGTGATCTGTCGATGGCATCAGATACAGCGATTTGTGGAGACTTAAACTTGCTCGAAAATACATGACACATCTTTACAGAAATAGTTTATTAAAACTAATTTGCAGCTTCGTGCGGTCAGCACATATGTAATAGCCACTTCAAACACCAGACTGCTGTGTGTGTATAGTATAATAATGTGAACCTGCAATATATTTACATGAACCCTTGTGTGTGTTTTGACTTATAAGTTCAACTACTGACCTGGATCGTACTGCATGTTGAGCTAACAACATTTTTCTGCTCCAAAGTGGAGACTTTTAAGATTATTAATTTTCACTACCTTCTGGCCTGCAACTCAAAGGAGATTCACCTTAACTCTGTAAGAGCACACAGTATCTGTTTCATCTGAGCAATAAAACCGGCACACCCCAAACTCCAAAGACCTAGACACAGATAAAAAGTGCCCACAAGCTTCATGACCCTAAGAGGAAATATCTTGAACGCAATTTACATAATAAATAGCATGTGATTCCATGAAACTGACCTAGGAACATAACAAAGATGAACAAACATTTATTCTTCTTTTGAAGGCCAATACACTCCCCTGAACTCAGACTCTGCATGGAGTTCCAGTGGAAGGGAAAAACACGAAGGCTGCCTCTAAAAGACTCCACGCTTGTAGGGTCAATAAGAAAGGAACCTGATGGGTGGATGCAGTGTGAAATATTGTGGAAGCTCTCAATGCCCATACACGAGCACCCGCATGATTTATATTGATATGATTGTTTGGGTTACAAGTCAAGGTTGTTGGGAAACAACCGCAAGAGATATACAGGAGGTTTAAGATAAAGATAAGAAAGATCTAAGCTAATCTCTAGTTACAATAACAGCCAATACATATGGCGCATAACCTCCTGAACATATATTCTTAACACCCTCCCATAATCAGAACTTCACCAAGTTAAGATTACGATTAAATTCTTCAAACGCCCTCGTGGGAAGTGCTTTAGTAAAACCATCCGCAACTTGATCCTTTGAGTGAACAAACCGTATCTCTAGCTCTTTGCTTGCAACTCTTTCCCTCATAAAATGATAATCAATTTCAATATGTTTGGTCCTTGCATGAAAAACAGGGTTAGCTAAGAGATACGTAGCACCAAGGTTATCACACCAAAGACAAGGGGTTTGAGAATTGTATATGCCAAGTTCCTTAAGCATGGATTTAACCCATATGATCTCTGCCGTTGCATTAGCCAAAGCTTTGTATTCTGCTTCAGTACTTGACCTGGATGCCGTGGCTTGCTTCTTTGCACACCATGAGTCGTGGAATTGTCACGGCAGATGTCCTCAAGCTAGGACTTAGTCGTGGAGCCATCGCCGCTAGGAAGCTTGAAGGGGTTAACGGGACACGGAACACGAGGGTTTATACTGGTTCGGCCCCTTACGATGAAGGTAAAAGCCTACGTCCAGTTGATGTGGTATTGATTAGGGTTTCGATGACCAGGGAGCTTAACTGCTATGCCTGGCTCTCGATGAGATCTTTCTTGTCCCTAAACCGCTGCCGGGTCGTCCCTTTATATAGAGAGGTTGACGCCCAGCGGCTCTCAGAGTCCCAGCCGGCTCGGACTCTCAACTATTCTTGCCTTACACTACAAGTCTCGCCATACGGCGGTTTATCACTACGGGCCTTAAGCCATCCCCGGGTCTTAAGCCCATCTTTGGCCCACCGTCTTCAGGCTTAGCGCCAGGCTTCAAGTGATGACCCTTATGAGTAACCCGGCCCCTTCTGGCGGGTGACTCTAAGGTTTATATCCTCAACATTAGGCCCCAGATTGATTTGAGCCGGCTCATGTCAATCTTCAATTCTTTCGACAGAAAATCTCCGGCTTACAATTGTGTGAAGGCCATAACCCGGCGTGACGTCATCCTCTGGACTCCGGGTAATCCGCCGTGACGTCATCTTCCATTAAGTCCATTTTTTACTCCACCAGATCCGCAACGGATCTTATCTTTACTGCCATCCCGAAAATCGAGGCGCCTCTCGGTCGAGATAACCGCGCCGTGGCCTCCTCGTTTCTCGCGCCCACTTATGAGACTGGCCTTATAAATAGCCCGACCCTCGGGTCTTTCTCATTCTCCCTCTTCTGTCGTCTCCTTCCTCTCACTGCTCCCGTGCTGCTCGAGCTCCGCCGCCGCCGCCGCCGCAACAGAGCTCCGCGTGCTCGTCATCCTTGGCCGCTGCATCACCCTGAACCGTCCAGAGAACCGCGGCGAACCCCTGCATCCGTAAGTTCCTTCCTCCTCGTAGGATAGATCTGCGTTAAGCTCCTGCTGTTCTTCCCGTGTTCTTCGCCGTCGTTCGCGAGTTCTTGGTAGTTTTTATTTTTACTGCCTTTCTTGATCTCTATCTGCATAGGACGGCCGCGGCAGTGGTTTCACACCCATTCCAATGTTCATAGATCCCTTTCTACTGCACAGAAGTCCCATTTGAACCTGCGAACTTTCTCCTGCTTCTGTTTTAGGTCTAGAAATTTTCTTTTTCAGCCGACCATTTTGATCCAAATTATTTACTGCAATGTGTGAAACCTATTTTCACCACACTTAGTAAAAAACTGCACTCGTTGAGTCATGGCGGTTTACATTTCCGGTTTAAAGAAACCACGCGCCGTAGAACCTTCCGGCTCAAAGGAAGCCATGCGCCGTAAAATTTTCCGGCTCACTTACAACAAGGTTGTAGACGATTTGAATTACTCCCAAGCACACCAGCGGCTTAGATAACCCGATGCACTTAGATATATGTCATTAGGCCCCTCCATAAGCCGCCACTTTAAACACTGAACTGTAAATTTCCTCCGGCTTACAATTAAACCGGACATTTTACTTTTATCATAGGCGTCCGACTTTCACCATGCCTCCCAAAGCTCCCATCACATGCAATTGGATGAGGTCCAACGTCACCGATGAGACTTTAACAGATTTCATGAAGTCGGGTTACCTGCCTAAGAAGGACGTCATGTCCTACCGTGCCCCCGACCCATCAGAGGAGAGACCACAGCCAAGGGACGGGGAGGTGGTCATTTTTGCGGATCACATGAGCCGGGGCTTCGCACCGCCCGGCTCAAAGTTCTTTAGAGACGTGCTGAATTTCTTTGACCTGCGGCCACAAGACATAGGACCCAATTCTGTGTCCAATATATGCAACTTCCAAGTGTTCTGCGAAGTCTACCTTGGAGAGGAGCCCAGCCTGCTGCTCTTCAGAGAGCTCTTCTACCTGAACCGTCAGAACGTGTGCGCCAACGGGCCAAGCTTGGAACTTGGCGGCATCTCCATTCAGCGACGGAGAGACTGCCTTTTCCCTTACGCCGAGCCGCCGAGTCACCCAAAGGATTGGAACCAGACGTGGTTCTATTGCCAAGACACGTCGCCGGCTGACGAGAGCCCGCTGCCCGGCTTTCGCCCTTCACGTCTGGAACCAACTCACCCTCTGTCTGACAAGTTAACCCAGGTGGAGCGCCAACCTCTGCTCCCCACCATCAACAAGATCAAGGCTCTCCTGGGCAATGGTCTCAACGGAATTGATCTGGTCCGGGTCTGGATCTCGTGGCGGGTGATCCCCCTGAGCCGCCGCCCCGGCTTAATGTGTGAATACACAGGCCGGAAAGATGACCCCCTGCGACACAGCCGCAACGATCTTCCTGAAGACGTTGCTGAAGACATGACCAAGGCTCTTTTAAATGAGAGCTTGGCAGACTGCGGGAGGACCGGCTTAAGCCCCTTCTGCAAGACCAACCCGACCCCAGCGGTAGGCCGCTGATCTGAACATCTTATTTTCTTCTGTATATAGCTTTCATCCGAACCTTAAGAACTCGTCATTGTATTTTTCAGGCGGATGACAAATTCTGGAAGGTCAAATACGACCATGAGGCGGCCAAGAAGGCCAGGAAGGCGAAGAAAGCCGCTAAGAGAGCCGCTCCCCGCAAGAAGGGAAGTAGGCCTACTGCTTCAGAGCTGCTGCAACTAAGCGACAGCTCCGAGTCAGAGGTAACCCCTGAACCTGTAAGCTCTTGTTGTATTTGTTGTTTATTTTTGTCCACCTTATCAATACTGTTCATCAACAGGATGACACCGGCGCAAGTAACCCGGTGGTTGAAGAGGTAATGTCACTTTCCTCCGACTCGGAGCCCTTGCCAAGGCTGAAAGTCCGAAGGGTAACCCGGAAAGTAAGATTTTCACATCCTTTAGCTTATCAAGATCCTCAATTTCTTTTGAAGCGACAGACTCATGAGAGCCGGCGGCACACCCGGACCAACAAGGACGCTGACCTCTCCTCCGGTTTACCTGACGCGTCGAGGAAACGCCGGACCGAGGTTATCTCCCACTTGTACCCTTTTCATCCTTTGGCGGGTGTTATACGTCAACCGCTCAATTCCTCCGATTCAAACTATCAGGAAACCTCACCCTCTTTCGGTGACTCGATGCAATCAAACCTGCCGGCCTTCAAGACCGTACCCGGGTAATGATAATCATCTCTTGTTGTGCGTATCTTTACTCATACTTTTGTACTAACCTTTTTGTCCTTTCAGTGCCCAGGCAAAGCTCAGCAAGCGGGCGAAGAAGAGCAAGCCGGTCGAAGAGCCGGACTTGCCTGAACCGGAGGTAGCAGCTCAAGAACCGCCAGTTGCCTCCACTCCCGAAGCCGCCGCTCCAACCAACAAGGCAACTGCAGAAGCTTCTGCTAACCCGGAGACCTCCAGCTCGGCTCAGCCAGTCAATGACCCGGACGGAGTTTGTTGAGCCGGGGAGACCTACTGCACTGGCCAAGTGCTCCGCCAAGGAGGAGTTGCTACAGCACCGCCGGGTTAATCTGGACCTCACCGACTACGCCAATCTGAACATCGGAGAGATCGTCTCCGGCTATGTCAACCAAGTGTACAAGAGCCGGGATGTAGAGATCGGCATGGTGAACCAGATTCAGCAGAAGTCTGAGGTACTACTCCTCTTTCTCCTTGCTTACTGCATAGTTATCTTGTTATTCTTACCATACTCTAGCCCCCAAGTCTACGACTTATGATAGAATATGTTGTAGACTTAAGTTCCGACTTACTCGCTTGAACCGGCAATTTGTAAATAGAAACGTTTGATATGCATTAGCCCCCAAGTGCCAAGTGTCTTTGCTTGGAAAGTGCTTGGGACTTTAAAATTGCATAATAACTGTTCATCCTATAACCCGGAAATTATGCAGGCTGCTTGCAAGAAGTTTGAAGCTGACATCTCCGATCTGAAGACCCGCCTGAGGACGCAAGAAACTGAGACCCGGAAGGCCAATGCCAAATTTGTGTCCAGTATTGCTGCGCAAGAAAAGCTGAAGACGGACTTTGATGCTGAACGGAAAGCTTGGGCCGAAGAAAAGGCTACTCTGGTGAACCGGGCCGAACAGGCGGAGAAGGCTCTGACAGAGAAGACCGCCGAACTCTCCGGCTTAAAGCGCCAAGTGTCCCAGATGGTTGCCGCAATCTTCGGTAAGTCATTTCACCGGCTTTCATCAAGTTTATAATCTTTATATCTCATAACTCATCCTTGTCGGCGGCTTATCTTATTCTGTTAAACAGGTCCCAGAAGCGCCAACCTCAACCAAAGTGTGGTAACCAAGTTGAAGGCCGTGTACACCCTGGTGGAGCAACTCTACACCGGGTCACAGCGTGCTTTGGCTGTGGTGGCCCTATCCAATGAGGTGCCGACTCACCTGGCGGAAGTTCTTCGCCGGCTCGCCGTTCTTCCTCAACGTGTCCAAGAGCTGTGACGGGCCTCTGCAAGAGCCGGAGCCATAGCTGCTCTGAGCCGGGCCAAGGCGTTCCTTCCAGAACTAGACCCGGCGGACATCGCTCTGGGCTACCCCAGTTTGAAGGAAGACGGCACCCCCTTCGACCAAAGGGACTTTGCAGCCTGCGTGAAGATCGTACGCCCGGTGGCCACTCTGATTGGCAATGATACGGATCTGACTAAGTACCAGCCGGGTTACGATTCAGAGAATCAGAGGATCCCCACTCCGCGTTATGAAGCCATCAGCTTAGTCCCGCCGACTCGGAAGCACACCTTTGCCCCGGAGATTGACCCGGCCGGGTTAATTGACGAGGAAGCTCAATTTGAAGCTCTGAGCGGCATTAACTGGAAGTCATCAACTTTCCAGGTCTTGGGAACAGCCGGAGGAGCGGAGAGGGATGAGCCGGAAACTTCAACCCAGCAAGCATCGTAACTCTGCAGGCGGCTTATTAAACAATGCTTCACCCTTTTGGACTCGATGAGTCTTGTAATAGAGTAGGACCAACACTTTAACTTTGCCGTGCCATCGTGCACGCGTTGAATGCTGAATTCCATTGAAGTTGTCTCCTTTATACTTCTCCGGGTCATAATTGATCCTTCATTTTCCTTAAGCTCAAATAGTTGCCTTTAACTATCCTGCCTAGAAGGACAAATCACAAGTCTCTAGGCGGCTTACCGCTCTGAGAATCATAGTTTTAGACATATAACCTGGAATATGAATCAAAAAAGACTGGTCCTCAATTATGTCCTTGATGTACCCTTAATAACACACTTACCGGCCTGCAAGCACACTTCCGGCTTATACAACCCGGGTAATAAGGTTGGTACCTCAATTCCTGTTTACCAGTCTTAATAACACCGATTGTATTCGACTAGTACTATAAATCAAAGTTAAGCCGGCAAAGTGAGACCCGCCGTGCACACTTGAAAGAATCAGAAGAACTCGCTATAAATCAGAAGAACTTAGGGGCTTCCGGTTCGAATACGACCAGAGACCCGTCCCAAAGGGGTTATGCTAGGATTCGAATGCGATCATATAGCCCCCAGTGGGTGTGGCGATGCCAATCAAGAGGGTACCGACAGCTATGTTCTCTTTGGTTCGAATACGACCCATGTTTGAACAGGAAGCCCCCAAATGACCTTAAGAATTGTTTAACGACGCTGATTCGAATACGATCCACGTCGGTTCCCAAAGAGGTTAAACTATGATTCAAATATGATCAAAGAAAACTCCCCAATGAGCTCGGCACTTTGCCAATCAAATGGGTATCGACAGCTATGTTCTCTTTGGTTCGAATACGACCTATGTTTGAACAGGAAGCCCCCAAGTGACTATATTGTGTATGGCTAGATTCGAATACGATCATAAGCCGGATCCTCCTTCAAGTTATCACATGATCTTGTAATGAAAACAACACATTCATCTTTGGAGGAGAAAAAAGGACAGAGGTCCTGCTTTATTGCTTATCATAATATATACATGGCTTAGAGAAATATGTACATTATGAGAGCCGGTGGCTCAAGTGTAATAAGGCCGAAGCTGAGCTATGTTCCACGGCCGACGGGTCTCTTCCTCCGACTTACGTGAATCTTTGTGCTCCCGAACGTCAATGAGGTAATATGACCCGTTGTGCAAATTCTTGCTGACCACAAAGGGCCCTTCCCAAGGCGGGGATAGCTTATGCGCATCTGTTTGATCTTGGATGAGCCGGAGCACCAGATCGCCTTCCTGGAAGACCCGGGATTTAACCCGGCGACTATGATAACGGCGCAGGTCCTGTTGGTAAATCGCTGAGCGAGCTGCTGCCACATCACGCTGTTCGTCCAACAAGTCAAGAGCATCTTGGCGCGCCTGTTCATTATCCACCTCAACATAAGCCGCCACTCGAGGCGAATCATGACGGATGTCACTGGGGAGGACTGCTTCCGCTCCATAAACCATGAAGAAAGGCGTGAAACCTGTAGACCTGTTAGGAGTAGTGTTGATGCTCCACAACACGGAGGGTAACTCCTCCACCCAACAACCCGGCGTCCGTTGTAAAGGGACCAAAAGCCGGGGTTTGATGCCTTTCAGAATCTCCTGATTAGCCCTCTCAGCTTGACCATTGGACTGAGGGTGAGCCACTGATGAAACATCAAGTCTAATATGCTCTCGTTGACAAAACTCCTCCATGGCGCCCTTAGACAGATTGGTACCATTGTCAGTTATAATGCTGTGTGGAAAGCCAAAGCGAAAGATCACCCTTTTCATAAACTGAACTGCCGTGGCTGCATCACACTTGCTAACTGGCTCCGCTTCAACCCACTTGGTAAATTTGTCAACCGCCACCAAGAGGTGGGTCTTCTTATCCTTGGACCTTTTAAAAGGCCCAACCATATCAAGCCCCCAGACCGCAAAGGGCCAAGTAATTGGGATCATCCTCAGCTCCTGAGCCGGCACATGAGCCCGTCGCGAGAACCTTTGGCAACCATCACATTTACTGACCAAGTCCTCCGCATCAGCATGAGCCGTCAGCCAATAAAAACCATGACGAAAAGCCTTGGCCACAAGAGACTTTGAGCCGGCGTGATGGCCACAATCCCCTTCATGAATCTCACGCAAGATCTCTTGACCTTCCTCAGGGGAGACACAATGCTGGAACGCTCCCGTAACACTGCGGCGATGCAACTCACCATTGATAACAATCATTGACTTAGACCGCCGGGTTATTTGTCTGGCCAAAGTTTCATCCTCAGGCAAATCTCCCCGGGTCATGTAAGCCAGATAGGGCATTGTCCAGTCCGGTATGATGTGGAGAGCCGCCACCAGTCGTGCCTCCGGGTCAGGGACAGCCAAGTCTTCCTCTGTAGGCAACTTAACAGAAGGGTTATGCAGGACGTCCAGGAAAATATTAGGCGGCACCGGTTTTCGCTGAGAGCCCAGCCGGCTTAAAGCATCAGCCGCCTCGTTCTTCCTGCGATCGATGTGCTCTACTTGGTAACCCTGAAAGTGCCCAGCAATGGCATCAACTTCGCGGCGATAAGCCGCCATGAGAGGGTCCTTGGAGTCCCACTTTCCTGATACTTGTTGAGCCACCAAGTCTGAGTCGCCGAAGCACCTTACCCGGCTCAAGCTCATCTCCTTAGCCATCCGAAGACCGTGGAGCAAGGCCTCGTACTCAGCTGCGTTGTTGGTACAAGGAAACATCAATTGTAGCACATAATGGAACTTATCACCCTTAGGGGAAGCCAATACGACTCCAGCCCCCGAGCCCTCCAACTGCCTGGACCCATCAAAGTGAATAGTCCAATATGTGTTATCCGGCTTTTGTTCGGGCACTTGTAGCTCTGTCCAATCATTGATGAAATCCACCAAAGCCTGAGATTTAACAGCAGTGCGTGGCACATACTTCAGACCATGAGGTCCGAGCTCTATAGCCCACTTAGCCACTCTCCCTGTGGCCTCCCTGTTCTGAATGATATCCCCAAGGGGGGCAGAACTGACCACAGTGATGGGGTGACCCTGGAAATAATGCTTAAGCTTCCGGCTTGCCATGAACACACCATAAACAAGCTTCTACCAATGCGGATACCGCTGCTTGGACTCAATGAGTACTTCGCCGACATAATAAACCGGCCGCTGAACCGGATGCTCCTTACCCTCTTCCTTGCGCTCCACCACCACGGCCACACTGACGGCTCGTGCATTAGCAGCCACATACAGCAATAAAGGCTCCTTGTCAACCGGAGCAGCAAGGACTGGGGGCTCGGCCAGCTGTTTCTTCAAATCCTCAAAAGCAGTATTAGCTGCATCATTCCAGACAAAGTCATCAGTTTTCTTCATCAACTGATATAATGGCATAGCCTTCTCCCCCAAACGGCTTATAAAACGGCTTAAAGCAGCAATGCGACCCGCCAGGCGCTGGACGTCGTTTATACACGCCGGCTTAGCCAGGGAGGTGATGGCCTTGATCTTCTCCGGGTTAGCTTCAATGCCTCTGTCAGAAACCAAGAAACCCAAGAGTTTGCCTGCAGGAACACCAAAAACACACTTGGCCGGGTTAAGCATCATCTTGTAGACCCGGAGATTATCAAAGGTTTCCCTCAGATCATCTATCAGGGTTTCCTCCTTCCTGGATTTAACCACAATATCATCCACATAAGCATGAACATTGCGCCCAATCTGGTTATGAAGACAGTTCTGCACGCAACGCTGATAAGTCGCCTGTGCACTCTTGAGTCCAAAGGGCATGGACACATAGCAGAAGGCTCCAAAGGGAGTGATGAACGCCGTCTTCTCCTGGTCCTTAACTGCCATTTTAATCTGATGATATCCGGAATAAGCATCCAAGAAACTTAAGCGCTCACAACCTGCCGTAGCATCAATAATTTGATCAATACGGGGAAGGGCAAAAGGATCAGCCGGACACGCCTTGTTTAAGTCCGTGTAGTCCACACACATCCGCCAAGTGCCGTTCTTCTTGAGTACGAGCACCGGGTTAGCTAACCACTCTGGGTGAAAAACTTCAACAATAAATCCGGCCGCCAAGAGCCGGGCCACCTCTTCACCAATAGCTTTCCGTCTTTCTTCATTAAACCGCCGAAGGAATTGCCTGACCGGCTTAAACTTCGGATCAACATTGAGAGTGTGCTCAGCGAGTTCTCTAGGTACACCTGGCATGTCAGAAGGTTTCCATGCAAAAATGTCCCTATTCTCACGGATGAACTCGATGAGCGCGCTTTCCTATTTTGGATCCAGATTGGCACTGATGCTAAACTGCTGGGATGAATTACCTGGAACGAAGTCAACAAGTTTAGTCTCCTCAGCCGACTTAAATTTCATTGCCGGCTCATGCTCCGTAGTTGGCTTTTTCAGAGAGGTCATATCTGTTGGGTCAACGTTGTCTTTGTAGAATTTTAACTCCTCTGTTGCACAAACAGATTCTGCATAAGCTGCATCGCCTTCCTCACACTCCAAGGCTACCTTCCGACTGCCATGAACCATAATGGTCCCATTGAGACCCGGCATCTTGAGCTGCAGATATACGTAACATGGCCGTGCCATGAACTTGGCGTAAGCCGGCCGCCCAAATATGGCATGATACGGGCTACTTATCTTGACCACCTCAAAGGTCAATTTTTCCACCCTGTAGTTGTGCTCGTCTCCAAAGGCCACGTCCAACTCGATCTTGCCGACTGGATAAGCCGACTTACCAGGTACCACACCATGGAAAATAGTGTTTAACTGGCTGAGGTTCTTATCAATCAATCCCATACGACGGAAAGTCTCATAATAGAGGATGTTGATGCTGCTGCCTCCATCCATGAGCACCTTAGTGAACTTATATCCTCCCACCTGAGGAGCCACTACCAAGGCCAAGTGACCCGGATTATCCACCCGGGGAGGGTGATCCTCCCTACTCCATACTATAGGCTGCTCAGACCACCGTAAATATCGTGGAACCGCCGGCTCAACAGCATTTATAGCCCTCTTATGAAGCTTCTGATCTCGCTTACACAGACTGGTGGTAAATACATGATACTGTCCACCGCTAAGCTGCTTTGGATTGGTCTGATAACCCCCTGCTGCTGTTGATGACCCTGGCCAGACTGTTGATTAAAGCCCCCTTGACCGCTCTGAGGATTGGAATTTGAGCCGCCGCCCGGGCCATGAAAGCCGCCGGCGCCTGAACCGCCGCCCGGGCCACTGTTGCCGTTAAAAGCGTTGGAATTCTTAAAGGCCTTCATGATTGCACAATCCTTCCACAGATGGGTAGCTGGCTTCTCTCTAGAGCCATGCCTCGGACAGGGCTCATTCAACAGCTGTTCCAGCGTCGGGCCTGACCCGCCGGCTCGGGGAGGGGGCCTCCCCTTGCGTCTCTGGCTACTGCCCTGTGAGCTGGCGTTGGCCACGAACTCTAGGCTGCCGTCGGCTTTACGCTTGCCACCTCCTTGGTTCCCCGGGTTATGCTGAGGACCCTTGCCATTGCCGTTCTTCTTTCCCTTCCCTGTCCTTTCATCATCTGAAGCGGGGTCCTTGGTACTATCAGAATCGGCGTACTTGACGAGAGCCGCCATCAGCGTACCCATATCATTGCAGTCGCGCTTAAGCCGCCCGAGTTTCATCTTCAGGGGCAGAAAACGACAATTTTGCTCCAACATCAAGACTGCAGAGCCGGCATCCATCTTATCCGATGAATGTATGATCTCTTTGACCCGGCGAACCCAATGTGTCGTAGACTCACCCTCCTGCTGTATACAGTTAGTCAAATCCACAATTGACATAGACTGCCTACAGGTATCCTTTGAAGTTTTGGATGAACCGGGCCTTCAGCTCAGCCCAAGACCCGATGGAATTGGCGGTGGCCCTTTCAACCAAGTGCGGGCAGTCCCATCTAACATCATGGTGAAGTACTTGGCCATTGCCACTTCACTGACTTCCAGCAGTTCCATGGCCATCTCGTAACTCTCGATCCAGGCTACGGGTTGTAAGTCAGCCGTATAATTAGGCACCTTCCTAGGGCCTTTGAAGTCCTTGGGTAGACGCTCATTGCGGAGAGCTGGCACTAAACAAGGGACACCTCCAGTCCTGGTAGGGATACCCACGTCGACGGAAGTCGTCGGATAAGCCGGGGGAGTCTGGTAAGCCATCAACTGAGGCACCTGCTCCGCCTCTTGCCGCGCTCTGTCTTGGTCTGCTGCGTGAAAGGCTCTGTTATGAGCCGGGCCATGGCCAGGGGGCGGGTCATGGCGCCGGACATTACTTGAGCCGGTCGCTGAGACCATGTGTCTGCTATAACTCGGGCTCCGGCCTGGGCGAGGGGTCGAGTGGATCCTGTCCCGGCTGTAAGAGTACGCCTCTTGCTGCGCCAGTGCTGTCTGAAGGAGTTCCCTGACCCGGCGGGTTTCAATAGCCGTCGGAGAGTCGCCGTCAATTGGGAGGGCCGCCAGCCGTGCTGCTGCGGCGACCATGTTCTCCAGCGGGTTAGCATAATGACCCGGTGGTATTGGCACGTACTGAGGCGGGGCAGGGTTCACCCGGGGAGGCCCCATCACTTGTGGTTGAACAGGGGTCCCCGACACGGGCACTATGATCCCTGGCGGGTTACTAGACCCTGCACCTGGCGTGTTGAAGAGGTTTCGAGGATCGTAAACCGGAGGGAGTCGAGATTGGGCTTTTTGATGCCTCCTTCTCATGACCTCATTGGACGCGTTTTGATCCATCGTGAGCCGGAAGGACTGCGCCTGAATCAACTGGGTTTGGGCATCGAGAGCCGCCCTCTCCGCAGCCATCCTGATCCCTTCCGCTGCCAGATCCTCTTTGGCTTTCACTAGATCTAACTTTAACTGCGCCACCTCCGCGTCATGCTGAGCTTGATCCGCCGGGTCAACCGCGGCGGTCAACAGGGCCGTCATCTTGTCCGTGAGATCCATCAGCACCTGAGCCGGCGAGGGCACCGGTTTCCTGCCCCAGCAGCAGGGTTCTGAACAGGCTGCGCACCGGCCATGAAGATTCCGACCCGGCTCGGCGGCTCAAACGGGTCCGGAATACTGTCACCATCGGAACAACCCATTAGCCTGCCATCTTGAAGCTGATACAACGAGTTCGACTCATCTGTGGATGATTCGCCGTCAGAGCCGGCGGCTGTCTCATCACCAGATCCAGATCCACCAGAGAGCCCTCCATGGACACATCCCACGAAAGCATGCTTCAAAGCAGGCAGGGCCCGGGCGGGTCGTGCGCGATGAGCCGTCTCGATGAGCTCGGCGCAGAGATCCGGCTCAGGGCCCGGCTCACCAATCTTGCCAATGAAAACATGAATTCCGCCGAAGGGGACCCGGTATCCGTACTCAATTGAGCCGGCGTCGGGGCCCCAGCTTGCATCGTCGATGTAGAGCTTGCCGCGACGACTCTTGGTCATCCGGCCCACAGCGTATCCCTTGAGCCCTTCGAAGCTGCCCTTCAAGAACTCAAATCCACCGTGCGCTGGCCCCACGGTGGGCGCCAACTGTCGTGGAATTGTCACGGCAGATGTCCTCAAGCTAGGACTTAGTCGTGGAGCCATCGCCGCTAGGAAGCTTGAAGGGGTTAACGGGACAAGGAACACGAGGGTTTATACTGGTTCGGCCCCTTACGATGAAGGTAAAATCCTACGTCCAGTTGATGTGGTATTGATTAGGGTTTCGATGACCAGGGAGCTTAACTGCTATGCCTAGCTCTCGATGAGATCTTTCTTGTCCCTAAACCGCTGCCGGGTCGTCCCTTTATATAGAGAGGTTGACGCCCAGCGGCTCTCAGAGTCCCGGCCGGCTCATAAAAGTGTCCGGCTTGGACTCTCAACTATTCTTGCCTTACACTACAAGTCTCGCCATACGGCGGTTTATCACTACGGGCCTTAAGCCATCCCCGGGTCTTAAGCCCATCTTTGGCCCACCGTCTTCAGGCTTAGTGCCAGGCTTCAAGTGATGACCCTTATGAGTAACCTGGCCCCTTCTGGCGGGTGACTCTAAGGTTTATATCCTCAACACCATGAGATGAGATTGGGTCCAAGGAATATAGCAAAACCACCTGTAGACCTTCTATCATCCGGACAATCAGCCCAGTCAGAATCAGAAAAAGCACTCACAAGTGTGGATGATGACTTGTTAAAAGTTAAGCCAAGATTTAAAGTACTCTTCACATATCTAAGTATGCATTTGACAGCTGTCCAGTGTGATGTTGTGGGTGCATGAAGAAATTGACAAACTTTGTTCACAGCAAAGGAAATATCTGGTCTAGTCAAAGTCAAGTACTGAAGTGCACCAACCATACTTCTGTACCTTGTGCTATCCTCTTGATCCAAGAGTTCTCCTTCTGCAAGAGACAACTTTTCTGAACAGGATAGTGGAGTTGGCGATGGTTTACAATTCTGCAGGCCAACTCTGCTCAAAAGATCAGTTGCATATTTTTCCTGTGACAAGTGAAGTCCTCCTTCTTTGTTTCTTTTAACTTCTATACCAAGAAAATAATGCAAATCTCCTAAATCTTTAAGAGCAAACTCTGAATTCAAATCCTTCAACAAGGCTGTCACGGCTTCATTTGATGAGCTTGTAACAATGATATCATCAACATAGATAAGCACAAAAACAGATGTACGTGACTTATTATAGATGAACAGTGATGTATCAGGCCTTGAAGGAACAAACCCAAGTGCTAGCAACTTTGAGCTCAAGCGTGAGTACCAAGCCCTGGGAGCCTGTTTCAGTCCATACAGAGATCTATCCAGCCTGCATACATGAAAGGGTTTGTCTTTGTCCTCAAAACCAGGAGGTTGTTTCATGTAAACTTCCTCTTTCAGAACACCATGCAGAAACGCGTTCTACACATCTAGCTGTCTAAGACTCCACCTCTGGATACGGCAATAGACAAAACAAGACGTATAGTGGCAGCTTTAACAACAGGACTGAATGTATCTTCATAGTCTATACCATACCTTTGCTTAAACCCCTTTGCAACTAGTCTGGCCTTGTATCTATCTATAGTACCATCTGACTTTTTCTTTATTCTGAACACCCATTTGCAATCAATCAAGTTTTTACCTTGCTGTGAAGGAACGAGGTGCCATGTTTTATTTTTCTGAAGCGCTTGAAATTCTTCTTCCATAGCCTTCATCCACTCTGCATCCTTGCATGCTTCCTGAAATGTACTAGGCTCTCCTGTAGAACATGTTAAACCATACTTAACTTTATAATTAACTGGCTGAATGACACCTGCTCATAGTCTGGTGTATGGCTATCTTTGTACGGGCTGGGCCACCACACCAGAACCAGGCGCAGAGGATCCGGGAGAGACAGCTGTAGGGGATCCCATCAATCCTGGCGCAGATTCGCTGCTGTTATCTGCGACCGGATCTTCTGTGACCATGCTGCCACGCGGTGAACAAGAGAGCGGCGCAGAAGATCCCGTGGCTCCGGACTCCACGCCAGATCCATGTGCCTCCGTATCAGGATGGAGATCAGCGCCAACGCCTGATTGGTGGTCAGCGCGCCTGATGTAGACGCGCAGTGTCGCGCCGAACCGGTTGGGTGCGGATTGGCTAGGCGCACGTGCCGGAGACCCCTGCCGAGCCCTCGTGGCCGAGGCTGATGCTGCTGGGTCTGCCGCCCCTGATCCCGAGGCTGATGTTGTCGGATCTGACACGGCCGCGGATCCCGACGCAGATTTGGCAGCGTTGTCACGTAGCGGACACATAAAATGGAGTCCGTTCAGGACGTTTTCTGCACTCCTTTGCATTGGATTTGTTTCTGCTCCTCCCAGATGAGATCCTGCAGCATCACAAGCCTCATTTGCATGGTTAGAAGCATTAGTCATATGATCAATACAATTGTCATCCCCGTGCTGAGAACCGGTTAAATGAGAAGGCAAAAGGAGAATTTCTTTGGAAGCAAAGCACCGGCATTAGGATGAAGATTTGCAAAAGGAAACACGGTCTCATCAAAGACAACATCACGGGAAATATAGACACGACCAGTAGAGACATCTAGACATTTAACTCCTTTGTGTTTGGCACTATAACCAAGAAACACACATTGTTTGGATCTGAACATAAGTTTGCGGTTGTTATAGGGACGTAAATTGGGCTAACAAGCGCAGCCAAACACACGAAGAGAGGTATAATCTGGTCTAGTATTAAGCAGTCGGTGCATGGGTGTATCATTTTGGATGACTCGGCTAGGAAGCATATTGATGAGATGGACCGCGGTGAGGAAGGCCTCATCCCAAAACTTGAGGGGCATGGAAGCACCGGCAAGTAAGGCTAGCCCAACCTCAACTACATGCCGGTGCTTGCGTTCAGCGGAGCCGTTTTGTTGGTGGGCGTGGGGGCAGGACACGTGATGTGAGATGCCCAAGGTTTGGAAAAACTAATCTAGTTTCTCGTACTCGCCGCCCCAATCGGATTGGACGGCAAGGATTTTGCTATCAAATTGACGTTCAACAAGCGCTTGAAAATGTTGGAAGACTTGGAAAACTTCAGAGCGTTTTTTAAGAAGATAGATCCAAGTATACTTACTAAAATCGTCTATGAAACTAACATAGTAAGTATGGCGACCAACAGACATAGGGGCAGGACCCCACACATCAGAGAAAACAAGTTGCAAAGGTCTAGTAGAAATACTAGTTGAAACTGGATAGGGCAACTAATGCGACTTTGCTTTTTGACAGGAATCACATATAGTTTCAAAATTATGCTCACCAACACATGGGAGTTTATTATTTCTAAGCACTTGTTGAACAACGATAAAAGATGGATGTCCTAATCTTGCATGCCACCGCTCGGGAGAGAGTCTTATGACACCACAGACTTGTTTATTGAAGCTTCTAAATTGGGGAATCAATGGATACAGCCCATGCACGCATCTACCTCGATAGAGAATGTTCCTCGTGACCTGATCTCGGATCAAAAAGAAATAAGGATGAAATTCAAGAAACACGTTGTTATCAATGGCAATACGGTGAACAGAAAGAAGATTTTTGGCTGTTTCTGGAACATGCAAGATATTTCTAAGATGAATATTGCCATGAGGGGTTTTGACAATTGCATGACCAATATGATCAATGTTCATACCTTCACCGTTGGCATTGTGGACTTGATCATGGCCATGATACTTCTCGCTCATTGTCACCTTCTCAAGCTCGTTGGTGATGTGATTTGTGGCACCGGAGTCGACATACCAGTTGGTGTCAACCCCATATGATGTGTCTGCAGCCGCTGCAACCTTTTTTCTGGAGTTGTTCTCAGCATAACGCCAATCACAGTCCTGTGCAATATGATTATTTTTCTTGCAAATCTGACATTTATTTTCATACTCCTCATAACCTTGGAAGGGGCGCCCCCTATTGTTGTTGTAGTAGGGACGCCTGTTATTGCCGCCGCCGTTCTGGTAGTGGTCACTGCCACCACCGCCGCCGCTGGAGTTGTTGGTGTTGTAGTGGCCGCTGCCACCACCGTTGTTGGAGTTGTTGTAGGATCTGTTGTTGTTGTTGTAGGAGCCGCCGCCGCTGCTGCCACCGCCGCGGGAGCCACCGCCACCACCACCCCTGTTAGGGTTGCGGTAGCCTTGATAGCCTCTGGAGTTGTTGCCGCGACCTCAAGCTGCAACATTGGCGGAGGATTTGAAGGCACCTGCCCCTGTCCCGTGGAACATCTCAACGCGTTGGTCAAAATTTGCAACCATGCCGAAGAGGTCATCCACCGAGAGGGGTTCGGTGCGTACGTCCAGCGCTGAGATCAGCGGCTGATAGTCCATGTCGAGCCCTGCAATGATAAAGGAAAGAAGTTCTCCTTCTCCGATGGGTTTCCCAGCCGCAGCTAGTTCATCAGAGAGGGCCCTCATCTGACCAAAATAGGTTGTGGCACTCTGTGAACCTTTATGAGCATTGGATAGGGCTATGCGGCAGTTGTTTACACGGGAGAGAGATTGTGCGGTGAACATCTTTGCTAGGGCTGACCATATGGCGTGGGAAGTTTCTAAAGAAGCAACCTGGATGAGTACCTCCTTTGAGAGATTTCGAAGGAGAAAGGCTACAATCTGCTGATCTTGAATCAGCCATGGGTTATAGGCAGGGTTTGGAACAATCTGCTCGTTTCCTTCTGAGTTTTTGGTGATGATTGTTTTGGCTGGCTCGGGTGTGGTTTGATCTAGGTACCCATATAGTCCGGCACCCATGATTTGGGAGCGAACTTGGGCTTTCCATAGGATGTAGTTGGTTCTTGTGAGAGGCTCGGATGTGGTACTGGACAGGCCTATGGATGGAACTTGGGTGGAGGAAGACATGGTTTGGTTTGGTGGAGAGGATGATCAGGAGATGCGGCAGGGAGGAAGATAGATGCTAGATGTGGCGGAAGAGGGAGGCTCTGATTACCATGTGAAATATTGTGGAAGCGTCTCAATGCCCATACACGAGCACCCGCATGATTTATATTGATATGATTGTTTGGGTTACAAGTCAAGGTTGTTGGGAAACAACCGCAAGAGATATACAGGAGGTTTAAGATAGAGATAAGAAAGATCTAAACTAATCTCTAGTTACAATAACAGCCAATACATATGGCGCATAACCTCCTGAACATATATTCTTAACATGCAGAACCTGAATGGCTTTTTTCAGCTGCACAACACACAACAGTATGACCCAAGAGAGGCATGAGGTAGCGCACCTTTGCGGCCGAAAATGATAGATGCGTCCATTTGTTGATGCATGAATCTTGGCATGTTTGTGGTGCCACGTATGACCGGACTGGTGTGTGGGCATTCACCAGGTCGCCCACACATCCGTTTCATCACACGGAGGGCCCGGTGTGTGGGCGTTTAGCAGTTCGCCCACACGCCAGTTTTCACTCACGCACAAGGGCTGATGTGTGGGCATTTGCCATCTCGCCCACACGCCCGTCTCCTCTCCCACACCCAAGCTGCCAGTTGTCATGCGTTTTGCAGTGTACATGGCAACTGCCCTAGTGTGCTTGTAAGCAGATGGCAACTCCCTCTTCTTGTTTTACCCGAACATGTCAGTTGCCATATGCTTTGCAGGATACACGGCAACTGCTCTAGTGTGCTTGTAAGCAGATGGCAACTCTCTCTTTTTACCTGAATATGTTGTTTTGCCATGTCTCTTTGTAGCGCTACACAGCAACTGCCTAGTGTTAGTAGGTGGCAACTTCTAAAAGTTTCAAACCATGGCAACAGTAGTAAACCAGACCATACATGGCAACCTCTAAAGTTTTCAAATCATGGCAACTATAGTAAACCAGACCATACATGGCAACAGCTGCAGTTTTCCAAAATAGCATCCGACACTTACCTGAGATGGCAACTGTAGTTGAGCAACCATGGCAACTATAGTTGTCCGACATGGCAACTGTAGTTCAGCGACATGGCAACTGCAGTTAAACGGACATTGAAGAGAGTACGGACCATGGCAACTGCGGGGACGCGTGGTGACTGTCACGCTGGGCGCGCGGGACCGTGAGGTAGGTGGCTGATAGAGGTCGTGTGGACGTTATGCATTTTGCCCACACATAGGCGTGTGAGAGGGACCGCAAGGGGAAAAAAGATGCGTGTGGGCGCTAGTTGTTTTGCCCACACGTAGGCGTGTGGGCTGGTTCTTTTAGACACCACACAAAATATGTGGGCAGATTCGTTAACGCCCACACGTGTGACAGTTATCGTCGTTCTTTAAAAATAAGTATATTAGATCTATGAGAATATTAATTTACAAGGACAGTACACGTCAAGTTTGTTCATCTAAACAGTTCGTGGGAAGTAACTAGCATATGTAATTCATTATGATCTTTTTACATCAAAGTGGGAAAATCTATAGACTACTAGAAGAAAATCCTAACAAATTACTCCACAATCATGGTGACATTCTTCTTTGATGGTCAAGGATTCTTCTTTTATGGCCGAGGCCAGCAGTTTGCAATGCCTCTCTTGAACGCCTGAATATGGATAAGTGGATGCATACATAGCTGAGCCCGTAGTCCCGTACGTATGTCGCCGACATGAAGGATTCATCGTAGTTGTCCGAGTGTTGGTACCGTCGGCCACCTGGAGAACCTCCATATAGGGCACAAATTTTTTTTTTACTGTTTATTCTTCTCTAGGAAACGACGGAGCAGGAAAAATAATAGGTTGATCGTATGGAGACTAACCGCATGCTGCTGGCCCTTGGCTTCAAGATCCACTGATGCATGACTCTCATACATGTGAACTAGCGACGCGGAAGGCAACGACAAGGCCATAGACGATCACCTGGAATCCAACAGAAGGAGGATCTTCCCAAGGATCTGGTTTTACATGTCGCTGGTTACCGCCGCAAGTCGCGCATCTCATCGTCGTCGTTAGATGTTGTAGTGCCGCCGCCGTCGTCGCCTGTTGTGATACGTCGGCAAGGTTGTGACATGCCATAGGAGGAGCCGCCGAGAGTGGATATTTTCTACGAAGGTATCTTCTAAAATTTGTATTCCGGTGAGAACAGCTAGTTATAATCCCTAAAAACATGGATCGGTCAACAAACTTGTAAACGAGCGCGGTCTTCGCATGCAACAGTTGTTGTTTTCTTAAATAAAAAGCTAAGCAGATTTAAGCAGCGATTTGGGCTCCTAAAAAAAGAGGCACACATGGCATTGGGAGTATACTCCTAGGAGTACTAACCCATTGGGAGTATCCTCCTAGTGTATGCAAACCAAATATGGGAAGCCATTATTTTGTCAATTGTATGTCATGCACTAATGAATATGACTTACCATAACAGCCCTGGGTGCCCAGGCACCTAGGTGCCCCACACAATATATATAGTGTTGCTATTCATCACCCAGGGTGCAGAATAAGTTGTTCTTCACCCGAGGTAATTTTACGATCGTTTCATAAATAAATTATGTTTGAAATAAAAATAGTTACATTCATCTTGATTCACTACGTAAACTTTGGCATAAGAAAACAAAAACATAGGTCATAGGATCAGAAAAAATGCATTTTATGTATATTTTACACTATGTTTTTACGTTTGTAATTTTAGTAACATAAAATATTTTTTATAGCGACTATATATTTTCTTACGATCTATTTTTACGTATAAAATAAAACAAAATTTATGAAATGTAAAATTATGATGCACTGCTATTAAAATAGAGGGGGGTGAAGAATAACTATTCCTCACCCAGGATGACGAATAGTCAAATCTAGGGTTTCACTAACAAGAATCATATATTATGAACTAATGAACAATACTTGGGTAGTACCACTATGAATACACATCCTAAATCACAACACCCAATCTTGGACAAATAAAGATCCAAACCAAGCAAATCAAGGGTTCCACCCAATCTTAGACAAATCTCTAAAATCGCAACGAATTTACGGAGGAAAAGAAAGGGAACGGGGGAGTTTACCTAGTAGGAGGGATTAGAGATCGATTCCACGGCTGAAATCTCCAGATCTGAGAGGGGTGTGTGAGGGGGATCGAATGGGGCGCCGCCGCTGCTCTCTTTTGACAGAGTGGAACTGCCTGGGAGAGGGAAGAACTGCCTGGGGAGGGCTAACCCGATGCGGCTTAAGTCAATGTGCAACGCCTAAGCGCTGCACATTATACTGTGTGGCGCCTAGCTGTTAGGTGCTGCAATACTGGTTGTGGGGCCACGTCTGGCCCCGGGCTGCCACGATGGTCGGGCGTGCGGCGCCTAAGACCAAGGCGCTGCATAGTGTAGTGCAGCGTCCGACTGTCAGGCGCCACACAAAACGGTCAGTTTGTGAATTTTTTTTCAAGGATAGTTCAGATCGTGAATTGATTTCGCCAACGGGTCAAATATGTGTTTTTTTGCCTCGCGGACGTGCCTACGGCCCAGCTCCTAGGAAGAAATATGTACATAGGCCTATAAAAAAATTGGGGCCCCTAAATTTACGGGCCCTATGCATGCCGCATAGTCCGCATACCTATGGGTCGGGCCTGGCACACAGGCAGAGAAACCACGTACGCAGACTGACCAGCTGCTGGAGACCTCCTATTTGGCGCGTGGGGCGCCCCCCGGTCGCGGTAGCGTGCACCCCCAGCCCCCCGCGCGCCCAGTTGGGCCGGCCCATGTGCTGGGCGGGTGTTCCCATTTTTTTCATTTTCATTTTTTACTTTTCCTTTTTTATTTTCTTTTTTTGTTTTATTCTATATTAAAATAATTCCGGACTGCTTCTAAAAGTTAAAAAATTCTGAATTTTCATAAAAATAGTTATTAAATTCAAAAAATATTTGCATTTCAAAAGAATGAAAATGAACATTTTTTGTATTACACGAACAAAATTTGAAATAAATGAACAAATTTTGAGTTTTATGAATTTGTTTTTAAAATGATGAACAAAATTTGAATTTAATGAACATTTTTTTTGGTCGGTGAACAATTTTCCTATTTTTGGTGGACACTTTCTTAAATCCGATGAACGAAAAATTTTAATTTGATGAACATTTTTTAAAAATAACGAACAAAAATTGAAATTAATGAACATTTTTAAAACTCAAAAGAAAAATTATAAATTTTTGGAGAACCTTTTTAAATCCGATGAGCAAAAAATTTGAATTCAATGAATATTTTTGAAAATGATGAACAAAATTTGAATTTAATGAACATTTTCTAAAACCAGTGAACAATTTTGAATTTTGGTGAACATTATCTAAACCTGATGAACAAAAAAGCTGCATTCGATGCACATTTTTTAAAATGTTGAATAAAATTTAAATTTAATGAACATTTTCTAAAATTAGTGAACAAATTTTAAATTTTGGGGGAAATATTTAAATCCAATCAACAAAAAAGTTGAATTCAATGAACATTTTTTGAAAATGATGAACAAAATTTGAATTTAATGAACAGTTTCTAAAATTAGCGAACAATTTTTGAATTTTGATGAACATTTTGTTAAATCCAATAAACAAAAAATTTTAATTCAACGAACAATATTTGATAATGCTGAACAAAAATTGAATTTAATGAACATTTTTTCAGGTTGGTGAACAAATATTGAATATTTTTGAACATTTTAGAAATCTGACGAACAAAATAGTTGAATTGGATGAATATTTTTTGAAAATGATGAAAAACCTTTGAATTTAATGAAAAAAAATAGGTTGGTGAACAAATCTTGAATTTGTTTGAACATATTTGATATCCGACGAACAAAAAAGTTGAATTTGATGAACATCTTTTAAATTGTTGAATATTTTTTTAAAAATGTGAACATTGTTTTTAATTTGATGAACAAAATAGTGTTCGAAAATTTGCAAAAAGAAAACAGAAAAGAAAAGGAAAGGAGAAAAGGGAAAAGAAAAAAGAAAAAGATGGAGGAACTCGCGCCCCACATGGGCCTGCCCAGAAGGAATGCGGGTGAGCTGGGGGGTACGCGCCACAGTTGTAGGGGGCGCCCTATGCGTAATATAAGATCACGCTAGCCGCTGCACCCGCACCCGCAACAGGAATCGAACCGAAGACCTCTGGATTACAAAGCGCTGTCGCTAACCAATGCACTGGACAATAATACATTTGTTACTGCAACACTAAAGTATAAGAACTAACCACAGCGCCACATATGAACACCTTTTCAAAAAAATTGTACAATTTTCTTGCAAAGTTTAAATAAAAAATCAAAAGGCAAGTAGCGTTTGAAAGTCTGAACATTTTGTGAAAGATATGAACGAATTCTGCCATATTAAAGTAGTTTTCTGAAATGCGATTTTCTGAAAATGTGAACAAATAGTGAAATTTCAAACTTCATCCAGAACGGGCGTACAATTTTTGTAGGAAGTGATCATTTTCTGAAACTATGAATTTTTGGAGAATTTTAACAAATTCGGAAACCTCTGACAAATTTTTTGATATACTCAACCATTTTTTGAGTTTGTGAACAAAATTTGAAAATTAGGAATAATTTTCAAATTCCGAAAAAATTCAAAAAAATGATGTTTTTAAAATTCTCAAGCTTTTTTTCTTTTGCGAACAAAACCAAAAAAATCGGAACAATTTTTATAATTCTGGACAGTTTTGTATGACATTAGAACTTATTCAAATCCTGAACATTTGTGAACAAATTTGGAAAAGCAGGAACATTTTTTAGAATTTTGAACATATTATTTAACAATGCAAACAAATAGTGAAATTTCAAACTTCATACAAAAAGGGCAGACATTTTTGTAGAAAGTGATCATTTTTTGAAACTGTGAATTTTTTGGCAATTCTGAACTTTTTTTGAAACGATGAACAATTATAAAAATTCTGAACAAATTTGGAAACCTCTGAACATTTTTTGAAATAATCGAATATTTTATGAGTTCCTGGACAAAATTTGAAAAATAGGAATAGTTTTTAAAATTCCGAAAATTTCAAAAAAAATCTTTTTTTCAATTCTTTGAAGAAAACTTCATTTAAGAACAATATTGAAAAAATAGGAACAACTTTTATAATTCTGAACAATTTTTTAAGACATGAAGAATTTTTTAAAATCCCACACATTTTCTGATGTCGGGAAAAAAATTCGAAAAGCACAAACGTTTTTTAAACTTCTGAACAAATATTTGAATCCATGAATTTACAATTTGATCATTTTTTTAAGAGCTAAATGCACTGGAGGTCCTAAAAATTTCGTTGTTGTATCACTTTAGTCCTATTTCTTTGAAAATGCACCTTCAGGTCCCAATTCTTTAGTAAGTGGTTCACTCGAGATCCTTTTCTTCACTAGCGCTCGCTGACCTGCCCGCGTGGTGCGTTGACCCACGCCACATCGACATCGAGGCTGCTCTTTTTTTAACAGAAAAACTCTTAGAAACACTTCTTCACATTCCCGGGTCCCTGGCTCTATTTCTTCCCCAAATCTCCCACTCTCTCTCCCGTACCCTAACCCTAGCCATGGCCGACACTTCAAGCTCCTCGGCAGGGAAGCAGTTGAAGAAGAGGAGCATGGTAGTGTGTTGTCGGCGCCGCTGCCAGCGCAAGCTCCAATTTCGTCTGGTATGTTGCCACGCGGAGGAAATCATCGTCGTCGCCGCCGCCGATCGCCTCCAGTGTCGCTAGAGTAGCCTCGAAAGAGGAGATGGGGCGCCACTAAGAGGGGAATAGATCGGGGGGGGGGGGGGGGGGGGGCTTATTGCAAAGTTTCTCGCCTGGCTGTTGGGCCCTCTGTCGACGTGGCATGGGTCAACACGCCACGCGGGCAGGTCAGCGACCCCTAATTAAGAAAAGGACCTCGGATGAACCACTTACTAAAGAATTGGGATCTAAAGGTGCATTTTAAAAGAAATAGGACTAAAGTGACACAACGACGAAACTTTTAGGACCTCCAGTGCTTTTAACTCTTTTTTTAAACATGGAACAAATTTCTCAGTTTCTGAAAAAAAATTGAGAAATGGAACTTTTTAAAATTTCGAGTTAAATCTTTTACTAAAAAGAATAAGAATTTGAAAAAGAAAAATGGAAAAAACATGGAAAAGGAGAGACAGAAACCTAAAAAAGGGGAAAAACTTGATAAAGAAAAAGCAAGAAAGAAAGAAACAGGAAAAAAATAAAAAAAACACTAGAAATCCGGTTCAGGAACTTTCTAGTAGGTTCCCGAAACCAGAATCTTGTAGTACGTTAACGTGAAACGAAATGGGCTGGCCCACATCATTTGCTGGCACTCGTCCCTGTGCGTTTCAGCAACAGTTTGCCGCCGTGAGCGTCATATAGGATATTCCGCACGCACAGGCATTCCTATTTGGCGCGGCGCTGCAGGCGCGTTACACTGCAATTTGCAAACGGGCGCCGGCAGCAGTCCAAACTGGGCCGGCCCATTCTATTCCTTCATGTTCTTCTTGTTTTGCGAAATGTCAAAAATGACTGCGGGGATGGGGAGAGCAACTAATTAACGAGCGCTCCTTCGCGAGCCTCGCAACGATCAGCGCTACTTGGCGTGCTCTCAGTCATTCGCCATGTGTCGCGCTCTGGGCGCTCCCTCCGGATTTTGTTTTTTAATTTTCCGCACACGTTTTCGGCTTTTTTAACGGTTTTTTTAGGGTTTTTTCGACGTTTTTGTTTTCCACCGATCTTCCTTAACTTTTCGATCAAAAAAATTGAAAAAAACATTTTGCACAAAAAAACGTGTTTTCTATTTTTTTCGCGGGAGTCACGGTTTTGCTTCCGCAAGAGGCACGGTGGTGCTTTCGCGAGAGTCACGGCCGTGCCTCTCGGAAACGGAAAAAAATAAGCGTTTTCTTTTTTTTTTCGTTTCGCGAGAGTTACGGTCTTGTTTCCGCGAGAGGCATGGTTGTGCTTTGGCGAGAGTCACGGCCGTGCCTCTCGAAAACGAAAAAAACACGTTTTCTGTTTTTTTTTTCTTTCGTGAGAGTCACGATTTTGCTTCCGCGAGAGGCACGGTTGTGCTTCTGCGAGAGTCACGGCCGTGCCTCTCAGAAACGAAAAAAAACGCGTTTTCTGTTTTTTTTCTTTCGCGAGAGCCACGATTTTGCTTCCGCGAGAGGCACGGTTGTGCTTCTGCGAGAGTCACGGCCGTGCCTCTCAGAAACGAAAAAAGACGCGTTTTCTCTTCTTTTTTTTCCTTCCGCTAGAGTCACGGTTTTGCTTCCGCGAGAGGCACGGTTGTGATTTCGTGAGAGGCACGGGCATGCCTCTTTCGGAAAGGGAAAAAACTCATGCTCCCGGTTTGGTTTTTTCGTCCGGTTTTTTTGTGAAAAAAAAGTTTGTCAAAACCTATCAACATGGTATCTAGTTTTCAAGATCTCGACGCGAGGAATCCAACGATGAAAGCGGTTCGAGATTTGGACGCATGGTTTGAGAGATAAAACGTTTGAAATAAATGGATCTACGAAAAAAGGGAAAACTCCTTGGTTGCGACAAGTGGCGCGTTGCATGTGCGACACTTGTCGCAACCTGGGAGTTGGAGTGATCTTTGCAACGAGTACTCCTCAATTAGTGATTTCGTGGGATGGGGGTTGAAACATGCAACCCTTTACTTGAAAGCGCTCGTGTCTATCCACCAGGCTATCCACCCGCAAGTGTAGATTTAGTTTATTTTTACTTTTTATTTCGTTCTTCAAGTCTTTTTATTCTTTTTCTTTTTCCCACATCTTTTTTGTTCTCTTTATTGCACGGTTTTTAAATATTCGTGAACTTTTTCTTTAAATTTGTGAACTTTTTGTGAAATCGACAAATTCAATAAACTTTTTTCAAATTCAATGATTTTTTTAAATTCGATAACTTTTTTTAAATTCGCTGAACTTTTTTCCAAATTCGCTGAACTTTTTCCAAATTTGATGATTTTTTTCGAATTTGATGAACTTTTTTTGAAATCACGAACTTTTTCCATTTTTGTGAACTTGTCCTTTCAATTCATGGATTATATGAATGGCTTTTGAAATTATATTTGTACTTATCAAAGATTAAAGAGTTGTGTTTTCCTGAACTAATCAGTAGACTGAGGTTAGTCCAGTGGTTAATCATTGTGTGCATTTACTTGGGCGTGCTGGGTTCGACTCTCGCTTAACCGTTACGGAGGCAATTTTGCAGTTATATGTACTTTGGTGTGGGTTCAAAATCGTCTTTGGGTTATAGCCGCAGCTGCGAGAAGCTCGTTTTTTCCGGTGCGATTCGAGGAGCGCTTCGAAGGAGGCATGTGTGGAGCTGCTAAAAAGAGTCCAAACAAACACACCCTAAACCGTACACACCACCGGCGATCTAAGTTTGGATCTTTCTTATATATATCCTCACGACGGCATAGTACGTACGTGCAGCAGATTAGGTTAAGGTGCTCCCTTCCATTGATCCCATAGCTTTCGATATGTGCATTAGCAGGCTATGGACGACTACAAGATCCTCTCCCCTCCGTCGTCGCTGCCCATCTTCGTGCCTCCTTACCAGAGCACTACCACCGGCTACGACCTCACCTCCTACTATTCCCAACAAGCGCGGCAGATCTTCACCATGGACGCCGGCGGCGGACATGGCTATGGCTACGGCGGCACGCCCATCTACCCTCTTCTCCTTGGTCACTGCCGGTCTGGGGGAACGGGGTGGCCTCGTAGTACCACGGCTTCTTCGACGGCCAGTTGCAGCGGGTGGACCTCGGTCTCTTTTACGCACTGCCGAAGACAACTGTGGGTGACAAACTGACAATGCTATCTCGATCAGCGGCGTCAAGCCAACAAAAGGACCCATGGCAACTGACGCCCCAGCAGTCGATCAAGGCGGACAGGGTGCTCTATGGTCCCAGCCCTAGGAGTAGGCCCAGGCTGCCGGTCTTCGAGGCCATCTGCCCCCGAGAAACTCACAAGGATTAGTATATCTATGCGGCGAGGAGGATCGACAACGTCACAGATTTGTTCTACTAGCATGTACTCCCTCCGTAAACTAATATATAAAGAGCATTTAGATTACTATTTTAGTGATCTAAATGCTCTTATATTAGTTTACAGAGAATACTATAATGTATAACGACCGGATATGATTCATTGTGCTTGTGGTCCAAGCTCTTTTTAATCCAATGTTGTATCGTGTAGGGTGTTTGCCATAATTCGTAATTTTGTCCCTTGTTCTCTTGCCCTAATCTGAGACAAACAATGCACTTGAACATGTTCGTGCCTCCTTTTTCTTGTGATGAGGACACGACTAGCTACTACTCCCTTCGTTTCAAAATAGATGACTCAACTTTATACTAACTTTAATACAAAGTTAATATAAAGTTGGGTCATCTATTTTGGAACGGAGGGAGTACCTTCTCAAGATTTTACTTCTACAACTTCTTCGTCTACTCAGGGAGGGGATTTGTGCCACGCAGATGCTGTGCCGTCGATCTGCGCCAAGATTGGCGACACTGGGTCATGTTTAGAAAGAGTATGATTTCCATTTTCTTTGTACTCCATTCGCATATCATGGCGATATACATGTCGCGGTGGGGTCACATACCTTCAGGTGGGGATCCTTAACAATGGAAAACCGAAGATATTCTTACAGAACGGATGAGCAAAAAAGATTTATCTGTACTTCTTAGAGCATTTCTAATCGATCCTCTATAGCCCGTTAGAGCATTTTTACTTCACTAACCGGCACCTACCCCCAATCCGGTGTAAGGGCTATAAATTTTACTGCGGCCCCCAAACTTCTCCTTATATTTACTCTATCCCTCGGCGGCTGCATAAAAGCCATGTCCCTCCTTCACTGCCTCCCCCCTCCACTCCTGCGTCGCATCTGCGCCGGCGCCGCCCTTCCCACCCCCGTCGGCACCCGCCCGCCGCTGCGGATGCTTCGTAGGCTCCGCCAGCACTTGGATTTGTGCCTCCCCGTCCCGTCCCCGGCGCACGACCGGTGGATCTGCGGCTGCAGCCAGTGGCGGAGGCAGGGGGTGCTGGCAGGGACCTTGCCCCCCCCCCCCAAATGCTCTCACAAATACACCTATATGTACTCCTAATCCTCCATTTATCAGACAAAATTAGCTAGGTTTAGATTATTTGCCCCCTCTAACATTATATGACATGTTTTGGCCCCATCTATATCCAGTTTCTGGCTCCGCCACAGGATTTGGAGCTTCCGGCCGCCAGCTACTGCGCCTTGCCATGGATTAGCAGGGAACCGGATCGCACAGCCCCCGTAATGCCTCCGTCCCGCATGCAGGTATCGGTTCCTCTTGTAGCCACTCCCCGTCGGCGGTTCGCCGGCAAAGACACGCCCGTCTGTCGTCCAGGCTCAGCACTAGCCCAGCGGCTCGTCGGCTCGCCATTGCCGGTCATAAAGTGCGATGAGTTTCTACCACACTGGAACATCCCGAATGGGTGTTCTTCAAGTGCAAAAAATATGGGGTATGTGCTTGTTTTCATTTGGTTGTTCACCGGATTAGGCGTAATTTTGGTAGCTCATTGTTTGTTCAAATTTGTGTGTAGGAAGGATGCAAATCTTGGTATTGGAAGAATACATTGATTTATTTATTGCAAGAAATTTGATAGATGTTCGTGCACTCGTTGCTAGAATTGAGGTTAGAGATGAGACTAGAGAAGAGACTAAAGGGGAAGCAACGTACACTTCTTTGGAATCGAAGAAGAAAGAAGTGTGCAAGCTCAAGAATCTACAGATCATCAATGAAGACATAGAAAAGGTATTAATCCAACTAGTAGGAGTAGTTCTGGCAGTTGGATATCTTTCAAAATGTCTAATTGTGGTTCTTGTTTTCTTTGTTCTTGCTCTCGTACCGGAGAAGTGGTGAATTAAGTACTTCAATGTATCAAAGTATCATTGAATGAAATAAAGTGGAAAAATAAATGTGTTTCGGTGGCCGAAAATGAAATGCAAATGATTTTTTTACTCCGTTAAATATAGGGGATCGACTAGGTCCGGCAAAACTTAGTTGAGCAAATATACTCCACCGGATACTCCACTATTTCTAGGTGATCGGTTAGAAATGCTCATAGTTCATGTTTGTTCTTATATTTCTGTTACTCGAAAACAACGTTTCACCTTTAGACATCATTTCACCTAGAGAACGAGAGGGGTCAACATTTGTTCTTACAAGTTTAAGGCCTTTGAAGATATGAACACACATGACAGAATATTTGGTGCCAAAAGGTACAGATTGGATCAAAAGTGTTCATTTTATTATGTATTACGCCGGTCTCGTTGAATGCCACGTTAGTAAAACACTATGTCTGAAAATGACACGTTGGTAAAACACTAAGTTTGATTCTAGTATATAAGTTTTTGTCTTGCAAATTCTTTGATTAGCTATTCCATTGAGAAATTTTCTTATGTATCGACCGTGACTTATGCTATCTGATTAGCTATTTGTGTGTCTATCGCAACATGTCGTTGATGATGTGGACTATGTATGGTTCTAGTATATAAGTTTTTGTCTTGCAAATGGTTTTTCAATGTGCTGCAATATTTGTTTATTCATTAGCTAACTTGCTCAACTATTTGTGTATCAACTTTGATTTGTGTTATGTCATATATGCCTCTGAGGATACAATTGTTCTTCTTACACTAAAACCAAACTATGTGTGATTTGCTTTATCTAAAAAATAGATGTGTATGTTTTTCCAGGGTCCGAGATGCATCAAAACACTCTATGATTTTTATTTATTTATGTGTTTGCGCGAAAACCTTTGATCTATTCATCTTCAATCATGACAATAGAACGAACACCAGAAATAATAAAAATTACATCCAGATCCTTAGACCATCTAGTGACGACTACAAGCACTGAAGCGAGCCGAAGACGCGCTGTTGTCATTGCCCATCCCTCGTTGGAGCCGGGTAAAACTTGTTGCAGTAGACAGTCGGGAAGTCATCGTGCTAAGACCCCATAGAACCAGCGTAGCAGAATAGCAATCGTCATCGTTGAAGAGTAGCATAGATCGACAGGACCCAACATGAAGACACACAAATATGGACGAACTAAGACGAGATCCGAGCAAATATATTTATGACATCATCATTCAGTAGTGTATTAAATTAATTAACTCCCCATTCACCAACTTTTTTATGATATAATCATTCAGCAGTGTAGTGCACAGAAGACGCCTCTTTTTTAAGAAAAGAAAAACACAGTTGTGCAGCATATGTAGCATTTACACTCTAGTCCTTCCTTCCTCTAGGATCGTCTCCATTTTGCTTCTCCCCTCTCTACTTGTTCAACTGGTTAAATTTATTCAGATATATTTTGTAAATTGTGACAAGTTTGTCAAAAATAACTATGATGATATAAGAGCCTTCCAATTTATTGTACTATGTATAAATACAAAAGGCTAAGAAAATTATCATTGCACGATTATGAATATCGAGCTAAGTATACAAATTTATGAATCGGCTAAAAAATCCAACGATTCAATTCAATGACCAGCTCCTTATGGACACATTACCCAAGATTTATCTACTTGTAACGAGTCATGTAGTATAAACTATTGCCAAGATATTTGGTAGACCTACGACCTACACATTAGAGATCTTTATCAAGACATTCGAGAATACTAAATATGCACAAGCACACACACACACACACACAAATATACATACACTATAACCGTGTCACAAATTAATATCGCAGAGTCCTGCAATTTGTCCTTCTTTATTGTTCTCACATTTAAGTGATTGATTTATTGATCCTTATAAGTGATAATGTCTTCAACATAATAATAAATCATATTTTCACAAACATAACTTTATGTGTTTAATTATGATAAACAAGTAGTAAAAATAATAAATAACATCTAAAGTTAATAAAACAAATCATACAAAGTAAAAAAGTTTAATATAATAATGATGAAATTTGTGATTATGTCCCAATAACACTCCCTACTGATAATTTTGCGACAACAGTTACAAACTATTGCTGTGCTGAAATTTTACTATGTCTGTGATCCCTTATCTCTACATTAACGTGAAACATATCAATTTCCAGGCATGCAGTAGTTTTTCTCTTAGTTTTCAGTTCATACTTGTGGCGGCGAGACTTGTCTAAAGGCAGATTCTGAACTTATGTTGTGTTCCAATTCCCCATGCGCTTGGATAGCATGTATTGTTGTGGATTTCGCTGTCTCGAGCGTTGTGATGACCCTTTAGAGAAGATTTAGTATTCATTCGGGAAGTTGTCAATTCTTCCGAAGAGACTATTCAAGAACCGAAAGAAATCTAGTTTGTCATTAGCTTACAATAACTTGTAAGTATGCTGCACAACATGCTTTTAGTGCCATATCAATTCTTTCCCACCCTGATTTTTGTTAAGTATCATTTGCCAATTTGTTCTCCGGCAAATCGACTCCTTCTCTATGATGAAACAACGGTAAAATTCAGATCTTCGATGGTGTCACGCAAAATTCTGCAATCATTTTTGGGAGTTCAGTCCTGTTGGTAGTGGTGATGATGATCCGGTGGGCCAACAGTTGAAGGACACCTTATATTTTATATTTAGTGAGGCTTGCAGATTTTGGTTTGCAATGTGTGTAACCTTTCAAGGCATTCAAAGTGAAATGGCAGACCCTGTGCATCTCACTCTTCTGATGGGTGATCTGATACAAGATTATGGTGACACATCTCGTCTTGCTATCTATTTGTGGCTACCATTCCTTGAGAGAAGGATGGAATCGACTGCAACCTGTTTGCATGATCCAAGCCGGTTTCCCGATTTGCGGTTGGCATTTGCCATAGAGGCCAATAACTTCATGAAGTACACAGAGGCAGATCCAAAGTTTAACAATCAGCCGTTGATCAAGTCCAAACGATCAAGTAATGATTGGTGTGTTGGAGCATTGGCTGGTGAGTCTCTTTTTATCCTGAAGTATAGTTGCGTCCTGATTCGCAAGGTACTCATGCGGGATGCGGCTTATGCAAGAATCTTTCCAGTGTAAGTAATGTTTATGTTTTTAGCTCACTATAAATATCCATCATTGTAGTTTATGTAAATTATTCACAATTGCTCATTGTTGTGCCATTATAGGATGGAGCCAATATATGTTGAGGATGTTAATTGTTATGACGATTGAGCACGGGACGGCGCTGGAGGTTGTCAAGCTTTTGTCGAATGGTTCTTCTCTGTCTTAGATATTTTGTCGAATGTTTGTATGATGGGTGGCACAGGAAAGCAAGTGATGCAAGGGCGGCACTGGAGGATGTCAGTCTTTTGTTGAATGTTTCTTCTCTGTTTTGGATCTTTTGTCAAATGTTTCTCCTGTTTATGGTTGCAAAAGCCAATGATGTTGACTTTGTGTAGGATGTTGAAATTTTGGTAGCAATTGGCAACTATTACTAAATTTGGTTCATTGGCCTGTGACACTTTTGCTTGCTTTGTGTTAAAGACGTTGAATGATGCACTTTTGCTTGCTGGCAAATATAGCGATTTGTCTAGAACTATCCATCTCTCAGTGTTTAACCTGTGCAGCTAATCAGTAACGTTCTCTTGCTTGCTTACTGATCTAGTGGAAGCTAACAACCCGACGTGGCATGCTACTCTTTGGACGCTGCTCACCCCAAGCCAACTGATGGGGAACATCCGGCTGTGACTAGCGGCGGTCGTAGCCGAGCGGAGACTGGCCATGTAGTATACAACAAAATAAATAATAACAATGATGAAAATAACACCATCAAGAAAAAAAGTGTAAAACAAGATAATCTAGCGAATAACCGCAAGGCGACGCAAAAAAAGCGTGCACCCGCACTTCGTGCTACTGGTGCACCGAAATATTTTAACAAATCTGAAAAAATTCTAGCATGAGAACACAACATATGATGTCACAAAAATTCATATAAAAAATTGAAATATTTTTTGATATATAAACAGGAACACACAAGTCTTAATGAAAATATAAAACTTACATGGGATTCAAAACTTAAGAATGTACATTTACCAACCAGATATTTACTAGTGTGTTCCTGTTGAACATCATTAAGGTAGCACAACATTAAAATAGGTATGGCATTTACGGAGTGTTGATGGAAAACATCAAATTGATATATATGGGATCCAGAACTTACAAGTACACATTTACCAACCATGATCATTAAAAAAGCTACAAGTCTGAAAGGGGCTGCTCACCTCCAGACAGTTTTTTTATAAGCGGGAGTCTGATTTTCATCACATGGCTTGGTGCCTTCCCCGGTTTGGTTGTATCACTACTTCTCCTTCCCCTTCCAAACTCACAACTACCTCTGATCTCCATTTCTCCAACCATTGTCTCTTCCTCCCCCTCGTCATCCATATTGGCCCCTTCCTCTTCCCCTCCCCCGGTATCCATGAGGAACATGAGAGGAACCTAGTGGCATCATGCAATTCAATCAAGCACTATATCAACCACAAGAATAGAAACCAGAGCAGAGCATGCATAACTTGGGGAAATAAAACAGAGTCGAGAGGGAGGGATCGACCTTCCCTGGTGGTTGGTCGTCGGCTCCTGCTCATCCTCCTTATCTATTTCGTCCATGGACAGCACCCGCCCGCTGCAATCAACCAAAAAGGAAATTATCGTCTACAGTTGAGAAATCAGAGGCCCAAGGAAAAACATACTAGTAAAAGAAATTTGCAAGTGTTCTTAGTAGGCATAAAACTTACTGACAGAGAAACGAATAAACTTATCAAGCACTTTCAAATAGTAGTAGAGAAGTAAACTTGTTTTACTTGGAAGGAACCAAAGCATCCAGAGAAACAAAACACAAACAAGCTTCGGCGAAGAAGCTCAAAAACATATACATATACATACAGATTTGTCCTGCCATTATACATACATAGCAACTATTTGCGTACATACAAATCCATCCATGTGCCAGCAGCAAAATTAAGGGCAGACCTCCTCTTCTCTTTTTCGTAAATAAATTGACCACAAACTGGACTTGTTCATATACACTGAGTGCTAATGAGAAAGACAGAGCATCTTCTGTCTTTACTACTGCTACTAGTGGCGCGAGAACATGAAGCAAAATCATACCATTGTGTACAACAGCAGCATGGATCTGCTTGCTACCAACCAACAATTAACCTCCATAAGAAAAAAACAAAAAATGCCTCATTGTTCTTGCTATACTGCTACTAGCACAGTGAGGGAAGAAACGAAAAGAAAATATCCAGTAGTAGAGGAATGAAGAGTCAGTGTGCTACAAGAATCGTTGGCTGTAGCAGTACAAGAACTGAATTGCAGGTTTTCTGCATCATGTTCAGTCGAGTCGAAGAACAGGAGCACTGAGCAACAACCAAGGGAATAAAATGAATTAGAGAGCAGAGCCCCTAGATTGTACATGTTCTTCTCAACACAAGGAGAGGGGTCCCTTTTTCTGACCAATATCTATCAGTAACCACGTTTTCTACGGCAGAGTACCAATCACAAGGAGAGGGGACCGACCTTCTTCTGTGGGGAGCCATGGGCCCATGGTGGTCCGGGCGGACGATGACCTATTCCAGCTCGTCGGGCTACCGTGTGGGATCCATCATGTCCCGGCGATCGTCATCTTCCTCGCTGATGCCGTTCATGGAGGTGGAGGTGGCCTGGTGCTCTGAATCGAAGATAAAAATCGAAAAGGAAGGCATCCATTAATTTGAGTCCACCACAAACAGAGTGGCTACTACCTACTCGTACTTACTAGAGCAAGCTGCTGCACTATGTGACTGTATTTTGAAGAAGCAGAGTGGAGCAAGGCAGTCAAGTGTGAAAAATTTTAGAAAAGGAGGAAATTACATCCAGCATACGTACGTACTAGTGCATCCTTTTTGCCAATGATATAGTCTAGTGCAAGAACAGGAGCACTAAATCTGCTAGTGGATAGTACTAGAGCATACAAAGGGGAAACAGCGAAACAGGAGTTATCTGGTAGAGTAGGAGTAGGTGCACACATCAGTCATGATGAATTTATAATGTCTCGCATGGCACAAACAGTCATCATAAATACATCGCACAAGCCAAATACAATTGAAGTGCATGAGGCAAAATAAACAGAGCAGGGAATGTTCATTTTATCCTAATGTTGAGGTGATGAAGAATAATAAATGGTCCACTCCAAGATTAGCTAAGCTAGTGTAACAGGACAAAGTTTACATTAAGCTACTACCTAGCAACACATGATGAACCAACAAACTGCCCCTTCAGAAACAAGATTTGACAAGCTATATAAGAAAAGGTATGAGGAGGCCCACCATTAGCGAGATCAGGATAGATTTTGGACTCTCTATTAACATCAATTGTCATGACCACGCTATCTCTAATACCGACTGCTCTCTCTCATAGCAAACCCACATGTGTTATAAAGTAATTTATCAATACCAAGCACAACCAACAACAATAAGGAGTTCTAAAGTGATGTATGCTGTCCCTAACAAAGATTGAAAATATGTTCACATGCCAAATAGAGAGGGACGAAAGCATGGCACATACATACAACATCACACAAATTTCAGAGCAGAAATTGCATATCCATGTCGAAGCCATACAAGTTAACATATAATTAAAAGTTCAAACACAATAAGAGCTATATAGTAACAAATTTGTACTGTAGGAACTACTAGTACTATCTAGGGCTTTTCTTAACCTCTCTGTTCTAAGTTGTAACCATCTGTGCTAGCAGAGTACTAGTATTGCTTAACTGCGATAGCTATTTGTAAGTGCTCAGGAAGGCCTGAGACCTGAGGCAAGGTGACCCAATGTCACCGATTCTTTTCAACATAGTGGTTGACATGTTGACAATGCTAATAGGAAGGGCTAAGGAGGACGGCCAAGTAGGTGGCCTAGTTCCGCATCTAGTGGATGGCGGAGTGTCAATCCTTCAGTACTCTGATGATACTATCATCTTCATGGAGCATGATTTGGCTAAAGCAAGAAACATGAAGCTTGTGTTATGTTTGTCCGAACAATTATCGGGGTTAAAGATTAACTTCCATAAAAGTGATATGTTCTGTTTTGGAAGAGCCAAAGATGAACAAGATGCGTACAAACAATTGTTCGGATGCGAATTGGGATCTTTACCCTTTACATATTTGGGTATACCAATTCACCGTCGCAAGCTTTCTAACAAAGAATGGAAGTGCATTGAAGATCGATTTGAAAAGAAACTAAGTTGCTGGAAGGGCAAGCTTATGTCATACGGAGGCCGATTAATTCTCATTAATTCGGTTCTTACGAGTATGCCTATGTTTCTTTTGTCCTTTTTTGAGATACCAGTTGGAGTCAGGAAAATGCTAGACTTCTATCGATCTCGATTCTTCTGGCAGAGTGATGAATTAAAAAGAAAATACAGACTCGCTAAATGGGATATTATTTGCAGACCGAAATACCAACGGGGTCTCGGCATTGAAAACTTAGAGGTGAAGAACAGATGTTTACTCAGCAAATGGTTGTTTAAGCTATCTGTAGAGACGGATGCCACGTGGGCACAAATCTTGTGGAACAAGTACCTTAACTCCAAAACATTGTCCCAGGTGACGGTGAGGCCGACTGATTCACCTTTTTGGAAAGGACTGATGAGAGTGAAATCATCCTTTTTCAACGGGACAAAATTTGTAGTTGGAAACGGTACTACCACGAGGTTCTGGGAGGACACATGGCTCGGGGAGACGCCCCTTGCACTCCAATATCCCTCTCTATAATATTGTGCAGCAAAGAGACACTTATGTTGCAACAGTATTACAGTCCAATCCTCTGAATATCCAATTCAGAAGGACGCTAGCGAGAAATCGTTGGGAAGCCTGGCTCCACTTAGTGCGAAGACTGATGGAGGTCGAGCTTTCTCAACAACCCGACCGGTTGAGCTGGAAACTAACAAAGAATGGAGAGTTTTCGGTTAAATCCATGTATTTGGATGTTATCAACTCTAGTGTTATTCCTCATTCGAAACATGTGTGGAAAGTCAAAGTACCTCTAAAAATCAAAGTGTTTATGTGGTTTATACATAAACAAGTTATTCTAACTAAGGATAATCTGGTAAAACGCAATTGGACAGGATCTACAAGATGTAGTTTCTGTGATAAGGATGAATCCATCAAACACCTCTTTCTCGAATGTCCCTTGGCAAAAAAATTGTGGCGGACGGTGCACTTAGCCTTTAATATTACTCCTCCGACTACCATCAACACGTTATTTGGGACGTGGTTAGATGGGTTAGACCCCGAAACTGCGAGACATATTTGTGTAGGAGTATGTGCTTTATTATGGGATGTCTGGAACTGCAGAAACGATTTGGTTTTTAGCATAACAACAAAAATTCATTTCTTGCAGGTTATCTTCCGGGCCACTACACTCATCCGTATGTGGTCGCTACTCACTCTGACGGAGGCTAGGGAGTGTTTGATTACTGGATCTGTCCAATGGGAGACGGTAGCTCGGGATATCTTCAACCGGTTTGGATGGCGGCCATGTAACAGGATATTTTTTTAGGTTCCTATCTTATATTTTTGTCTGCCGGTTGTGGCTTTTCCTGTTATGATGCTTTTGCTCTTTGTGAGCTTTTCTGCACTTGAGACTTGAGGACCTTTGTGGAACATTTTGCTTATTATTAATAATATGGCCGTATGCATCGTTCTGATGCAGAGGCCGGGGCCTGACCCCTTTTCGGAAAAAAAGAAAAAAAAGGAAATTCAAGCTACCAATATAGAGACTTGTGACGTGCTAGTAGATCAATCGTATCCATGTATGATCAAAATGAAACATGTATGTGCAATTGCAAGAATGCCTGAACATACAAAGAAAAACCACCTTGCAAGTATAGCAATACAGTCCAAGGTTGTATCATAGGCCCGCCCACCAGAGGAATTCACTGAACATGAGACACATGTGCAGGGAAGCGGAATTCAGTTAAGATGTTCATACAGTACAAACTGAACAAAGTAGTAGTGTGGATTTTGTGCTTGAACGAAAAAGGATGCAGATTCATAGAAAATAAACACCCAGACAATTTTAGGCATGCACATAGAAACTGAACGACCAAACTGTTGGGGAACGTAGTAATTTCAAAAAATTTCCTACGCACACGCAAGATCATGGTGATGCATAGCAACGAGAGGGGAGAGTGTGTCCACGTACCCTCGTAGACCGAAAGCAGAAGCGTTAGCACAATGCGGTTGATGTAGTCGTACGTCTTCACGATCCGACCGATCAAGTACCGAACGCACGACACCTCTGAGTTCTTGCACACGTTCAGCTCGATGACGTCCCTCGAACTCCGATCCAGTCGAGCTTTGAGGGAGAGTTCCGTCAGCACGACGGCGTGGTGACGATGATGATGTTCTATCGACGCACGGCTTCGCCTAAGCACTGCTACGATATTATCGAGGTGAACTATGGTGGAGGGGGGCACCGCACACGGCTAAGAGATCTCAAGGATCAATTGTTGTGTCTCTAGGGGGTGCCTCCCTCCCCGTATATAAAGGAGTGAAGGAGGGGGAGGGGGCCGGCCACCCTTGGCGCGCCCCTGGAGGAGTCCTACTCCCACCGGGAGTAGGACTCTCCCCTTCCTTGTTGGAGTAGGTGAGGAGAGGGAAGGAGAGAGAGGGGAAAAGGAAAAGGGGGGAGCCGCCCCCCCTCCTTGTCCAATTCGGACTTGGGGGGAGGGGCGCGCGGCTGCCCCTTGGCCGCCTCTCCTCTTCCACCACTTGGGCCCATGAGGCCCATTAACCTCCGGGGGGTTCCGGTAACCCCCCGGTACTCCGGTATATATCCGATAACCCCCGGAACCATTCCGGTGTCCGAATATAGTCGCCCAATATATCAATCTTCATGTCTCGACCATTTTGAGACTCCTCGTCATTTCCGTGATCACATCTGGGACTCCGAACTACCTTTGGTACATCAAAACACATAAACTCATAATATAACTATCATCTAACTTTAAGCGTGCGGACCCTACGGGTTCGAGTACTATGTAGACATGACCGAGACACGTCTCCGGTCAATAACCAATAGCGGAACCTGGATGCTCATATTGGCTCCCACATATTCTACGAAGATCTTTATCGGTCAAACCGCATAACAACATACGTTGTTCCCTTTGTCATCGGTATGTTACTTGCCCGAGATTCGATCGTCGGTATCTCAATACCTAGTTCAATCTCGTTACCGGCAAGTCTCTTCACTCGTTCCGTAATACATCATCCTGTAACTAACTCATTAGTTACAATGCTTGCAAGGCTTATAGTGATGTGCATTACCGAGTGGGCCCAGAGATACCTCGCCTTACATTGTAACTCAGATCAAAAGAAGAAATAAAGTATTGGGTGCGACAGGCGCCTATTGCTATCCATCGGCGCCTCGTATTGTTTCATGTATGTGCGTGAGTTCCCGGCGAGTAGCGAATCGACCAAACATCTAGCTTTTTTTTGAAGGGAACTTGAGAGAGCTTTATTCAACAAAAGCATTCGCCGAACAGTCCGCCAAAAGGCTACTGATCAGGAAGCTTAGGGTAGAGTCTAACCAGCTCTTGGTCACTGTAAGCGTCAAACCACGCTTAGCACAGAGATGTGCAGGACCGTTTGCTGTTCTTATTACATGTTGAATAGTAAAAGACACAAAACTAGGAGCTAGCTCTCCAATTTCTAACAGAATAGGTGCTATCACCGAACAGTCGGTGTAGCGAGAGTTCCAGAGGTTAACTGCCTCAAGACAGTCTGTCTCCATGATCACATGCATGTAGCCTCGAAGTGTAGCAAAAATCGCTCCTTCCTTCAGCGCAAGAGCCTCTGCAATTAGAGGATCAGTGACACCTGGAAATGGCTTGCACCATGCACCCTTAAAGCCCGATGAAGAACGAGCAACACCTCCCAGCCCCGCATTCCCATCATCTAGATGGACAGCAGCATCTGTGTTTATCTTTATATGTGAGTCATCGGGGGGTTGCCAACCGTAGCCTGGCAAAATAGAAGTAAGTTGCCGGGGTAGCTCTAGATGGCGAGATCCTCTCTGATCCTCCTTACAGAAGCTGCAGGATCCCATCCTTCCCGGTCATGCGTCAGGCGATTGCATGACATCCAAATGGCCCACATCACGGTTACGAAGATCGCCCTTTCCTTATCCGAGAACCGGGAGTCACAGACAATATCTCTTGTCCACGTTTATGGGTGGAGACGACGTAGACCAAACATCTAGCTAGCTTGCTACGTGCATGTGCAGCAGCTAGCTAGGTTGTTTCCCTTGGTACGTGTATATCTCTTGCAGTCTAAGTCTACGTACGTGCAGTCTGAGTGTGGCTGGAAAGTACTCGTCCAGATCGACGACTGCGTGATAACTCTTGACGGAATGTAATAGTCTACGAGCACGTACGAAGATTGGGTCAACAATTGGTATCAGAGCTTTGGTGTATTGGCTGATTTTCGAAAAGCAGTCGAAGGATCATGTCGAACACAGGCAAGGAGATCATGACAGCGGCAGCGGCAGCACCGATGCCGATGGTGGGGGTGTCGCAATTCCCCCACCTTGATCGAGAGGACTACGCACTATGGGTGATGAACATGGAGGTCGCGATGGAGGGAGCCGAGCTCTGGGAAGCCGTCGACCCCGGCGGCGCCGAGTACGCGAAGGGCGCGGCGAAGTATCGGACGGATCGTCAGGCGTTAACAGCGATCTACTCTGCCATGCCGATGGATGTGCTGCAACACCTCATCGGAAAGAAATGGGCGAAGGATGCATGGGAGACCATCAAGATCCCGCGCCAGGGTCATGACCGTGTCAAGGAAGCACACCTTCAGTCCCTTATGAGAAGCTACGAGTGCCTGAAGATGGATGAAAGTGAGACGGTTGATCAGTTTGCCTCCGGTCATAAGACCCTCGTCAACGGCATACACAGCTATGGTTCAACCCTAGAAGAAGTTGCGATCGTCCGACGATTTTTGCGCGCTGCACTGGCACGCTACATACAGATCGTCACGTCGATCGAGCAATGTCCCGACCTGAAGACTCACGGTCGAGGACCTCGTCGGAAGGTTCAAAGCCCACGACGAGAGAATTCGTCTCAGTTTCGACGACGCTGAGGCGAGTGAGCACCTGATACTGACAAAGGCGCAATGGATCGCCCTGTCGAAAGAAAAGCAAGGCGGATCCATGAGCAGTGGCAAGAAGAAGGGGAAGGGTAAGCAATGCTCGGCGAGAAAGAACTTCGCCGACTCGGACGACGAGGCTACGCCTGCACCATCGAGGAAGAAATTTGACATCAGAAAAGTAAGGTGTCATAAGTGTGGCCTCCTCGGTCACTTCAAGGCTAACTGCGAGGAAGCACCGAAGCAACGGGCGCTCATGGCTGAGGAAGGAGACGATGGGGATATGGTGTTGATGTGCGAGCTAGTGGACAAGGAGGATCCAGATGATCTTGGTCAGCTGAACATGGGTCCGGTGTGTGCATCCGCGTCAGTAAACCCAGGCGAAGTCATGGCACCAGAAGACCATGACGCAATGCACGATGGTGTGAACACGCAAAACCTAGGCGAAGTTATGGCGCCAGAAGACCATGGCACAAGGCGTGATGATGTGATCACGCTAGAAGCAGGCGAAGTCATGACGCCAAAAGACCACAACACAAAACGTGACAGTGTGGTCACGCTAGAAACAGGCGAAGTTGTGGCGCCAAAAAATCCATGACACAACGTGTGATCGTGTGGTCATGCTGAAAGCAGACGAGGACGTGAGACCAGAAGTTCACGATGCAGGCGAAATTGTGGCGCTGGAAGACCACGATGCATCAGTCGAGCAAGGCGCGTACACAGCGGATGACACGGCGAGGCCTGCGGGCGTCGTGTCAAAGGACAGCGAGGCAATTCTGAGAGGGTCCGTTGCTAAAACACACGCGTCCAGCAGTGACCTCGTGGAGCATGCCGAGCATCCAGACGGAAGCGGAGTTCAGCCGATAACGCTCTTACGCAGCAACAGCTCCGTTGAAAGGAGTCAACTACCACGTGGTGGCCAAGCACGGAGAGAAGCGGTGCAAATCCCAGAAAATTTGAAAGGTGCATTTGGTTCAGAAAAGAACGCAGGAGGGAGCTCACAAGCACGTGAAGGCCCAGCAGTTTTGGCGCTTGAAGAGTTTTCACTGAAATCTTTGGCTGATTTCTTTGGTGCTCCTGCGTGTGGTTCTATAGGACGTGTTTGGTTGCCTGGGTGGCTTTCTGCTGCATTGCATGGAGGATCCTGGGTGAGGACGGCCAGGTTGAGGCGATGCAAAGTTCCATCGAGATGGCTGTTTGGTGAATTTGCATCATATGGCTGCACGAGCTGCAATTTTGTCCGAGTGTCGCTGAAATTGATGCGGAAGAGGAGCACGCATCAGCGCGGGCGACGGGATCCAGGTCTCGGCAGCTCCGGGCAGTGGGATCCTCGCTCTCGGCGGCACGGGAGGCAGGATCTGGCGTGCGGCGGCGGCGCTTGGTTGAGGACGGCGGTGACCCTTGCTGAGATGCGGCGTTCTTGGGTCCTGATGTTGGTGGCGTTCTTCCTCGGCGGTTGGACTTCGACGAAGCTGTAGTGCTGGCGTCCATGGCCGGCGACTGAGCGTAGAAGGGAGTTGGGCGTGGCGTGAATCAGAGGAGAACCGGAGGGGTCGTGTGGAGGCGCTCGCCGTCGTGGAGGCGCGTGGAGGCCAGCGGCCGGCGGCGGGGTGAGCTCGAGCTGCGGGAGGGCCGGTCGATGGGGTCATGGGGAGGCGGGGAGGAGTGGCAGCGGCGCTTGGGAAGAGAAGGAAGGGAGACGACAGAAAACGAGCGCGAGCCTGCATCCGAGATACGCTCGAATCCTGCGTATCCCTCAGCCTGGCTGAGAGGCCCCTTTTTGCACCCACCGGGCCAGGCTGAAGGGCCCATGCAGCTTACCAAACGACCCAAATTTTGCATGGTGGATGCGAGCCACATGCAACGCAGGGATCCAAACACGCCCTAGGCTCTCCAGAGAGCAGTTCGCAAGGGCCAGAAACGCCAGAAATAGGAGGGTTGGCAACCTGAGAAGATGTGACGTCACCTCCAACAGCACCGGAGACGACGGAGCAGCCACATTCACCAGTACGCATGCAATGCGTGTTGGATCTCTGTCCGAAGGAAGCGCCTCAAACAAGTTCAGTGAAGATGAAGAGCAAAGAGCAACGACGTTTGTACATCGAGAAACCGGAAAATTTTGAACACGCAAAGATGGAAAAGTGTTGGCGTCGTGCTATGGATGAAGAGTTGGGTTCGATCCGCGACAATGATACATGGGAGCTCGTGGATCTTCCTAACGCACATAATGCCATAGAGATCAAGTGGGTGTACAAAGTCAAGAAAGATGTCGAAGAAAGTTGGTGAAGCATAAAGCAATGCTGGTGGCTAAAGCATGCGTGCAAGAGCAAGATGTGGACTTCGAAGAAGTGTTTGCTTCAGTTACAAGGATGGACACGGTGAGGCTACTTATAGCTCTAGCGGCTCAAGAATCTTGGACTTTGTACTAACTTTACGTGATACTCGGTATAATGGAAGGACACAAAGCATCCATCGTGAACCCTCTCGCGTTGCGCCTCTCGCAAGCGACCGAGGGGGCAACCCTAGCGGCCGGCACCTCAGGTCCCCCCGCCCCTCTTCTCCCCTTGCCGCCTGGCAAAGCCCGGTAGGTGATGGCGGTGGCGGGGGCCCATCTCCTCCTCGCACGAGGGCTCGGCGTGGGGCGGGCGTCCTTGGGCGGTGGTGTCACGTTCATCCAGGGTGCGACAGCGCGCGGGCAGGTCCGGCGGTGGTGCTGCGGTGCCTCGTCCTGCACGTGGAGGGTCGGACACGGCGGGGGCTGCGGGATCACCCGGAGGCGACAGGGGCGACTCCGGTGTTTGATCCGCGAGCAGCAGGTAGGGCGCCGTCCCTTGCCTATGCGGCGACGGCCAAATCCATGGTTGGTGCTCTTCCCCTCGGTGGAGTCTATGCCTGAAGATGGGCGACGGAAGTCGCGGATCTGGCGTCCCATCCAGACCCGCCCCAGCGTGGCAACCAGTGGCGCGTGGATGACCGGTGAGGGGCGGCTGGAGGCTCCCTGCCAGCGAGCTGACGGCAACTATTGTCTTGACGGCGAAGCTCCATTCGGTTTCAGTCAGTTGCGACATCGGGGGGCCGTGATCCGATGAAAATCGCGCTGACTACGGTCATGGTAGACGATGGCGGCGTCTATGACATTGTTCCCTTCTTGAGGCATCGTTGTTGTAGGTCATGGCGCCGCACTCGTGATGCTTTGGGGGAAACCCTAGATCTGGGTCTACCGGATCGGACGATGATTCCACCTTTGATGCCGTTGTCCCTCCTGGAGGCATCATTTTGGAGCACGTGCTGGCTGGAGGGTGTCGGGGTTCTGAGGCTGACAGTAGAGGAGGGGGTAGGTATGGAGAGGCAAGATCCCAGCTACGGTGAAGTTGTACACACGAGTTTACGAGTTCAGGCCCTTCTCGGAGGAAGTAACAGCCCTATGTCTCGGAGCCCGGAGGCGGTCGATTGGTTTATGTGTGTGAGTATTACAGGGGGTGCGAACCCTTGTGCCAGTGGAGGGGGGTGGCTTATATAGAGTGCGCCAGGACCCCAGCCAGCCCACGTTACAAGAGGTTCAATGTACATAAAGACAGGCAGTTACTGGTAACGCCAATATTAAGTGCTATGAATGACCTTAAAGACTACAGAGTGAATGTATGACCATTGTGGTGCTGGTCGACTCCTGATCTTCAATAGGTCGAGTGGTTCTTCATGTAGTCGAGTGATCACAGGAAGGACAGATCTCCGAGTGGTGGACGAGTCGAGTGGATGACACTCGACGCCTTGGCTGGGTCCTTCCTGTTGCTTTGATAATGGCCTTGGGTAGGGTTGGTAGGTCTGGCCTATGACCCTACCCTAGGTCTATGTCCTCATCATTAGCCCCCGAATGGATTGAGGTTCGAGTGAAAAAGGGGCCGAGGTTGATCTTGCTTCGACCCTTGTGCTTCACGGCTTTTATGCTTGTGTAGAGGCTAATGTTGGGACCTCAGCTTTATTTCAGTCGCCTCGATTGATTCAGGAATCGTCGATTGGATTTATAACCCCATCTGCCGAGTGTTGCTTTGGTCACAGCGCATCCCGGATCTCACGGAATTCGAAATTTTCGGGGAAGCGCGTGGGACGGGACGTGCCGAAGTAGACGGGACGGATAAACGGGGGCGCCTTGATTTCTGCGCCACCTTTTTCGCCATGTATGGCGCGCGTGGTTGCTGCAGGATCTGATAAGATCGCTCGGACCCACCCGTCAGCCACTCAGAAGTGGCTCCTTATAAGGCGACGGGGGTCGAGGTACCGGTACTGTTTGCATCTGTTTCCTCTCTTCTTCCTCCGCTCCCCCACGACATCTACCTCCGCCGCTCCGACGCTGCTGATCCGCTGCCATGGCGAAAGACAGGACGAAGATGCTGGAGCGCGCAAAGAAGATGGCGGGGGCGACAAAGGCGAAGAAGCTGAACTGCGGGTCGTCATCACGCTCGAGGCTGCCGACGGGTTGGATCCAAGGCGACTGGATCCAACCCTCGCTTTGGCAGGATGACTTGGACGAGCTGATGGAATCTGGCCTGGTCGCCAAGGGTGCGGCAAGGCTGCCGGGGAGCGAGATGGCGCCGCAGCCCCGACCCGGTGAGTGCGTATTGCTCGCCACCCACGTCGACCGGGGTTTTTCTCTCCCCCTCATGCTTTCTTCAGGGGCTTCCTGAACTTTTTTGGTGCTCAACTTCATCACTTCACTCCCAATACCATCATTTATCTCGCTGCGTTTGTATCTATGTGTGAGAATTTCTTGGGATGTCGACCGCATTGGGGTCTGTTCAAACATATCTTCACCATTCGCTCTCAATCGGTGAAGAAAACAAATTCGAGTGACGAGAAAACCCATGTCATCCAGATGTGTAGTGGCTTAGGCATCCAGAAGAGGAAGAGGAGTTCTTTCCCTTCCATGACCTTTCCCGAGTCAGTCAGAGGCTGGCAGTCGACCTGGTTCTACTGCCAGGACCTCGCAACCCCTGGTCAACCGACTGGACTTCCTCCTTTTACCTTTGACCGTGGTCAAACTCCTTCTCTGAAAGTGACCACTGCCGAGCAAGTAGAGACGAACATGCTAGTCGAGAGGGTGGTCCAGTTGATAAACCAGGGAGTCACTGGTATGGATCTGCTGGAGGTGTTCCTCAGTCGACGCATTCAGCCCCTCCAGTACCGAGATCATCCCATGTGGATGTACACTGGGCCTAGTGATTCTGCTCGAGTGCACCCTGAGGAGGTATCGGCTGAGACGGTGGCTATGTGGCTGACAAGCATTACTGGTAACAAAGACAACCCCAGAGGGGCCAGGAGAGTGGCGCCCTTCAATGACGGCAATCTACCCGACAAGGTATGACCTTCATTCCGACTTTTTTTGAATGCACATTCCGATTGCCTTGATACCGACTGAATTTCACTCGACTCCTTGTTTTGCAGATTTATACCGAGACGTACTCGATGCCCAACGGCGAACAGGCTCCAGAGCAGGACCAAGAAGGTGAAGGACAGCGCGGAGGAGAGCACTGAATGGGAATCCCCAGGCGACGACGACGATGATGATGATGAGGGCGAGGAGTCGGATGAGGAGGAGGAGGTCGACTCGCCGCCACGGACCGAACGCCGATCCAAGCTACATCATGACCCAGCAGGTGGGCGTGGTAAGGCTGTGGCCCCGAGCACTCAGGCGCACAAGCGTGCTCGGTCTTCGACTCCGGAACTGGCGGAGAAGGTCACCAAGCACCCCAAGACCAACATCCCCAAGGCTCGGAAGACTACCGAAAATCAGAATGGATGTGCCCGTCGCCTCTGGGTAACATGTTTTTTCCGTGTCTTTTCTTTGTACCGACTGTTTCTTCTGATCTGACCAAGCGGATGACAAACTTGTCCAGCCCTACCTCTGCTGCCACTGATATGGATGTCGACAAGACCACAAGGGATGAAGAGACTGATGACGCGGTCTCCTCTCGAGCTGGTGAGTCCACTTAGCCAAAACTTGTTTTCGTCGATTGAATTGTCGGTCGACTGATGTTCTGTTATTTTCTCCTTTCGCTGCAGCTCTGTGAGACGTCGTTGTGCTTCCCGACGATTAAGAAGAGGAAATGCCTCCAAAGGAGAGGAAGAGGAGGGGCAAAGGCTCGAGCAGGAGGGTGCCTGAAGTCCAAGTCTCCCAGTCGACGCCTGTGCTTGAAGCAGTGGTCGAGCGAACCGGAGATCCGGTTCGGACCAACGTTACGTTTGCCGACCCGCTGACGACTGATCGCCCGTCGGGGTTGGTGAATCCAGCTCCTGCTGCCTCAGCGCAAGTCCCTGCCTCGACTGCTCTGGAGCCATCGCTCTTTGCTGCATATCAAAGCCCAGACGACCCGCCAAGTGCTGCTAGGGAGGCTCTTCGCCAAGCGACCCTTGTTATGGAGCAGGTGAAGGTGATACACGAGGCCAGTCAGGTGGCTTACAACGCCAGCACCGCCCTGCAGGCCAATGTTAAGGTCAGTTATCTCCCATCCGATTTCATTCCGAACACCCACTGGGTGCGCCTGTCTTGAGGTTGTATAAGTCTGCTTGAGTCGACTAGTATTGAGTCGACTACGTCGTGGATGAGCGTTTTGGAACTTTATGTGCATCTATCATGAGTTTGCACTTTTGTATCTGTCCGCCCATCAGGTTGTAGTTCTTGCACTATTGGACCAGTGGGGGCACGCTGAGTGCACCCATTGGGTGTAGTCCCCGAGACCATGGTTGACTGCAGGCAGTCGACTGTGGTCTGATAGTTTAAACTTCTTCACTCGATCTTGGCAGACCATGCCGAGTGTCGAATCAAACCAGTGGGGGCACGCTGAGTGCATCCACTGGGTGTAGTCCCCGAGACCATGGTCGACTGCTGGCAGTCGATTATGGTCTGAGAACAACATTTTTTTTATTACTCATGCTGGGCAGACCATGCCGAGTGTTGAATAAACCAGTGGGGCCACGCTGAGTGCACCCACTGGGTGTAGTCCTCGAGACTGCCGTTGAATGTTTGATTCGATGGTAGTATTAGAGTAACTTTCACTTCGTCGCTCTTTAGTTTCTGTCGACTAATATGACTTATATGCTAACTGCAGAAGTCTTGTGATCTTGGAGCTCAGATTTCCATACTGAACCAGCAACAAATGAGCCTCAATCTCGATCTGGAACTGGCTCAGAAAAACCTCAAGACCGCTCATGACGAAGTGACTGCCATGGGAGGTAATCAATTGTCGACTGTTCATCTTACGACTTTTATTTCTCCGCGTATGTCTTAGTCACTTTGAACCGAGTGACTTCACTCGAATAGATGTGCGTAGTGAAAACCGTCGACTTCAAGGTCGTCTGAAGAATGTTGTTTCTTTAGAGAAAATGAAGCAGGCTGTGGAGCAGAAGGACCTCGATCTCGCTGCTGCCCAGAAGGAGGCGCGAGAGAAAACGGCGCTTGCTGACAAGAAGCTAGCTTCAGTCGGTAAGTTGGAAGAAGAGAATTCCACTCTCAAGACCGCCATTTCTGATGCCAACCGAGAAGTCGAGAAATTGAAGAAGGACAAGGATAGGCTGACTGACGAGATTGGAAGCCTTAAGGCCAAGAAGGGCGAGTTAGAATCTTATCTGGGCCAGCTTGCTGCAAAACTGGTCTCCAAACTTGAAGGTATTTGTTGTTCGATTGACTTGTTTACGTCGACTGATGCTCTCTGCCATACCGTCAACTCATTATTCACTCGACTGTGCAGAACTTTGCCGAGACTTCGAAGAAGAAACTGGGCGGGTTGAGACTGGTCTTGATCCAATAAACTGTCCAGTCAAGGATCATGTTGCGATGAACGTGCTGCGGATGGAATCTCGCGTGGACAGCGCAATTGCTTATCTTGCCCGTCTGAAGGCGGCGATGACTTGGGTTGATGCCGAGCTCTAGCCCCAGGCGGAATTGTCTCAAGACCTCGAGTCTCTGATGGTTCGACTGAATCAGATACCAGACCGAGTGCAAGAATGGAAGAAATGATCTGCCCGCTGCGGTGCTGATGTCGCTCTGTCGTTGGTTCGAGTGCACTGCAAGGATGTCAATGAGGACAAGCCGGCGGCGCTCAAGGTCGCCAACACCAAAAAGCTCACTTTTCAGTCCTTCATGGATACTTTCCTCGACGCTGCCACTCGCGTTGCAGACAGCATGGACCTCGACAGTTTCTGCGATCCAGCCAGTCCTTCACCTGCCGAGTGATTCAAAAAACTTTATGCTTCACCTTTATTTGCCTCGGAATGCCGAGTGATTGTGTAACCGTTAAAACTCCTTCGGGCTTGACACTCGAGTACTTTTATCCGTAGGCCGGAACCTTAGGATTTATCCGAATTTGGTTTATCTCTGAATATGCTTCTGCTTGTCTCCGAGTGGTACTTGTTCCTTCGCTCGGAATAACCTTTTGAGTGGTGCAGCTTTATGGTGGAAGGTGACAGTCGACGTTATACTTGTGACGCAGCTCTAAGGAGAAGGTAGCAGTCGACCTGCACCTCGTCGTCCTTGCGGATCGGGATGGAGCGCATGTTATACTTGTGGCGCAGCTCTGAGGAGAAGGTAGCAGTCGACCTACGCCTCGCCGTCCTTGTGGATCGGGATGGAGCGCACGTTATACTTGTGGCGCAGCTCTGAGGAGAAGGTAGCAGTCGACCCACGCCTCGTCGTCCTTACGGATCGGGATGGAGCGCACGTTATACTTGTGGCGCAGCTCTGAGGAGAGGGTCGCGGTCGACCTACACCTCGTTGTCCTTGTGGATCGGGATAGAGCGTGTGGCCAAGTCGATGAGTGAGAAGGTCAGTTCTCATTCAGAACGTATTTCCAACTTAGGCGAGTACTGGACTGCAGCTAAGCCTCCGAGTGGGAGGGTTGCTCACCACTCGGTCGGATTTTTCAAAGTTAGGCGAGTACTGGACTGCAGCTAAGCCCCCGAGTGGGAGGGTTGCTCACCACTCGCTAGGATTTTTAAATCTTAAGCGAGTACTGGACTGCAGCTAAGCCCCCGAGTGGGAGGGTTGCTCACCACTCGGTAGGATTTTTAAATCTTAGGCGAGTACTGGACTGCAGCTAAGCCCCTGCGACGTCTTGAGCTTGCGTTGGTTTTCCCCAAAGAGGAGAGGATGATGCAGCAGAGTAGCGTAAGTATTTCCCTCAGTTTTTGAGAACCAAGGTATCAATCCAGTAGGAGGCCACGCGCAAGTCCCTCGTACCTACACAAAGCAAATAACTCCTCACAACCAACGCGAATAGGGGTTGTCAATCCCTTCACGGTCACTTACGAGAGTGAGATCTGATAGAGATGATAGATAATATTTTTGGTATTTTTTTGGTATAAAGATGCAAAGTAAAATAAAAGGCAAAGTAAAGAGCAAAGCAATAATAAAGCGTAGGAAGATTAATATGATGGAAATAGACCCGGGGGCCATAGATTTCACTAGTGGCTTCTCTCAAGAGCATAAGTATTTTACGGTGGGTGAACGAATTACTGTTGAGCAATTGACAGAATTGAGCATAGTTATGAGAATATCTAGGTATGATCATGTATATAGGCATCACGTCCGAGACAAGTAGACCGACTCCTGCCTGCATCTACTACTATTACTCCACTCATCGACCGTTGTCCAGCATGCATCTAGAGTATTAAGTTAATGAAAACAGAGTAACGCCTTAAGCAAGATGACATGATGTAGAGGAATAAATTCATGCAATATGATAAATACCACATCTTGTTATCCTCGATGGCAACAATACAATACGTGCCTTGCAACCCTTTCTGTCACTGGGTAAGGACACCGCAAGATCGAACCCAAAGCTAAGCACTTCTCCCATTGCAAGAACTACCAATCTAGTTGGCCAAACCAAACGGATAATTCGAAGAGACTTGCAAAGAGAACTCAATCATACATAAAAGAATTCAGAGAAGATTCAAATATTGGTCATAGATATCTTGATCATAAACCCACAATTCATCGGTCTCATCAAACACACCACAAAAAGAAGATTACATCGAATAGATCTCCACGAGAGAGGGGGAGAACATTGTATTGAGATCCAAAAAGAGAGAAGAAGCCATCTAGCTACTAGCTATGGACCCGAAGGTCTGAAGTAAACTACTCACACTTCATCGGAGAGGCTATGGTGATGATGTAGAAGCCCTCCGTGGTGGAATCCCCTTCCGGCGGAGCTCCGGAACAGGCCCCAAGATGGGATCTCGTGGATACAGAAAGTTGCGGCAGTGGAATTAGGCTTTTGGCTCCGTATGTGATCTGTCGGGGGTACGTAGGTATATATAGGAGGAAGGACTACGTCGGTGGAGCTTCGGGGGGCCCACGAGGCAGGGGGCGCGCCCTGGGGGGCGCCCTCCACCCTCGTGGCCGCCTCCCTCCTTTCTTGACCGAGGGTCCAAGTCTCCTGGATCTTATCTGATGAGAAAATCACGTTCCCGAAGGCTTTATTCCGTTTGGACTCCGTTTGATATTCCGTTTCTTCGAAACACTGAAATAGACAAAAAACAGCAATTCTGGGCTGGGCCTCCGGTTAATAGGTCAGTCCCAAAAGTAATATAAAAGTGGAAAATAAAGCCCAATATAGTCCAAAACAATAGATAATATAGCATGGAGCAATCAAAAATTATAGATACATTGGAGACGTATCAGGCATCCCCAAGCTTAATTCCTGCTCGTCCTCGAGTAGGTAAATGATAGAAAGAGAATTTTTGATGCGGAGTGCTACTTGGCATAATTTCAATGTAACTCTTCTTAATTTTGGTATGAATATTCAGATCCGAAAGATTCATGACAAAAGTTCATATTGACATAAGAAATAATAATACTTCAAGCATACTAATAAAAGCAATCATGTCTTCTCAAAATAACATGGCAAAAGAAAGTTCATCCATAAAAAATCATATAGTTAGGCTATGCTTCATTTTCGTCACACAAAGATGTTCCCAACTTCTATACCCCCGATGAAAAGCCAAGCAATTGTTTCATACTTAAATAATCTCAAACCTTTTCAACTTTCACGCAATACATGAGCGTGAGCCATGGATATAGCACTATGGGTGGAATAGAATATGATGATGGGGATTGTGTGGAGAAGACAAAAAAAGAAGAAGGTCTCACATTGACGAGGATAATCAACGGGCTGTGGAGATGCCCATCAATTGATGTCAACATGAGGAGTAGGGATTGCCATGCAACGGGTGCACTAGAGCTATAAATGAATGAAAGCTCAACAAAAAGAAAACTAGTGGGTGTGCATCCAACTTGCTTGCTCACGAAGACCTAGGGCATTTGAGGAAGCCCATCGTTGGAATATACAAGCCAAGTTCTATAATGAAAAATTCCCACTAGTATGAAAAAGACAACCTATGAGACTCACTATATGAAAAACATGGTGCTACTTTGAAGCACAATATATGAGACTCACTACATGAAGAACATGGTGCTATTTTGAAGCACAAGTGTGGAAAAAGAGATAGTAACATTGCCCTTTTTATTTTTTATTTTTTTGGGCCTCCTTTTTTTTCTTTTGGCCTTTCTCTCTTTTTTTGGGCAATGCTCTAATAATGACGATCATCACACTTTCATTGATTACAACATATGAATTACAATTCGAAACTTAGAACAAGATATGACTCTATATGAATGCCTCCGGTGGTGTACCGGGATGGTGCAATGAATCAAGAGTGACATGTATGAAAATTATGCATGGTGGCTTTGCCACAAATACGATGTCAACTACATGATCATGCAATGGCAATATGACAAAAGTAAAGTATGTCATGATGATGATGAACGGAACGGTGGAAAGTTGCATGGCAATATATCTCGGAATGGTTATGGAAATGCCATAATAGGTAGGTATGGTGGCTGTTTTGAGGAAGATATAAGGAAGTTTATGTGCGACAGAGCGTATCGTATCGCGGGGTTTGGATGCACCGGCGAAGTTTGCACCAACTCTCAAGGTGAGAAAGGGCAATGCACGGCACCGAAGAGGCTAGCAATGGTGGAAAGGTAAAAGTGTGTATAATCCATGGACCCAACATTAGTCAAAAAGAACTCATATACTTATTGCAAAAATTTAGAAGTCATCAAAAATCCAGTACTACGCGCATGCTCCTAGGGGGATAGATTGGTAGGAAAAGACCATCGCTCGTCCCCGACCGCCACTCATAAGGATGCGCAAGCCAGGTACACTTCATGTTTCAAATTTGTTGCACAACTTTAACCATACATGCATGCTACGGGACTTGCTAACTTTAACACAAGCATTCTTTAAATTCATAATCACCCAACTAGCATGACTTTAATATCACTACCTCCATATCTCAAAACAATTATCAAGCATCAAACTTTTCTTAGTATTCAACCCACTCAAAAGAAAGTTTTACAAATCTTGAATACCAAGCATATTATTATTTTTAGCAAATTACCACGCTATTTAAGACTCTCAAAATAATCTAAGTGAAGCATGAGAGATCAAAGGTTTCTTTAAAACAAATCCACCACCGTGCTCTAAAAGATATAAGTGAAGCACTAGAGCAAAACTATAAAGCTCAAAAGATATAAGTGAAGCACATAGAGTATTCTAACAAACTCCAATTCATGTATGGATCTCTGAAAAGGTGTGTACAGCAAGGATGATTGTGGTAAACTAAAAAGCAAAGACACAAATAATACAAGACGCTCCAAGCAAAACACATATCATGTGGTGAATAAAAATATAGCTCCAAGTAAAGTTACCGATGGAAGTGGACGAAAGAGGGGATGCCTTCCGGGGCATCCCCAAGCTTTGACTTTTTGGTGTCCTTGGATTATCTTGTGGGTGCCATGGGAATCCCCAAGCTAAGGCTCTTTCCACTCCTTGTTCCATAATCCATCAAAATAATTTCACCCAAAACTTGAAAACTTCACAACAAAAAACTCAACAGAAATCTCGTGAGCTCCGTTAGCGAAAGAAAACAAAAGACCACTTCAAGGTACTGTAATGAACTCATTATTTATTTATATTGGTGTTAAACCTACTGTATTCCAACTTCTCTATGGATTATAAACTATTTTACTAGCCATAGATTCATCAAAATAAGCAAACAACACACGAAAAACAGAATCTGTCAAAAACAGAACAGTCTGTAATAATCTGTAACTGACGCAAACTTCTGGAACTCCAAAAATTCAGCCAAAATAGGAAGTCCTAGGCAATTTTTTTATTGATCAGCATCAAAAAGAATCAACGCAAAAGCACTTTTCTGTGATTTACTGATTTTTTTCTCGTGCGCACAAAGTTTCTGTTTTTCAGCAGAATCAAATCAACTATCACCATAAGTTATCCTATAGGTTCTACTTGGCACAAACACTAACTAAAAGATAAAAACACATCTAAACAGAAGGTATATGGATTATTTATTACTATACAGAAACAAAAACAAAAAACACAAAGAAAATTGGGTTGCCTCCCAACAAGCGCTATCGTTTAACGCCACTAGCTAGGCATAAAAGCAAGAATAGATCTAAGTAGTGCCATCTTTGATGGGCAATCCATAGGTGGCTCTCATAATAGATTCATAAGGTAATTTGACTTTATTTCTTGGAAAGTGTTCCATGCCTTTATTTAATGGAAATTGGAATCTAATATTCCCTTCCTTCATATCAATAATTGCACCAATCGTTCTAAGGAAAGGTCTACCAAGAATAATAGGACAAGCAAGATTGCAATCTATATCAAGAACGATAAAATCTACGGGCACCAAATTTCTATTTGCAACAATGAGGACATCATTGATCCTTCCCATTGGCTTTTTAATGGTGGAATCCGCAAGGTGCAAATTTAAAGAGCAATCTTCAAGATCATGGAAACCTAGAATATCACATAAAGTTTTCGGTATCGTGGAAACACCAGCACCCAAATAACACAAAGCAAAACACTAAAAATCTTTAATTCTAATCTTTATAGTAGGTTCCCACTCATCATTAAGTTTTCTAGGTATAGAAACTTCCAAATTAAGTTTTTCATCATAAGATTGCATCAAGGCATCAACGATATGTTTGGTAAAAGCTTTATTTTGACCATAAGCATGAGGAGAATTAACAACGGATTGCAGCAAGGAAATACAACTTTCTAAAGAGCAATTATCATAATCAAATTCCTTGAAGTCCGCAATAGTAAATTTATTATCTAGAGTATCGGTCTCTTCAATCTCACTTTTACCAATTTTTGCATCAAGATCTAAAAATTCCGAATTTTTGGAACGCCTTCTAGGCAAAGGTGCATCATATTCAATCTCACCATTATCAAGATTCATATTGCAAAACAAGGATTTAATGGGAGACACATCAATAAATTTTAGATCTTCATCTTGATTTTCATGGAAATTGGAAGAACACGCTTTAATAAAGGCATCTTTCATAGCACGCATCTTAGCGGTTCTTTCCTTGCACTCATCAATGGAAATTCTCATGGCTTTGAGAGACTCATTGATATCATGCTTAGGAGGAATAGATGTAAGCTTTAAAGAATCAACATCAAGAGAAATTCTATCAACGTTCCTAGCCAATTCATCAACTTTAAGTAATTTCTCTTCAAGCAAAGTATTAAAATTCTTTTGTGAATTCATAAACTCTTTAACACTATTCTCAAATTCGGAGGGAATCTTATTAAATATTCCATCAGAGTTGTTGTAGGAATTTCCATAATTACTAGAACGATTACTAGGATAAGGCCTAGGATTAAAATTCCCTCTATACGTGTTGTTACCAAAATTATTCCTACCAACAAAATTCACATCCATAGATTCATTATTATTCTCAATCAAAGTGGACAAAGGCATATCATTAGGATCAGAATAAACACTCTTAGTAGCAAATAATTTCATAAGTTCATCCATATTTCCACTCAAAACATTGGTTTCTTCTATAGCATGCACTTTTTTACTAGAAGATCTTTCGGTGTGCCATTGAGAATAGTTAGCCATAATATTATCAAGAAGTTTCGTAGCATCTCCTAATGTGATTTCCATAAAAGTGCCCCCCGCAGCCGAATCTAAGAGATTTCTAGAAGCAAAGTTCAAACCGGCATAAAAATTTTGTATGATCATCCATAAATTCAAACCATGAGTAGGGCAATTGCGAATCATTAATTTCATTCTTTCCCAAACTTGGGCAACATGCTCATGATCAAGTTGTTTAAAATTCATAATATCGTTCCTAAGAGTGATGATCTTAGCAGGAGGAAAATACTTAGAGATAAAAGCATCTTTGCACTTGTTCCAAGAATCAATACTATTTTTAGGCAAAGACGAAAACCAAACCATAGCACGATCTCTAAGTGAAAAAGGAAATAACTTCAATTTAACAACATCATTGTCCGTATCTTTCTTCTTTTGCATATCACACAAATCAACAAAATTGTTTAGATGAGTAGCGGCATCTTCACTAGGAAGGCCGGCGAATTGATCTTTCATAACAAGATTCAGCAAAGCAGTGTTGATTTCACAAGACTCAGTATCATTAAGAGGAGCAATCGGAGTACTAAGGAAATCATTATTGTTGGTATTAGTAAAGTCACACAATTTGGTATTATCTTGTGCCATGGCAACAAGTAATCCAACACACAAGCAAACGAGCAAACGAGAAAAAGGCAAACGAAAAGAGAGGAGGAGATTGGGAATGAGAGGCAAATAAAACGGCAAGGGTGAAGTGGGGGAGAGGAAAACGAGAGGCAAATGGCAAATAATGTAATGCGAGAGATAAGGGATTGTGATGGGTACTTGGTATGTTGACTTTTGCGTAGACCCTCTGGCAACGGCGCCAGAAATCCTTCTTGCTACGTCTTGAGCTTGCGTTGGTTTTCCCCGAAGAGGAGAGGATGATGCAGCAGAGTAGCGTAAGTATTTCCCTCGGTTTTTGAGAACCAAGGTATCAATCCAGTAGGAGACCACGCGCAAGTCCCTCGTACCTACACAAAGCAAATAACTCCTCGCAACCAATGCGAATAGGGGTTGTCAATCCCTTCACGGTCACTTACGAGAGTGAGATCTGATAGAGATGATAGATAATATTTTTGGTATTTTTTTGGTATAAAGATGCAAAGTAAAATAAAAGGCAAAGTAAAGAGCAAAGCAATAATAAAGCATAGGAAGATTAATACGATGGAAATAGACCCGGGGGCCATAGATTTCACTAGTGGCTTCTCTCAACAGCATAAGTATTTTATGGTGGGTGAACGAATTACTGTTGAGCAATTGACAGAATTGAGCATAGTTATGAGAATATCTAGGTATGATCATGTATATAGGCATCACGTCCGAGACAAGTAGACCGACTCCTGCCTGCATCTACTACTATTACTCCACTCATCGACCGCTATCCAACATGCATCTAGAGTATTAAGTTAATGAAAACAGAGTAACGCCTTAAGCAAGATGACATGATGTAGAGGAATAAATTCATGCAATATGATAAATACCCCATCTTGTTATCCTCGATGGCAACAATACAATACGTGCCTTGCAACCCTTTCTGTCACTGGGTATGGACACCGCAAGATCGAACCCAAAGCTAAACACTTCTCCCATTGCAAGAACTACCAATCTAGTTGGCCAAACCAAACGGATAATTCAAAGAGACTTGCAAAGATAACTCAATCATACATAAAAGAATTCAGAGAAGATTCAAATATTGCTCATAGATAATCTTGATCATAAACCCACAATTCATCGGTCTGAACAAACACACCGCAAAAAGAAGATTATATCGAATAGATCTCCACGAGAGAGGGGGAGAACATTGTATTGAGATCCAAAAAGAGAGAAGAAGCCATCTAGCTACTAGCTATGGACCCGAAGTTCTGAAGTAAACTACTCACACTTCATCGGAGAGGCTATGGTGATGATGTAGAAGCCCTCCATGGTGGAATCCCCTTCCGGCGGAGCTCCAGAACAGGCCCCAAGATGGGATCTCGTGGATACAGAAAGTTGCGGCGGTGGAATTAGGTTTTTGGCTCCGTATCTGATCTGTCGGGGGTACGTAGGTATATATAGGAGGAAGGAGTACGTCGGTGGAGCTTCGGGGGGCCCATGAGGCAGGGGGCGCGCCCTAGGGGGGCGCCCTCCACCCTCGTGGCCGCCTCCCTCCTTTCTTGACCGAGGGTCCAAGTCTCCTGGATCTTATCTGATGAGAAAATCACGTTCCCGAAGGTTTCATTCCGTTTGGACTCCGTTTGATATTCCGTTTCTTCGAAACACTGAAATAGGCAAAAAACAGCAATTCTGGGTTGGGCCTCCGGTTAATAGGTTAGTCCCAAAAGTAATATAAAAGTGGAAAATAAAGCCCAATATAGTCCAAAACAATAGATAATATAGCATGGAGCAATCAAAAATTATAGATACGTTGGAGACGTATCAGCCCCCGAGTGGGAGGGTTGCTCACCACTCGGTAGGAGTTTTAAATCTTAGGCGAGTACTGGACTGCAGCTAAGCCTCCGAGTGGGAGGGTGGCTCACCACTCGGTAGGATTTTTCAAACTTAGGCGAGTACTGGACTGCAGCTAAGCCCCCGAGTGGGAGGGTTGCTCACCACTCGGTAGGATTTTTCAAACTTAGGCGAGTACTGGACTGCAGCTAAGCCCCCGGGTGGGAGGGTTGCTCACCACTCGGTAGGATTTTTCAAACTTAGGCGAGTACTGGACTGCAGCTAAGCCCCCGAGTGGGAGGGTTGCTCACCACTCGGTAGGATTTTTCAAACTTAGGCGGGTACTGGACTGCAGCTAAGCCCCCGAGTGGGAGGGTTGCTCACCACTCGGTAGGATTTTTCAAACTTAGGCGAGTACTAGACTGCAGCTAAGCCCCCAAGTGAGAGGCTTGCTCACCACTCGGTAGGATTTTTTTGATCTTAGGCGAAACGGATTCGCAGCTAAGCCCCCGAGTGAGAGGCTGGCTCTACACTCGGTAGGATTTTTTTCTTTGAAACTTAGGCGAAACGGATTTGCAGCTAAGTCACCCACTGGGGGATTCTAGACACAAGAATACTCGACGGCAATCATATTTAGATAAGTACAAAAAATTCTGTCTTTGACAACCACACTAAACAGGTATTTCTTATTACAGCTTGACAAACTGAGTGTTCAAGTATAAAACAGGCGGAGCAGCTCCGCGTTCCAAGCGCGTGGCTCGTCTCTCCTGTGTTCGACGTTGTAGAGGTGGTACGCTCCATTGTGAAGTACTTTGGTAACGATGAAGGGTCCTTCCCAAGCTGGGGCGAGCTTGTGTGGTTTTTGCTGATCCACTCGAAGAACTAAATCTCCCTCTTGAAAGGCTCAACCTCTCACGTTTCTGGCATGGAAACGATGCAGGTCTTGTTGATAGATGGTCGACCGAATCAGGGCCATCTCTCTTTCTTCCTCCAGGAGGTCCACTGCGTCTTGCCGTGCTTGCTCTGCTTCAGCTTCCGAGAAGAGTTCGACTTGGGGCGCGTTGTGAAGCAAATCACTCAGAAGAACAGCTTCGGCTCCGTAGACCAAGAAGAATGGAGTTCTTCCAGTCGACCGATTGGGAGTTGTCCTCAGACCCCAAAGTACTAGCGGAAGTTCGTCGACCCAAGCGCCTGCCGCATGCTTGTGATCACGCATGAGTCGAGGTTTGAGACCCTTGAGAATCATTCCGTTTGCTCTTTCAGCCTGTCCATTCGACCGGGGATGGGCGACCGAAGCATAGTCGACCCGAGTACCTTGAGAAGCGCAGAAAGCTCTGAACTCATCAGAATCAAAGTTCGACCCATTGTCAATGATGATGCTGTGTGGCACACCATATCTGAATGTCAACTCCCTGATAAAACTGACAGCAGTACTGGCTTCAAGATTCTTGATAGGCTTGGCTTCGATCCATTTGGTTAACTTGTCGACTGCCACCAGCACATGAGTGAAGCCGCTTCTGCCGGTCCTCAGAGGTCCAACCATATCTAATCCCAGACAGCAAAAGGCCAGACGAGTGGAATGGTCTTTAGAGCAGACGCAGGCCTGTGGGACATGTTGGAGTAGAATTGGCAACCTTCACACTTGTCCACTATTTCCTTTGCCATTTCATTCGCCTGTGGCCAATGAAAACCTGCTCAGTATGCTTTGGCCATGATGGTCCAAGAGGACGCGTGGTGGCCACATGTCCCCGAGTGGATGTCGTTGAGGATCACTTGACCTTCTTCTGGCGTTATGCATTTCTGGCAGACTCCAGTCACACTTTCCCTGAACAACTGCCCTTTTATCACTGTAAAGGCTTTGGACCGACGGACGATCTGACGAGCCTCTTCTTCATCCTCTGGGAGTTCCTTCCTAAGAATATATGCGATGTATGGCACAGTCCAGTCGGGAGTAATGACCAAAACTTCCATAATCAAGTCAACCACAGCCGGGACTTCGACTTCAGTCGGATCGGTGGCGCTCTTTGGCTATGGGGGCTCTTCAGTGAAAGGATCTTCCTGCACTGAAGGTGTATGAATGTGCTCCAAAAACACGTTGCTGGGAACAGCTTCTCTCTTGGAACCTATCTTCGCCAAATCATCGGCTGCTTGATTTTTCAGTCGGGGTATATGATGGAGCTCTAACCCCTCAAACCTTTTTTCCAGCTTTCCCACTGCATTACAGTAACCAGTCATAGCCGGGCTTCTGACGTCCCACTCCTTCATCACTCGATTAACCACTAAATCTGAGTCACCGTAGACCATGAGGCGACGGACGCCGAGTGAAATGGCCATACGCAACCCGTACAGGAGAGCTTCATATTCAGCTTCATTGTTGGAGGAATCAAAGTGAATCTGGAGAACATAACTGAGCTTGTCTCCTCGGGGGGATACCAAAACCACCCCAGCACCGGAACCGTTCAGCATCTTGGAGCCATCGAAGAACATGGTCCAATGCTCTGAGTGAACTTGAGTCGGCAGTTGCTGCTCAATCCACTCGGAAAGGAAATCAGCGATTGCTTAGGACTTGATAGTTTTCTTTGCCTCAAACTTGATATCTAAAGGAAGGAGTTCAATTGCCCACTTCGCCACTCGACCAGTTGCATCTCTGTTGTTCAAAATTTCAGACAGTGGCGCATCACTGACGACTGTAATGGAGTGATCAGAAAAATAATGGCCAACTTTCTTCAAGGTCATATAGATTCCATAGACAAGCTTCTGATAGTGCGGGTATCTCTGCTTGGATGGAGTCAAAACTTCCGAAAGATAGTACACTGGGCGCTGAACCTTATAAGTCTTTCCTTCTTCTTCTCGCTCGACCGTGAGCACTGTACTGACAACTTGTCCAGTGGCTGCAATATAAAGCAATAACGGCTCTTTGCTAATTGGGGCGGCGAGCACCGGCTGGGTGGAAAGCAGGGATTTGAGTTCTGCAAACGCTGCGTCAGCTTCGTCAGTCCACTCGAACTTGTCAGATTTCTTCATCAGTCGGTAAAGAGGCAAGGCCTTTTCACCAAGACGAGAAATGAATCGACCCAAGGAAGCCAAACACCCGGTGAGCTTCTGAACGTCATGTACGCGCACAGGGCGTTTCATTCGGAGGATGGTACCAACTTTCTCTGGGTTTGCATCAATCCCTCGTTCGGAAACGAGGAAGCCGAGTAATTTCCCACCTGGGACTCCGAATATGCACTTCGACGGGTTTAGCTTGATATCATACCTTCTTAAGTTGGCAAAGGTTTCAGCGAGGTCAGTCAGCAGGTCGGAACCTTTGTGTGACTTAACCACGATGTCATCCATATATGCTTCCACATTCCAATTGATTTGAGTGAGCAGGCACTTCTGAATCATCCTCATGAATGTGGCTCCGGCGTTCTTGAGGCCGAATGGCATGGTGACATAACAGAAACACCGGAACGGAGTGATGAAAGCTGTTTTTATCTCATCGGGCCCATACAGACGGATCTGATGGTACCCGGAATAGGCGTCTAGAAAAGACAGTCGCTCACACCCCGCAGTCGAGTCGACAATCTGGTCGATGCGGGGCAGAGGAAAATGATCTTTCGGGCAGGCCCGATTGATGTGCTTGAAGTCAATGCACATGCAAAGTGAGTCGTCCTTCTTGGGGACCATGACAACATTGGCTAACCACTCGGAGTGGTAAATCTCTCGGATGAACTCAGCTGCCAGGAGCCGAGCCACTTCTTCACCAATTGCTTTTCTCTTCTGCACGGCGGACCGTCGAAGATGTTCTTTGACTGGTTTTTCTTTTGGGTCGACCTGCAAACGGTGCTCAGCCAGTCCCCTGGGTACACCTGGCATGTCAGAAGGTTTCCAAGCGAAGATGTCCCAGTTCTCACGGAGGAACTGGATGAGCGCTTCTTCCTATTTGCTGTCGAGCGTCGTTGAAATATGAGTCGGAGCAGCATTGGGGTCGGTCGGGTGAATATGAATCGGCTTCGTTTCACCGGTCGACTGAAATGCAGAGTCTGTAGCAGGTTTCTTGGCCCGCAGCAAATCACTCGGATCCGCGTTCTACTGGTACTGTTGCAATTCAACAACTACCATTTGTGCATCGGCGATTTTGGAACCCTTCTGAAAGCATTCCTCCGCCTTCTGCCGATTGCCAGTGATAGTGATCACTCCTCTGGGACCAGGCATCTTCAATTTGAGGTACACTAACATGGTCGAGCCATAAAATGTGCATAGGCAGGCCTACCCAGAATAGCATGATAAGCACTCTGGAAATCCACGACTTCAAATGTCAACTTCTCTTTGCGGTAATTCTTCGAATCACCGAAAACCATGTCCAAGGCGATCTAACCGAGTGACTGGGCCTTCTTGCCAGGTATAACACCATGGAAACTCATATTGCTTTCTCTCAGCTTGGACATCGGAATGCCCATCTGTTTCAAGGTCTCAGCATAAAGGATGTTCAGGCCACTGCCATCGTCCATCAGCACCTTTGTCAGTCGAGTGCCTTCTACCACGGGGTCGACCACCAATGCTTGCCTCCCAGGGGTGGCTATATGTGCTGGGTGATCAGAATGGTCGAACGTGATGGCGGTCTGAGACAACTTCAGATAACTGGGTGTTGCCGGAGCAACCATGTTCACCTCTCTGTTGATAACTTTCAGTCGACTCTTGCTTTCGACATCAGCAAAAATCATTAGAGTGGAGTTGATGTTAGGGAAACCATCATCATCTTCCTCCTTATCCTCACTCTTGTCCAGCCCTTTATCCTTGTCTCCAGACGGCTTCTCTCGGAACTGTTGGATCAGGAGTCGACACTGTCGAGTGGTATGTTTGGGGTAAATGAAATTGCCATCTTCATCTTTCTTGGTATGGATGTGGCACAGTAAATCCAACACATCATTTCCAGCTTGATCCTTTACTTTCTTGGTGGTCCAGGGCCCTTTGGCCTTCCCCTTAAACTTTCCTGGGGTCACGGCTAAAGCTTCGCCAGGAGCAGCTGGCTCGGCCTTACGCTTCTGTTTCCGAGTGGAAGTACCACCGGCGTCCTGGCCGACTGGTTTGCTCTTCCCACTGCGGAGCCAATCTTCCTCTTCTCCGTTAGCGTACCGAGTGGCTATTTCCATCATCCGAGTTAAGGACATATCCCCTGTCCGCCCGAATTTCAAGACCAGCTCCCGATACTTCACGCCTTCCTTGAAGGCACACACTGCTTGCTGTTCAGACACGTTCTCCACTGTATGATGCAAGGTGGTCCATCTCTGGATGTAATCCCTCAAAGTTTCACTCGGCTTCTGCACACAATGTTGTAACTCTGTCAGCCATGCTGGTCGCTTGCAAGTTCCTTCAAAGGTTCTCACAAACACTCGGGCGAGCTCTTCCCAGCTGTGTATACTGCCCGGTGCAAGCTGAGTCAACCATGCTCTAGCCGATCCTTCCAACATCAAGGGAAGGTGCTTCATGGCCACGTCATCATTGCCGCCACCAATTTGCACAGCCACTCGGTAATCCTCTAGCCAAGTTTCAGGCTTGGACTCACCGGTGAACTTGCTGACTCCAGTCGCCAACCTGAAGTTGGGAGGAATCACCGCAGCTCTGATGGATCTGCCAAAACACTCGGGGCCCGAGACATGAACTCTGCTGCCACTCGGTTGATCCCTGTCACGGCCCTCTCGGTGTGCTCTGTTCCTGTCCACCAGACCTTGAACAAGAATTGATCTTGCATCAAAGCCCGGTTCCCTGGGGTCGACTGGACCTCCACGCCCGCCGCTGCGAGCACGTCTGTCGTCATGTTGCCGGGGCACATTCGATCCACTCCTCGGAGGAGGCGTGTGCACTCGACGACGGTCGTCATGGCCGAGTCGATGATCATACTACTCATAGTTCATGTGCCTATCTTGCCGGGGCTCACGTCCCTCACGCATCGGGGGCGATCTTGGGCTGTGCGCTGACTGAACTGTGTCCACCCTCAAAGATCTGCTGTGAATCCTGTTCCGCGATTGAGACACTGCCATATTCTGCTCTCCTGCCGCCCGGAGCAAAGCCCGGATCTGCATCAGTCCGCGGCCAGCCTCCGATTGGGAGGGCTGAATCGACTCTGCTATACGAGCTGTAGCGGTGAGATTTTCAATCGGTGTACGATATACCTGCGGTGGAGGTGGAAAAAGCTATCATCGACTGGAATCAGGGATACGCTGCCGAGCGCGCTCGTCGAGAGCCCGCTGGAGGTTATCTAGTCGAGTGCGTTCAGCCAGGTTGGCCAAGCGCACCTCCTCCAAGGCCCGAGCCTCGGGGGTCTCTCCAACGACGGGAGTATGAAGTGCATCCATGTTGCGGCGGCGAAGTTCTTCCCTCTGCTGCGAAGAAAGTGGCTCGGGACGGTACTCCTCGTGAGTATGCGACGGATCACTGTTGCCATCACCTCCGTCCTCGCGGGGGAAGCCAGGAGGACTGCGCGGTCCGTTGACCATCAAGACTTCTGCCGCGGGATCACTGTTGTCGCACTCGGACGCAGTTTCTGCGGAACCAGTCGACAGGTCGAACAGGCCGTAGAGCGTCTCGTCGGGCTTGATCGCCGCGACCTGTGGAGTAGCCGACTGGCGGGCTACCGCATGCCTCACCCACCGCTGAAGCCGTGACCAACTAGATCGCTTGCGGCGGCGTGCAGCGGGGAGTGAAGACACCGCAGGAACCGACTGGTACTGAGTCGACTGCTGCCGGAGGAGAACACCGCGAACGCACGCGCGAAAGTGCGTCGCCCCGTGGACGGGGAGCGCCTCAACGTCGAGTGGAGCTTCTTGGAGCCAGGCGGAGTCGTCGGCGATGAAGACGAGCGCGCCGAGGCGGATCTCGCGGCCCTCAGCCAATCCTCCGCCGGAAACCATGACGATGGGAATCGGAAAAAATTGCAACCTCACCGAAAAGTCGCTAAGACACCTGCCCCACGGTGGGCGCCAACTGTCGTGGTTCTGAGTCTGACAGTAGAGGAGGGGGTAGGTATGGAGAGGCAAGATCCCAGCTACGGTAAAGTTGTACACACGAGTTTACGAGTTCAGGCCCTTCTCGGAGGAAGTAACAGCCCTACGTCTCGGAGCTCGGAGGCTGTCGATTGGTTTATGTGTGTGAGTATTACAGGGGTTGCGAACCCTTGTGCCATTGGAGGGGGGTGGCTTATATAGAGTGCGCCAGGACCCCAGCCAGCCCATGTTACAAGAGGTTCAATGTACATAAAGACAGGCAGTTACTGGTAACGCCAATATTAAGTGCTATGAATGACCTTAAAGACTACGGAGTGAATGCATGACCGTTGCGGTGCTGGTCGACTCCTGATCTTCAATAGGTCGAGTGGTTCTTCATGTAGTCGAGTGATCACAGGAAGGACAGATCTCAGAGTGGTGGACGAGTCGAGTGGATGACACTCGACGCCTTGGCTGGGTCCTTCCTGTTGCTTTGGTAATGGCCTTGGGTAGGGTTGTTAGGTCAGGCCTATGACCCTACCCTAGGTCTATGTCCTCATCAGAGGGGACAAGAGGAGGAGCGGTGTTACATCTACCGCATGGCCGGCGGCGGATCCCGGCGACATGGCGCCGTGGAGGTTCGGCCATGGGCGCGTATTGGAGATGGAGTCGCGCAGGAGGAGGAAGCTGTCTGGTGTCTTGGTGGCGTTGATGGCAGAGAGGCCTAGCAAGGTCAGTGCATCAGTTCTTCTCTGAGGATGGTCCGAGGGAAGATGGAGGTGACGGCCCTTGCAGTGCTCACTGGGAGGTAGTAGCTTGGATGGGACACCCGGCTTTAGATGTTATAATTTGGTGCGATGTCTGTTTGGTATTAGGCCCGGACATTCGGCACGCCTTCATCAAGGGGATAGGAGTAGCAACAACGTTGCCAAGACGGTGGCTTAAGGCTTATTGATGTACCACCTTATATTGTCCTTGTGAATAATTAATACTCTCTCCATTCAAAAATAAGTGTCTCAACTTTGTACTAGCTCTAGTACAAAGTTGTACTTAGGTTAAGACAGTTATTTTGTGACGGAGGGAGTAATATGGTTGCAGAGGCCGGGGGTACATCCTCCTTTAAAAAAAAATGGTATGTGAGGGTGTTGGCTTCAGCGCAAGTAGCCTGGTGGTCATGTACTGCCAGTAGCTAAACTCTGAAATATCTGCTGGCTGCGCTCCTTTTCAATTTTTTAGGGCGAAGGGCAGGCTGTGGTTTGATAATTGATAGAACTTTATGTGTGGTGTCATCACGATTGATTGATTCCACACATGCACGTTGTCCTCTTCTGTGGCGTCCGTGAACCTTTATTCATCCTTTAGAATCAATACACGTTGTTCCATGTGGCATGTGGGCGCTCAAGACGAAGCTGTCTGCTACATTGGTTTCTTACGACAGTACAGACATCAAACAAGAGTTGGTGAATAAGACATGTCCTTTATATTTTTTGTATTTGCAGCCAGGCTTGCAGCTGATGGCCGAAATCATTGTTCTGACCTTGTCATAGTTTATTCTCACAAACTGAACCTGACATGAAAGTATTTCACGATTTGACCCTTTTAAAAACGCCAGGGCCCGCGGCGTTTCCGGTCAACCACGAAACGCCGAGGCAGCTAGCGTTTCTGACCTGGCCCACTGCCAGGCCGAGGATGCGTTGTTTGCTGACGTGGCGTGGTGGAAACGCCTAGCAAGCTAGCGTTTCTAGAAACGCCATCGTCCTTGGCGTTTCTGGTGCAGATATTTTAGGTGGTCGTGGGGCTTTCACCCACCACTCACCTTTCACTCTCTTCTCCCCCATTTGGCCTATCCCGAGCTCTTGCCATTTTCCCCCTTTGTGTCCCTCACTTAGCCCCTCTCAAATCCTTGCAAATCGATCGGGTTGGTCCGTGGATCCGGTGTCATTTCCGTTCGTTGAGGTAACCTCCTTCATCTCACAAATTTTTATTGGTTGGATTTGTCCATTTGGATTGATTTGTTCTTGTTGTTCCTAACCCTAGTTTTGAACATGAATTTATAATGTGATGTTTTGAGTATTGTTGTTCCAATAGTGTTGCATTGTGATGTTGTTGAGCATACCTTATTGTGGATTATGGCTAATGTTAAGTTTTAGGGTTAGGGTTATGGCTCACGTTAAGATTTAGGGTTAGGTGTTTTGTTAGCAATGTGGTATATTTAGCATTGTACATTTCTTATACATATGTTACCATTTTTTCAGATGGACAAGATTGTGAATATTCATTATGTTGACAAAGAGGCATTCATGAATGTGGATATTGATGACAAGTATGAGGAAGTGTTGATATTTCTTGAGACTCCTAGTTATGAAGAGGTTGTGGAAGAAACACGGATAAGATTAAAGTGGGTGGATGCAAGTGACCAAGTTGAATTAGTAGGAAGATATGATGTTGGGTCAGCACACAAGTGTCGAATGAAGACAATGCCTATCAAGTCCAATTTGCATTTGGTTGCATATAAGGAGGTTGTTGCATCCTCGGCAGTCAAGTCACTCGAAGTCTTTGCAAGTAAGGTGGTCAAGGCTCCTCTCTTTCATGTTGACTTGAACCAAACCTTAGTAGATGATGTGAGCCTGGTTAGTAGTGTGCCGCCTATTGTTAAGCATAAAGTTGAAGCGGAAGCCAATGAGTATCCCCAATATGAGTTCGAAGGTAGTGCACCGATGAAAGATGATGGCGATGACTCCGACAAAGAGTATGAGAGGCACCACAACATTGTTGGTGACGTAGAGGCTGAAGTAAGGCATCAGGACATGGATCCTGACATTATCTATCAGCGTGCTTGTGTGGATGACTCGGATGATGAAGGCCCGGTGAATGAGTTGGACGAGGATGGCTTGACTGAGAAAGAAGCAGAGTGGTACACAAAAATCACCGGTAGGGATCACAAAGTTCCCTTGTTTTGTGATGTTAGCCTTGCAGATAAGGCTATAGTCGACGGTGGCATGAGCAAGACAATTGAGGCTAGACAGTTCCCAAGTAGTACACCCGACGCGGTTTCAATGTCGTACGTGAGGAAAGGTTTGATGTTCGAGCACATGCTAGAATTCAGGATGTGGTTGTGTGAGTATGCTGTCAAACACCACAGGCCTTTCATAGTTGTTCACTCGGACAGCAACAAGCGATACACCGTGAAATGTGAGGTAGAAAGATGCAAATGGAAAGTCAATGGAAGACTCACGAAAGATGGTTGGTGGAAGATAACTAGTTGCTAAGCCACTCACCAATGCACACCGCCGGCCGTAGAAGCACGGAAGACACACCGTCAACTAACCTCGGAATTCATTGGTTATAAATACCAGAAACATATAGCCGAGGATCCAACCATTAAAGTGAAGTTGTTGATGAGTTGGATTGAAGATAAGTTCGGATATAAGGTCAAGTATGGGAAGACATGGAAGGCCAAGCAAATCGCTCTCAGAATGTTGTACGGTGGATGGGAATAGGCTTACAACATGCTACCCAGGTTGCTGGAAGCGATGTCGTATAGAAACCCAAGAATGTACCACTATGTCCAAGATATTGAAGGAGTATTCCGTCGTGCCTTTTGGACGTTTGGCCCATGCATTGCAGCTTTTGAGCATTGTCGACCGGTTCTGTCTATAGATGGGACATTCTTGACAGGGAAATACAAGGGCACACTCATGATAGCAATGGCACATGATGCTAACGATCAGGTGTTGCCTGTGGCATTTGCCTTGGTCTCCGTGGAGAACCAAGACAACTGGGAATGGTTCATGAGACTTGTTAGGAGCACGGTCATTCCTCCAAATAGGGAGGTATGCATCATATCCGATCGGCACCAAGGCATATTGAAGACCGTGGATATTCATATTCCAGGGCATGCGAGGCTTCACCACCGATGGTGTATGAGGCACTTCGTTGCAAACTTTTACAGAACTTGCAAAAACAAGGATCTTTGCAAGGATCTTAACTCCGCATTGTTGGGAATCGTAGCATAATTTTAAAATTTTCCTACGCTCACCAAGATGCATCTATGCAGTATACTAGCAACGAGGGGAAAGGAGTGCATCTAGATACCCTTGTAGATCGCGAGCGGAAGCGTTCCAATGAACGTGGATGACGGAGTCGTACTCGCCGTGATCCAAATCACCGATGACCGAGTGCCGAACGGACGGCACCTCCGCGTTCAACACACGTACGGTGCAGCGACGTCTCCTCCTTCTTGATCCAGCAAGGGGGAAGGAGAGGTTGATGGAGATCCAGCAGCACGACGGCGTGGTGGTGGATGTAGCGGGTCTCGGCAGGGCTTCGCCGAGCTTCTGCGAGAGGGAGAGGTGTAGCAGGGGAGGAGGGAGGCGCCCAAGGCTGTGATCTTGCTGCCCTCCCTCCCCCCCCCCTTTATATAGGCCCTTGGGAGGGGGGGCGCCGGCCAAACCCCATCTAGGGTGGGGGCGGCGGCCAAGGGGGTGCCTTGCCCCCCAAGGCAAGTGGGAAGCCCCCCCCCCACCCTAGGGTTTCCAACCCTAGGCGCAGGGGGGAGGCCCATGGGGGGCGCCCAGCCCACTAGGGGCTGGTTCCCTTCTCACTTCAGCCCACGGGGCCCTCCGGGATAGGTGGCCCCACCCGGTGGACCCCCGGGACCCTTCCGGTGGTCCCGGTACAATACCGGTAACCCCCGAAACTTTCCCGGTGGCCGAAACTTGACTTCCTATATATAATTCTTTACCTCCGGACCATTCCGGAACTCCTCGTGACGTCCGGGATCTCATACGGGACTCCGAACAACTTTCGGGTTTCCGCATACTCATATCTCTACAACCCTAGCGTCATCGAACCTTAAGTGTGTAGACCCTACGGGTTCGGGAGACATGCATACATGACCGAGACGCCTCTCCGGTCAATAACCAACAGCGGGATCTGGATACCCATGTTGGCTCCCACATGTTCCACGATGATCTCATCGGATGAACCACGATGTCGAGGATTCAATCAATCCCGTATACAATTCCCTTTGTTAATCGGTATGTTACTTGCCCGAGATTCGATCGTCGGTATCCTAATACCTTGTTCAATCTCGTTACCGGCAAGTCTCTTTACTCGTACCGCAATGCATGATCCCGTGACTAACGCCTTAGTCACATTGAGCTCATTATGATGATGCATTACCGAGTGGGCCCAGAGATACCTCTCCGTCACACGGAGTGACAAATCCCAGTCTCGATCCGTGCCAACTCAACAGACACTTTCGGAGATACCCGTAGTGCACCTTTATAGTCACCCAGTTACGTTGTGACGTTTGGCACACCCAAAGCACTCCTACGGTATCCGGGAGTTGCACGATCTCATGGTCTAAGGAAAAGATACTTGACATTGGAAAAGCTCTAGCAAACGAAACTACACGATCTTTTATGCATGCTTAGGATTGGGTCTTGTCTGTCACATCATTCTCCTAATGATGTGATCCCGTTATCAATGACATCCAATGTCCATAGTCAGGAAACCATGACTATCTGTTGATCAACGAGCTAGTCAACTAGAGGCTTACTAGGGACACGTTGTGGTCTATGCATTCACACATGTATTACGATTTCCGGACAATACAATCATAGCATGAACAATAGACGATTATCATGAACAAAGAAATATAATAATAACCATTTATTATTGCCTCTAGGGCATATTTCCAACACGCATGTGTTGCCTTCTCCGTTAAGTCATTCACGACACGGTTGAACAAAATCTATGAGAAGGCAAATGAAGGTGGGAAAGATTTCTTAGAAAGGAATATTGATGAGAGACACAAGTGGTCACGGGCATGTGACAAGGAGGCATGAGATATGGTGACATGACAAGCAATCTTGTTGAGTGCTTCAACTTTGTCTTGAAGGGTGCCCGTCAGTTGCCGGTGACGGCAATAGCGGAATATACCTTTTACAAGCTAAATGAGTATTTTTTTTAAGCACTCCGATGAAATCGACAAGTTGATTGCTGATAGTGAGAAGCCTCCCAATGAAATTTATCCGAAGAAGGTTGCCGAGTGGCTGGAGTTTTAGAGAGACAAGTCAGCCATCCAGCGAGTCACTTGTTTCGATAATGTAGAAATGAAATACCAAGTGGATGAGCCAGGTGGGACAACTAGAGATGGACAATCATATGGTGGTCCCTCATTTAAGGTGGCTCTTAGGACAAGACATTGCACTTGTGAGCGGCCTAGTAAGTACCACTGTCCATGCTCACACATGATGTCGGCGGCCCGCATCAGGAATGTGGATATCTCTGATGGAGTAGTTGTGAGGTTGCATGAATTCAACTTGCAAACTCATAAGTTAACATGGGCGTCTAGATTTCACCCTTTTCTGGACGCATCGCAGTGGCCAGAGTATCACGGTCCTAACATTAGGCCCGATCCGGAGATGATGGTACAACCCAAGGGTAGAAGGAGAACAAAGCGATACAGGAATGATATGGATGACCTCATGAGCACCAGAGAGTTTGGTAGTGGACATTTCATGGAGCCACATGATAGGAACCAATGCGGTGGTTGCAATGAAACGACACACAACAAAAGGACTTGCAAAAAAACAAAACTTCAAAAGGGCACAATGCTTCTTCAAGTGGTGGCCAAGGTTCCGGTGATGGCCTTGGTGGTGGCCGAGGTTCCGGTGGTGGCCTTGGTGGTGGCCGAGGTTCCAGTGATGGACTTGGTGGTGGCCGAGGTTCCCGTGATGGCCTTGGTGGTGGCCGAGGTTCCGGTGGTGGCCTTGGTGGTGGCCGAGGTTTCGGTGATGGACTCGGTGGTGGCCGAGGTTCCGGTGGTGGACTTGGTGGTGGCCGAGGTTCCGGTGGTGGCCTTGGTGGTGGCCGAGGTTCCGGTGGTGGCCGAGGATCCAGGGGTGGTCGTGGTCCAGGACGAGTTATCGGTGATGGTGCTCGTGGTAGGGGTAGAGGTTCTGGTGGTGGTAGAGGAGGTTTCATGGGTAGAGGCCGTGGTAATGCTAGAGGAATGTTTGGATACCTAGATGGACCATTTCCGTACGTGGCTACATTTCATAATTATTTTCATGTCTCCCAATATTATTTTCATGTTGTTTTTGTCCTTACTAACTAATGTCTTGCAATTTTTCATAGATATGGCGGCTTCTCAACCCAACAAGGCAACAATGAAGGGGCTTGAGGATGGCGAAGGTGAGATGGCGGGGTGGTGGGAGAAGGCTGCGAAGAAGCTGAGAGAGGAGGATGCAGCCGCACTAAAGAAGAAGAAGGAAGAGGAGCTTGAAGAGAAGAGGAAGGAAATAGTGAGAGCGTCAAATGAGTGTCACGCTAGGGAGCAAGCGTTGGTGAGGAAATGTGAGGAGGCACAAAAGAAGCGTCAAAAGGATTTTGAAGAAAAAACCATGAAGCTTTGGGCAATTGCAGCTGAAAAAAAGAGAGAGGGACAATCAGATATTCATGGAGAGGGTGGTTAAGGAGGCTCACCTCATAAGGAAAAGGGAGGAGGAGGAAGAAGAAGAAGAGAGGAAGAAGAAGAAGGGAAAGGAGCCTTGCTCTACACAATAGAGCAATGATGTGAAATGTGCCATGCTTTGGACCTTTGTGTGCATTTCATCTAGAACCTTGTTGTTGCCTAGACTCCTTTATGTGGTGAGCTATGTGTACTCTAAATTGCTTTGGACTCCTCTATGTGTACTCCTTTATGTGGTGAACTATGTGATGTCACAATTGCTTTGGACTCCTCTATGTGTACTCTTTTATGTGGTGAACTATGTGATGTCACAATTGCTCTGGACTCCTCTATGTGTATTACTTTATGTGGTGAACTATGTGTACCACCAAATTGCTTTGGAGTTTGTTTTTGACTTCCTGTTCTGACAGCAACGCCAAACCAGGTGGCGTTGTACTGCACTTTGGCAACGCTGATGACCCTGGCGTTCCTGACCTACATAGAAACGTTCAATTTGGCTTGGCGTTCCTTTAAGACAGAGGCTGCCTGTGGCTTCTCCACGAAACGTTGTGGTGTACGCTGGCAACGCCAACGGCCCTAGCGTTTCTGCCCTACATAGAAACGCCCCACGTGGCTTGGCGTTCCTTTAAGACAGAGGCTGCCTGTGGCTTCTCCACGAAACGTTGTGGTGTACGCTGGCAACGCGAACGGCCCTGGCGTTTCTGCCCTATATAGAAACGCCCCACGTGGCTTGGCGTTTCTTTAAGACAGAGGCTGCCTGGGACACGTACATGAAACGTTGCTGCTCACACCATAAACGCCAGACCTGATCGACGTTTCCAGGCCACATACAAACGCCAATGTCTTTGGCGTTTCTGACCTGTTATGCAGATCACAGCAAACCATGCTGCCCATTCCATCACAGGTAGCAAATGTACAGCAACAATTTTCACAATATAAATGCCAAGTACAGCAACAGTATAACAATGAGACATTTTTTGGCAACGAATTTAACATGATCCAGCTTACATAATAATTAACAAGTCTTGGTGACATAGAACTAATAAGTCCATTAGATATAGAACTAACAAGTTCGCTCCATCTGAAAAGCTAACTACATTTCTAGTTCACCAGATATAGAACTAACAAGCTCGCATCAGTCATCACTTCACTTCTTGCCTCTTTTCGCAGCCATCTTCCCCCTGTTGACGTAGCCCTCTGGAGTGCTCTGCCATCCAGGACGTCGGATGTTCCTTGAGATAACTCGGCGTGCTTCTTCAGAAGGCTGAGAAGGTTGAGTTGGCTGTGGCGCATCTTCCATCTGGGAAGCCCCAAGCTCCACATAGTCTGGATCCGCATCGTAGTCTGTCTCCTCGTCTTCATCTTCCTGTTCATCAATCCGTGCTCGGCTCAAGAAGCACCTCCTCGGCGAAGATGGACGAGCGGAAGAAGCACGTGCTTGGCTCGAAGATGGACGAGCGGAAGAAAGCACATCCATTCTATACTGAGCACGTGCACGCACATCCGTGGATGAACCGCCATGGCAAGAGAGTAAAGTGGCTAGTGTTCGGCAACGATTCACAACCTTCTGCAGAGGCAAAGACATTGACATGTAAATATGCAAAAATAGTTCACATGATATAAAATAAATGTTCATACTAAGAATGCCTCTAACCTGTGTAGAGTACTCCTAACGAGAACGTTTGTTTCTCTACCAGGTGCGCGGCCAAGCACCACATTACTATCATTGATACATCTCCATAGCTCCGTGCCCTGAATAAAACTGAAGTGACACACCACTCATGAAGAAATGACACATGTTCAAAAAAGAGACAAAAAGACATACCACTCGGTCATGCAGAGGGCCATAATCTAGGTGCGCTCCAATGGTCTCCCTAATAGAGTTGTTGAATGCACCATCAGCAGCCTCACTTGGCATTACTTCCAAGCAATCGGCACGAGTCCAAGCACCCTTAAGGATAACTCTGTACTCTTTGCGAAGCCACTCCAAATGCCTTAAATATGCCCCCTTGTCATTGTCAGGTGTGTGATCATCTTCAACTCGGGCATTCCTCTGAGCATTCCACATGTCCACCCACATAAGATGGTGATCCTCCCAATTAATGACATTCTTGTTGTGTTGCCGGCTCGTCCTACAAAGCATGAGAAGTATCGGTATCAATTTCATTTTTCCGTGGTTACACATTGATCAACATATGGTACAAAAACTCTCACCTATGTAGCACCACACTTGTCTCAACATACTCCGGCAGGGTGCATTGTTGTACTCCAAATTGCTTCGAAACACGATGTGGAAGATGCCACTCCACCGCAAAAAAGCATATCATGGGGCAACGCACACGCCAAAGATGTTGGTCACGAAAGCACATATTGCTCAAAGGGAACTGCCTAAGTACCATGTACAGCCTCCAATTAACATACATCACAACATGTCACTAGCTCATGCACACAAAAAAATCTGTAATGATAGCAGGGCATTTGATAATTACCTGGTTGTAAATAAGCATGCCAAGCTCACTTATGTATGCCTTGTACCACCCCATGGCTGCGATACTCGACACTTGGACATTAGCCCACGTGTATGCGATAGTGGGATACCGCACTTTATCCCCGTCAAAAGTGTTGGGGAACGTAGTAATTTCAAAAAAAATTCCTACGCACACGCAAGATCATGGTGATGCATAGCAACGAGAGGGGAGAGTGTTGTCCACGTACCCTCGTAGACCGACAGCGGAAGCGTTATCACAACGCGGTTGATGTAGTCGTACGTCTTCACGATCCGACCGATCAAGTACCGAACGCACGGCACCTCCGAGTTCTACACACGTTAAGCTCGATGACGTCCCTCGAACTCCGATCCAGCCGAGTGTTGAGGGAGAGTTTCGTCAGCACGACGGCGTGGTGACGATGATGATGTTCTACCGACGCAGGGCTTCACCTAAGCTCCGCAATGATATTATCGAGGTGTAATTTGGTGGAGGGGGGCACCGCACACGGCTAAAAGATCTCAAGGATCAATTGTTGTGTCTCTGGGGTGCCCCCTGCCCCCGTATATAAAGGAGCAAGGGAGGAGGAGGCCGGCCCTAGGAGGGGGCGCACCAAGTGTGGAGTCCTACTAGGACTCCCTAGTCCTAGTAGGATTCCACCTCCCATATGGAATAGGAAAAGAGGAAGGGAAAAAGAGAAGGAAGGAAGGGGGCGCCCCCCTTCCCTAGTCCAATTCGGACCAGACCAAGGGGAGGGGTGCGGCCACCCTTGAGGCCCTTTTTCTTCTTTCCCGTATGGCCCAATAAGGCCCAATACGTATTCCCGTAACTCTCCGGTACTCCGAAAAATACCCGAATCACTCGGAACCTTTCCGAAGTCCGAATATAGTCGTCCAATATATCGATCTTTACGTCTCGACCATTTCGAGACTCCTCGTCATGTCCCCGATCTCATCCGGGACTCCGAACTCCTTCGGTACATCAACATACATAAACTCATAATAAAACTGTCATCGTAACTTTAAGCGTGCGGACCCTACGGGTTCGAGAACTATGTAGACATGACCGAGACACGTCTCCGGTCAATAACCAATAGCGGGACCTGGATGCCCATATTGGCTCCCACATATTCTACGAAGATCTTTATCGGTCAGACCGCATAACAACATACGTTGTTCCCTTTGTCATCAGTATGTTACTTGCCCGAGATTCGATCGTCGGTATCTCGATACCTAGTTCAATCTCGTTACCGGCAAGTCTCTTTACTCGTTCCGTAACACATCATCCCGCAACTAACTTATTAGTCACAATGCTTGCAAGGCTTATAGTGATGTGCATTACCGAGTGGGCCCAGAGATACCTCTCCGACAATCGGAGTGACAAATCCTAATCTCGAAATACGCCAACCCAACAAGTACCTTTGGAGACACCTGTAGAGCACCTTTATAATCACCCATTTACGTTGTGACGTTTGGTAGCACACAAAGTGTTCCTCCGGTAAACGGGAGTTGCATAATCTCATAGTCAGAGGAACATGTATAAGTCATGAAGAAAGCAATAGCAACATACTAAACGATCGGGTGCTAAGCTAACGGAATGGGTCAAGTCAATCACGTCATTCTCCTAATGAGGTGATCTCGTTAATCAAATGACAACTTATGTCTATGGCTAGGAAACATAACCATCTTTGATTAACGAGCTAGTCAAGTAGAGGCATACTAGTGACACTCTGTTTGTCTATGTATTCACACATGTATTATGTTTCCGGTTAATACAATTCTAGCATGAATAATAAACATTTATCATGATATAAGGAAATAAATAATAACTTTATTATTGCCTCTAGGGCATATTTCCTTCAAGTCCCACTTGCACTAGAGTCAATAATCTAGTTCACATCGCCATGTGATTTAACATGAATAGTTCACATCACCATGTGATTAACACCCATGGTTCACATCGTCATGTGACCATCACCCAAAGGGTTTACTAGAGTCAGTAATCTAGTTCACATCGCTATGTGATTAACACCCAAAGAGTACTAAGGTGTGATCATGTTTTGCTTGTGAGATAATTTTAGTCAACGGGTCTGTCACATTCAGATCCGTAAGTATTTTGCAAATTTCTATGTCTACAATGCTCTGCATGGAGCTACTCTAGCTAATTGCTCCCACTTTCAATATGTATCTAGACCGAGACTTAGAGTCATCTAGATTAGTGTCAAAACTTGCATCGACGTAACCTTTTACGACGAGCCTTTTGTCACTTCCATAATCGAGAAACATATCCTTATTCCAGTAAGGATAATTTTGACCGCTGTCCAGTGATCTACTCCTAGATCACTATTGTACTCCCTTGCCAAAATCAGTGTAGGGTATACAATAGATCTGGTACACAGCATGGCATACTTTATAGAACCTATGGCCAAGGCATAGGGAATGACTTTCATTCTCTTTCTATCTTTTGCCGTGGTCGGGCTTTGAGTCTTTACTCAATTTCACACCTTGTAACACAGGCAAGAACTCTTTTCTTTGACTGTTCTATTTTGAACTACTTCAAAATCCTGTTAAGGTATGTACTCATTGAAAAACTTATCAAGCGTCTTCATCTATCTCTATAGATCTTGATGCTCAATATGTAAGCAGCTTCACCGAGGTCTATCTTTGAAAAACTCCTTTCAAACACTCCTTTATGCTTTGCAGAATAATTCTACATTATTTCCGATCAACAATATGTCATTCACATATACTTATCAGAAATGCTGTAGTGCTCCCACTCACTTTCTTGTAAATACAGGCTTCACCGCAAGTCTGTATACAACTATATACTTTGATCAACTTATCAAAGCGTATATTCCAACTCCGAGATGCTTGCACCAGTCCATTGATGGATCGCTGGAGCTTGCATATTTTGTTAGCACCTTTAGGATTGACAAAACCTTCTGGTTGTATCATATACAACTCTTCTTTAATAAATCCATCAAGGAAAGCAGTTTTGTTTATCCCTTTGCCAGATTTCATAAAATGCGGCAATTGCTAACATGATTCGGACAGACTTAAGCATAGATACGAGTGAGAAACTCTCATCGTAGTCAACATCTTGAACTTGTCGAAAACCTTTTCGCGAAAATTCTAGCTTTGTAGATAGTGATACTACTATCAGCGTCCGTCTTCATCTTGACAATCCATTTATTCTCAATTGCTTGCCGATCATCGGGCAAGTCAACCAAAGTCCACACTTTGTTCTCATACATGGATCTCATCTCAGATTTCATGGCCTCAAGCCATTTTGCGGAATCTGGGCTCACCATCGCTTCTTCATAGTTCGTAGGTTCGTCATGGTCTAGTAACATAACCTCCGGAACAGGATTACCGTACCACTCTGGTGCGGATCTTACTCTGGTTTACCTACGAGGTTTGGTAGTAACTTGATCTGAAGTTACATGATCATCATCATTAACTTCCTCACTAATTGGTGTAGAAGTCACAGGAACAGATTTATGTGATCCAATAAGGGAGCAGGTACAGTTACCTCATCAAGTTCTACTTTCCTCCCACTCACATCTTTCGAGAGAAACTCCTTCTCTAGAAAGGATCCATACTTAGCAACGAATGTCTTGCCTTCGGATATGTGATAGAAGGTGTACCCAACTGTCTCCTTTGGGTATCCTATGAAGACACATTTCTCCGATTTGGGTTTGAGCTTATCAGGAAGAAATTTTTTCACATAAGCATCGCAACCCCAAAATTTTAAGAAACGACAACTTTGGTTTCTTGCCAAACCACAGTTCATAAGGCGTCGTCTCAACGGATTTTGATGGTGCCCTATTTAACGTGAATGTAGCTGTCTCTAATGCATAACCCAAAACGATAGTGGTAAATTGGTAAGAGAAATCATAGATTGCACTATATCCAATAAAGTACGGTTATGACGTTCGGACACACCATTACACTGTGGTGTTCCAGGTGGTGTGAGTAGTGAAACTATTTCACATTGTTTTAACTGAAGGCCAAACTCGTAACTCAAATATTTTACCTCTGCAATCATATCGTAGAAACTTTTATTTTCTTGTTACGATGATTCTCCACTTCACTCTGAAATTCTTTGAACTTTTCAAATGTTTCAGACTTTGTGTTTCATCAAGTAGATATACCCATATCTGCTCAAATCATCTGTGAAGGTCAGAAAATAATGATACCTGCTACGAGCCTCAATATTCATCGGACCACATACATCTGTATGTATGATTTCCAACAAATCTTTTGCTCTCTCCATAGTTCCGGAGAACGGCGTTTTAATCATCTTGCCCATGAGGCACGGTTCGCAAGCATCAAGTGATTCATAATCAAGTGATTCCAAAATCCCATCAGTATGGAGTTTCTTCATGCGCTTTACACCAATATGACCTAAACGGCAGTACCACAAATAAGTTGCACTATCATTATTAACTTTGCATCTTTTGGCTTCAATATTATGAATATGTGTATCACTACGATCGAGATCCAACAAACCATTTTCGTTGGTGTGTATGACCATAAAGGTTTTATTCATGTAAACAGAACAACAATTGTTCTCTAACTTAAATGAATAACCGTATTGCAATAAACATGATCAGATCATATTCATGCTCAACGCAAACACCAAATAACACTTATTTAGTTTCAACACTAATCCCAAAAGTACAGGGAGTGTGCGATGATGATCATATCAATCTTGGAACTACTTCCAACACACATCGTCACCTCGCCTTTTACTAGTCTCTGTTTATTCTGCAACTCCCGTTTTCGAGTTACTACTCTTTAGCAACTGAACCAATATCAATTACCGAGGGGTTGCTATAAACACTAGTAAAGTACACATCAATAATTTGTATATCAAATATACCTTTGTTCACTTTTACTAGTCTCTGTTTATTCTGCAACTCCCGTTTCGAGTTACTACTCTTAGCAACTGAACCAGTATCAATTACCGAGGGATTGCTATAAACACTAGTAAAGTACACATCAATAATCTGTATATCAAATATACCTTTGTTCACTTTGCCATCCTTCTTATCCACCAAATAGTTGGGGTAGTTCCGCTTCCAGTGACCAGTCCCTTTGCAGTAGAAGCACTTAGTCTCAGGCTTAGGACTAGACTTAGGCTTCTTCACTTGAGCAGCAACTTGCTTGCCGTTCTTTTTGAAGTTCCCCTTTTTCCTTTTGCCCTTTTCTTGAAACTAGCGGTCTCGTCAACCATCAACACTTGAAGTGGTCTCGTCAACCATCAACACTTGATGTTTTTCTTGATTTCTACCTTCGTCGATTTCAGCATCACGAAGAGCTCGGGAATTACTTTCGTCATCCCTTGCATACCATAGTTCATCACGAAGTTCTACTAACTTGGTGATGGTGACTAGAGAATTCTGTCAATCACTATTTTATCTGGAAGATAAGCTCCCACTTGATTCAAACGATTGTAGTACCCAGACAATCTGAGCACATGCTCACTAGTTGAGCGATTCTCCTCCATCTTTTTGCTATAGAACTTGTTGGAGATTTCATATCTCTCAACTCGGGTATTTGCTTGAAATATTAACTTCAACTCCTGGAACATCTCATATGGTCCATGACGTTCAAAACGTCTTTGAAGTCCCGATTCTAAGCCGTTAAGCATGGTGCACTAAACTATCAAGTAGTCATCATATTGAGCTAGCCAAACGTTCATAACGTCTGCATCTGCTCCTGCAATAGGTCTGTCACCTAGCGGTGCATCAAGGACATAATTTTTCTGTGCAGCAATGAGGATAATCCTCAGGTCACGGATCCAATCCGCATCTTTGCTACTAACATCTTTCAACATAATTTTTCTCTAGGAACAAAAAATAAACACAGGGAAGCAACAACGCGAGCTATTGATCTACAACATAATTTGCAAAATACTATCAGGACTAAGTTCATGATAAATTTAAGTTCAATTAATCATATTACTTAAGAACTCCCACTTAGATAGACATCTCTCTAATCATCTAAGTGATTATGTGATCCAAAGCAACTAAACCATGTCCGATTAACACGTGAGATGCAGTAGTTTCAATGGTGAACATCACTATGTTGATCATATCTACTATATGATTCACGCTCGACCTTTCGGTCTCTGTGTTCCGAGGCCATATCTGTATATGCTAGGCTCGTCAAGTTTAACCTGAGTATTCCGCGTGTGCAACTGTTTTGCACCCGTTGTATTTGAACGTAGAGCCTATCACACCCGATTAACACATGGTGTCTCAGCACGAAGAACTTTTGCAACGGTGCATACTCAGGGAGAACACTTTTATCTTGAAATTTTAGTGAGAGATCATCTTATAATGCTACCGTCAATCAAAGCAAGATAAGATGCATGAAGGATTAACATCACATGCAATCAATATAAGTGATATGATATGGCCATCATCATCTTGTGCTTGTGATCTCCATCTCCGAAGCACCGTGCTTGTGATCTCCATCTCCGAAGCACCGTCATGATCACCATCGTCACCGGCGCGACACCTTGATCTCCATCGTAGCATCGTTGTCGTCTCGCCAACTTATTGCTTTTACGACTATCGCTACCGCTAGTGATAAAGTAAAACTATTACATGGCGATTGCATCTCATACAATAAAGCGACAAACATATGGCTCCTGCCAGTTGCCGATAACTCGGTTACAAAACATGATCATCTCATACAACACATTATATCACATCATGCCTTGACCATATCACATCACAACATGCCCTGCAAAAACAAGTTAGACGTCCTCTACTTTGTTGTTGCAAGTTTTACGTGGCTGCTACGGGCTTAGCAAGAACCGTTCTTACCTACGCATCAAAACCACAACGATAGTTTGTCAAGTTGGTGTTGTTTTAACCTTCGCAAGGACCGGGCGTAGCCACACTCGGTTCAACTAAAGTGAGAGAGACAGACACCCGCCAGTCACCTTTAAGTGACGAGTGCTCCGAACGGTGAAACCAGTCTCGCGTAAGTGTACGTGTAATGTCGGTCTGGGCCGCTTCATCTCACAATACCGCTGAACCAAAGTATGACATGCTGGTAAGCAGTATGACTTATATCGCCCACAACTCACTTGTGTTCTACTCGTGCATAGCATCAACGCATAAAACCAGGCTCGGATGCCACTGTTGGGGAACGTAGTAATTTCAAAAAATTTCCTACGCACACGCAAGATCATGGTGATGCATAGCAACGAGAGGGGAGAGTGTTGTCCACGTACCCTCGTAGACCGACAGCGGAAGCGTTATCACAACGCGGTTGATGTAGTCGTACGTCTTCACGATCCGACCGATCAAGTACCGAACGCACGGCACCTCCGAGTTCTACACACGTTCAGCTCGATGACGTCCCTCGAACTCCGATCCAGCTGAGTGTTGAGGGAGAGTTTCGTCAGCACGACGGCGTGGTGACGATGATGATGTTCTACCGACGCAGGGCTTCGCCTAAGCTCCGCAATGATATTATCGAGGTGTAATTTGGTGGAGGGGGGCACCGCACACGGCTAAAAGATCTCAAGGATCAATTGTTGTGTCTCTGGGTGCCCCCCTGCCCCCGTATATAAAGGAGCAAGGGAGGAGGAGGCCGGCCCTAGGAGGGGGCGCACCAAGTGTGGAGTCCTACTAGGACTCCCTAGTCCTAGTAGGATTCCACCTCCCATATGGAATAGGAAAAGAGGAAGGGAAAAAGAGAAGGAAGGAAGGGGGCGCCCCCCTTCCCTAGTCCAATTCGGACCAGACCAAGGGGAGGGGTGCGGCCACCCTTGAGGCCCTTTTTCTTCTTTCCCGTATGGCTCAATAAGGCCCAATACGTATTCCCGTAACTCTCCGGTACTCCGAAAAATACCCGAATCACTCGGAACCTTTCCGAAGTCCGAATATAGTCGTCCAATATATCGATCTTTACGTCTCGACCATTTCGAGACTCCTCGTCATGTCCCCGATCTCATCCGGGACTCCGAACTCCTTCGGTACATCAACATACATAAACTCATAATAAAACTGTCATCGTAACTTTAAGCATGCGGACCCTACGGGTTCAAGAACTATGTAGACATGACCGAGACACGTCTCCGGTCAATAACCAATAGCGGGACCTGGATGCCCATATTGGCTCTCACATATTCTACGAAGATCTTTATCGGTCAGACCGCATAACAACATACGTTGTTCCCTTTGTCATCAGTATGTTACTTGCCCGAGATTCGATCGTCGGTATCTCGATACCTAGTTCAATCTCGTTACTGGCAAGTCTATTTACTCGTTCCGTAACACATCATCCTGCAACTAACTTATTAGTCACAATGCTTGCAAGGCTTATAGTGATGTGCATTACCGAGTGGTCCCAGAGATACCTCTCCGACAATCGGAGTGACAAATCCTAATCTCGAAATACGCCAACCCAACAAGTACCTTTGGAGACACCTGTAGAGCACCTTTATAATCACCCATTTATGTTGTGACGTTTGGTAGCACACAAAGTGTTCCTCCGGTAAACGGGAGTTGCATAATCTCATAGTCAAAGGAACATGTATAAGTCATGAAGAAAGCAATAGCAACATACTAAACGATCGGGTGCTATGCTAACGGAATGGGTCAAGTCAATCACGTCATTCTCCTAATGAGGTGATCTCGTTAATCAAATGACAACTTATGTCTATGGCTAGGAAACATAACCATCTTTGATTAACGAGCTAGTCAAATAGAGGCATACTAGTGACACTCTGTTTGTCTATGTATTCACACATGTATTATGTTTCCGGTTAATACAATTCTAGCATGAATAATAAACATTTATCATGATATAAGGAAATAAATAATAACTTTATTATTGCCTCTAGGGCATATTTCCTTCAAAAAGGCCACTCCCAAGGTTCTTCCGGAGTAATGGTCAAGTTACGGCCCACAGGGATACGCTCCCACATCCAAATCTGTAGGGCCCAAACAAAACCACCAAGACAAGATTTCGGCTTACTCCTCATACATGCTCCGTCCAACTGCACATTTGTACACACATTAAACAATCACATACAAAAATCTCTTTCATATAATGAGAATGCATCAAACTAGCATTACCTGACGGTACAAGAAGGCTAGTGCCGCCGACCCCCAACTCCACTTAACATCCCAGTTATGAAGAGGGTCCAAGAACATCCACGAGGCTGTGTCTCCCGTGCCGTCAGGAAACACCACTTGGGTCAAAAGATTCCATAAGTAAGCCCTGGCGTACCTCTCCACAACAGCCGGACTGGCATTCTCTGGGCACTCGTAAAAATGTCCTTGTAGCCACGAGAACAGAACACCAGATGGCCACGATCCTTCTTTGTTTCATGAATCCACAGGGGAGGTTCAACACCAACCAAACCTGCAACCCTTTGTTGCCACCCCTCAGACTTCACCTTCCCGGTAAGAGCCCTGCCCTCGATCGGAAGACCGGAGATCATCGCAATATCCTCCAAAGTGACGGTCATCTCACCAAGAGCAAGGTGAAAAGAGTGCGTCTCCGGCCTCCAACGGTCCGTAAGGGTGGTAATGGCCGTCGAGTTCAGCCATGGTGGTGTGCCTTTAAAGGTGAGCACAAACTGGAGAAGATCCATTCTTCTAAAATAAGGCTCGTAGCGACGGTCATACTTCAGAGACTCACGTGGGTTGTGGCCTCTCAACCGAAGTACTGGAGGAACCTAGAAAAAACACACGCACAATTTATATACTTCTCTAAACTACTCACAATATGAGAATCAACAATGTAGATACATAATTACCTCCCCTCTTTCCACTAGCACAGCACGATGCTTCTCCTCGTAATAATCATCAAGACCGGGATATTTATCCGGCTCAAACATCCTACAAAATAAGGTCAATGGATTTGTAATGATATATGCTTAAAATTATGACCACATCATATACAAAATCGTGTGAGAACTACTACAAATTATCCCAAAAATACAAATCACGAACCACATTACCAACACCAATTCTTTCCAACCTATTTTATCCTAAAGAATCTATCACAACTAATTATTAACAAATAATAGGTTCAACCTAATCCAAAAAAATGGTCTCTCTCTAAATCCAATACTAAACAAGTTAACTAAGAATACTTCAACACAAGGAGTACATGTCTTCTTTCTAAACATAATGTAACCAAAATATTCATCAAACAAATAACTAATAACTCATCTTAGGGTTCCAACATGTTTGAAGAAATGCATCTACAATAGCCAATCTTGACTGAAAATAAATGGAGGATTGGGGAGAGAATACCTCAAGCAACTCGGGGATGCTCCGATCTACTCGTTTTGATGATCAAAATAGCAGATCTGGGGGAGATTTAGTGAAGAAGAGGGAGGGGGCGGACGCCAGTTCGTCCCTGGAAGAACTACCCAACCGGGGCTGCGAGTGGGCTGGGGTAGGCTCCCGCGGCCCGGCGCGAATTACTTAATCCAGTCCAGAAACGCCAGGGCCATTGGCGTTTCTCACGTGCCACGTCAGCGAAAACAGCGGGTTCGGACTGACTGTGGGCCACGGCAGAAACGCAAGCTACCACGGCGTTTCCGTGTTGGCCAGGAACGCTAGCTGCCTCGGCGTTTCGTGGTTGACCGGAAATGCCGCGGGCCCTGGCGTTTCTAAAAGGGTCAAATCGTGAAATACTTTCACGTCGGGTTCAGTTTGTGATTTCGTCCGCAACTGATGTCGATCCCCTTTACGGTCCCATCTCGTGGTTCCAAGTCGATGCACCAGCTCCAGCACCAGCACTAGCTACATCACGCCACAAACTTGTTTTTAAAACAAACTGCTAGTACCTCCCTGTTTAATTGTTTTCTTGCAGCCCTGGCTTCATTTCTTACCCGACCTCCAAGTCTCCTTTACAATAATAGCAAAATTTACCATCTCACAGCTCCTCTCCATCCTCTTCTTAATACCTTCTCAGTGTGCTGAGTTGATGCACAATACCCAGCAGCAACCACCATCCATCAGTTGCTAGGAACACCACAAACACAAAGCACACAAGGAGAGAGAGAGAGAGAGAGAGAGAGAGAGAGAGAGAGAGAGAGAGAGAGAGTATCAATGGCGGACTTTGCGCTTGGGTTAGCCAAGACGGCGGTGGAGGGAACCCTCAGCAAGGTCCAATCCGCGATCGATGAAGAGACCACGCTGAAGGCGGCGGCGCAGCAAGACCTGGTGTTCATCACTGGGGAATTCCAGATGATGCAGTCAGCAAGACCTGGTGTTCATCACTGGGGAATTCCAGATGATGCAGTCTTTCTTGAAAGTTGCTAGCAAGGAGCGTGCTGGGAATGAAGTAGTGAAAACATGGGTGCGGCAGCTCCGTGACCTGGCCTTCGATGTCGAAGACTGTGTCGAGTTCATTATCCACCTGGATAACGACTCGACCTGGAAATGGGTGTGGCGCATGGTGCCCTCCTGCATGGCACCACCTCGGACTCGGGACCTCGACGGCGCCGTCGTTGAGTTGAAGCAGCTCAAGGCGAGGGTCGAGGAGGTGAGCCAGAGGAACACTCGCTACAACCTCATAAGCGACTTCGGCTCCATTCCAGTCTCACAGTCACCGGCGGTGCAGCTGGGCACCACCGGCCCATCAACAATGGACATCCTGACGGAGCTATGGGAGGCCAATGGGAAGTACCACGGTTTTTGCAACCTCCAAAAGTTGATAACCAAGGAGGGCAATGACCTTCAAGTAATCTCTTTGTGGGGAAGGGCAGGATCTGATATCGAGGGGACGCAGATCATCAATAAGGCTTACTGTGACCCTGAAATCTGCCACATATTCAAAAGCCGTGCCTGGGTAAAGCTGATGCATCCATTTAGCCCTGACGAGTTCCTCAAGAACTTGCAGACTCGGTTACAAGCCTGCTCTCGGTCTTGCCAAACTGTCGATTTCAAGGGCAAAAATTCAGCAGATGATCCGATGAAGCAATTGACTGAGCAGAGATATCTGGTCATCCTTGAAGGAATACCTAGTGTTGCAGATTGGGAAATCATCAGAATGTACCTGCCAGACAATAACAATGGCAGCCGGATCGTTGTGTCCACTAAGAAGATAGGGGATGCCATTTTTCTCACGGGTGAGCCATACCGAGTATCAGTGCTCCGAGAGTTCACAGGTGGTCATTATCTTTTTGCATTTTATAAGAAGGTAACGCCCAAAGCCTAAGAAAACTTTAATTAGTACTCTCTGTTTTTATTTAGTTCGCATAGTATTAGCTTTGATCAAAGTCAAGCTTTGTAATGTTTGACAATGTTTATAAACAAAAATATTAACATATACAATGCCAAATCAATACCATTAGAGTTATTATCGAATGTAAGATCACATCATATAGATTTGTTATGGTAAATGTTTATATTGTTTTCTATAAGCTTGATCAAACTTTAGAAGTTTGACTTTAATCAACTCTAATATGCAGAGTAAATAAAAACGGATGGAGTAGTATGTACTTCCTCCTAAATTACCTCGGCCTTGAAAAAAAAATCACTTCATTTCATATCATAACATGTGGGAGTGAACATATTGATTCATGTGTTTGATTCTCTCCTATTCCTTTGGGAGGAAAGATGAAGGGGAAGGAGAGCGTTATGAAATTATTTGGAATACAATCTAACCAGTGACCAAAAATATTGTCAACACTTGTGGGTGGATAAAAATTACATGCTATTTAGATGATGGACCACGTAGAACGCGTAAACTTGCACCGAAAACCAAAGAAAAAAATAGCGTGCTACAAGATTTACCGTCACCCTTCTTCAAATACTATACAAGTTATAGCGTCATACATTTGAAAATAACGTTTTGCATAAAGTTGTCAAATATATCACAAAATTGGTGCCGACGGCATGGTTGACATCGGCACTATCTTGCTGGAGTTGGAGGTATGGCTCACGAACTGCCGCCACCTTCGCTCACGAGTCAGAATGCCCCCATTGTTGCTGCCCTCAGTCACACGCTCGTGGGAAATTGGTGACGAGTTGGCTAGGTTAGGTTGTATGTGTTCCGTTTGCGTCTAAGAGAGAGTGACAGTGAGTTGGGTCGATGCGATGTGGCGAAGCCTATTGCTTGTTGTGTGGTACACGTTAAATGTTGCAACGCTATTTCGTTGAGCGTCAAAAATATCTTGCTATACTGCAAACAGCACCGCGGAAAGAAAATTAGCTAAAATGTAACGTGACCCCTCCAGATATGCTATAGCGACGCATAATGTTGAAATAGCGCGCTACTTTTTTCGTTGTAAAAACAGAGGTGTTTGATTGTCTCGCTGTGAGTACAAAAGCCACACTTCTTACTTCCTTCAAAATTATAACGGGCGAAGTTGTCTTTGTTAGCACAACTCCCCTACGAAAATACTACATGAAGATTATAACTTTTGGTGGAATCTTTGTCTTCTAAGTTTTCTTGTATTATCCACTAGGACCTTAGAATGCGTTAGTGCATGATACATAAAGTCAACTGTGAAGAACCTATATCTAGTAAGGTTCGAGCGAAACACATCAGGTTCTAGCGATAGGTTAATCGTATCAAGTGGGGATAAATGATTTTGCCATGACATAAGATGGGGGCCAATCAAATCTCGCCTAAAAATATATTTACCATAAGGCATATGTGCAAGAGTATCATTCTTACTGCAAACAATGCAGTACAAAGCTGCAGAGTGTGGCATTGCCTAGACACATGTCCCCTGATAAACGAATTTCTAACCCATCTTTTATCACGAAGGATCCAATGGGGGAAATATTTTTCTTTTCCACCATTAGACCAACCCAAAAGTGTGAGTCATCGGGTTTCCAATAGGCCCGAGACACAACTTTTTAGCCTGGATGCATATTATGTAGTAAGGTTTTTCAGAGGCTATCCTCACTAAGTTGAACAACCATTTACTAAGTAAGGCATTATTCTTGACCTGCAGATCATCAATTCATGCCAATGCAACTTTGGTTTTTCGGACTATAAACTACGCTCCATTTGGGTTGTTTGTATTTTTTTTCTATTCGTTGTCTCCCTACCAAAAGAATCTAGATCTAAAATTATCCAGCCTTTGCAAGGCCCATTTTGGGAGTTGAAAAAAGCAAATAGAGAATCATATTTGTGACAACATAATTGATCAAGACTAGTCGTCCTTAGCAAAGGGCAACTTGCCTTTACTCGAATGGAACTAATACAACTAGACTTAGACATCCAAGCCGACTAAATCTGGCTAGCTTGCATCACTTGGACAATTGGCCTACACTGATACATCTTAGTATGCTATATATATATATATATATATATATATATATATATATATATATATATATATATATATATATATATATATATATATATATATATATATATATATATATATATATATATATAGTCTCGTCAACATCGTCGTCACAGCGCCCCACTTCTTAATGGTGTCATCGGTAGAAACTTGTCGGGAACATCCTGTATTAACTTTTTCCCGATGGTGATGTCTTCCATCTTTGGTCTAAAAGCTTGCATCTGATTGATCATGGCGGTTAGATTTGACATGAATTTGTTGACCCATCCAAATTCTTTCATGTTTATCCTACCAACTCTCTTTAAAGCTTGTGTAGGCGCTTTCTTGACATGATCATATCTGGTGTGAATCTCCCCACGATTGTTACGAGCTTCATATTGGCATCTATTTCTCCAATATGGTCATAAAAACGGCATCTGTCCTATGTTGGGCTATAGCCGAGAAAACGTCTTTGTATTATGCCTCACCGACCGTCTTTTCACCATCCACCGGTCCCCAAAGTCCATGTGCATGCATGAAGATCTCCATCTTCATGTCTGATGCCCCATATTACCTCCTTCGCGCATGGGGTACTGGCCTGTCACAGTAGTGCTTGTTGCCTTCAGAGTCAACATGGCCCTCTTCTTCCATTTTTCTTGCTCCATTACATAAACTTGACAATGATGAAGAATACCCTGACTTCAGGGTGACGTAACTTAACAGCGAAGACTCCACACCTTACTTTTGATACCAGAAGCACCAGGATCAGAAGGCACACAAACGAACTAAAACTACTCAGTGGCATGTATAGTGCTTCATGTTCTCATATTATTACTTTTTGTAATTTTTCTGTTACAACCGATAAATTATGGTGCTTATGTACATCCAGACAGGACTACGAAAGCTGACTCATAGGCACACCCGAAGAAAAAAATGGTATACTTTTTTCCCCAAAAAGGTGTTGTTGTGCCCGAGCCTCTCCTCTTAGCAATGTCATTGACTCACACAGAGATACGTGCAAGACACTGACAGACCACAGTGCACTTGCAAGATGCATCATTTCAAATTGGCTATTTTCTTTTTGTAAAACTGTCAAAACTAATACTCCCTCCAATCCATTTAATTGTCACTGATTTAATACAAACATTGTACTAAATCTGTGACAGTTAATACGGATCCAAGGGAGTATTTAATTCTATCTAATTCCTTCACACCTAGTACACCGAAGGATGTAGGCACAGGCCAATTGTAGACGACACTTTTTTTTTGCATTTGCTAATTGCAAGGTGCCTGGACTGTTTTCGCACGTCTGTCGATTTTATAGTGAGGCCGAAGGCGGGATCAACGCGAGGACTGACGAGCATTGACTACGGGGTGGCTGAAGAGGGACCTCGTCGGAGGTAGGGACGACACTGCAAGCGGTCGCAATCTTCTGCGTAGCAAGCAGAGGCGAGCAAGCAGGTTGATCGGTGCGAGTGCGGGTATTGCCAACGCCTGAACTGGTGGTCGGTCGGGCTCAGAGGGATGGCCTTCTACGGAGGCAAGCACATCGGCCGACGCAGGGGGGGTGCGAGATGTCGAGGCAATGTTCAGGAGCGTCTGCCAGCTGCGATGTGTGGAGGCCAGCAATATGGCGAGGGTTTGTGGGCTGATGCATGAGGAAGAAGGTGAACAATGCTCAGCTTTAGGAGAAATAAGCGATGGAAGCCATTGGATGCGGATCTAATGGACATGAAACAAAGTGAGTGATACGAATCATTTTTTGAGACACCTGGTGTTGATGCCCTACCTTTTATTGGCGAGGATGTAGCCGACATTTATCATAGATCATGTTACTGTAGACCTCTTTCACTCTCTTTCTCTCTCCTAAACTTGCATGCTCTTCCTCTCTCTTAGAGCATGCATGGTTGATGGTATAACCAACTGCTAGCTATATGATGTTGCCATGTCATATATAGTCATCACTTATAGTTACTCATACAATAAGGTTAGCTATACGATACTACATATGACCTAGCGGTGTGAGCATCATACAACAAGGCCAGCACTTAATGGTATAGCCAACTTATGTTGCTCTTTCCTCTTTTAATTGTGTGTCACCTCAGCAAAAATGTCTAGTTGGCGTGCATGATAGTACATATGATACTCTCTTGTGACCAGCCTAATGTATACGATACCACCATGCATCATAGTGCATAGTGTCATAGATTAGTACTATATTAGATGCCCCAATTTAGTGCCATGCAAAACCCATAGTAGTATAACATTTATTATAATATGGTATCATAATATGATACTCAACACTCTATTTCTTGATTTATTCTATGTAACTATATCGAAATTGTCTAGTTGGAGTAGTACCTCCATCCGTATTTATTAGGCCCCCTAGTATTTTGAGCCAAACTTTGACCATTCATATGACTAATAAAACATAAAACAAATATTACAAAAAGTACACTGCTGGAGTATAATTTTTGTACATATAATTTATATTTTATTAGTTAAATTTATTGGTCTTAGCCTAAAATGAGAGGGGGCCTAATAAACCTAGATCAAGGTAGTGCTAGTTATCATACTCACACCACGGATAGTCTGAGAGGTCTAACAATTCTCATTATTACGTGCTGGGATAGTCTGAGAGTTCTAACAATTCTCATTATTATGTGCAGGGTTCAGGGCGTCGAAATGTTATGGGCGACCTTATTCGCATATCAAGATGTGCTGGTGTCGTCTCTGTTTGGGGGACTGGTGATAACAAATCAACTCTCGTCAAAAAAATTCGGGATGACTACCGTAACAGAGAATGTATAATTGACGGATGGGTCGATGTGGCACATCCATTCATTTTGAAGGACTTCTACAAGAGCTTGTTGCAGTCGATCCATACGGATGGTATTGAATCTGCCCATGGATATCCTCAAGATATAAGTGATGTAATGCTTGAACAAATCGAGGGATATATGGAGCCATGTTTATATTGGGTGCTTTGTAATCGAGACTGTCTGGTCGTTATTAACGGCCTGCAGTCCCCGAAGGATTGGCAGGCAATTAAAAGTGCATTTGCATTGGGTATTGAAAGTTATATAATTGTCATAACGAACGATGAAAGCGTGGCCACAAGTTGTGTAGACCATGAATATCGTGCCCTTCATCCATCCATGCAACAGGTATGCCTACTTCAATGGGCTTAATTATACTCTACTTTGTGCATGTAGTCTGCCAGTCAGTTTAACTTTCGTGCCTATTTTTATTTATAAATCACGTCTCGGCGAGTGTTTGATGTTGTTATTTTCACGGCTCTATGCCTTATATCATCAACTTAAACAGCTTTGGTGTACCATCCGAGAAGTTTGTGTTGCCTATTCTTGAATGCTCGATATCTCACTATTATATGTCGCGCTATAGTATTATTATATATATGTATATACTGCCTAAATTATCAATACAAATATATACTACTCACTCCGATCCAAAATAAGTGAAGTTCCGTGGTTTTAGTACGACAATTATTTTGGATCTGCGGGAGTATTATATATCTATTTAACATCAATGCATCATATTTTTACGGGCGGTAAATTATTTTTACATTAGAAGTCAAACAATAACGTAAGAAAATATATGTCAGCCTAAAAAATGTTACTCATGGTAAAATTAAGACCGTAAAAACATAGTATATAATATACATAAAAACGTAATTTTTGGGGTCTTATGACGACACTCGTAGTAAGCAATCCAAACATGATGAGAAAAAAGACTTATTGTTTGATTTTCTTGTGCCAAATTTAATGTAGTGAGTCAATATGAACAAAACTATTTGTATGCCAAACAAAAAATTCAGTATAACGATCGAAAGAATAGCTGGGTGCAAAATAATTTATTCTGCGTCATGGTGATGAATACATATACGTATTGTTACACCCGTGTGTTTTGAACTTTACCTGAACTCTACGTAGTCCTCCTAATTGGTTATACAGATTTTGATGCTGGAGACAATAAATGTAACATCTCTATCTCTCTCTCCCTCTCTCATTCAGGCTTCTGACTACAATGGATATGGAGATTACGAGAAGGTTTCTCGGAATATCTTTCTGTCCAACAGGGCGAAATATAATATAATGAGCCCGATGTCTCAAAACAAGGTGTCTGCTAAGATCGTAGATAGTACTGGGGTCACCTCGGTATGGGGCATTGCTGGTGTTGGGAAATCAACTCTTGTCGGAGATCGATGTGCACGTATGTCTCGACCTTATGGAAAGTTTGCTTGGGTTGATGTGCCAGATCCGTTTGATTTGGTGGAATTTTCCCGGCTCTTACTTCTGGATTTCCATCAGCGTAATCTTAAAGGCATGGAAGCTGCAGCAATTGGTATTATGGATGGTGAGGACCCAATTCAAGGATGCCGTGAAATCATGCGTCAAGACGGCTATATCGTCATTATTGACGGTCTGCGGTCCACATATCACTGGGACTTGATTGAAACTGTCTTTTTATCCCAGCCTACTACGGAGGCCAAAATAGTAGTCATCACAGCTGAAGAACGCATCGCCAAACATTGTGTCAAACAGCAAGTAGATCAAATGGTCAATGTCAAATGTGCAGAAGATCACGAGGCCTGTGAGATCTTCGAAAAGGTCCGTTTCATTAATTGCGCTGAATCATTGCCCTGCTCTATTTCAAGCAATTTTAGTTGAGTCATTTTACAGTGCATCCGGACGATATGGACCGTCCGTCGGAGCGAATTCGACGGTCCAGATCCGACGCAATACGCTGATGTCACGTGTATTATATCAGACCCCAGGGGCATTTTCGGGAGAAAAAATATTTCAAACTGATATGATTTTCCCTCCCAAATATTTCGAAGGTATTCTCGGTACGAATTTCAGGGCTATTTTCGGTTTGATTTTTATCCCGTTCGCTAGGGTTTATTCTTCGCCGCCGCTAGGGTTTTAATCCTCGCCGGCAGGATCTAGCCGCTCGTCGCGGCCCCTCCCTCCCTCGTCGCCGGCAGGATCTAGCCGCGCGTCGCGACCCCTCCCTCCCTCGTCGCCGGCAGGATCTAGCCGCGCGTCGCGGCCCCTCCCTTCCTCCACCTCAATTCCCTCGCGATCTCGCACCACCTTTTCAACGAACACTAGAGAAGGCCCACTGCCCTCCCCGCGGCGGCCGCCGGCGAAGAGTCGGCGCCATCCCACCTCCCAGTCCTCCATGCGGGTGGTTGTTTGCGTCCTCTACATATCATTGCTCAGCCATGGCTACAGCTTTGATCTGGCCATGCATCTCGTCCGATGGCAAGGTGGTTGGGTATGGATCATGTTCTGCGGGACTAGATGAAGTCGGCCGCCGGCCTCGACGGCCAGCCCCATTCGTCCAGCCCCGACTGCATGATCTATGAACGTTCAATCGTTGCATTCAACATGTATTCTTTCAATTTGGCTGATAGGTGAGATTTGGAGATCAATAGACACTAGTAGAAAAAGGGTCAAATCTGAGAAACATTAGTACCGGTTTGCATATGAGCTAGCACTAATGTGTCCATTAGTGCCGGCTCAAATGACTAGGCGGGAGGAGATCTTTAGTACCGGTTCATTGCGAATCTTTAGTACCGGTGCGTACCACGAACCGGTACTAAAGATGCTTGTTCCCGGCCAGCACCTTTAGTACCGGTTCGTGGCACGAACCGGTACTAAAGAAGTTGTGGCAGGGCTATTTTTAGTCCCACCTCGCTCCCCTAGCAAGATTTTGAACAACTTAAATATGTTACTTCTCAAACTATCACAAGCATTTGGTTTTCATTGAATTCTATGTGTAGGATCTGTGGCTGCAATAGGAGTCTTCGCCGGTTCTTAAATCGGTGGTAGATTCCTATTGACAATTTAGATTCTATACAAAAATATCATTGATGATCAATGTATTTTTATATGTACTTTTTTTGAGCCGGCATTATGCAGCATTCGAAGCGACGTCATCAATTTCCAACACGTTCTGACATCATTTGCTGTTTTTCAGTCACCAATTTGTTTAGATCAGAGCTAAATGACCATGAAAATGAAAATCACTACAAAACAAACTCTGAAAATGTTGAAGGTATCATCATTTCACCCGCATAGCATGTGCGAAAGAGTAGAGAGGGTCACGGCAAAAACTGGACGAACTTCGTGTACAAACTGAACAATCTCTTTCGGAGTATCAGGGTTTCGGACGAGAACTCATCAGTTACACGGGCACTTCATTTTTTTAACTTATTTGAACTCCAGACTTTTTTTGAGCCGGCATTATGCAGCATTCGAAGCGACGTCATCAATTTCCAACACGTTCTGACATCATTTGCTGTTTTTCAGTCACCGATTTGTTTAGATCAGAGCTAAATGACCATGAAAATGAAAATCACTACAAAAAAAACTCTGGAAATGTTGAAGGTATCATCATTTCACCCGCATAGCATGTGCGAAAGAGTAGAGAGGGTCACGGCAAAAACTGGACGAACTACGTGTACAAACTGGACAATCTCTTTCGGAGTATCAGGGTTTCGGACGAGAACTCATCAGTTACACGGGCACTTCATTTTTTTAACTTATTTGAACTCCAGACTTTTTTTGAGCTGGCATTACGCAGCATTCGAAGCGACGTCATCAATTTCCAACACGTTCTGACATCATTTGCTGTTTTTCAGTCATCGATTTGTTTAGATCAGAGCTAAATGACCGTGAAAATGAAAATCACTACAAAACAAACTCTGGAAATGTTGAAGGTATCATCATTTCACCCGCATAGCATGTGCGAAAGAGTAGAGAGGATCACGGCAAAAACTGGACGAACTTCGTGTACAAACTGGACAATCTCTTTCGGAGTATCAGGGTTTCGGACGAGAACTCATCAGTTACACGGGCACTTCATTTTTTTAACTTATTTGAACTCCAGACTTTTTTTGAGCCGGCATTACGCAGCATTCGAAGCGACGTCATCAATTTCCAACATGTTCTGACATCATTTGCTGTTTTTCAGTCACCGATTTGTTTAGATCAGAGCTAAATAACCGTGAAAATGAAAATCACTACAAAACAAACTCTGGAAATGTTGAAGGTATCATCATTTCACCCGCATAGCATGTGCGAAAGAGTAGAGAGGGTCACGGCAAAAACTGGACGAACTTCGTGTACAAACTGGACAATCTTTTTCGGAGTATCAGGGTTTCGAACGAGAACTCATCAGTTACACGGGCACTTCTGTTTTTAAGTCATTTACCAATTTGTTTAGAGAGCTAAATGACTGTGAAATAGTAAATAAATAGCAGCAAATAAATAATGCAGAAAAGAAAAAAAACTATATAAAGCAAAAATATTCACAAAGATACTAAATACAGCAAAAAAACTACTCAGAAATAAATAGAAGAAAGAAAATAAAGCAGAAAGAAAAAACTATAGAAAAAATTACTCAAAAAGAAATAGAAGAAAATAAATAATGCAGAAAAGAAAAAAATTATATAAAGCAAAAATATTCACAAAGAAACTAAATACAGCAAAAAAAACTACTCAGAAATAAATAGAAGAAAAAAATAAAGCAAAAAAGAAAAAACTATAAAAATTACTCAAAAATAAATAGTGCAGAAAAGAAAAAAATTATATAAAAAATTGTTGGGGCGCTGCCCGGTGGACCTACCAGACCTAGGGTGTGCAAATTCAGGCCCGGAAGGGCCAGCAGGCTCACAGGACAACGCGCCCTAGTTAGGCCCAGAAGCCTGCTATATAGAGAAGTTCGAAAGGGCAGCCACAGATGGGTTTATAAACCAGTGCGGCTGCCCTTCGCTCGGCGAGTTGGGACTAAAAATAGCGCACTGCGGGTGGCAGCGCACGACCATTCGTACCGGTTGGTGGCTCCAACCGGTACTAATGCATTGCCCTTTAGTACCGGTTCCAACCGGTACTAAAGGCCCTAGTTTCCCGCCGCTTGGGCTGGCCAAAATTGGCCTTTAGTACCGGTTGGAGGCTCCAACCGGTACTAAAGGCCCCTCCTATATATATTACACTTACGAAAAAACAGTTCCATCAGCGACCACTTCTCCACTTCTCGCGCGACATCGATCTCGCCGACGCCGACGCCGCCGCGCCGCCGTGCCGTCCCCCCCGCCGCCCTCGATCGCCGCCCCCGCCGCACGTCGTCGCCGTCCCCGCCGCCCTCGCCGCCCCCGCCGCCCGTCGTCGTCGTCCCCGTCATCGCCGCGCGCCCCCGCCGCCCGTCGTCGCCGTCCACGCCGCCCTCGCCGCCCCCGCCGCCCGTACGCCCGCTCGATCGTACCCACACACACACACATACACACACATACACACACACACATACACACACACACAGACACACGCACGCACACACTACACACACACACACACTACACACACACACACTACACACACACATGTACGTACACACATACACACACACATATTTTTTTACTTATTTTCTGTTTTCTATTGTTTAGATGAATTAATTAATATAACTAGTTTATTTTTAGAATGTTAGAAATGTTAATGTTAGATGAATTAGAACTAGTTTATTTTTAGTGAGAAAATTTAGGTATATGAGATTATTTGAACTAGTTGAATTAATAGAACTAGTTTATTTTTAGTAAGAAAATTTAGGTATATGAGATTATTTGAACTAGTTGAATTAATATAACTAGTTTATTTTTAGTAAATGCTTAGTTGAACTAGTTTAATTAATAGAACTAGTTTATTTTCAGTAAGAAAATTTAGGTATATGAGATTATTTGAACTAGTTGAATTAATATAACTAGTTTATCTTTAGTAAATGCTTAGTTGAACTAGTTGAATTAATAGAACTAGTTTATTTTTAGTAAGAAAATTTAGGTATATGAGATTATTTGAACTAGTTGAATTAATATAACTAGTTTATTTTTAGTAAATGCTTAGTTGAACTAGTTGAATTAATAGAACTAGTTTATTTTTAGTAAGAAAATTTAGGTATATGAGATTATTTGAACTAATTAAAATTTAGGTATATGAGATTATTTGAATTAATATAACTAGTTTATTTTTAGTAAATGCTTAGTTGAATTAATTGAATTAGTAAGTGTTTAATGTTTCGCCTATATGAACATAGGAAATGTCGTCTGACGACGGGGAAAATTTCATTATGTGCGAATACTGTGAAGACCAGCGCGGCCTGTGCGACAGAAATTTTCTTGTTGATGATAGGCGATTCATCATCAAGCTGGATGAGACCTTCGAATTCGATACAGTAAGTCACAACGACAAGTTTGTTTTCGTAATTAAGCATGACTTATATATGCTTCATTTGCCTGACTTATAATTTTTAACTTTCACTATTCTATTAGCACATCCCCTGCCATGCAAGAATTTTTGTCTTGGATAAGATAGGTTTCAATGATATGGAAACTATGGAGGTAAAGAGAGTTTACTTGAAAACTGAGCATGGTTATACTTTCAACGTCAAAGTATACAATGCAAACACGTACACCTATTTTGAATGCAAAACTTGGCAAACACTATGCAAGGCTTATGCATTTGAGCCTGGTATGGTTATCACCTTTGATATTCGTTCGGAAGATGATATTGAAGGTAATAGAGACATATGGGTCGATGTGCAGACGCCTCCATTTCTACCATTATGTGAGGTCTTCTCAACTATATTTTTGTCTTTGATATTGCTTATTCAAAAATAATTGACAACTAATTTCTATTGACAGCATATTTCCATTCAAGCAAACATGTCCGGCGCTTGGTAGACAGGACCTACTACTGTCCCGGAGCTGAACTAAACTGCGAGGAGATAAGTCATTATGTTTCATGGCTTGAGGATCTTCATACTGTCAAGACAAATTTTCTTCCTGCACTTAGAAATGTTAGTACTCAAAACGTGCGACCAATAGTGATCGTATTGAACTACGGTCACATCTATTTAGGAATGATGGTAAGATTTTTACTATTTGTCCTCAGTGCATCTTTTGCATACATAATTTTTTTGCTAAACTTTCATTGCTAAGTATATTAATTAAGTACTATACGATGTTCTTCAACAGGGACTCCCGATGACAGTTGTGCCTCAGGGGATCGAGACTAAAGGTCGCATGTCAATTGTTAGCTTACGGCCAAGATATCCTGCATTGCACATGAGTGCATTCAGGATTTCTAGAAGCGATGAATGCTTAATAGTGAAAGATTGGAGGAAAATTGTTAACGATCGCAGAGAAGTACTAGGGGGCAGCAATGAGAAGCGCAGCCCACGATTAGGAGACAGGTTCATCTGCATGCTCCAGTATGATGAATCAGGAGAGCTATACATGTTCTACGCTATTTTACCTGGGAGAGAGTAGCAGGAGTGATTTAGCTAGTTCATGCTCTTAGTACTTGTCCTTTCATGTCCGTGTTCTTCGTTCTAAACTTAATCTCAAAGGGTGATTTGCTTTTGTGGTGTTATATATGAACGCTTATAATATCATGACAATCATGTTGAACTCGATGATATTTTTGCTTCTGGTACAAGTGAATGTTTCTTCTTTAAGCTACTGTTGGTGGTGATTAGATAGCGGTAATGACTATGATGATTAAATAGTGATAATGACGACTACGATGATTTTTAGCTAGCTAGCTAGAGTATATATACTCATGTTGATGATATGATGCAAGAGTTTTTATATGATGATGATGAGTTATTATATCATTTAATGAAAGAAACCACAGATTAGTTTCAGCTGGATGGATCCTACCTAAGTGATCAAGTATATATATGCCATATCCATATATATTATACTTGATCACCTAATTAGGTGATCAAGTATAATATGGATATGGCATATACTTGATTTCTTAGCTAGTAGCTATAGATCCAATGCATCCAGTCGATACTAATCCGCGGTACTTTCACCTAATGATTTAACAACTCATTATAATGCAAAACAATCACTAAATGAAATTGAAAACACAAAATTAAAGCAAAAATAAAAAAACACCCAAACATTTAGTACCGGTTGGTGTTACCAACCGGTACTAATGTCCTGCACGCACCCGGGCCTGGCTCGTGCCACGTGGTGGCTCTTTAGCGCCGGTTCGTGACGAACCGATACTAAAGGGGGGGCCTTTAGTCCCCACTCTTTAGTGCCGGTAGGCGAACCAGCACTAAAGGCCGTCACGAACTGGCACTAAAGGCCGGTTCTGCACTAGTGAGAGATGATAAGCAATTAATTTTAGAATGTACTATAAACAATTCATAGCTTATGTTGCTCAATATTTATGATGCTCGCTTCTTCTTGTGAAATTGCTGGACTGGGATCAACAGACTTGGCATGTGCTTTATATGAAAAATTAGATTCACATGGGATATCCACCTTTTCAAGATTGCTGTTAATTCTTTTTATGATGTTTTAGCCTTGTTAAAGGGAGGGTAATGGTCCTCGCAAAAAGCAGAGAGAAAGGAATGAGCATTTGATTCTTCCATATGTTGCGTTTCATTCTTCTGTGTTTAGTTATGTCCAACAGTTGTTACATGCACACACTTGACAAGGTTAGTACAAGTAGTAATTTTTCCTCTGTTTTGCAGGGCTATGACAGAACATGCTATGTGATTACCTGAGGCAGGATGGATGTACCATGGCCACACCACTGTGCTCCTGAAGGTGATCGCTTCAATTCAGCGTTGCAGCACCTGCAGAGGCCCCCTATGGTACGTGCTTTACTCTTGGTATCCTATGCTCTATTTTTTTTTGACTTCTGTTGTGAGATAATAGACATATCATAATCCATTATTCTTCTAGGGTTGCCCCAGGCACCATTACTGTCACATGGTAGTAAAAAGCAAATATAGATTTCTACGAGATCCCGTAGAGACCATATTTATTTCAAGCAAAATATAGTAACCAATATTATTGAAGTTTTACAACTTGACTCATGTGCAATGGACTAAGAACACGGCTAGGAAACCTTCTTCGGGACTAAAACCCAACCACACCCTACTCTATCGCTTTATGGTCAAGTGAACACTCCACACTGCTGGACTAACTGCTTGCATCTTCGTCGTCTTCAACCGCAGCTGCATCCGATAGCCTAGCATGCTTGAACCTATTCCTTTATTTCATTTTGTTGTAGGGTGAATCGACAAGCACAACAGGTAGCTCTTTTTTGAATTTCTCGATGTAGGCCTGCATGCAAGGATATGTTAGTATCGTTCCTTTACCTTTAGAAAATGCATAATTTTAGGTGTTACTCTACGTACTTCATCATATTGCTTACTCAGTTTTAGTCCCGTAAATAATTCGATGTTCTTCAGCATGTACAGTGCACAACAAGAACTGCAACATTTTATGTTGTTAGATCAGCATTTCAGATATTAACAATCTAAAACAAAAACAAAAGCTAATATTTTTGACTGACGTTTCATCGGATTTTGGCACATTAATGTTCCGTACTGGCCATTGCGTCACGTTAATGTCTTCCCATGTATTGCTTTCTATCCCATTGACTCGCCTCGCTGCTCTCAGATGTGCTTCCTTCCCACATACCTGCAAGCCCAATGGGATGAGAAGTTGCCTACGACTAATACTTACATACGATGTCAAATCCTTTGTTATAATTAAATATGTTGAAATTCTCACCATGTTATGTACTTCTTTGGGTACCATACAGTGGAAAAGTGAATCAAGAACCTGAATCTCCTTCCTTCTGGGGTTTACGACCGCAAGTAACCAGTGGACGTTTTGGCTGTTCGTAGGTAGGAAAACCTGGATTGCACAGATAATTAGATCAACGTGTATAGTAATAAAAAAATCTGTTCAAAGTCAGGTTAAAATACCTTATCATGTTTCAGGTAGCTGGTGCCTTGTGCTGTTCCAGGAACTCCTGCCAAAGCGTCCTCGTAGCACTCCTCTATCCTACCATCACTTTCGAGCTTAGCGACGCCGGCCACACTCTCAATGTAAACCAGTTGGTCGTCCCTTGTGTCAATTGGGTTATCATGACGCATGAGCTGTATCGCAGCATCAACCACCTACAACAATAATCAAGTTAATTGTATTGTACAGAAATGAAACTTCATCAACTAATTTGTGAAATATCTTACTTCGTCACCCAACCATACGGCTTCTTCAGATCCATCTTTTTGGGTGAGGCTTCGTAAATGCTTCGATAGCATGACAATGTCATCAACTAAGACCATTTGTTTTTCATGATTCGTACTGTTGACCAGTGACGCCATGAAATCCTGTCGAACCACATCTAGCTGGTCCCTCTGGGTTTCAGTAACTTCTGACCTCTTTTTTAAGTTGCTAGAGCCGATTTTCCTCTTTTTATTGTTCGTGTCCTCGGAATCATTTGTAGACTCTGATGGAGTCTTGTTTTTCCTTTTTTTTCTTCTCAGTATCGTACGAAGCATACTCGACATTCTTAAATAATTGCAATACCACATTTTTCTTTTCGCCCCCATGATTTGGTGGCGTCGATTCAACCACACTTACTTCTTGCTGCTTTCGAAAGGATTCATCATGGTTGTCATCATCTGCGAAGGCATGGGGCTCTTCGGGCTCTCGCGATCCCGTAGCCTTCACAGAGTGCTGCTTACTCCATCTGTTGAACGGAATCTATCATACGAAATAAACCGCCTGTTAGCCTTTAGCAGATTCTTGCTCAATTATAGGTAAAATGTGCATCACCTGGAATTCTTCAAGGCTTGTGGTGGCTTTGGAATGCATTTGCTTATCCAAACTTGGAGCACCCTGGATATCATCCACCTCTTTCAAAAGCTTATGAATACCACTGACATCCTGTTTGAGTTTTCTTTCAGCTCTTTCTAATGCTTCATCCTGTACGTGGAAGATCACATGTTATTTCTGAAATGACAATGATTGTTTCATTATTAAGTTAACATGCGTACGTCAAACTCTTCATCAAGGTTCTTCATTGGGGGCTCCATGTCATCATTTTTTATTCCCTGCTTACAATGGTGCTTAGTAGCGACCTCCGTGACATCATTTTGTTTCCCCTGGTCAGAAGCCTGCTCAGCATTCTCAACAGAGGCCTCCATTGGGTGCGAAGGTGCCCCGAGGTCAGAAAGATGTATGTCCTCCATTCCTGGAAATATTCCGTCGTGTTTTGTCTTTAAAAAATACATGTTAGTCTGGGGTGTTTTCATAGTAAACTAATTTAGAAAAAAACCTTGTACACGTAATTTCCAATTATATATACTAATCTCATAATTAGGCTTACATTCAATTATTTGATGAGGTCCTCTGTGAGCTTGCCATTTGTATGGGTATGCCTAAGGCACTCATCCATTTTCTTTTCAAGGGTGCACATCCTATCAACTTGTTGTGCACCAGCCTCCCGCACGAGGGAGGCAACTTCTTGCAAATCAGTCAATACACGTCCGACGAGTATCTTAATCTGAGACTTTGAAACAGTTAGAATCATATAACTTCATACTAGTTGCAATGTTACAATATAAATTGGGTGCCTGATGTAACTCATTTACCTGAGCGCTAGTCTTCGGTTTGGCCAACGTACCATCTCGTGCTGGAATGAAAGGCCTCATCAGGTCCTCAACATACTGCAGTTTAGTGTCGTTAGTATGATTTAGAAAATATACATGTTACATAATCCAGGCAAAGTGCTGACATTTTACCTCTCCAACTCCCAGATAATTATTCTGGATTATATCGTCAACCGTTTTTGCCTTCTCCTCGCTCTAGTTCTGGATCAGCGGCCTTAACCTTGATTCATACGAGATGCTAGAGTCCAATTGGTGCACTCTGAACTTCTCGTAGTACCATGTCTTCATGACAACAAAAGCAGTTTACAAATATTCTCGTACATTACGTAATGTATGTTAGGTAAGTGATAATTGTACTACTACGAGTTACCTGCAACAGTGGTAGATTCCCCTCCAGAATTGCCTCACCATTTACAAAATTCTTCACGCTATCCATAAGATAGTCAAGCGTTAGCTGTCCAAGATTTGTGCCCTTTATCGTCTCAACGTTTCTAACAATCCCAATATATTTGTTATCCACATACTCCTCTTTTGTTTGGCATACATATTTTGAAGGAAATATGCCCTAGAGGCAATAGTAAAGTTATTATTTATTTCCTTATATCATGATAAATGTTTATTATTCATGCTAGAATTGTATTAACCGGAAACATAATACTTGTGTGAATACATAGACAAACAGAGTGTCATTAGTATGCCTCTACGTGACTAGCTCGTTGATCAAATATGGTTATGTTTCCTAGCCATTGACATGAGTTGTCATTTGATTAACGGGATCACATCATTAGGAGAATGATGTGATTGACATGACCCATTCCGTTAGCTTAGCACACGATCGTTTAGTATGTTGCTATTGCTTTCTTCATGACTTATACATGTTCCTAGGACTATGAGATTATGCAACTCCCATTTACCGAAGGAACACTTTGTGTGCTACCAAACGTCACAACATAACTGGGTGATTATAAAGGTGCTCTACAGGTGTCTCCGAAGGTACATGTTGGGTTGGCGTATTTCGAGATTAGGATTTGTCACTCCGATTGTCGGAGAGGTATCTCTGGGCCCTCTCGGTAATGCACATCACTTAAGCCTTGAAAGCATTGCAACTAATGAGTTAGTTGCGGGATGATGTATTACAGTACGAGTAAAGAGACTTGCCGGTAACGAGATTGAACTAGGTATTGAGATACCGACGATCGAATCTCGGGCAAGTAACATACCGATGACAAAGGGAACAACGTATGTTGTTATGCGGTCTGACCGATAAAGATCTTCGTAGAATATGTGGGAGCCAATATGAGCATCCAGGTCCCGCTATTGGTTATTGACCGGAGACGTGTCTCGGTCATGTCTACATAGTTCTCGAACCCGTAGGGTCCGCACGCTTAACATTACGATGACAGTTTTATTATGAGTTTATATGTTTTGATGTACCAAAGGTTGTTCGGAGTCCCGGATGTGATCACAGACATGACGAGGAGTCTCGAAATGGTCGAGACATGAAGATTGATATATTGGAAGCCTATGTTTGGATATCGGAACTGTTCCGGGTGAAATCGGGATTTTACCGGAGTACGGGGAGGTTACCGGAACCCCCCGGGAGGTAAATGGGCCTTAGTGGGCCTGTACGGAGAAGAGGAGAGGCGGCCAGGGCTGGGCCGTGCGCCCCTCCCCCCTAGTCCGAATAGGACAAGGAGAGGGGGGCGGCGCCCCCCTTCCTTCTCTCTCTCCTCTTTCCCCCTCCCGAATCCTATTCCAACTAGGAAAGGGGGGAGTCCTACTCCCGGTGGGAGTAGGACTCCTCCTGGCGCGCCCTCCCCTTGGCCGGCTGCACCCCCCTTGTTCCTTTATATACGCGGGCAGGGGGGCACCTCTAGATACAACAATTGATCCTTGAGATCTCTTAGCCATGTGCGGTGCCCTCCTCCACCATATTCCACCTCGATAATATCGTAGCGGTGCTTAGGCGAAGCCCTGCGTCGGTAGAACATCAACATCTTCACCACGCCGTCATGCTGACGAAACTCTCCCTCAACACTCGGCTGGATCGGAGTTCGAGGGACGTCATCGGGCTGAACGTGTGCTGAACTCGGAGGTGCCGTACGTTCGGTACTTGATCGGTCGGATCGTGAAGACGTACAACTATATCAACCGCGTTGTGCTAACGCTTCCGCTTTCGGTCTACGAGGGTACGTGGACAACACTCTCCCCTCTCGTTGCTATGCATCACCATGATCTTCCGTGTGCGTAGGAATTTTTTTGAAATTACTACGTTCCCCAACAGTGGCATCCGAGCCAGGTTTTTATGCGTAGATGTCATATGCACGAGTGGAACACAAGTGAGTTGTGGGCGATATAAGTCATACTGCTTACCAGCATGTCATACTTTGGTTCAGCGGTATTGTGAGATGAAGCGGCCCGGACCGACATTACGCGTACGCTTACGCGAGACTGGTTTCACCGCCACGAGCACTCGTTGCTTAAAGGTGACCGGCGGGTGTCTGTCTCTCTCACTTTAGTTGAACCGAGTGTGGCTACGCCCGGTCCTTGCGAAGGTTAAAACAGCACCAACTTGACAAACTATCGTTGTGGTTTTGATGCGTAGGTAAGAACGGTTCTTGCTAAGCCCAGTAGCAGCCACGTAAAACTTGCAACAACAAAGTAGAGGACGTCTAACTTGTTTTTGCAGGGCATGTTGTGATGTGATATGGTCAAGACATGATGCTAAATTTTATTGTATGAGATGATCATGTTTTGTAACCGAGTTATCGGCAACCGGCAGGAGCCATATGGTTGTTGCTTTATTGTATGCAATGCAATCGCCCTGTAATGCTTTACTTTATCACTAAGCGGTAGCGATAGTCGTAGAAGCAGAAGATTAGCGAGACGACAACGATGCTACGATGGAGATCAAGGTGTCGCGCCGGTGACGATGGTGATCATGACGATGCTTCGGAGATGGAGATCACAAGCACAAGATGATGATGGCCATATCATATCACTCATATTGATTGCATGTGATGTTTATCTTTTATGCATCTTATCTTGCTTTGATTGACGGTAGCATTATAAGATGATCTCTCACTAAATTATCAAAGTATAAGTGTTCTCCCTGAGTATGCACCGTTGCAAAAGTTCTTCGTGCTGAGACACCATGTGATGATCGGGTGTGATAGGCTCTACGTTCAAATACAACGGGTGCAAAACAGTTGCACACGCGGAATACTCAGGTTAAACTTGACGAGCCTAGCATATAACAGATATGGCCTCGGAACACGGAGACCGAAAGGTCGAGCGTGAATCATATAGTAGATATGATCAACATAGTGATGTTCACCATTGAAACTACTCCATCTCACGTGATGATCGGACATGGTTTAGTTGATTTGGATCACGTGATCACTTAGAGGATTAGAGGGATGTCTATCTAAGTGGGAGTTCTTAAGTAATATGATTAATTGAACTTAAATTTATCATGAACTTAGTACCTGATGGTATCTTGCTTGTCTATGTTGATTGTAGATAGCTGTCCCGTGTTGTTGTTCCGTTGAATTTTAATGCGTTCCTTGAGAAAGCAAAGTTGAAAGATGATGGTAGCAATTACACGGACTGGGTCTGTAACTTGAGAATTATCCTCATTGCCGCACAGAAGAATTACGTCCTAGAAGCACCGCTGGGTGCCAGGCCTACTGCAGGAGCAACACCAGATGTTATGAACGTCTGGCAGAGCAAAGCTGATGACTACTCGATAGTTCAGTGTGCCATGCTTTACGGCTTAGAACCGGGACTTCAACGACGTTTTGAACGTCATGGAGCATATGAGATGTTCCAGGAGTTGAAGTTAATATTTCAAGCAAATGCCCGGATTGAGAGATTTGAAGTCTCCAATAAGTTCTACAGCTGCAAGATGGAGGAGAATAGTTCTGTCAGTGAGCATATACTCAAGATGTCTGGGTATAATAATCACTTGATTCAACTGGGAGTTAATCTTCCGGATGATAGCGGCATTGACAGAATTCTCCAATCACTGCCACCAAGCTACAAAAGCTTCGTGATGAACTATAACATGCAAGGGATGGAAAAGACAATTCCCGAGCTCTTCGCAATGCTAAAGGCTGCGGAGGTAGAAATCAAGAAGGAGCATCAAGTGTTGATGGTCAACAAGACCACTAGTTTCAAGAAAAAGGGCAAAGGGAAGAAGAAGGGGAACTTCAAGAAGAACAGCAAGCAAGTTGCTGCTCAGGAGAAGAAACCCAGGTCTGGACCTAAGCCTGAAACTGAGTGCTTCTACTGCAAGCAAACTGGTCACTGGAAGCGGAACTGCCCCAAGTATTTGGCGGATAAGAAGGATGGCAAGGTGAACAAAGGTATATGTGATATACATGTTATTGATGTGTACCTTACTAATGCTCGCAGTAGCACCTGGGTATTTGATACTGGTTCTGTTGCTAATATTTGCAACTCGAAACATGGGCTACGGATTAAGCGAAGATTGGCTAAGGGCGAGGTGACGATGCGCATGGGAAATGGTTCCAAAGTCGATGTGATCGCGGTCGGCACACTACCTCTACATCTACCTTCGGGATTAGTATTAGACCTAAATAATTGTTATTTGGTATCACCATTGAGCATGAACATTATATCTGGATCTTGTTTGATACGAGACGGTTATTCATTTAAATCAGAGAATAATGGTTGTTCTATTTATATGAGTAATATCTTTTATGGTCATGCACCCTTGAAGAGTGGTCTATTTTTATTGAATCTCGATAGTAGTGATACACATATTCATAATGTTGAAACCAAAAGATGCAGAGTTGATAATGATAGTGCAACTTATTTGTGGCACTGCCGTTTAGGTCATATCGGTGTAAAGCGCATGAAGAAACTCCATACTGATGGACTTTTGGAACCACTTGATTATGAATCACTTGGTACATGTGAACTGTGCCTCATGGGCAAGATGACTAAAACGCCGTTCTCCGGTATTATGGAGAGAGCAACAGATTTGTTGGAAATCATACATACAGATGTATGTGGTCCGATGAATGTTGAGGCTCGTGGCGGATATCGTTATTTTCTCACCTTCACAGATGATTTGAGCGGATATGGGTATATCTACGTAATGAAACATAAGTCTGAAACATTTGAAAAGTTCAAAGAATTTCAGAGTGAAGTTGAAAATCATCGTAACAAGAAAATAAAGTTTCTACGATCTGATCGTGAAGGAGAATATTTGAGTTACGAGTTTGGTCTTCATTTGAAACAACTGGGAATAGTTTCGCAACTCACGCCACCCGGAACACCACAGCGTAATGGTGTGTACGAATGTCGTAATCGTACTTTACTTGATATGGTGCGATCTATGATGTCTCTTACTGATTTGCCGCTATCGTTTTGGGGTTATGCTTTAGAAACGGCTGCATTCACGTTAAATAGGACACCATCAAAATCCGTTGAGACGACGCCTTATGAACTATGGTTTGGCAAGAAACCAAAGTTGTCATTTCTTAAAGTTTTGGGCTGCGATACTTATGTGAAAAAGCTTCAACCTGATAAGCTCGAACCCAAATCGGAGAAATGTGTCTTCATAGGATACCCAAAGGAGACTGTTGGGTACACCTTCTATCACAAATCCGAAGGCAAGATTTTTGTTGCTAAATTCGGAGTTTTTCTAGAGAAGGAGTTTCTCTCAAAAGAAGTGAGTGGGAGGAAACTAGAACTTGATGAGGTAACTGGACCTACTCCCTTATTGGAATGTAATTCATCGCAGAAACCGGTTTCTGTGACGTCTACACCAATTAGTGAGGAAGTTAATGATGATGATCATGAAACTTCAGATCAAGTTGTTACTGAACCTCGTAGGTCAACCAGAGTAAGATCCGCACCAGAGTGGTACGGTAATCCTGTTCTGGAAGCTATGTTACTAGACCATGACGAACCTACGAACTATGAAGAAGCGATGGTGAGCCCAAATTCCGCAAAATGGCTTGAGGCCATGAAATCTGAGATGGGATCCATGTATGAGAACAAAGTGTGGACTTTGGTTGACTTGCCCGATGATCGGCAAGCAATTGAGAATAAATGGATCTTCAAGAAGAAGACTGACGCTGACGGTAATGTTACCGTCTACAAAGCTCGACTTGTCGCGAAAGGTTTTCGACAAGTTCAAGGGATTAACTACGATGAGACCTTCTCACCCGTAGCGATGCTTAAGTCTGTCCGAATCATGTTAGCAATTGCCGCCTTTCATGATTATGAAATTTGGCAAATGGATGTCAAAACTGCATTCCTGAATGGATTTCTGGAAGAAGAGTTGTATATGATGCAACCGGAAGGTTTTGTCGATCCAAAGGGAGCTAACAAAGTGTGCAAGCTCCAGCGATCCATTTATGGACTGGTGCAAGCCTCTCGGAGTTGGAATAAATGCTTTGATAGTGTGATCAAAGCATTTGGTTTTGTACAGACTTTTGGAGAAGCCTATATTTACAAGAAAGTGAGTGGGAGCTCTGTAGCATTTCTGATATTATATGTGGATGACATATTGCTGATTGGAAATGATATAGAATTTCTGGATAGCATAAAGGGATACTTGAATAAGAGTTTTTCAATGAAAGACCTCGGTGAAGCTGCGTATATATTGGGCATCAAGATCTATAGAGATAGATCAAGACGCTTAATTGGACTTTCACAAAGCACATACCTTGACAAAGTTTTGAAGAAGTCCAAAATGGATCAAGCAAAGAAAGGGTTCTTGCCTGTGTTACAAGGTGTGAAGTTGAGTAAGACTCAATGCCCGACCACTGCAGAAGATAGAGAGAAGATGAAAGGTGTTCCCTATGCTTCAGCCATAGGCTCTATCATGTATGCAATGCTGTGTACCAGACCTGATGTGTGCCTTGCTATAAGTCTTGCAGGGAGGTACCAAAGTAATCCAGGAGTGGATCACTGCACAGTGGTCAAGAACATCCTGAAATACCTGAAAAGGACTAAGGATATGTTTCTCGTTTATGGAGGTCACAAAGAGCTCATCGTAAATGGTTACGTTGATGCAAGCTTTGACACTGATCCGGACGATTCTAAATCGCAAACCAGATACGTGTTTACATTGAATGGTGGAGCTGTCAGTTGGTGCAGTTCTAAACAAAGCGTCGTGGCGGGATCTACGTGTGAAGCGGAGTACATAGCTGCTTCGGAAGCAGCAAATGAAGGAGTCTGGATGAAGGAGTTCATATCCGATCTAGGTGTCATACCTAGTGCATCGGGTCCAATGAAAATCTTTTGTGACAATACTGGTGCAATTGCCTTGGCAAAGGAATCCAGATTTCACAAGTGAACCAAGCACATCAAGAGACGGTTCAATTCCATCCGGGATCTAGTCCAGGTGGGAGACATAGAAATTTGCAAGATACATACGGATCTGAATGTTGCAGACCCGTTGACTAAGCCTCTTCCACGAGCAAAACATGATCAGCACCAAGGCTCCATGGGTGTTAGAATCATTGCTGTGTAATCTAGATTATTGACTCTAGTGCAAGTGGGAGACTGAAGGAAATGTGCCCTAGAGGCAATAATAAAGTTATTATTTATTTCCTTATATCATGATAAATGTTTATTATTCATGCTAGAATTGTATTAACCGGAAACATAATACTTGTGTGAATACATAGACAAACAGCGTGTCACTAGTATGCCTCTACTTGACTAGCTTGTTGATCAAAGATGGTTATGTTTCCTAGCCATTGACATGAGTTGTCATTTGATTAACGGGATCACATCATTAGGAGAATGATGTGATTGACATGACCCATTCCGTTAGCTTAGCACACGATCGTTTAGTATGTTGCTATTGCTTTCTTCATGACTTATACATGTTCCTATGACTATGAGATTATGCAACTCCCGTTTACCGGAGGAACACTTTGTGTGCTACCAAACATCACAACGTAACTGGGTGATTATAAAGGTGCTCTACAGGTGTCTCTGAAGGTACATGTTGGGTTGGCGTATTTCGAGATTAGGATTTGTCACTCCGATTGTCGGAGAGGTATCTCTGGGCCCTCTCGGTAATGCACATCACTTAAGCCTTGCAAGCATTGCAACTAATGAGTTAGTTGCGGGATGATGTATTACAGTACGAGTAAAGAGACGTGCCGGTCACGAGATTGAACTAGGTATTGAGATACCGACGATCGAATCTCGGGCAAGTAACATACCGATGACAAAGGGAACAACGTATGTTGTTATGCGGTCTGACCGATAAAGATCTTCGTAGAATATGTGGGAGCCAATATGAGCATCCAGGTTCCGCTATTGGTTATTGACCGGAGACGTGTCTCGGTCATGTCTACATAGTTCTCGAACCCGTAGGGTCCGCACGCTTAACGTTACGATGACAGTTTTATTATGAGTTTATATGTTTTGATGTACCGAAGGTTGTTCGGAGTCCCGGATGTGATCACGGACATGACGAGGAGTCTCGAAATGGTTGAGACATGAAGATTGATATATTGGAAGCCTATGTTCGGATATCGGAAGTGTTCCGGGTGAAATCGGTATTTTACCGGAGTACCAGGAGGTTACTGGAACCCCCCGGGAGGTAAATGGGCCTTAGTGGGCCTGTACGGAGAAGAGGAGAGGCGGCCAGGGCTGGGCCGCGTGCCCCTCCCCCCTAGTCCGAATAGGACAAGGAGAGGGGGGCGGCGCCCCCCCTTCCTTCTCTCTCTCCTCTTTCCCCCTCCCGAATCCTATTCCAACTAGGAAAGGGGGGGAGTCCTACTCCCGGTGGGAGTAGGACTCCTCCTGGCGCGCCCTCCCCTTGGCCGGCCGCACCCCCCCCCCCTTGCTCCTTTATATACGGGGGCAGGGGGGCACCTCTAGATACAACAATTGATCCTTGAGATCTCTTAGCCGTGTGCGGTGCCCCCCTCCACCATATTCCACCTCGATAATATCATAGCGGTGCTTAGGCGAAGCCCTGCGTCGCTAGAACATCAACATCTTCACCACGCCGTCGTGCTGACGAAACTCTCCCTCAACACTCGACTGGATCAGAGTTCGAGGGACGTCATCGGGCTGAACGTGTGCTGAACTCGGAGGTGCCGTACGTTCGGTACTTGATCGGTCGGATCGTGAAGACGTACGACTACATCAACCGCGTTGTGCTAACGCTTCCGCTTTCGGTCTACGAGGGTATGTGGACAACACTCTCCCCTCTCGTTGCTATGCATCACCATGATCTTGCGTGTGCGTAGGAAATTTTTTGAAATTACTACCTTCCCCAACATATCTGCCTATGGTGTACAAGAAAAATGGCCTGAAAAAATTTGGTGTGCTGTCGCCTTTCATCTTGGCTAGCAATCCTTTGAAAGTTATTTTGGTGTCATTACGGTCTTTCAGTTTCTTCCACAACTCCATATTATCATCAAGATTTGAAGGGGCGTGCTTCTTCCCATGGCAGGGCATGCCTATTATATGCGCTACATCTTCTAGTGTGATCCTACATGGTCTCCCGTTGATGATAAAGGCATCCTGCTCTGCATCATATGAATTAGCGATGGCCATGCACAATACACGTCTGATTTTGATGCTAGGTGTCTTGAGAAGTCCACCCAGTCCTATCAACTGGATGTACATCCTTTGCTGCGTGTTTAATCCCTTTATGAACTCCTCATATGGTGGCAAAGAAGCATCCTGGGTTCAATGGATGTGCAAGTGTGATTAGATTCAGCATGGTATACAATTTAAACACTCATACAGACGAATACAGCTTATATATACCAACATAAAAATTGTGCTCTACGCTACTTCATGAGGTATTTTGTTTACAAGCAAGCTGAGTTCCATGAATGTGCAAATACTAGCATTAGATTCAGCTTGGTTACGTTTGAACGGTCATATAAGGTAATCTCCATTGCAAGGCGCTGATCTGAAATAAAATCAAGATTCGAAAATAAAAAAACTATCCAACCGTGGTCTCCTCAACTCTAGGCGCTAATCATGGTCAGTATTATGGAATTAAAACATGGGCCATCGATGCCTTCCATAACTCGTGCGGAAGGAAAAAATAAGGCAAGCGCCCGCTGCCCTAATTGGCATCGACAAGACCAGAACCTAAGATTTAGCCTGGAATTAATCAATGAACTGCCAATCTGGTAGGAAACAAATCCTAGCGCCCTCCCCTAATGCCCCCAACTTAATTTGTTTAAAAACATGCTGAGTTACATGAATATGCAAACAACGAGTGGGGTTGCAGCAAGAGATCATGGGATTAAGATCGTGGCACGAAAAATAGCAGCGGCTGCAGCAGGAGATCGTGGGGAGTTACCTGAGGATTCATGTTTGGCTCCGTCCTTTGGTCTTGCTGGATTCCTGGGTTGCTCCGTCCTTCGGTCTTGCTACTTTGGGCGGCGCAGAAGGACGAACTATGATCTATGAGGTTTCAAATGATCCCTATTTATAGGGATCGTAACAACCCGGGCATATATCCACGTATAGATTTCTTCGGTTGGAGGAAATCAAGGGAGGGGACCCACCTGGTTGAATATTGGGGGGGGGGGGGTGTGCAGATTTTAGCAAAGGTAAGTTATGGTGTAAAAAAACTAAGGTAAGTTGCGTAACAACACTTAGGTTTCCTGAGAATCACGATCGTCAAAAAGATATAGTTCCCGTTTCTTTGAAAACAGCCAAAAGAACTGGACCGCTTTTATTATTGGTTATAAGTAAATCACTGGACCTCTTTTAGGATGAAAACTGGTTCTAAAGTCAACTAGGATTGACTGTTCACACGCGAAGTATTTTCCTCTCTCTTGTGAAGCTATTTTATTGCCCATTCGTGCTCATACCTTTTTTCCTCGAATATGTGAGACCAAATTTTGTTGATAATACTGAATCATGTCCGGTGCTGCTCAAGATGGCACGACACCATGGTTTTCGCTTCGGTGAGATTTCGATAAAATAACTGACTTCCATTCATTTCAGCACTCACTGCAATATTTGCCTTTCGGCCAAAATATTTCAGCCTCACTGAATTTTGGCCAAAATATTTCAGCACTCGCTGAAAGTTTTCTGGAACTTCTAACTAGCGATGTTAAGAAAATTCTGAAACTTCTAACTAGCGACGTAATTGTTCTGAATCTTGTCCAGAGTCCGACGCAACTTAAATATAAATTTAAGAATTCAGTTGACCTTCCTAAGCTTCAAATTCTTGTCAAAAGCAAATATATGTTTCAGCGTCTCCCATGCAGACCAAATTTATTTCAAGAATACTATTTGGAACCAGTACTGTGAAGTATTACAACTTGATTAATCCGCACTGGACTAAGAACATGGCTAGGAAACCTTCTTCGGGACTAAAACCAAACCACACCCTACTATACCGCTTCATAACCAAATGTACACTCCATATCTAAGAATGGACCATTTCTAGACTAAATGCTTGCATCTTCATGATCTTCAATCGCAGCTGCATCCGATAGGCTAGCATTGCACGTCTTCAGCCTTTTCATGGACTTCAATTTTTTGTAGGGCGAATTAAGAAGGACAACAGGCAACTCTCTTCTATAATTGTCGATCTATGCCTGCATGGGAGGATATGTTAGTATCGTTCCATATGTTTACAAAATTGAGAGAATTTTAGGTGTTACTCTGCGTACTTGGTCATAATGCAGTCTAAGATCTTCTCCCATAAAGAATTCGATGTTCTTCAGCATGTAGAGTGCACAAGAAGAACTACAACAATTAATTCTGTTAGCAGCATTTCACGTATTAATAATGAAAAACATAATTAGAAGCTAATACTGTTGACTGACTTGTCATCTTGTCTTGGCACAGGCACATGCTTTACTGTCCATTGGGTCACGTTAATTTCTTGCCATGCATGGCTTTGTGGTCCATTGATTCGTAGAGATGCTCTCAGATGTGCTTCCACCCCACGTATCTGCCAAAGTCCATGGTATGAGAAGTTGCTCATGATTCACGGCTAGGTATGATGCTAAATCCTGTGTTATATTGAAAGATGTTTAAAATCTCACCACATGAACCACTTGTGTGCGTTCTAGGTAGCCGAAAAGTGAATCAAGAATCTGAATCTCCCTCCTTCTGGGGTTTACGACCACAAGGAACCAGTGGGTGTTCGCCATGTTCGTAGGCAGAAAAACCTGGACAGCAAAGATGATTACATCAACATGCATAATAATTAGAAAAATAAATGTGTTTATGTCATGGTGAGATGGTACCGGATCATGTCTGAGGTAGTTGTCTCCTTTTGTTGTTCCATGACTGCCCGCCAAAGCGGCCTCGTGGCAGTTCTCTACCTTACCATCTCTTTCGAGCATAGCGACGCCGGCCACCCTCTCAATGTAAACCAGCTGCCCATCCCTTATCTCGTTAGGATGATCATGATGCATGATCTAAATCACAGCATCAACCAACTAAAACAAAATTCAAGTTAATTGTGGCATTAAAAAAATTCAAGTTAATTGTACTGTGCAAAAGAAAATTGATAAACTAATTTGGGCAAATATCTTACTTCGTCACCCAACCATTTGTCATCTTCGCCTACATCTGTCATGGTGAGGCATTGCAAATGCTTCTGTTGCAGAACAATGTCATCAATTACCACCAATTGTTTATCAAGATCTGAGGTGTTGATAATTTCGGCCACATAACTCTGTCGAAACTTGTCAAGGTTGGTCTCCAGCGTCGAAGCACATGTGTCTGTATCTTTTAAATTGCTTGCACGGTTTTTCCTCTTTGTATTCTTTATGTCCTTGGAATCGTTGGTAGACTCCGATGGAGTCCTGTTTTTCTTTCTCTTCTTATCACTATCATACAGAACAAAATCTTCATTGCACAATAATGAAGATGCCACTCTTTTCCGGCTGCTCGCACTAGTTGGTAGCATGGAATCAACCCCACTATCTTGTCGCTGCTTTGCTAAAGAATCATCATAGTTGTCCTCATAAACTGGGAAGACATGGGGCTCTTCCGGCTCCCTTATTCCCTTAGCCTTGGCAGACCGGTGGTTGCTTCTGGTACCTGCCTCTGCACCCACCTCAATACTGACATCTTCATCATCTTGATTTCTTCTTTCTTCAGTCTTTCGCACATTCTCATTGTGCCTCAAATTCAGAGGATCCTGTGATTCGAAATGAAGCACTTGTTAGCTTGCAATCTGCGCGAAATAAAAAAACAAAACCAGTTAACTGTAAAATGTGCATCACCAGGAAAGCTTCAAGGCTTGTGGTGGCTTTGGAATGCTTTCGCGAATCCAAACTCGGAGCACCCTGCGATGCATCCACCTCTTTATAAAGCTGTGAAACATTCTTGAGACTCTCCTTGCAAGCTGCAGCAACAGATGTGTCTTCTTCATCCTGAACGTGGAAGATCATATGTTAGCTACGAATCTGCATTAACTTAAAATAAAATCAGTTAGATGTAAAATGTGTATCACCATGAAAGCTTCAAGGCTAATCTTGGCTTTTGAATGCTTTCGCGATTGCAAACTAGGAGCAGGCTGCAAATCTTCAGATACGTTCTTCTTGCGGGCATCCATGTAATCTTTTTGTATTCCCTTAGCAGAAATGCCTTTGGCAATGACCTCCGTGTCATCTTTTTGTTTTTGCTGGCGAGTAGTATTCTCTCCTGGGACCTCCATTGGCTCCGCAGGTACTCCCAGGTCAGATAGCTGTATGTCCTCGACTCCTGGGCGATCAGCATCAAATATTCCATAGCGGTGGTTCTTAAAAAAATGTGTTAGTGTGGAGAGTATTGACAGTAAAATTATTTATAGAAACTCACAATGGTATACTTACATTGAATTCTGTGATGAGGTCATCCGTGCGTCTGCCGTTCGCAAGGGTACGCCTAAGGCACTCGTCCATTTTTTTTCAAGGGTGCACATCCTATCAGATTGTTATGCACTGGCCTCCCACACAATGGAGACAACTTCTTTCAAATCAGCCAATACACGGCCCATGAGTGCCTTATCCTGCAAATTACAAGCAGTTAGGAGCATATGACTTTGATTGTACTTGCAAAGTTACAATATATATTTGTGCGTGATGTTCATCATTTACCTGGCCGTCATTCTTTGGTTTGACCGGCGTCCCAACTGGTGGCGGATTGAAAGGCCGCAGCAGGTCATCGACATACTGCATGTTAGTGTCGTTAGTATCATTCAAAACATATGGTACATAATCCAGGCACACAGTACTAACACTTTACCTCTCCAACCCCTATATAATTTTTGTTGATTATGTTGTCAACCTTCTGTGCCTTCTCGTCACTCCAGTTTTGGATCAGCGGCCTTAACCTTGATGCATACGAGATGGTAGAGTCTAATTGGTGCACCCTCCACTTCTCGTAGTACCACGTCTGCATTACAACAAAAACAGCTTAGACAATTTTCCATAAAATTAAATGTATGGTATGTTAATAATGATTGTATTACCTGCAGCAATGGTAGGTTGCCCTCCAGATTTGCTCCACCATTTACAAATTTCCTGACGCTAGCCATAAGATGGTCAAGCGTAAGCTGTCCAAAATTGGTGCTCTTTATTGTCTCAACGTTTCTAACAATCCCAAGGTATCTGTTATCCACATACTGCTATGTTGTCGGGCATACATATTTGCCTATGGTGTACAAGACAAATGGCCTGACAAAATTAGGTGTGTTGTCGCCTTTCATCTTGGCTAGCAATCCTTTCAAAGTTACTTTTGTGTCACTGGGGTCTTTCAGTTCCTTCCACAACTCCAAAGTATCGTTGTGATTTGAAGAGACGTGATTCTTCCCCATGCAGGGCAGGCCTGTTATATGCTCCACATCTTTTAGTGTGATCCTACATGGTCTCCCATTAATTATAAAGGCATCCTGCTCTATATCATATGAATAAGCGATGGCCTGGCACAGTAGACGTCTCATTCTCATGCCAGGAGTCTTGAGAAGTTCACCCAATCCAATCAACTTGATGTACGTCAGTTGCTGTGTGTTTAAATCTTTTATGAACTTCTCGTATTGCAGCAAAGAAGCAACCTGAGTTCCCTGAATGTACAAATAGTGTGATTAGATTCTGTATGGTATTCATTTAAACACGCATATAACCGACTAATCTATGCCAATATCAAAATTGTGATCTACAGTACTGCATGAAATCATAGAGCTTCTGGGCCATATAATGAACACCAGACATAGAAAAACAAGCTATCTCTGTCGGCAAATTGACTGATAATTGTATTGATTTTTAGTAGAAAGAGCAGACTTTGGTCTATGTACACTACTAAAGTTTCAGGCGTCACGTTTATGAAAATAATTGCATACATGATCAGAAGATCAATAGTTTATAGATAATCTCGAAAAAGGAATGTAGCAGTTCCATTTGCAAGCATTCAAGAGCACATACTCCTTAGTTCCGATCAGATTAAAAAAGATCAGTTAGTAAAGACCATGCAAAATTAAGGGGAATCACCAACAGTTTCAATCACTGGAGATTAAGAACTCATTTAGAAAGCCTATGCCAAAAAATTAGCAATTTCCAAATTTTAAGGCATATAAACAGAGACGATAACCCTGATTTTATTGCACATCTAAGTCCTATGTGATTGATTTTATGCTAAGATTCGTGCAAGCCTTTTTTGTCATTTTTTCTTTTCTTTCTAGACACACCCATCTCCCTTTGGTAAAATAGGGAAAATTATGGGATTGCATGCAGACTTGGGAAGGAGGGAGTATGCAGAATACAAGGATCTCGATCGTTACCGGAGGATTCTCTCAATGGCGACCGGCTCCATTGCCGTTCGCTTTCATCTTTTGCTTCGCCAGCTTCTCCGATGTGCCCTTCTCTTTCGTCGGCTTCTCTGACATGCCCTTCTCATTCATCTCAGGATTCGCCGCCGCAGGCTTCGAAGATGACGGCTCTGTCGGTTTCATCGACCTGGGAGCTACTTTGGGCGGCGTGGGGTGGTAATTCGGTGTAGTCATGGAAGGCTAGGTATGGGAGGCGTGAGGTGGGAGGCGTGGGGTGGAGTATTTATAGGGGATTTGGGATCTCACGAAGAGGTAGTTTTAGATCACGTAATGTTTTTTTGGGCGATGCTATTAGCGAGCGATTTCCGACTAGACGGGCTTTATTAGGTAACCACGTCCAAACAGGAATCCCTTTAAATTAGGAAGGATAGAGATAACTGAAGAGATTTTACAGAGAATATCTTACCTGCCCACGTTGAAATCAGGGGGCATAGAGATTAGAGGGGAGATCTCTTTAGGCCCACCTGAAAATCAGGGGGTAGAAATATTAGAATCGTGGGGGGAGAGAGAGATTGGGATCAAGCGTTGCCAGGCTCGCTCGTCAAAGAGCGTTTCCGGTTGTTGTTTTTTAGCAAGTTTTATTTTTGAGAATTTTTTTTATCAACTTAATCTCAAAAGCGTTTGGGCTTCTTGTACGGGCCTATTACAATGTGATGAGCCCATTTTAAATGAGAACATGAGAAAGAAAGCGAGGACTCCAACAGGAGGGAGGACTCCAACAAGCGGGACGAGCCCCGTCCCAATTATTTAGGACGGGCATGCGCGAGGTCGCTTCGTCCTCACTGCCACGACTCTCCAAAAACGGTTTCTCTGCCTCTGCGTCCTCTTGATTCCCTCTTCCTCTGCGTCGCCCACTCTCCCAACAATCTGGCTTCTGGAACGGTGAGTTCTCCTTCCTGTCAATTTTGTTAGTAGTTCTCCAGTAGCAGCACATACGATGGCCTTCTTCTTGTCAATTTCTTGTTCTCCCGCTTCTTTAGTTTGTACACACAGATTCATCTGCATGGGCGATGAACAATTCATAGATACATGTTTATTCTTGATTGTTGATGCAGTTGTTTAGATAAATATTTCAAGCGTAAATTCTGATTGTTAACTCGCATATACTCCCTCTGCAAGGAAATATAACAACTTTTGGCTCACTACTTTAGTGATTTCTTTATAGAGGGAGTACATGTTTAGTTTAAATTGTTCATGCACTTGTTTACATAAACTTTCAATAGTGCCAGAATTACTATACTATCTTTCATCTCGGCTTATTGTTATCATGTTATTGTCATGCTTCATGTCTTATACTGGTTTCATCAATTACAGTCCTTCAGCATGGCGTTCGAGAAAGATTATGCTGCTAGGGCAGATGGAAATACCGAAATTTTTGTGAAGTACACGAACATGACTAGCTGTGTTGAGTACTGCATTGGCAGATTCAAATACTGGCTGCGGAACCACGACCAGAAGATAGTTGCACTGGATGTGGAGTTCACCTGGCCTCATGGTCCGACACAGAAGGCTGTCGTGGTCCAGTTATGCATTGGCATCTACATCCTCATGTACCACATAAGCGTTGCTGATGAGCAGTGCGGCCTGCTTGCCGCCTTCCTGCTCGACGAGGAGTACACCTTTGTTGGGGTGGACATCAACAACGACGAGAAAAAACTCAAGCGTGTTGGTCTGGTGGTACGAAACTTTGTGGATATCCAGAATATGTGGAGAGTTCCTGATCCAGTGACGATTAAGCCAAAGTATGGCTTGGCTGACTACGCTGGTTCCATCATCCACCACAGCTACAACAAGATGAAGGATGCTATCACAGAAGATGACCACCATATATGGGCAGAAGCGCCCTTGCCCTTGAAGAACATCTATTATGCTTCCAGGGATGCGTATGCCACCTACGACGTATACAGGCGACTGGTGAACTTCCAAATGGGGTTCGAGAGTCTGCGCCAGCATCTCGCCAAACCATCTAGGCAGTCGAGGAAGTCCGGAAGGAAGAATGAATCAAACTAAAATGTTTCTTCTATTTATCTAGCTGATAGTCTGTAAACTTTATTATACTGCTAGTATCGTAAGTTCAAATTTCCTGCAAGTTGAATTATCCTTTATTCTAGCTTTCTTGCCTAATTTGATCCGCGTTCAAGAGATATTATACTTAAGACGTTTATTTTGTTTCGGTTTTGCTAGCTATGATACAGAATGCGATAGCCATTTTTACCAAAAGATTATTTCAGATTTATAATGAATACTGTTCTCAACTGGGTTTGAATAGAGAAAATGTATTTTTTAATTGCATAGAGAAAGTTCATATTTTTTAATCAAAAGAAGGGTCGCCCCCCCTGATTTTCCATTAACAGAAACCACATGGTCTTTGAAGCCCCTGATACAAACTACAGCTAGAAACTAAAGTAATCAACTAGCAGCACAAATCATACATGGTAGCAAACCCATCCAGACTTAACATCAAGGTCCAAAAAATAAGACTACGACAAAGGACAAAAAATATAGCTGAGAGATGCGCAGGCGACACCGCAGTACCCTGTGACTCCACACTTGCGATGAACTGTACAATTCACCTGCTACATGCTCTAGCCTACGCAGCACCTCTTTGTTTATCACCTTCATCTGCAGTATAGACCATCCCATGATCAACATGCAAATTAGCTAAACAAGAATCATAAGATCACTATACCATTTATTTTGTAATCTCACGTTATTCCTGCATTACCAAAGAGTGAAGAACACAAATGATGCCCTTCCCGCATGTCCAACGCAAACACTCATAGGTAGTTCTACCATCTTAACTCTATGATTTAAATTATTAATAAAACCACCTTAAAGATTCCATTTGCATTACCATCGTTCATGATTATAGCCAGGGAAACAGCAGCCAATAAAGCAACCACCTGTGTAAGCCCTATTTTTAGTCCTGAATAGGACCCAATCCTAGCATTTACTCTAACTGCAACATGTCCTCCTCTCATAGTCATCATCACCCAAGACAGAATGAAGACGTAACCCCATAGATGCATAACTGCTATCAACATAGTTTTCGCACCATACCTAGTGTAAAGGACACTCTTGCGTTGTCGTGCTACTTTTGTGGCTCCTCGGTCAGCATGTTCATAACCACCTCGATCTGAAGATCTTCACGGGTGGTGGTCTTGAAACCGAAAAGAACGGCTTTATGAACCTTGAGCTCTTCACCGTCAATAAAATCACTCCATCCCTTGCCAAAGATGATGCGGCCATCATCACACTTGTGGTACTTGACCGGCATGAAACTGTCCTTGCACAGCCGAATGCCAGCAAGCCCATCTCCCGGTATCTCCCCATCTCCGGGGGTCTTCAGGGCGTCGACAACTTTCGCCGGTAATCTCTGTATGCACCATCATAGGAAGAAAAATTATCAAATATGTGAAGGAGCAGTAAACAAAAGGATCTTCAGCTACATATACATATATTACATAAGGATCTTCAGTTATGGGAAACAAAAGGATATGCAAAAACACACATCAGTGTACTCACTGGTTTCAGCTACAATAGCATATCATTAATCTTTCTCTCCATGAAAAAACAAAGAAAATTGCATACAAAATAAAAAATACTAGTACACCAAAAACATACCATCGTCTTTCCTGCTATGTTCGACTTGGTGAAGCGGTGGACAAAGAATACACCTATATAACCTTTCTTCATCGCCAAAAGGTCATGTAGGTTACGCTCCTGTTGCTTCGTCAGATTAATTCCCTTTGTTATGACAGCTGATTCTAGAGGATTATGCTCTTTGTTTTGATCGCATGTCCTTGGTAGGTTGCAGCAGTACACCACAGGAATGTCTTCAGTCAAATCGAAGGAGACAAGGTCGCCTTCTCGTAGGTCGAAGTCTTCAACAAACCTGCACCAGTTTTCACCACTGATGATCGCCCTTGAATTCCCTTTGTACACGCCAAAATCATATGTGCGGCTCCCTCTCGCTTGAAAAAGCAATGAACTGTCTGGGATGGCGCTGAACTAGTGCCATGCGTAGCATGGCACGATCTGTAGATGTAGAATTAAATTGCTATTTATTTCCTACATTTTGTTAATCTTCAAAGTAGAGGGGAACAAACACAATACAAGTAAAAATTGACATGGTTATTTATACCACAGCTGAAGTGTCCCCATCTAGCCTGATGGTAAATGTCAACCCATCAGCATCGGGCATGTTGCAGTCCTGTCGACAGGTTATGCACACCACCTATGTAAACAAAATAAAATGAAGAAAAGCAAAGGATGAGAATTTAAGAAATGGGCTTATGCATGTAAACACACTAGGCAACAATCATACAGTATAATCAACAAAGGTACTGCATCAGTAATCAACAATCATACACTTGAACTGCGCGGGTGGCTCGCCCTCCACTCCTCATAACCCCGCAACGCAGCGCGTGCCCGCCGCACCACAGCTTGTTCAGACATGTCCTTCTCTTGATCCTCGACCGGCAGCATGGGCTCACCCCGAGCGTCGACGCGCGGCATTGGCCCCTCCTCCTCTGCAGCACAACTGAGGTAGTGTTTAGTTGACTTGCAATCTAGGACTACAAGTTAATGGCTGCCTTACTAAACCCAACCTAATTTCGGCCTAAAAAGGAATTTAATCCACTAGCCCAGCTTATAAGTTTTGGGCCCACCCTCCGGTTTCTTCCTGGATTCGCCACTGCACAATGCCAAAAAATTTCTAAGTTTTTAAAGAACTGTTTGCTGATATTTGCTGCTATTGTGCTACGCATCTGCACTTGCTCATTGTTATGAAAACCCTGGAATACCGAAACCCTAGGAAAAAAATACCGAGCAAGCTACCGATGTAGAAAACTTCCTTCAATCTCTGCATCGCCTTCCATCTAACCTCCGATTGAAAATCCTAACTATTTAATCTCCAACTTTGAAAACCATATCCAACTCCCGAAACGGCAACACAACAAGGAACAAAGAAGTCGAAGATTACAAGTTAGGGTTTCTCACTTCACCTAGTCGCCGGTAGTCGCTAGGTGCTTGCTGGCGGCCTCCCAATCTCACTCCGCGCTCTTCTGCTCCAACCGTCGAGAGCGGCGGCGGGGTCGCGGCGGGGTGGTTTGTGGGGAGGGTGGGGATGAGGGGGACGGGGGTGTGTGGGCGATGGGGGTGATGACACGGACCCTATCCGTGTCAAGCACAGAAAATAACGGCCCGTGGGTCCAGTTCGTAAAGAAACAACCAAACAGGCCCACAGGCCGCTTACCTGTCACAAAGTAAAACCCTATGTTACTAATAAAAAAACACAAAGGAAAATCCTTTTGTCTAAAAAACAAAAACAAAGGAACATCGTAAAAAATAGGGAAATCCTTTTTGGGTGAGTTCAACGTGAACGTGATGGTGAGAGGCTCAAGGAGGAGTTTTGTGCGTTTACAACACCTTTGTTTTAGAGAAAAAATGCACCTTACAATGTCAAATTATAAAATCGTTATTAATAAGTGCTAAAAATTCCTTATTTATAAAAAATTGTTTCTTTCCAGATAAAACAAACTTCAATAATGTGGGTAGGTAATTGAGTGGCCTTTCTCGCCCCCACCCCCTTACCCCCCTTGCATATTCGGGCCATTTACCGCATTTCTATGGTTGTAACCTCGAAAGTTCAAGATCTTACGCTGCCACATGAAATCATAGCAGGGAATGGGATGAGTGCCCCATGTTAAGCTCTTTGGTCCATATATGTGCCATATGTTACCAACGGGAGGCGTGGCCTCGACGCATGCAATCTAGGGCTATGATGCCCGGCTGCTGCCGTCATAATCAATGCAAATTCGTGAGGGGCTAAAAATTCACGGGACCTGGCGTGGTGTCATCATACAACCCCTAGAGGGTGTGGTAAAACATCGAGAGCGGCATGCATCGGCCCTCACATAGGTTGTGTGCAAACGGGGCCATATCGCATGTCGGATCAAGCCATCAAGAGAGAATGTGTCCGGCCTGTGAAAGGAGTGCGGGGCACGTTCCTTCATTTGCCTCAAATCTCGATGCCATGTGATGTTAGACCTAGTAACCAAGGCATGTCTCGTGCATCGCACTCAACTGGACCCACAACATGCATGCACACATGTCCACGTATGAGTCTGAACGGCGGGGATGCATGGTTCGGGGACTGGCGTAAGTGGTGTGAGTCCAGTTTGGATCTAGCTACCAAGAGGTAACACATGAGTCTAAACGTCTACCAAGAGGATGCATGTCCACGTATGAGTCTCTAAACGTCTATGTGATGCTCCACACGTGGGTCTAGACGGCGGGGGTGCATATGGTTTGGATCTAGCTACCAATGGGTAACGCGTCCGGTTTGTGCCTAGGCGGTGGTTCACCGGGCCTGGCGTGGTCTCATAGTATGACCCATGAAGGGTGTGGTCAAATACCGAGAGCGGCACGCATATGGCCTAAGGCGGGCTATGTGGAAACGATGCCATATCGCATGCTGGATCTAGCCAATGGAGGGAACGAGTTCGGCATGCGGACGGAGTGCGGGGCCCGTTCCTTCATTTTCCTCAAAATTTGGTGCCGCTTCATGTGGGCCCTATCCAAAAAGGCCCGTCCAGTGCATCACACACAACTAGATTCACACCATGCATGCACACTTGGCCACGTAGACACCCACCGTAAACCTTTAGCCAAGTTGACCCACACCATCCATCCACCCTTGACCCCACCTCGGTTCGTTGGATCTCCGACGAGTCCCTTCCCTCGGTATGCCAAGCATGTTAAAACGACACACGGCTACACGTCTTGCACATCGAGATTGGCGCATCATGCACTAGTGCCAACAAACATGTCCAGCTAAGCATCTTTGCCCATGGTCTGGATCGAGGCGGCTAGCGGTGCATCTTGTCGGCCTGGTTGCCTAGCGGTGCATGCTATGGGTAGACATGAATCGCATCGCATCGGATCAAGATTCCCCTCTCTTGTACCCGACGCCGGAGCAGCACACGCGCATGGTAGAAGAATCTGTGCGGTTGATGTGGGAGCTTGGATGAGACGCCATGGGATAGGTGCATGCTGAAATTCAAGATTTAGAAATTGATAACAAAATAAAAACGACTATTCAATTGTTTGTACAGGTGTACAACATGTTTTAAGGATAATGTGGAATATGACACGTTCACATGCATTTTGGCAACAACTGCACTTTCGAAAGGGGAAAAACAGGTAGCCCCGTGCCTCCCACGATTTTTGGTCCATGTATTTCGCCACAAATATTGGAGGAAAAAAGAAAAATGTATTTTCCCCTCAAAAAACGACTTGGGAAGAAAATCTGAAGTAACCATATTTAGCTACTCCGTGGAGGTTGTCCCCTGTGGGGAGATTCGATGTACCTCTCCTTGATTTTAGGGTGAGTTCAACATGAACGTGATGGTGAGAGGCTGAAGAAGGAGTTTTGTGCGTTTACAACAACTTTTGTTTTACAACTGTATAATAACAAATGAAAGAGAATATGTGAAAAACCAAAAAGAAAAAGGATATGCATACATGATGGTCCAGCCCAACCATCTATAGGGACGCGTGGTCCAGCACGCGGGTGAGGTTCGCCTGGGACAGCCCAACAAAATTTGGCCCAACGCTGAGACGCACCGGGCGCAACTGACGGGTGGTGGGAGTTTAGTCCCACCTCGCCAAGCGAGACGTGCACGCACCTACTTATATACGCAGCTGAGAGACCACTTGCATGAGCCTCTCTCCCTGAAACAGCACGTTCCCTATCCACTTTTGTGTATGCCCTGTGGGGCCTACTAGCAGGAGAAATCAACATCCCACGGGCCTGCATCCTGGCCCATATGGTTGGGTTTCTAGTCGTACGCAGGCCGTGGGTCCTGTTAGAAGGTGGGCTTTTTCTTTTCCAAATCACCTAAATTTTTTTTACACAGTCACATCCATGTAATAAACATGATTATAAAAGAAAAATCAGCAATAATGAAGTTTACACTGTGCCCTTAAGGTAAAGTCATAGGTATGTACCTGAGTTTCACTGAGCCACTATAAATTATATAAAATTCTAAAAAAAGGAAAACTTTCAAATTCTGTCTATGTTAATGAAAAGATCATGTGTACAAAATTTCAGGTGATTTGGATGTGGTCGAAAAAACCACCTTGTTAGAAAAACTCGCTTAAGTGAGACCAAACGGTCCGTCTGTAATGAAGTGATTTTTTTGACCATCTCCAAAATAACCCCAAATTTGTTGTACACGGTGCCATAAATGTAACAAACAGGATATCCAAAAACACTCAAAAAATTTAGGTTTACACTGTCCCCTTATGAAAAATTTCGTGGTAAGGCAAGTGAGGTAGCTCATGACCATACCCATGGCATACATTGTTCAAATGGCCTCAAACCGTTCCCCTTTAGCCAAGTTGACCCACACCATCCATCCACCCTTGACCCCACCTCGGTTCGTTAGTTCTCCAACGAGTCCCTCCCTCCGTAAGCCAAGCATGTCAAAGCGACACACGGCTACCCGTCTTGCACACCGAGATTGGGCATCATGCACTAGTGCCAGCAAACATGTCCAACTGAGCATCTTTGCCCATCGTGGACACTACCGCATGGTCTAGATCGAGGTGGCTAGTGGTGCATGTTGTCAGCCTGGTAGGCTAAGGGTGCATGATATGGGTCAACATGAATTGTATTGCATCACATCTAGATTCCCCTGTCCGGTACCGGACGCCAGAGGCCCGGAGCAGCACGTGCATGGTACAAGAATCTGCACGGTCGCTGGCGGAGCTTGGATAAAACAAATTTGACCTAACTGACATGGGGTAGGTGCATGCTGAAATTCAATATTTAGGAATTGTTAACAAAATAAAAACGACAATTCAATTGTTTGTACAGGTGACACGTTCACATGCAATATGGCAACTAGTGCACTTTTGGAGGGGAAAAACAGGTGCACTCGTTCCACCGTGCCTCCCATGATTTTTCTTCCATGTATTTCGCCACAATATTGGAGGAAAAAAAAGAATGTGATTTTGCCTCAAAAAACGACTTGGGGAGAAATTCTCAACTAACCATATTTAGCTACTAGGTGGAGGTTGCCCCCCGTGGGGAGATTCGATCTACCTCTCCTTCATTTTAGGGTGAGTTCAACGTGAACGTGATGGTGAGAGGCTCAATGTGGAGCTTTGTGCGTTTACAACACCTTTGTTTTAGGAAAAAATAAGCACCTTATAATGTGAAATTATAAAATCCTTATTAAAACATGCTTAAAATCCTTATTTTAAAAAACTTGTTTGGCTTGCCAGATAAAACAAACATAAAATTATGGGGATAGTTTATTGCGTGGCCTTTCTCTCTCCCCCCTCCCTCCCATATTCGGGACATTTACCGCATTTCTAGGGTTGTAACATCGAAAGTTCAAGATCTACGGCGGCCACATGAAATTATAGCAAGGATTGGGATGAAAGCCCCATGTTAAGCTCTTTGGTCCATATATGCACCATATGCTACCAAAGGGAGGGGTGTCCTCGACGCCGTTCTCTAGGCTATGATGCTCATCAGCTGCCTATAATCCATGCAAATTATCGAGGGGCCAAAAATTCACGGGACCTAGCGCAAGTGTAATCATACAACCCCTAGAGGGTGTGGTAAAACATCGAGAGCGGCATGCGTAGGCCCTCACGTAGGCTGTGGGCAACTGGGGCCATATCCCATGTTGGATCAAGCCACAGAGTGGGAATGCGTCCGTCCTGTGAAGGGAGTGCGGGGACCGTTCCTTCATTTGCCTCAAATCTCGTTGCCGCGTAATGTTAGACCTACTAACCAAGGTCCGTCCCATGCATCGCACTCAGCTGGAACCACAACATGCATGCACACATGGCCACATATGAGTCTACACGGCGGGGATGCATGGTTCGGGGGCTGGCACAAGTGTCGCGGGTCATGTGTCTATGTGCTACTCCACTTGGGTCTAAACAGCGGGGGTGCATGGTTTGGAACTAGCTACCGAGAGGTAACGCGTCCGGTTCGTGCCTAGGCGGTGCATCACGGGGCCTGGCGTGGTCTCATCATATGACCCACGAAGGGTATGGTCAAACACCGAGAGGGGCATGCATAAACCCTCACGCGGGGTAAGTGAAAACGAGGCCATATCACATGTTGGATCTAGCCAATGGGAGGGAACAAGTCTGGCATGCGGACGGTGTGTGGGGCTCGTTCCTTCACTTTCCTCAAAATTCGGTGCCGCTTCATGTGGGCCTAAACCACAAAGGCCCGTCCCGTGCATCACACTCACCTGGACCCACACCGTGCAAGCACACTTGGCCACGTAGACACACACCGATAAACCTTGACAATAGCTTGGGTTTTATAATTATCCATTCATTTTACCTAATCGGTACAACATAGCTAGCGATGAACAAAAAAGCTAGATGCCATGTGAAATTAAATGTGCCAACTGTCCCTTCTAGTAGTATTTTTTTCAGTAGTTCTCCCTTCTAGTATTTAGTAGTACTGCGCAAAACAAAAAAAATGTCCCTCCTATTTTGCTGTTTTTTTAACACACTATTTTGGTGTTCGGTTTATGTTGCCACGTTTGTGGACCGACATTGTGCACTTTTTCTTTTGCTTGCTAGGTTGATTGGTTGGTTCGGGCAAATCTCTGGATGTGCACGATGCCGTATACGTGCATGTTTCTACCTAAATTTCAAAAGTGACGAATTGTGCGCGGCCTTGACCTCTCTCTCCCAAACAAATCGAATTTTCACTCCCCAAATCTCGCTCCCGCCTCCAGCGTTCGATCGCCTCTGCCTATCCACCCACGTCTTCGTCGCCGCCCACTACTCGCCACCGCCAAAAAGCCCACATTCTTGCCGGCGAGGATGATCCTGCCTGCCGGGGGAGGGGGCGTGGCTGGTGCGCTCCGTGCGGCGGATGTGGGCCCCATGAATGAACTGGTCGACAAGGACGTCGTCGCCGCCGATTCGCAGCCGCAGTTGGTCCAACACAGCACCAACGACGACGAATCGATTAGTGTCTGCAGATATTAACCCTAGAATTTGCCTTCTCGAGGTTAACCCCAGAAATTGCTCTCTTGTTATTCCTTGCTATTCGTATAAACAATCGTAGGGTTCGCCTTTTTTATTAATCGTACGGTTATCAGTCCTAGGGTTTGCAAATTTAGATGAATGGATCATTTGTATTCCATTTTATGCCTGTCTTTCATATAACCAAAGTTTTAGCAAACCAATACAAAGAAAAAACAATCCATTTATGCCTGCCTTTGATATAATGTACAATTCGCTGGCATGAGATTGTTGTTTTAAGATGGGTCAATTGAGATGGGTCCCAATTGTAAGTTCTGGTAATTGGTCCCAGTTGTCAGGTTCTAGTAAGTGGGTCCCAATTGTCAAGGTCATATTCTTCGGATTTCACTTTCATAGTAAATAAATTGCCAGTATTTAAATTGGCATAGACAAAAAAATACAAGTAGTACTTAAAATAACAGCAGCCAAAATCAGTATGGAGCTGCTACTCTATAAATAACACATAATACATCTTCAATCACTGTTTTACAAGCTCTATGTGTAACAACTACAGAATCAGTATGGAGCTCTATGTGTAACAGCTACAGAATTTACAAGCTCTATATGTGTCTTCAATCTTCAACATGGAGCTCCTTCGGTAGCGAGCACAAACTGGGCACCTGCAACATCACAGGAAGGCAATTTTAGTGCTCCATCAATCATACAAACAAAGTAATACTGTTGAAGAATAGGTTCAAATGAGAAGGCAGCATGAAACTAGTGATACAACAACATGCAGAAAACACTACAATGTAATACTGTTGTAAGTTCATATCAGCGCAAAATCAGCACTATTATATAGAGCAAATGATATGCCCCCCTTTTAATAAAACTGTAGTGTATGCTAGTGACAGAACAAGGGATTGTCGTGTATGCTAGTGACAAAACAAGGGATAGGACTAATATGATGTGCCAGATTGCCAGCAACAGTGCTTACATGCATCTTCATATAAACAGATTGTACTGAAGCTTACCATGATTTCAAAAGTAGGGGTTATCTAATCTTTTATGCCATCCTCCCAAAATTTGGCTAGATGATTCTGCAACTGTAGTTGTACCCAGCTGCTCAAAATATAAACATATAGATGAGTGCTTCTCACATGTCACCAGAGGTAAATAGCAATAGACATAAATGAATGAACAGTGGCATATTCTACAGCAAGATGAACCAACAGAGATATATCTTGTGGCCTACAACAATCAAGTTAGAAATCACATCCATTTTCTAATTAAACAGCACCTAAATATAAACACGCACTATTTCAGGAAATTTATGACTAGGAGATGTATTAATAGCAGATTACCAACTAATGTACTTGTACTTGATCTAGTTGAATAAATGCAGATTAAGTTCCTGGTACAGCCAGCTCCAACTTATGCTACTAGCTATTGACAGAAAAACACAGAGAGAGAGAGGGGGGAGGAGATCCAGCGACAATATGACTACAGCAGGCGACCCCGAGGGAAGATCAGTCACTCGACGCGGCATCAGCTTCGGGCACCTTCTTCTTGAAGATTTCTTCTTTGCCCCTGAAGAAGCATACGCCAGCAGGCTCGGCATGCCTACAATCTGCATCATCATGCATGCACAAGTGTGTCAGTTTCAACATAGTAGGCTAGCTTTATAAGGAAGAAAGGAACACTCCATCCATCCATCTGATGCAAATACTTGCACTAAAACTATGATGAACCTACACCCAGAATTATATCTCTAGGAGAGAGGGCCCCGCTTGTACAACAACAATACCAACTAACAAGTGCTAATTAATAATCCTACTATATACTAGCTAGTAGTCCCACTCACATCACTACTGCATATAGTACGGTAATTATAACACCAATTCTCATGCAAGTCAAGAACCTGGCTAGTTCATATATCTCATGAATCGAGAACTATGATATGGGTTCCAGGTTTCAGTAAAATAAGGTAATATTGACTAGAAAATATTTGAGAATGAAACTACGAGTGACGGTGTTCCAGGTTTTGTTTCAGTATAAACACAAGCAAGGAAAGGACTGCACGCACGGTTGACCAAAACTGCTCATCAGTGTCGGTGCGAAACGCTCAACAAGTAGAGCGCAATCGACGACAAACACGCGACTGCAAACGTCTGCCCGTCAACATGATCAGAGTGCACTTCAAACACACAGCAGGTAACATAAGATGCACTTTGGTTTTACCCAACAGTTTCAGGCAGCATATTTAGCACATCAGGAATACACCACATGAACTGCATGCTCAGGTACTGACATAACAGAATCACGACGGCGAATCCGTAACAAGTCAATGCATGGATACATTTTAGCACAACCAGAATACATCTCATGAACACGAAATCCAATAAGCTATTAGACAAGAGCAGCTTTAATTCAGTATATGCAATGCCCACCAAAATCCCAACAGAAGCACTAACAAAATCCAATAGAACATGAATAAACTATAAACTAAACTAATCTAGGTATACTAGTCCAAGAATCCCACCAACATAATTCTCACAAAATCCAACGGTGCTAACCAGCAACACTGCTAAGCCTGCTAAATTCCGTACTAGCGCAGTCCAAAAGCATAGCACGCACGAAACAACAGGGCATTAATAATTCGATCTAAACCAAAGCCACACAGCAGAGAGCTCGAGAAGCGAATCTCATGGTGCTGCCAGAAGTTGCCGGTGATGTTCTCCGTCTTGCGGGCGGCCTCGCCGAACCTCTTCCCCATCTTCCCTAGGACGTCCTTCACCGAGTCCATGGTGTCTGCAGAAACACGACAGCGCCGCAAAATCGTGAGATTGAAAAAAAAGGGGCAATGCGAAGTCTTCCGCAATCGGAAGCTAAGCGGGGCCAGATTTGGGACTCACTCTTGGGAGGCGGCACGGAGCCGGCGGCGGGGCCGGAGACGGGCGGCGGGGAGTAGGACGCGGCAGCGTGGTACGGGGGAGGGGGCGGCGGGGCCAGGTCCTCCGGCGAAATCCAACCCGAGGAGGTGTCGTCGCCGTCCTCCGGCGGGACAGGGAGGCAAAGGCGCTTGGGAACGGGCGCGGAGGAGGAGATCGAGGCTTGCGACTCCGGGTGCTGGACGCGGGCGCGTGCGGTTGGAGAAGAAGGGAGGGGTTGGATCGGAGGGCGCCACCGCGGATCGGGATCTGGATGTAGGACGGAGAGCCGGAGGTTGGGTGCGAGAGAGAGTGAAACGGACGGTGTGGAAGGACGGTGGGAGACGACGGGAGAGCGATGAGGTGGGAGCCGCCGTCTTCGATCTGGATCGGGGAGAGGAAGAGAGAGAGGTTGCTGTGGCGGTGGCGGATCTGGCCGCGGACTGGCCTCGTCGGCTCGATCTGGTGCCATGGGAGAGAGGGAGAGGTGCGGTACAGAGTGCTGGCCGGGGAAGGATCGACGGCGGTGGGGTGAGAGGAGGACGGCAGGATTCCCGCTTGAGGTGGCGACGGCGAGGGAGGAATGCAGCGCTAGGGTTCGCGCGAGAGAGAGGAGGTCACGAGGGGTGGGGTTGGGTGGGGTTCGAGAGAGAGGGGGGTTTGCTGCCGTGGGTTGGATGGATGGACGGATGGACAGTCAGATGGATGCCATGTCATCGATCCAAGCCACAAGTAATTCCACCAATCAGAATTAAGTTTTTGTAGGGGTTTTTTTTCCTTTTTTCTCTTATAGGGCAAATGTCCAATGTTATGTCAAAATTCATGGCAAAGTTTGTCCAAATGATCTCATATTTTGCATAAGTGTGCATATTGGAATGACAAACAATGTTGCTAAAAGGAATTTTATTTTCCATTTTTCGAGTGCCCCAAATGAGGTTTTTTTGTGAAGGACCTACCATTTATTTGTTGCAAAATTGTACCAAATCAATTTTCTAAAATACTAGGCCATATTTAATGCATAATTGACCAAATGGTTGGGTGTAAAAAGTTGTGATCCACCTCTGGTGAAAAAGACAAATTTCCGCCAATTCAGTTGGAAGCGGGTCAAATTTGAACTGCAGCTACCTCATAGTTTGCTTTTTATTTTTTTCTAGAAAACATTTGTAGGTACATAAGTATCTATTTAATCAGAGAAACATCAAAAGTTTTCCAAGATTCAACCACTAGCTAGGAACGGTCAAGCCCGCCGTTTTGACCGCATTTTGAAACGGGCATAAAAAATTCAAAAAAATCAAAAAATTGGAAAACCTGCGCATTGTGTCATTATATATGACCAAGTTTCCAGGAAAAATAATAAACTTGTAATACGGAAATTATATTTTAAAAAGTGTTCTCGGAAATGAGCTATCATGCGTGAAGATTCATGGCTTTCAGGCCAAATGATCAATCTTATGCCCACATTCATGGCATAGTTTGTTCAAGTGATCTCATATTGTGCACAAGGGTGCATCTTGGAATTCCAAACAATGTTGATTTGGGGAGTTTTCACTTTCATTGCACAAAAGAGCCATTTTCCATTTTTCGAGTGCCCCAAATGAGGTTTTTTTGTAAAGAACCTACCAAATAACTATTGCAAAATTAGACCAAATCATTTTTATAAAATACTAGGCCATATTTAATGCACAATTGACCAAATGGTTGGGTGTAAAAAGTTTTGATCCACCTCTGGTGAAAAAGACAAATTTCCGTCGATTCAGCTGGAAGCGGGTCAAATTTGAACTACAGCTACACCATAGTTTGCTCTTTATTTTTTTCCAAAAATCATTTATAGGTACATAAGTATCTATTTAATCAGAGAAACATCAAAAGTTTTCCAAGATTCAACCACTAGCTAGGAATGGTCAAGCCCGCCGTTTTGACCGCATTTTGAAACGGGCATAAAAAATTCAAAAAAAATCAAAAAATTGGAAAACCTTCGCATTGTGTCATTATATATGACCAAGTTTCCAGGAAAAATAATAAACTTGTAATACGGAAATTATTTTAAAAAAGTGTTCTCAGAAATGAGCTATCATGCGTGAAGATTCATGGCTTTCAGGCCAAATGATCAATCTTATGGCCACATTCATGGCATAGTTTGTTCAAATGATCTCATATTGTGCACATGGGCGCATCTTGGAATTCCAAACAATGTTGCCTAAGGGAGTTTTCATTTTCTTTGCACGGAAAATTCATTTTCCATTTTCTGAGTGCCCGAAATGAGTTTTTTTTTGTGAAGGACCTACCATATATTTGTTGCAAAATTGGACCTAATCAATTTTCTAAAATACTAGGCCATATTTACTGCACAATTGACAAAATGGTTGGGTGTCCAAACTTTTGATCCACCTCTGGTGAAAAAGACAAATTTCCGCCGATTCAGTTGGAAGCGGGTCAAATTTGAACTGCAGCTGCCTCATAGTTTGCTATTTATTTTTTCCAAAAATCATTTGTAGTTACATAAGTACCTAATTAATCATAAATACATGGTTTGGTGGCGATACGTCGAGGTTTGGACGGTGGCCGAGGGCCCCATCTCTAGAGCGCGTAAACCCGCATGCCCGCCGCGTGGTCACCGCGTGACCGTGGCGTTGCCATGTGTTATGGGAGGCCTAGGCATGTCTAGTGGGTTGGCCACTCCCCAGGTAGGTGCTATGAAGAAAATCACAACATAAGATTCTCACGAGGAGATCGATCGATGCTCAAACATGAATAAGCAGCCAAGTGTTTGATTTGCGGTACGGGAAATGCACATGGCTAATGGGCGTGAGTTTTGGCTGAGGATGATCAGTTACTAAGAAGACCGTCTTCACACATTTTCAGCTCAAAAGAAGGAGCCTAGGTGGTACTTGCTTTGCAAAGTACCACACTGGACATAAATACGAATGTTGAAGCTGGGCTCAAAATAATGAATGGATTGAGCTGGCATTTGGTGGAGGATGGTTATTTGGGCATAGGAAAGCACTATAGAAAATGGATACCATTTGGACATGCCAAAGTGGTACTTCCTTCACAAAGTGCTCCTTTGAACAGAATAGGAAAATGAATATTTTCGAATTATTTTTGAACTAGGAAAGGAATGTTTTTGACATATTTGATGAAGATATGATCCAAAACATTTATGAGAATTTTTTGGGAATTTTTGGAACAACAGAAATATAGGTTGCTTCACAACCTAGGGCAAAAACTACCACATGGACATGACACATAGGCAAAACTGATGAGATGGCGCCTAGTCATCACAACCTACCACAATCTACAAGGCTATGACCATCTATATTGGTCGTTAACAACTAGAAATAAGGCAGCGGACCAGCACTGTATGCTTTATGACCATTTCGTGTAAGGAAATTACGACCTTTCTGACCAAAATGGTCGCAATGGTTTAGGGTTTGGAGCCCCCCGAACAGCTTTTGACCAATTGGTCTGAAATGGTCATAGATCTATGACCAATTCTTCCAGGGTCACTGACAGAAGGTCACTAGTTGACATATTTCTTGTAGTGCTAGCAAACCTGTCCACATGAGCATCTCTGCGCATGGTGGACACTAGCTCGTTGTTTGGATCGAGAAGGCTAGCGGCGCATGTTTTGGCCCGGTTGGCTCGGGGTGCGTGATATGGGTCCAGACGAAACACATGGCATCGCGTGGATCAACATTCCCCTCCTCTGTATCGGACATCGGATATATGGAAGACGAATCCGCGCGGTTGCTGACGAAGTTTTGTCACATCCATTTGCCATTCCATTGTTTGTAAAGTTTTACAACATATTTTAGGACAAATATAATACATGACACGTGCAGATGAAACAAGCCTACAAATTCAGTTGTCCCACTGTATGATTTTGTTCTGTGTAATGAGCGAGCAGTTGCATTACACAATTTTTTGAAGGGAAGTTGCATTACTCCTAAATCATGGTTGTGCACGATCGGGCTTGTCTGTCCTGAAAGGATGCTGAGAGCAGGCCAATCATTGATGGTGACAAACAGTAACGCGTGCAGGTCAAATTCCTCTCGTTTGTGATCATCCCACACACGTACACCGTTTCCAATCCATAGCTGTAAAAGTATTGCAGGTATGTTATTAACAGGAAACATACCAACGACGACTTCCGGGTCCGCTTGGGCTTCGTCGGCGGAGAGGTGATGGATTTGTCCTTGGATGGCCCTCAGAACGGAAAAGGACTCCAGGTGGTTGACTTGTGGACAGAGTGGAGCGGTTGTCTTGCCGTTCTTAGGGCACTGTCTTGCGTAATGTCCAGTTTGTCCATAGTTAAAGCAGGAATTGTTGCGTTGACATTCTTCACGCGCCGGACTGGTCACGACATTCTTGACTTGAGTAGTGGTCTTGTTGACATTCTGCTGCCAACTGGGTTTGTACTCAATCTGAGTTTGCTGCGTGATACGTCTCCGTCGTATCTATAATTTTTGATTGTTCCATGCCAATATTATTCACTTTCATATACTTTTTGGCAACTTTTTATACTATTTTTGAGACAAACATATTGATCCAGTGCCCAGTGCCAGTTCCTGTCTGTTGCATGTTTTATGTTTTGCAGAATATCCATATCAAACAGAATCCAAACGGGATAAAAATGTACGGAGCTTATTTTTGGAATATTTGGAAAATTCTGGAAGAAGAATCAACGCGAAACGGTGTCCGAGGTGGGCATGAGGTAGGGGGCGCGCCCTACCCCCCCCCCCCAGGCGCGCCTGGCACCCTCGTGGGCCACCCGTAAGGCCGTTGACGCCCTTCTTTTGCCGCAAGAAAGCTAATTTTATAAGGAAAATCTGAGCAAAAGATTCACCCCAATCAGAGTTACGGATCTCCGGATATAAAAGAAACAGTGAAGGGGCAGAATCTGGGAACGCAGAAACAGAGAGATAGATCCAATCTCGGAGGGGCTCTCGCCCCTCCCAAGCCATGGGAGCCAAGGACCAGAGGGGAAACCCTTCTCCCATCTAGGGAGGAGGTCAAGGAAGAAGAAGAAGGGGGGGGGCTCTCTCCCCCTTGCTTCCGGTGGCGCCGGAGCGCTGCCGGGGGCCATCATCATCACCGCGATCTTCACCAACACCTCCGCCATCTTCACCAACATCTCCATCACCTTCCACCCTCTATCTACAGCGGTCCACTCTCCCGCAACCCGCTGTACCCTCTACTTGAACATGGTGCTTTATGCTTCATATTATTTTCCAATGATGTGTTGCCATCCTATGATGTCTGAGTAGATTTTCGTTGTCCTATCGGTGATTGATGAATTGCTATGATTGGTTTGAGTTGCATGTTTTATTATTGGTGCTGTCCTATTGTGCCCTCCGTGTGGCGCAAGCGTGAGGGATTCCCGCTGTAGGGTTTGCAATATGTTTATGATTTGCTTATGGTGGGTGGCGTGAGTGACAGAAGCATAGACCCGAGTAAGTAGGTTGTTTGCGTATGGGATAAAGGGGACTTGATACTTTAATGCTATGGTTGGGTTTTACCTTAATGAATCCTTAGTAGTTGCGGATGCTTGCTAGAGTTCCAATCATAAGTGCATATGATCCAAGTAGAGAAAGTATGTTAGCTTATGCCTCTCACTCAAATCGAATTGCAATAGTGATTACCGGTCTAGTAACGTAGTCAATTGCTTAGGGACAATTCCACAACTCCTACCACCACTTTTCCACACTCGCTATATTTACTTTATTGCATCTTTATCTAAACAGCCCCTAGTTTATATTTACGTACTCTTTATTATCTTGCAAATCTATCCAACAACACCTACAAAGTACTTCTAGTTTCATACTTGTTCTAGGTAAAGCGAACGTCAAGCGTGCGTAGAGTTGTATCGGTGGTCGATAGAACTTGAGGGAATATTTATTCTACCTTTAGCTCCTCGTTGGGTTCGACACTCTTACTTATCGAAATCTGTTACGATCCCCTACACTTGTGGGTTATCAAGACCTTTTTCTGGCGCCGTTGCCGGGGAGTCATAGCGTGGGGTGAATATTCTCGTGTGTGCTTGTTTGCTTTATCACTAAGTAATTTTTATTTGTTGTTCTTAGTTGTTTTCTATCTTTAGATATGGGTAGGAAACGAAAAATACCAAAAAAATAGTTGTACCTACTGCACCAATGGTTGAAGAACCACTCAAAATCTATCACACTACTGAAGCTTTTTACTTGGATCGTCTTCGATCCCTTTGTGCTCGTGCTGAAACCCCAACTAGCTTAGTTGAGGGCAAATCTTTAGATGAGCATGCTTGTTATGTGCGACACCGTATATTTGAAAAAGGGAAACTATTATGGGATCAAATTCAACTTTTGCAATGCTATGCTTGGACTTTATGTGAACTATATGATTTTACTTGTTGTTCTGAAAACCCTAAGAAACACCTTCCCTAACAATGCTTGTCTAGTGATAATGGAATCGTATCTTCGTATGTTAAGGGTGTTTATAATTACTATGGTGTTTAACAAATTGAAGAATTTGTTGCTTTTAAGGGTGCTTATGAAATTGCTTCTTTGATTGAAAAGTATGATGCTACTCTCTACAAATCTGAAAATTTTGCCATACTTGAATATTGTTATGATAATTGCTTCTAATGCCTATGTTAAACTATATATTGAGAAATTCTCCGCTGTCCAAGAAGAGACTAATATTTTGCAGGAAGTTATGGAAGAAGAAATTGATGAAACTGTGAGCTCATTGGATGAAAAAGATGATGAGGAGAGCGAAGAACAAAAGGAGGAAGAGCGGATTAGCTACCCGTGCCCACCTTCTAATGAGAGTAACTCTTCAACTCATACATTGTTTAATTCCCCTTCGTGCTTACCAAAGGATGATTGCTATGATCTCTTGAATTTGTTTGAAATATCCCTTTTTGATGATGCTTGCTATGCTTGTGGCCAAGATGCCAATATGAATTATGCTTATGGAGATGAACTTGCTATGGTTCCTTATGTTAAACATGAAATTGTTGCTATTGCACCCACGCATGATAGTCCTATTATCTTTTTGAATTCTCCCTACTACACTATATCGGAGAAGTTTATGCTTATCAAGGATTATATTGATGGGTTGCCTTTTGCCATTGCACATGATGATTTTGATGAATGTAATATGCATGTGCTTGCTGCTCCTACTTGCAATTATTATGAGAGAGGAACTATATCTCCACCTCTCTATGTTTCCAATACAATAAAATTGCAAGAAACTGTTTATACTATGCATTGGCCTTTACTATGTGTGCATGAATTATTCTTTTATGACATGCCGATGCATAGGAAGAGAGTTAGACTTCGTCATTACATGACTTATGTTACTTCATGCTCACTACTAAATTACAAATCATTGTTGATTAAAATTGGCTTTGATATACCTTGGGATCCGGGTGGATCCATTACTTGAGCACTATATGCCTAGCTTAATGGCTTTAAAGAAAGCGCTGCCAGGGAGACAACCCGGAAGTTTTAGAGAGTCATTTATTTCTGTTGAGTGCTTTTGTATAGTTTAAAAACAACAAAAATAAAGAGGGGAACCCAAAACTTTTCAAAAAGGAAAGTGAAAATAAGAAAGACAAGCATTGTTGAAGTGGGAGAGCTCCTTGAACTTTGTTCATGCTCACTGAAACTTTGTGAATCTTAATTACAGAAACTTTTCAACAAAAATAATTATACCATTGTATAATTCCATTTTAATATAAAAATAATGTGCCAAGGTTTGCCTTTAGGATGTTTACAATGCTTGTTGGTTTGTACGGTGCAGGACAGAAACTTTGGCTGTAGTGCGCGATTTTACATTTTTAACTGGAACGTCAAACGGTTCTGATTCCTTTTGCACTGTCTTGCGGTACAACTTTTTTATTTTTCAGAATTTTGGTAGAATTTTTGGGGTACCAGAAGTATGGTGAATGTTCAGATTGTTACAGACTGTTCTGTTTTTGACAGATTCTGTTTTTGATGCATAGTTTGCTTGTTTTGATGAAACTATCAATTTGTATTAGTGGATTAAGCCATGGAAAAGTTATATTACAGTAGACACAATGCAAAAACAAAATATGAATTGGTTTGCAACAGTACTTAGAGTGGTGATTTGCTTTATTATACTAACGGATCTTACCGAGTTTTCTGTTGAAGTTTTGTGTGGATGAAGTGTCTAATCGAGGATGTCTCGATATGAGGAAAAGGAAGAGAGGCAAGAGCTCAAGCTTGGGGATGCCCGAGGCACCCCAAGTAAATATTCAAGGAGACTCAAGCGTCTAAGCTTGGGGATGCCCCGGAATGCATCCCCTCTTTCTTCAACAAGTATCGGTATGTTTTCGGATTTGTTTCGTTCATGCGATATGTGCAAACCTTGGAGCATCTTTTGCATTTAGTTTTCATTTTTCTTTTATGCACCATGCTGGTATGAGATAGTCCTTGGTTGATTTATAGAATGCTCATTGCACTTCACTTAAATCTTTTGAGTATGGCTTTATAGAATGCTTCACGTGCTTCACTTATATCATTTGAAGTTTGGATTGCCTGTTTCTCTTTACATAGAAAACCGCCATTTGTAGAATGCTCTTTTGCTTCACTTATATTTGTTAGAGCGTGGGCATCTCTTTTGTAGAAATAATTAAACTCTCTTGCTTCACTTATATCAATTTAGAGAGATGACAGGAATTGGTCATTCACATGGTTAGTCATAAAATCCTACATAAACTTGTAAGATCGCTGAATATGATATGTTTGATTCCTTGCAATAGTTTTGCGATATAAAGATGGTGATATTAGAGTCATTCTAGTGGGTAATTGTGAATTGTAGAAATACTTGTGTTGGAGTTGGTGATTCCCGTAGCATGCACGTATGGTGAACCGTTATGTAATGAAGTCGGAGCATGAGGTATTTATTGATTGTCTTCCATATGAGTGGCGGTCGGGGACGAGCGATGGTCTTTTCCTACCAATCTATCCACCTAGGAGCATGCGTAGTAGTACTTTGCTTCGAGGGCTAATAAACTTTTGCAATAAGTATATGAGTTCTTTATGACTAATGTTGAGTCCATGGATTATACGCACTCTCAACCTTCCACAATTTTCTAGCCTCTTCGGTATCGTGCATTGCCCTTTCTCACCTCGAGAGTTGGTGCAAACTTCGCCGGTGCATCCAAACCCCGTGATATGATACGCTCTATCACACAAAAGCCTCATTATATCCTCCTCAAAACAGCCACCATACCTACCTATTATGGCATTTCCATAGCCATTCCGAGATATATTGCCATGCAACTTCCATCATCATCATATACATGACTTGAGCATTTATTGTCATATTGCTTTGCATGATCGTAAGATAGCTAGCATGATGTTTTCATGGCCTGTCCATTTTTTGATGTCATTGCTACGCTAGATCATTGCACATCCCGATACACCACCGGAGGCATTCATATAGAGTCATATCTTTGTTCTAGATATCGAGTTGTAATATTGAGTTGTAAGTAAATAAAAGTGTGATGATCATCATTAATATAGCATTGTCCCAAAAAAAAGAGAGAGGCCAATGAAGCCTAAATAAAAAAATGGGGCCAAAGAAGCCCGCAAAAATATATAAAAAGGAACAATGCTACTATCCTCTTTTTCCACACTTGTGCTTCAAAGTAGCACCATGTTCTTCATATAGAGAGTCTCTTATGTTGTCACTTTCATATACTAGTGGGAATTTTTCATTATAGAACTTGGCTTGTATATTCCAATGATGGGCTTCCTCAAAATGCCCTAGGTCTTCGTGAGCAAGCAAGTTGGATGCACACCCACTTAGTTACTTTTGTTGAGCTTTCATACACTTATAGCTCTAGTGCATCCGCTGTATGGCAATCCCTACTCCTCGCATTGACATCAATTGATGGGCATCTCCATAGCCCGTTGATTAGCCGCGTCGATGTGAGACTTCTCCTTTTTTGTCTTCTCCACATAACCCCCATCATCATATTCTATTCCACCTATAGTGCTATGTCCATGGCTTACGCTCATGTATTGCGTGAGGGTTGAAAAAGCTGAAGTGCGTTAAAAAATATGAACCAATTGCTTGGCTTGTCATCGGGGTTGTGCATGATGTGAATATTTTGTGTGGTGAAGATGGAGCATAGCCAGACTATATGATTTTGTAGGGATAACTTTCTTTGGCCATGTTATTTTGAAAAGACATGATTGCTTTATTAGTAGGCTTGAAGTATTATTGTTTTTATGTCAAATGATAGACTATTGCTTTGAATCACTCGTGTCTTAATATTCATGCCATGATTAGACATATGATCAACATTATGCTAGGTAGCATTCCACATCAAAAATTATCTTTTTATCATTTACCTACTCGAGGACGAGCAGGAATTAAGCTTGGGGATGCTGATACGTCTCCGTTGTATCTATAATTTTTGATTGTTCCATGCCAACATTATTCACTTTCATATACTTTTTGGCAACTTTTTATACTATTTGGGACAAACATATTGATCCAGTGCCCAGTGCCAGTTCCTGTCTGTTGCATGTTTTATGTTTCGCAGAATATCCATATCAAACGGAATCCAAACGGGATAAAAACGGGCGGAGCTTATTTTTGGAATATTTGGAAAATTCCGGAAGAAGAATCAACGCGAAACGGTGTCCGAGGTGGGCACGAGGTAGGGGCGCACCCTACCCCCCCCCCCCAGGCGCGCCTGGCACCCTCGTGGGCCACCCGTAAGGCGGTTGATGCCCTTCTTTTGCCGCAAGAAAGCTAATTTTATAAGGAAAATCTGAGCGAAAGATTCACCCCAATCGGAGTTACGGATCTCCGGATATAAAAGAAACGGTGAAGGGGCAGAATCTGGGAACGCAGAAACAGAGAGATAGATCCAATCTCGGAGGGGCTCTCGCCCCTCCCAAGCCATGGGAGCCAAGGAACAGAGGGGAAACCCTTCTCCCATCTAGGGAGGAGGTCAAGGAAGAAGAAGAAGAAGGGGGGCTCTCTCCCCCTTGCTTCCGGTGGCGCCGGAGCGCTGCCGGGGGCCATCATCATCACCGCGATCTTCACCAACACCTCCGCCATCTTCACCAACACCTCCATCACCTTCCCCCCTCTATCTACAGCGGTCCACTCTCCCGCAACCCGCTGTACCCTCTACTTGAACATGGTGCTTTATGCTTCATATTATTTTTCAATGATGTGTTGCCATCCTATGATGTCTGAGTAGATTTTCGTTGTCCTATCGGTGATTGATGAATTGCTATGATTGGTTTGAGTTGCATATTTTATTATTGGTGCTGTCCTATTGTGCCCACAGTGTCGCGCAAGCGTGAGGGATTCCCGCTGTAGGGTTTGCAATATGTTTATGATTTGCTTATGGTGGGTGGCGTGAGTGACAGAAGCACAGACCCGAGTAAGTAGGTTGTTTGCGTATGGGATAAAGGGGACTTGATACTTTAATGCTATGGTTGGGTTTTACCTTAATGAATCTTTAGTAGTTGCGGATGCTTGCTAGAGTTCCAATCATAAGTGCATATGATCCAAGTAGAGAAAGTATGTTAGCTTATGCCTCTCCCTCATATCGAATTGCAATAGTGATTACCGGTCTAGTAACGTAGTCAATTGCTTAGGGACAATTCCACAACTCCTACCACCACTTTTTCACACTCGCTATATTTACTTTATTGCATCTTTATCTAAACAGCCCCTAGTGTATATTTACGTACTCTTTATTATCTTGCAAATCTATCCAACAACACCTACAAAGTACTTCTAGTTTCATACTTGTTCTAGGTAAAGCGAACGTCAAGCATGCATAGAGTTGTATCGGTGGTCGATAGAACTTGAGGGAATATTTATTCTACCTTTAGCTCCTCATTGGGTTTGACACTCTTACTTATCGAAAACTGTTGCGATCCCCTACACTTGTGGGTTATCACTGCGAAGTACGAGCCTTCTGCACTGGTTGCATATCCTTCTTAGGCCCGAATTTGCGCTTGTGGTCATTATTAGCGGGCCTGTTGTCGTGCATGAGCTTGTGCTCCCTTTCTGTGATGAGGGCCTTGTTCACGAGAGTTTGGAAATCCGGGAAATCAAACATACTGAGAGTGCATCTGAGGTGTTGGTTCAGTCCTCCAAGGAATCTATCGACCTTCCTTTCTTCTGTGGCCACATCATACAAAGAATAGCGGCCCAAATGGTTGAACTTGTGTAGGTACTCACTTACTGACAGGCTTCCTTGAGTGAGAGCGAGGAATTCACGCTGCTTGATTTTCATAATCCCGGCGGGAATATGATACTTGCGGAAATGATCCTTGAATTTGGACCAAGTAATCACTTCGTCCGCGGGCCACATAGCCTTAGCATTATCCCACCATATAGCGGCAGCTCCTTCAAGATAATGCGTGGTGAACAGAACCTTGTCTCCTTCTTCAGTGCGAGCAATTTCCAGCTTCTTCTCAATAGTTCTCACCCAATCATCGGCTTCCAAAGGATCGATAGCTTGACTGAAACTGGGAGGCTTGGTCCTCTAAAAATCTGACAGCTTGGAGTACTGACCATTCTGATTTCCATTTTTCCAACCATAGCTTGCATACTTCTCAACAGCTCCATCAGATCGTTGTTCCTTCTTTCTTCAAACATACGCATGATTTGCTCAGTGGAGGGTGGATGTGGCAGTGGTGGCTGGTACGGCTCGGGGGAATGTCCTGCCTGTCTTGCGGAGCGACGAACAGGGACATCTTCACAAGTGTGGCTGCTGCTGCCTCCCCGCGTCATCCTATTATTGATTTTCCCAATACAAAGCAACCGCGATGAGAAATATCCAAGAATGGGAGGAAAAGCCAGCGACAATCCCAGAAGAAAACAGCGAAAAGAAACCAAGGCGAATAAAAAGGTTCCAACATAATTATACATAGACTCAAAAATAAAGATAAACATCATGACGGGTTCACTACCCTCATACATGAAACTAAGCATCATGACACGTATGACTACATCCATACATCATCCTCATGACGACGGCGATACTCTAGCGATCTACTGCTCAGCTGGTGTTGCTGCGGGCTCCTCTCCTGAGCCGGACTCAGATCCTTAACTAATAGTGGATACCTCTGGATTAAAACAGACGCGACGGCGCTCCCTCGAGGACTCTCCCTCAGGGGCATGTGCGGGGTGATATCTAAGCATAGGGGCTGCAGGAGTAGCGACAAGGGAAGCCCACGTAGCAGGGGCACTGCGAGGGGTCACTGCCAAAGGGTTAGTGGTACCCTGAGTGATCACCGGGGTAACAGAGGCTGGAGGAACGTATGGAGTGAAACCAATAGTAGGTGGAGGGTTCCTATTCCGAGCTGCGGAAAGGGCTATCCGGGCTCGGGTTAGCTCTCGGGCTAACTCATAAATCAAGAGATAACTGGCAGTGATATAGCGAGAAAGCTGGCTAGAAGGACGATCGCACGCCGGATCAATAAGAGGAAAGAGAATACGCCCATTCTCATGCAGAGATGGGTAGTAGTAGAAACCTGGGTGGGTGTGCATGCGGACCTCATTGTAGCGCAAGTCTACAAGAGGCTCGATTGCAACAAACTGGATAGCCTGAGACGGTGTAGAAGCGAAACCACCCTTAGAGGAATGATGTAAGCGCCGGAAGGGGAAGGGTGGTGTAGAGTGACCCCAGCATAGTACTCATATAACGAACCGGCCATATGCTCCCGATACACCTGATACACTGGATCAGCACCCTCTAGGTAGAGTCGTCGCCACACGTTCTGAAGCAGGTGCGGTGACGTGTACGGAGCTGGCTCAGGATGGTACATGATTGGACTGGAGCAATCTACACTCACAACCATCAGACGATTAGTAATAACAACAGATAAAATGCATGCAATGCAGCAATCAATTTCTATGACTACCGGCACTCAGACGAAACTACCTACCGTTCATCTAACGCACTAACGGTCTAGCGTGTCCTACAGTCAGCGTGGCTCTGATACCAAGCGTTGTGGTACCCCGGCTCAGAGCAACTGGTTTACCTTACATTGCCAACCCAGAGATCAAGTCTTCTGGTAACACACAACAACATGGTACAAAAATAACCGCTTTATTGATGCTAGCGGAAACATAAGTCTGATATTACATCAAGTTGCGAGGCCAAGCGGCACACACGGTGCGGCTGAACAGTATGTATATTATTTAATGAACATGAAGGGGCCTTGATCACATAAACTACGCGGCAGTGGAACGACGACGAAGTGGAACTCCATAGCACAGGGACACCGACGTCGACACGATCTAGACGCGGGAAGCTCTCCAATCCGATACGACTTGCCTGAAATCTGGCATGACACGCCAGGTCAGTACATTGAATGTACTTGCAAGCTCACAACAAACATAAGCATAATGGCAAACAATATCATAGCAATTATTCAGGTTAATGCAATGCAAATTATACTACTGATGCGGTGAAACCAACTTGTGCACCAAGTCCCTTGGACTCGCTTACCAGACGGGTTACCTCATAACCGAACGGTGATCATACCCGGATCACAACTGAAGCCAATCACTCACGATCATCTCATGATTGCACAGACCATCACAAAACCATTGCCAGCAATAAATCTTTAGTGTGCAAGATTACTTTTAAATGTTGATCCATGGTGTGACTCACTCATGAGTTGTCTCTGTAACCGAGGACGCAACAATCGATAGATTGAATACACTCTGTAGAGGTAGCGCACTTTACCCACACCTCAGAATCCTTGGCCTCGGCATCCCATTCGGGTGGACCAACGGTATTCCGACGAAACCCTTCCCTTGCCATGACACTCTGCCGGCCACTCCAACCAACTCCCTCTCGGGGCTAAGTCATGGGTGGCCCCGTGCCTACTAAAGGCCTCAACGGCCACCGTCGTGGCAAAAACGGTCCCAAACATGGACAATGTACCATAAAAACAAATGGGCACACAAGGTTATGTCTCTTACCGGGCGAGGGTACCGCACGCCCATAACCTTCCCTCGTTGGAGGCATCGGCAAGAGGCATGACAACGGACCGAATCAAGACCTCCCCATAAAGGTAAATGTGGTCGCACTGAGGAAAAACCCGATTCAGTGGCACCATGACTTGATCAACGTTATATTCAAGTTGGATTATTATCATGTTTAACTTGAAAATAAAATCGCCCCAAGTCATCCGATGCCATGATCATGCAACAATTCGACATGCAAAGCATAACACTCCCATGAACGGATCATCATCATAAAATGATTTTCTTCATCATCAAACTTTACTGGTCCTATTCCACTGGTGTTTATCATGCATCATTTTAATTATATCATCATTTATAGAAACATATCCATTTATCATGAAGAAACTACCATTATACATAAAAGCATAATCACTTAGTCAAAACTTTATTCTACTTGACCAAACTAGTTCATGCATCCAACCAGTAACTTAAGCAAGCATTTCAAGCATGACAAAGTAACTAGCACTAAACAATATTTATTTAACTAATTTAAATGCATGAAAATAACTCATATTCAAGTAGGAAAAATCATTGATATTGAAATGACACCATCCAAATGTTGGTGTGGCTTGCCTTAATGCAGAGGAGGTTCACACTCCTCCTGGTTATCTTCAAGACAAGTCTCTCCCTCTGAAAATATTTAAAAACCACAAAACAAAATATCAAAAACCACTCTGAAAATTACCAGAAATTCTAGACAGCAAGGAAAAATCCACACTTTGGTGTGCTGCTAGATCTCTTCAAAACAAACACAATGCAAAAAGAATCAACCCATTTGGACCTGTAGATTAAAAGTTATCACTGGTCAAAGTTCTGGTCAAAATTTTGAATTAATTTGAATTAAACAGAAAACCAGGGGTTGACGTTGATGGCGTAAACGCCGAATACTCCTCCACTCGTACCGCTTCGGGCGCGAGTGGAGAGGCTGATAGCGGGCCCCACCGGTCAGGAGAGAGAGGGGGGAAGAAGAAACAAAGCACGGCGGTGCTTCGCCGGAGCTCACGCCGGTGAGGAGAGGTTCTTGGGCGATTCCAGAGGGATAGAAGTGGAGAGGGGGTCATGGCGCACCTGCATGTACCCGTGGCTTGTCAGGGGATGGCCGGAGCTGCTCGCGAGCGGCTGTTGCGGCCGGGACTCGCCGGAGAGGAAGAAGGCGACGGAGAGGGGCGACTCCAAGGGCTCCAATGCTTGCAGACGGCACCAGTGGACCTCCAAGCATGCGCCTGCGGGGTGGATCGAGATCGAGGGGCTCTGGAACGGGGTGGAGGGGCTGCGGGGGTCGCCGGCGAGCTCGGGTCAGGGACGGCGGCCAGAGGCCTACGGGGTCGTGGGGGTTGGGTGGTGTGGTTTGAAGCTTCGGATCGGAGGGAGGGGCTCTATATATAGCCGGAGGAGGAGGGGGATACGTGGCGCCGCCGGAGTTCTCCAGAAGCCGGCGAGCGACGACAAAGGGCACCAGTGAGGGGGGGGGGAGAGCTCAGCGATCACGCGGGAGCTGTTGCAGCTCGCAGACGAGCACAGGAAGCGGAGGGGGAAGAAGACAGGGGCACGGGTGCACTGTGGCTTTTGGCTGCGACGTGCCCGTGCTCGCTGCGGCGTCTTCGGCGTCGGCGAGCGCCAGGGAGGGGTCATTGGTGATGAGTCGAGGCGCTGGTGGCACGGCACGACAGTCGTCGTCGAGCTCTGGATCGAGCACATGGTGAACAGAGGCACTGGCGCGACGCAGAGTGCGTCGAACACATGCCAGTGCTCGTGTCCTCACGCGGTCACAATGCTGGCATGGTCAAAACGATGCCCACGCTCGGCCAAACCTTGTATGGGGTGTTGTTCATGCAGTGTTAGGTCTAGGGAAGTTGAGAACTCAATGCCAGGCCGACCAGATGAGACTTGAGCAAGCTGGCAAGTTTCTGGTCAGAAACTTGGTGGCCAAGTTTGGAGGGCTTCTAGAAGGTGATTAGGGCTGATCTCCTGGGGTTAGCTTTTCTTAGGAGGGTAATGAGGCTCAAGAAAGACCAGCGTCATTGGATCAAAGAAAAATACACTTGCTGTACAAAGTGCATTTTTAGGCAAGAAGTGAAATGATTTTCTGTAGAAACAAATATTCCAAAAAGTCATGCAATATTTTTGATCAGGAAGGTGGGCCAGGGTTTAAAGAATATTTATGAATTATCTCAGGATTTTTGGAGCAATAAAAATGAGCGTTGCTTTGGAGCACTAGTTTCTGAAATGAGTTTCAGAAAAGAATTTGAATATTTTTCTTTTATGAAAAATATTCCTTGGGACATTTTCGGATTTTTTGGAGAAATGAGGTTGAATGAGAGGTAGATGGGTCCATTTGAATTGATCCCAAAAACTCAAATCAAAAGCAAGGGCAAATAAAGTCCGGAAAAAGAGAGAAGTCAAAATCCAGGCTGTCACAAATGGTATGAGGTTGTGTGCAATACACATAGCAGGTGGAAAAACTACCATTGTATTTGCATATAGTGCTTGAGGCACAATTTTTTGAAAACATGTTGGTGGTCAATGGTCAACATAAGTTTTCAAAATTTTGCATGCTGTTAATATTCTTTAATTTATTTTGGTTGACTGCATAACTGAATAACATTTCTCTTCATGTTCTTACTATATATTTTTCAGACACATTTTTTTCTGGAAAATGTGCATGATGCAATCAGTATTAAGCCATGAGATGAGCCATAAACGATTCACCATCTCCTTTATTTGTAAGGTGTGATATGGATGATATAAAAATGAAATGTTTACACCGGCAAGAAAAGCCACCTTGCCCGTGGAGAAACACATCTTTAGTCAACCTGCTAGACATGGGCAGACTTGGAAATGCAAAATAGGGTGTAGTATATTCTTAACGCTAACTGCCTAACTGTTTAATGTTATTTTAGGACCATTCTAAAATATGCAGTGTATTTTTTTTACTAAATTTTGCACCATTGTATGGAAATTGTATTATTATATAGTGTATATGTAAATATTGGCACCCCCGTCATTAACATATTTAATGGGGCTGATTTTAATGCGTTGATGCAAACATATTCAATCATTTCCTGCAGGTGTTTACTTCCCACAGTTGCATGTTAGGTAATAGAGCAAACACTTTTCGCGGCCTCATCACCATGGATTAATTGTGCTATTATTTATTTCTATGCTGAAAAGCAATCAAAACACGCGCTCTAATGTCTACTTAGAAGTATCATGTATCTTCAGATAAGTTCTGATGTTCATAATATATTTTAAGGAAATGAGTAATGCTGACGTCTTGGGTGTTAGCTAGCACGATAGCTTGTGTTCTTTTCTACACGAATTAGTAGAAGAGTGCTTCTTGCTTTGGGATATGATCTTCCTTGGATGCAGTAGCACTTTTGAACTTGTACTTACCCTCCTCTCCGTGTAGGTCTGCATCAAGTAATTCTGTTGTTGATCTCCCTTTCAATGTAATGTTTTCCCCATCTTTTATCTTAGCAAAATATCATAGTAATATAGTCATATCGATTGTTGCATGTGGTTGATCAAAGTAGAACACTATTGTTTGTAAGTATATGCTTGTTCTTATGTACGCAATTACATGCTTTTGCTTTTAGTGCATGTTCCAAGAAGGAGAAAATAATGTGATTGCTGGTTAATATGTGACTACCTTTCTAATGAGAGTAACTTCGTGTTGCTGAGTTTTCACTATTTGCTTAGCAAAGCTGTTGTGCCCATATTGAGAAGGCCATAATGAGAATGTATATAACATTAGCTTCTTATTTATTTTGCTATTTGCACTGCGACTCTAATTATAGCTGCCAACAAGGAGTCCCTTGATGTCATATGGTGAGTTGATGATTTTCTATCCCAAATATCCATGTGATAATTTTGACAAACCAAAGTATCTTTTTTGTCATGACATGCATGCAGAGTGGAATGGGCCTTTTGATTCATTTTATAGAAATAGTGGCTGTTAGCAGCTGCATGGTGATCTCATGCACGTACGTGCTTGCCCACGTACTCGCCCACGATCTCCACTCCTGCACACGTCGCTCCACTCCCCTCTCTCTCTCTCTGAGCGCCATTGCGCTGTGTAGTTGTACTATATATTGTTGTATACAGAATGAGAGCACCCAAGGTGCATCTTCTCTCTCGCATACTGCTCTACATGGTATCAGTTACCAGGCGCCTCCACTAGCCTCTCTTCCGCTGCAACTCTCGATCGGACATGGCGATCCCTCCGCCACCACCTCCGCCGCCGCCTCCTCTCCCACCCTTCCAGTCCGGCGGCGGCACACCGAGCCCGATCCGCTCCATGCCTCTCCTCACCCCCAACGCCCTGGCGCACGGCGCGCTCCTCGCTCGCCGCGACGCCGACGCGAGCTCCTCCACGGCGCCTCCGAGCCAGTCGCCGTTGGCTGCAGTCTTCATCAACCAGCATGTTCCCCTCGTGCTCAGCCTCAACCCTCCCAATTTCTCCCAGTGGCGCACCCTCTTCGAGGTGCAGTTCCAGAAGGCCGGCGTCGCCGACCACATCACCGGGCCGCCCCGGCGGGCGGACGCCGCCTGGCTGCAGGACGACGCACACGTCCTCTCGTGGCTCTACAACCGAGTCAGCCCCGAGATCTTCGGCTTGGTACATCGCCGTGGTGCTACTGCTGCCGAGGTTTGGGAGGCGATCTGCGCGATCTTCCTCGCGAACCAGGAGCACCAGATCGTCCTCCTCGCCACCGAGTTCCGCCGCATCGAGCAAGGGTCCTCCTCCATCCTCTCCTACTTCGCCAGGCTCAAGGACTGCGCCGATCGCCTGGCGGACCTGGGTGAGCACGTCAGCGATCGCGACCAAGTCCTCAACATGATTCACGGTCTCCACCCCAGGTTTCGCTACGCTGTCCCCATACTCACCAAGTCACCATGCAGTCTCCCTTCCCCACCTTCCTCCTCTGTCGTGCATTCCTTCTCCTAGAGGAAAGCCGCCAAGCCAAAGAAACCCACCACGACGTCGCCCTGCACGCCGCGCGCGCACCGGCGCCTCCGACCTCCGGCGGGGGCAGCGACAACAATAACCGCCCCGGCGGGGGTGGCCGCGGTGGCGGCCGCGGCAGAGGGAAGGGCAAGGCCTCCGGCGGGGGCGGGCCCTCCCAGCACGGCGGGGCTGCACCTCCACCACGCCCTCCTGCTCCGGCGCCCTGGACGGGCATGGTCCACGCCTGGCCCATGCCGTGGCGCGCCCACGCTCCTGGTGTCGGGATCCTTGGGCCACGGCCCGGCGGCCCGTGTCCCTTCGCCGGCGTTGCAGCTCAGTACGGTGTGCCGCCACCACCTGCCTCGACTCCACTAGCCCACTGGCAGTACGGGGCTGTTCCTCCGCACCCGATCTACGGCCTCAACCACGGCGCGCCTCCCGCGGCGCCACCGCAGGCTTGGGATCAGGCTGCTCTGGTCCAGGCCCTCAACGCCATGAGTGTGCAGCAAGGGCAGGCGTCATCGAGCTCTGGTGGTGACTGGATCCTCGACTCCGGTGCGACGTCCCACATGGCCTCCTCCTCTGGTATTCTCACTTCCTCCCGACCCTGTATTTCACCTGATATCATAGTTGGCGATGGATCTACGCTTGCAGTCTCGCACATACGCCACCACACCATCCCCACTGCCTCTCACGACATAGCCCTCCGTAACATCCTAGTCTCTCCACACTTAATCAAAAACCTCATCTCCGTTAAGAAACTCGCGCGTGATAACCCAGTTAACGTAGAATTTGATGACTGCGGTTTTTCTTTCAAGGATCGAAGAACGAAGGCGGAGATCCTCCGCTGTGATTCACCGGGCGAGCTCTACCCTCTCCACCCATCGCACCGGTCCCAAGCACCACATGCCTTCACCGCCATCACACGCGATACTTGGCACCGGCGCCTTGGCCACCTTGGTGACGATGCGCTGGACTCCACCCTCCGCCGCGCCTCCATCCACGCCCCTGGCGCCACCAGCGACATCTGCACCGCCTGTCAATTAGGAAAGAGTCACCGTCTACCTTTTAGTTCTTCAGATCATATCTCGTATTTCCCTTTCCAGCTTGTACACTGTGATGTATGGACCTCGCCTGTACTTAGTTTGTCTGGTTGTCAGTACTACTTACTCATCGTTGATGACTATAGTCATTTCATGTGGACGTACCCTCTCAAACACAAATCCGATGTTCTGCCCACGCTATGCGCCTTGGTACGCCTCGTCTGCACCCACTTCAACCTGCCAGTACTGACGATCCAAACAGACAATGGGCGGGAGTTTGAAAATCATGTTGCCCGCCAATTCTTCTCCTCTCTGGGCATCGTTTTGCGCATGTCCTGCCCCTATACATTGCCGCAAAACGGGCGCGCGGAGTGCGCTCTCCGCACACTCAACGACATCACACGCGCTCCGCTCGTGCATGCCTCCATGCCATACTCGTACTGGGCGGAAGCACTTCAGACTGCTACGTTTCTCCTCAACCGTAGGCCGTGTCGTCCCCGCCACCACCACACCCCGTTCTTTCTTCTCTACGGTGCCCACCCCGACTACTCTCGCATGCGAGTCTTCGGGTGCCAATGCTTCCCCAACATCACCGCTGTCACACCTCATAAACTGGCGCCACGCTCGGTCCCCTGTATCTTTCTCGGATACTCACAGGATCACAAGGGCTATCATTGCTTAAACCCTACGACCGGTCGTGTTCTCATCTCACGCCACGTCGTGTTTGATGAACACACGTTTCCCTTTCAACAACGCCAAGACGATCCCCCGGCGCCCGATCTGACTGATCACGTCGTCGCCCTGCCTGTTCCCCGGCGACCTCGCAACCAACAACCCTCGCAAACCCTCACCCACCCTACCCCGCGCGAGCCCGTAGCCACACCCGTTCCACACTCACCTCCCCCGGCCACCTCCCCTCCTAGACACACCACACCAACACCCCTGGCCACCTCCCAACACCCTACCTCGCCACTATCCACTCACCCGAGCCCTCCCTCGCCGGATCACCCACCTGCACCACCTCCCGCTCCGCTTGCTCTGTCACATAACATGGTCACGCGAGCCCGAGCGGGAAAATTCTTCCCTAACCCTAAATACCACCAGAATCTCCACACCGATGTCGCCCCTTCCATCTCTCCTGTACCCAAGTCCGTGCGGGCTGCTCTGCGAGATCCAAACTGGCTAACTACGATGCAAGATGAATACTCGGCGTTGATGCAGAACCAGACGTGGAGCCTCGTCCCTCGCCCTCCTGGAGCCAACATTGTGACCGGCAAATGGCTGTTTCGGCACAAGTTCAAAGCTGATGGCGGACTGGAGCGTTACAAGGCGAGATGGGTGGTCAGGGGCTTCTCTCAACGACCAGGTGTGGACTTTGACGAGACCTTCTCGCCGGTCGTCAAGGTGGCCACGATTCGCGCCGTGCTCACCGTGGCGGCCTCCCGCGCATGGCCCGTCCACCAGATGGACGTGAACAATGCGTTCCTCCACGGTCACCTCACCGAGCGTGTGTACTGCCAGCAGCCGGCTGGCTTCGTCGACACGGCCCGCCCCGACCACGCCTGCCTCCTCGACAGATTGCTCTACGGCCTCAAGCAAGCGCCGCGCGCCTGGTTCGCCAGGTTTGCAGCGTTCGCCCGCACGCTCGGCTTCCACGACTCCCGGTTGGATCCGTCCCTGTTCGTGCTGCACAACAACGGCGGGACAGCCTACCTGCTCCTCTACGTCGACGATATCATCTTGGTCGCGTCGTCCACGACTCTGCTTCATCGTCTCTAACAGCAGCTCTCGACGGAGTTCTCCATGAAGGACCTGGGCGCCCTTCACTACTTCTTGGGCATCGCTGTCACCAGGAATGCCAATGGCTTCTTTCTGTCGCAGCGTGGCTACACCGAGGAGCTCCTGGAGCACGCGAACATGGTCGACTGCAGGGCCGTGTCCACTCCCGTCGACACACACTCGAAGTTGTCCGCCACGGACGGCGCGCCGGTCTCAGACGCCTCGGAGTATCGAAGCCTGGTCGGAGCACTTCAGTACCTGACCATGACGCGGCCCGACATCGCCTACGCCGTGCACCAGTGCTGCCTCGTCATGCACGACCCGCGCGCCGCCCACCTCGCTCTGGTCAAGCGCATACTGCGCTATCTCCATGGCACGACGGACCTCGGGCTGCATCTCCAACGCTCCTCCAACCTCGACCTCGTGGCGTACTCTGACGCTGACTGGGCCGGTTGCCCGGACACGCGCCGCTCGACCTCTGGCTATGCGGTGTTCCTCGGCGACGCCCTCGTGTCCTGGTCTAGCAAGCGCCAGGCCACGGTCTCGCGCTCGAGCGCCGAGGCCGAATACCGTGCAGTCGCCAACGCAGTCGTTGAATGCTGCTGGCTCCGGCAACTTCTCGGCGAGCTCCGTGTCCCACTGCCCAAAGCCACGGTGGTGTTCTGCGACAACATCTTGTCTGTCTACATTTTTTTTTGGAAAAGGGGTGATACCCCGGCCTCTGCATCAGGGGATGCATACGGCCACTTTGATAAATAAAATATGTTCCACAATGTCAAAACGTCGTAAAAGAAAACTACGTCGAGCTCACATAGACCTCGTCAGGAAGATACAAAAAAAGGCCATAAAGCCACAACCGGCTGGCAGAAAACTAGGTATGGAAACTAATTGTCAATCCTATTACATGACCGCCATCCAAACCGGTTGAATATATCCCGCGCTACCATCTCCCACCGGACAGATCCAGTAACCAAACGCTCCCTGGCCTCCGTCGGAGTGAGTAGGGACCACATACGGATCAACGCCGTAGCTCGGAATACAACCTGCAAAAAATGAACAGTAGTTATTCTGTTAAAAGCCAAATCATTTCTGCAGTTCCAAATTGCCCATAACAACGCACAAACTCCTACACGAATATGTCTAGCTGTACCGGACTCTATCCCATCCAGCCACGTTCCAAATAACGACCCGACCGAACTCGGAGGAGTAATGTTAAAAGCAATTTGCACGGAGCGCCACAAATTTTTTGCCAACGGGCACTCAAAGAATAGATGCTTAATGGTTTCATCCCGATCACAGAAACTACACCTAGTAGATCCTGTCCAATTGCGCTTAACCAAGTTATCCTTTGTTAAAATGACCTGTTTATGGACAAACCACATAAACACTTTGATTTTCAAAGAAACTTTAACTTTCCAAACATGTTTGGAGTTAGGAATGACACTCGAGTTAATAACATCGATGTACATCGATTTAACGGTAAAATGTCCAGACCTAGTAAGCTTCCAACACAACTGATCGGGCTGATGTTGTAGCTGAACCTCCATCAGTCTACGCACCAGATGAAGCCAAGCTTCCCATCTATTACCGACAAGCACCCTTCTAAACTGAATATTAAGGGGTGTGGCCTGCATAATCGTTGCCACAAGCGCATCACGGCGATGCACAATACGATACAGAGTTGGGTACTGTAACGCCAACGGAGTCTCACCAAGCCAGGTGTCCTCCCAGAAGCGAGTATCATTACCATCGCCGACTATAAATTTTGTTCTATTAAAGAAGGCTGTCTTAACTCTCATAAGCCCCTTCCAAAATGGCGAATCAGTTGGTCGCATTGTCACCTGTGACAATGTTTTGGATTGCAAATACTTGTTACCAAGTATCTGTGCCCAAGTCGCATCAGTCCCATCTGATAACTTGTATAGCCACTTACTAAGCAGGCATCTATTCTTTACCTCAAGATTCTCAATACCCAACCCCCCTGATCCTTGGGACGACAAATAATATCCCACTTGGCGAGTCTATACTTTCTTTTTAGATCATCACTCTGCCAAAAAAATCTTGACCGATAAAAGTCCAGCCGTTTCCTAACCCCAACTGGAACCTCAAAGAAAGATAGTAGGAACATCGGCAAACTTGTGAGCACCGAATTAATAAGAATCAACCGGCCTCCATAAGACAGAAGTTTGCCCTTCCAACAACTAAGTTTCTTTTCGAACCGATCTTCGATACATTTCCATTCTCTGTTCGTGAGCTTACGATGATGAATGGGTATACCTAGGTAAGTAAAAGGTAAAGCCCCTAATTCACAACCGAACAATTGCCTATAAGCCTCTTGTTCCTCCTTGGCTCGACCAAAGCAAAACAACTCGCTTTTATGAAAGTTAATCTTTAAACCGGACAATTGTTCAAATAAACACAACACCAGCTTCATGTTTCTCGCTTTTGCCAAGTCATGCTCCATGAAGATGATTGTATCATCAGCGTATTGCAAAATGGAGACACCCCCATCAACTAGGTTAGGCACCAAGCCACCTACCTGACCGGCGTCCTTTGCCCTACCTATGAGAATGGCCAACATATCAACTACAATGTTGAACAATATAGGGGACATTGGATCTCCTTGTCTTAGGCCTTTGTGTGTCTGGAAATAATGACCTATATCCTCATTGACTTTAATTCCAACACTGCCTTTTTGCGTAAAGGATTCTACCTGGCGTCGCCAGGCCTCATCAAAACCCTTCATGCGTAAAGCCTGTTGAAGGAAAGGCCATTTGACTTTGTCATACGCTTTTTCGAAATCCACTTTGAAAACAACCCCATCCAGCTTTTTCGTGTGGATTTCATGCAGTGTTTCATGTAGGACCACAACACCCTCAAGAATGTTCCTGTCCGGCATGAAGGCCGTTTGGGTAGGCTGCACAATGACATGCGCGATCTGTGAGAGCCTATTGGTCCCGACCTTGGTGAAAATTTTGAAGCTAACATTAAGAAGACAGATTGGCCTGAATTGCTCAATTCTCACTGCCTCTGTTTTCTTAGGAAGAAGGGTGATCGTTCCAAAATTTAGCTGAAAAAGATGAAGCTGCCCAGCAAACAGATCATGGAACAAAGGCAACAAATCTCCTTTAATGATAAACCAGCATTTCTTATAAAACTCCACTGGAAATCCATCTGGGCCAGGCGCTTTGTTAGTTTCCATTTGTGAGACGGCATCAAATACCTCTTTCTGGGTAAAAGGAGCCGTCAAAACATCATTCTCCACAACTGTGAGCTGAGGAACATCCTCAACCCTGGACTCATCCAGAGACACACAGTTATTGTCTGGAGGACCAAACAACTGCTTATAGAATTCAGTAATGTACAATTTTAGGTTCTCCTGTCCTACAATTGTACCCTCATCTTGCTCAAGCTGAAAGATCCTCTTCTTTCGATGCTTACCATTAGCAATCATATGAAAAAATTCAGTATTCGCGTCCCCCTGGACTACTCTCCGGACCTTGGCCCGCAACGCCCACTTCAACTCTTCTTCCCTAAGAAGTTCCTTCAACCTCAATTCTGCGTCCCTCTTGGCTTGAAGCTCCGCTACTGGCAGCAGCGTGGTTTCTGCCTTTACATCTAGGGACTGAATAAAGGAGAGGAGCCTTTCCTTTTCAACCTTATAAATCCCGCTAAGATGCTTAGCCCATCCACGCAGGACACTCCTCAAGTGCCTGATCTCGTCCGTCTACATGGCGGCCAATCCAGTTCACCACAGACGCACGAAGCATATCGAGCTAGATATCCACTTCGTCCGCGAGAAGGTAGCCCTCGGCGAGTTCCACGTTCTCCACGTCCCGACCACGCAGCAGTTCACCGACGTCTTGACCAAAGGGCTCCCCTCGCCAGCGTTCCACGACTTTCGATCCAGCTTATGCATCCGGCCACCGGACGCTACAGCTGCGGCGGGGTGTTAGCAGCTGCATGGTGATCTCATGCACGTACGTGCTTGCCCACGTACTCGCCCACGATCTCCACTCCTGCACACGTCGCTCCACTCCCCTCTCTCTCTCTCTCTGAGCGCCATTGCGCTGTGTACTTGTACTATATATTGTTGTATACAGAATGAGAGCACCCAAGGTGCATCTTCTCTCTCGCATACTGCTCTACAGTGGCTGCAACTTCGAAGAACAAGTCAAAACTAGGAGAGAGAGAATGAGACATAGGCAGGGTGGGAGGGAGAGGGGAGAGAGAAAGGGACAGAGAGAGTGTGTTACTTCGAAGAGCAAGCTGCCGAAACTAGGAGAGGGAGAGATTCATTTCATATAGCGGTTGCAACTTTCAATAACAGACTGTAGAGGGAGGGTAGAGGGAGGGAGACAGGTGGTAAAAATAAGTTGACATTGTTGCCTGGTGTGCATGAGATCGTTTATGAGACACAATTAGTGTTGAGTCACTAACATGAGAACATGTATGCTCCCATTGCAACGCACGTACAACCTGTGAAACTGATTGCGGCCGTGTACACACTTTGTTAACAATGTCATTTGTTCTTATTATTTGGTTTATTACTATCTCAATAATATGATTTATTGGACGTTAAGAAGAGACAACACATTTTGTTGTGGAGATAATTTGAGAGGTAAGAAGAATGAGAAGATGGGAGGAAAAATACAATGCCTTGTCTTGTTCAAGGTTGGGCATTCGAGGAGGCACTTGGCCGGAGACAATTTAAGAGGTAAGAAGAATGAGAACTTGGGAGGACAAATGCAATGCCTTGTCTTGTTCAGGGTTGTGCATATGTGAAGGAGGCACTTGGAATGGAGAAAAAAATTGAAGTAGATGTGGTGGCTCAAAGAGTGAAGCGAGAAGGTGTCAACATGGTTTGAGCTGGAGTCTTAAATTGCATGAGCCTTTGCACTTGTGGTGGTACAACCGGCGCATGCCTCCTCCCCCTTATTGCGGTGGTGGATCAGTACAAGCATGGGGGGAGGGGGTCAGAGCGGGGCAATTGGTGGGGAACGTCCTTGGCGGTCCGTGGGGAAGTATGGTGTGAAGGAGACAGGGCATCATGGTGAAGGTGAGGTGTAAGTCGTACGGTTTTAAAGGAGGGGGCTCCAGCAAGAAATGTCCTGCTACGACAAGAAGCCAAGCAGGAAGGGAAGGAGACGACAAGAAGAGTGAAGAGTGCGTCGTGGGGTGGGGGTTTTGTGTTGGGCCCATGTGCTGGAGATAAGATGAAAGATAGTCCGGACAACCACATTTCTCCCTCACATATGATCTGGATTTGGGAGAGCTCGGACTGTCTAGATGGTTGAATTTTGCGGAGCCTACCAGGTATCCGAACATGCTCGGGCCTACGAGGGAGAAATGAGATTCGACCTTAATAATTTGTTTGATTCATTTATATGTACCGTGGCCCGTAGCAACGCACGGGCATTCTACTAGTCTTATAATAGTGATCAACGGAAGGAGTAGTAGGTAATCTTGCATTGCATTCCAACGATTACGTGCTAAAAATCGGCTCACCAAACCTAAAAAAAAAAATTCGGCTCACCGACGCATGTTGCCCAACTCAGCTCCGGCTCCACCTCATCCTCCAACCGCCTCGTCAATGTCGACGCCGTGGGAACATGAGCGCTAGCTCTTGCCCCCGCCGCGGCGTGGCTGATGCCACCCTTGCCGCTGTACGCCGGAGAGGCGCGGATGCCAGGAACAGAAGGGCGGCGACGAGCACTCCGGCCAGTGGCAGTGGTTTCCCTTGCATTGTGCTACCGTGTATATGCTGGTCGCGCGCTCCTCATTCTTCGTTGCCCAAGGTGGTATATATGCATGGTTCGAGTAGCTAGTGCGCTCAATGATTTTGACCGGATAACCAACCATAACACTAACACACACACCTACTTACGCATTGTGGGAGTTCCTACCGGTTCCATTTGAGCAGCAAGCGTGTGCGAGCATCGACGTGTACTACCAGCAAAGCTAGGTACAAGATGCCGTTCAAGAAAAGAAAAAAAAAACCACCTACTAGAGATATTACGTTTCAACAAAAGAAATAGTACTTGCTACCAGATCTTTCTCTTCTGTTTTTTTTCTAGAAAACTTCTAATCTATTCATCAGCTGTCAAGATAGTACAAAGAACACCAGAAGTAAAAAATTATATACAGGTCTGTAGAGCACCTAGCGAAGACTACAAGCACTGGAGAGAACCGAAGACACGTGCTGTCATCGCCCTCTATCACCGGAGCCGGCAAACCTTATTATAGTAGACAGTCGGGAAGTTGCCGTGCTAAGGCCCCAGAGGACCAGCGCACCAGAACAGCAAACGCCACCGATGAAGAGAAGCGTAGATCGGAAGGATCCAACTCGTAGACTCACGAACAAAAACTGGATCCAAGTGGATCCAGTTAAGACAAACGCCGACAGAATCCCGCGAGATCTGCCGGAAACAAACCTCCACACACCCATCGATGACACTAGAAGCATCACCGGGACAGGGGCTAGGTGGGGAGAGCCTTATTCCATGTTCAGAAAATCACTGCAATCTAGCCTTTCTCAGCAGGACACAAACCCTACCAAACTTCACAAAATATAACCTATATACGGAAGCCTCCTGCCGGCATGGACCGGGATCCACCGCACCTCCATGGCCCTAAGGCCATAAGATATGAGGTAGGCCGGTGGCTGCGCGACACGAGTCAGCGGAAAACCCTGGCCCGGGTGCCCTTGCGTGCGTAGGAGCGAATGGGTATCTTGCGCTACCAGATCTTTCTAAGAGAATCTACAACTGGACTCGCCATACGCGCCCCAAACAACATGACCGTTCAGTTTTCAGACAATAAATTGACACCCAACCAAGCTCCCCATAGCCGGCAACCGGCACTCCCATATCTGGGTTGGATATGGGGAGGCCCAGATGCGCCCGGGCACACCCGCCACATAGGCCTAGCCCGCTATGGGCCTCGCCGCCCCGCCACCATCCCCCACTACTTCAAGTCAATTTGAGCAATTCATTTATGTCGCTTGGAGGGCCCACATGAGCCCTTACTACTATCGGTTTTGGGAAGTATAGTATATTGACTAGTTCAGGGCTTTTTGGGTACTTGAATAATGAGTAGTAAACATGGCCATGCGTTGCAACGAGAGGTTTTTCTTATCACAGGCCCCTAACTCAATAAGCATGGCTCAAGAACAAACAATAGCAAACAAATAATAAAGGTATGTTCATCTGTCCACTCTTGGCTGAGGACATAATGATTTTTGACACGACGTCACTATTAATCGACATAGATTGTGGACACAGAAATAGTAGAGACGTTTTTGTTTACTTCTAGAAATACAAGTAGGCAAATTGTTGGCATGAGAATGATCAAACAAATTTTAATCGGATGCAAGGCACATTCCACTAATGCATATCTGAAATAACAGTCAATATCACAAATTAGTTAGCGTGCCAAAGGATCAAGAGCTAATACTACTCGAGTAAACCATATTGTAAACAATTTGTCCCTAATTTTGTTTTTGTCAATTATCATCTCAATGAACTATCCTATTCCACCGACTACACCAGTATAACACTAAAGCCATAACTTAGTTCTTATAGCATGTAAAATAACTAAGAATCGTACTCGTAATAAAAACTAAGAACGATCGCCACATTGAGTGCATATTAGCATTTCTCTTAAGCACCATTACACATTCCCCAACCGTTGTTGCCCCGTAGGCAAGTAAGTCAAGCTTCAGGCAAGCAGAGCCTGTCCACTGGGTTGTGCAATTAGATTTAAGGAAACAGGTACCAAGTTTGAACACAAATTACACCAGCTAAATTTTCATGTATAGTCTCTGATCTGATGTCCACCATTGATAGTTCCACTGAAGTGAAGGAAAAAAGTAAACTCACACCAGATTTGTAATCCAGAGCATCTAGGAACATGCAGTGTCCCTTCTGAATAATGATTAGATCACCAAAAAAGGGACACTAAGGATCAATAATATGTTTATCTCGTGGCCTTAAGGGCAGATCGCGCAGGGCGAGAGGACACAAAGTGGCTCCTTATAACGAAAAAATGCCAAGTGTGCGTGAGCTAAATATACTTGTACTGGTCTCTGGGCCAATTGGCGCAACTTGTCATCTAGTATTCTCTAAATAACAATTTCCTAACAACATGCAGATGGCATGTGCCTGCTCCATGTTGGTTTAATCCACCACCATTCATCGCCCGAGCCCGAGTCATGTTCCTATGATCCACCACTACCCATAATTGGTAGTTGGACCTGAGGGCACGATTATAAGCTCATGCACGGGAATCATGAGCTCCTACTACTTGAAAAAAATAGCATGAGAATAGGTTGTCACGAAAATACCGATGTTTTGATGTTTCTTGGGTTGTAAGCCAACATCTTGTCCGAGATGTTGTTTGATGTCACATATATGAATTGTAATTTCCATTGTGGTATAATAAAGGTAAAAAAATAGCATATATGGATCTAACTATTTTTCTAGAAACATAGTACAAACACAGACATTCACATACACGAAAATATACGCACCGTATGAACATATACACGCACACCCTACTCATCTCAGCACGTCGGAGGGTCTTCAAATTGACGAAGTCATCACATGTGTCTCATTATCGACGGGATGTCACCTCCATAGGCTTCTAGATATCTTGTGGGCCGGTGATACCACTACCATCCTAACCAACCAGAGATTGATTCTCCAGACCTGACACTTTGAAATGTATGCGTTGTATGCCTCAAGTCAATTGTAAGTGCCATTTGTATTAACTAGCGGTCTATCGTTGGGCATCTCCAATGTACGAAAAACATGGGTCTAGAAGCCTAATTCAGAGTCTACCCTCTACAATTAAGCACCGGTGCTTAAAGAAATACTGGTTTATTTCTCTAAACATATTCCCAAGTATCGTGCATTGTACAAGGCCTTATGGAAAAAGGTAGCATTAAGGACCCTCGAGCATTATGAGAAGGGATATAGTTTTTTGTGAGTTTATGAGAAGGAATCATAACAGCAAAATCTAAAGATCAGGCCAGAGTGTTAAGAATAAGCAATAAGGAATAAAGTATGTTTCTCACTTCTATCACATAGTTTGAGGGGTTAAACTAGAAGAGAAAAGACTGACATGTGGCTCCACAATAAGACAGATAGGGTATTAATCATTTGAGGAATTCTGATTTTCTTTAGCACATTTACTGGGGACCAGCTTATGAACGACTTAAGAATTTTCCGATGTTTGGTTAGGCAATGGTGTTTTAGAAAGCAATTGTTCCCAACCCATTTTTTCAGAAAAAATGAGTTTAGAACCCATAGTTGTGGCCAACCAGCCGTGCGAAGATATTTTTGGACTATGTGATGTGAAATGGTGTAAAGCGACTTGGTAAACTAGTTTTCTTAGTTGTGGCTGTGAGGTTAAATCGCTGAAATGCCCCTAAAAGGTTAGGCCGAAAAGCTGGGAGATTGTCTACATACTGTTAAATGATAAGGACCTCATTAAAGACTGGTTAATCTATAATTAATCATGTTATAGCAAACATTGCATAACAATTTTTTTTGACAAAACTGATGATTTGATTGTCCGCACCAAACAAGATTTCACACCGTGCAAGGTAAAGAAGTTCAAGCAGTAATTTTTCCTTGAGTGCACAAATAAATTTTCTAACTTATTAATTAATAATCCATCTACATTCATCACGAAATGTTTATACAGCAAGCAGCAACTACTCTTCTTTGAGCAAACTGACGGAACATTGATTAATGAACCATCAACATTGAGCTCTTTGTATATATAGCAATCACTTGTGCTCTGTACATATGAAAAAAGAGCAAACTTACCATCCTTGTGTATGTGCAAAACAAAATACAGAGCAACAGAGAACTTTCAGTAGCAACTAACCAGGGACTGAGCCAAGATCTAAGGTTAGAAGGGGCCAAATTAATCAAACTCTTTGTAAGAGGGACCAAACCATGCACTACAGAAAAAAAATCACTTTCAAAGATTGTCAAGAGGATAAGCAAGCATTTTTTTTGCGGGATCACTCCTAAGCATATTTGAGAAAGAAAGAAAGCATATTTTAGGTTTGGATAGACATAGATGCAGCCAACACAAATTGCAGGCCTCAACTTTAGTTATCATATTTTCTCGATCTTCAAACATACTTACACAACTCTACATATTGTGCAGAATTGACTAGAGTTTTATTGCGAGAGGTCATTAGATTATGTGAAACTGATTGTAACCCCCCACAAAAAAAAAACTCTACATTTTGCTCAGAATAAACAAGAGTTTTATTGCGAGAAGAAGTAGAATTAACTCTACATTTTGCATAGGCATGTCCCTAACATGGACGGTCAATCCGCCGATGAGCAGACATGGAAATTAACAGGATGGACTAATCCTTGGAGCAGATGTGGCAATAGCAAGCCCCGTCCAACGGCGCAAGCGAGCCATCATTCATGCAGGCGGCGGACTCGAGCCTGATGCAGTCCGGGCACACGTACTCCTGCAGATGCTTCTGGCAGTTGGCCAAGCACCCTTCTTGCTTGCAAAAATGCTTCGGAAGGACGGCATCATATTTACACCACGCATCCGCACCTGCATGCATGCAAAATATACTTAGTGTGGATGCATACAGTATAGCACATGATCGACCATGCAAATGCAGATGCACGCACTGGATGCGATCATGATCAAGGCGATAGCGAAGAGCAGCAGCACTTTGGACCTCCTCATCTGATCTGGTCCAGATCTAGGTAAGAAGATGTGGTTGATCGATTGATCTAATCGATGGACAGATGGTTGGTGATGGATGACGGTGGTGCCAAAGACATGCAATCGGTAGCATTTTATAGAGGACGCAATCGGCATCAATTAACGTGGATTAAAGTCACATTAAGTTGTTGCCAAATATATTTTACTAGAGGATGTTTAGGGCCTGTTTGGTTCCAATAAGTCACCTGACTTAAAACCAGTGACTTATAAGTCACGTCTGTTTGGTTGTCACTTGACTTATAAGTCACCTGATACACCTTCCCACACCAATCCACATCATGCAGGTGGTGGGACCCACGTAAAAGGGTGACTTATAAGTTTTAAGTTGGGGTGGAGCAACTTATGACTTATAAGTCGGGTCTGTTTGACAAAATAAGTCACTTTTTTCACTTTTCGACTTATAAGTTGGTGACCTATTTGGAACCAAACAGGCCCTTACTGAGGATTAAAGTCACATTAAGTTCTTCCCAAATATATTTTGGGAAGGAATTAGGCGCATCGATTTTTTCCTTGTATTTCTCCATTGTCTGAAACCCCGGTTCAGTTACACCCTTTTGTTCAGTGCGTTACATCATCTGCTACTAAGTCCAGGCGAGAGATTAGGTGGGCTGAATCGTTGGGTGGACCGCTTCTGCATGTCACGATGCCTGCGTTTGTTTTCTCTGGCAACTAATAATCCGGCGCTAATATTGTGGGATTTATGAGCAATTACACCCCCTATCGTTTTTGGTATGCCTCCATAACAAAAATCGTGTTTATGACCATTTGAAGAATTGGCTTCCAGGGAAAATATTACTCCAAGTGCGCTCTGCTGAATGCGAGTCATTTTTCCTCTCGGGCGGGCGACAAGAAATCCTTGCCGCCCCAAGGAGAGTCCATCTGCCGCCTTTCTCCAGCAGCATCCCTCCAACGGTGATCTCAGCCGTTGGTGATGAGGGGGGGTCGCCGTACCAACGTGTGTGGATCGGGTAGCTCTAGGTAAGACCCCGCTAGCTTAGGTTTCTGTCATTCGTCATCTTTGCTTCGGCAGCGGCGCCTAATAAAAAAGTTTCAGATATTTCCTCAACGAGGTAGTCGGTCCTATGCTTGGAGGAATTCGGAAACCTGTCTATTCAAGCTGTAATGGCGTGGCGGCGGCGGCATCCTTGTGCTGGACTTGTGTCCTAGGGCTTCGCCGTTGCGATGGCGTCTGCTACAACGCCGGCTTGGAGCTTGGGAGATAGTTCAGAAGCGGCTTCAGATTGTGGTTAGCATCAGGATCATCTGGAAGATGTTGAATCGTGCGCTGTTTTCGTGGTTCGTGGCAGACAAGTATGGTTTTCTCCTCCGACGTCTTAGTCCGAACCGGGTGCTAGATCTAGTTTTTTATGGCGTGTCCAGTGTGTTGCCGCGGTCCGATTCGTTCAACAGCAATGGTTCCGCCTTTGGTGAGCCACCTTCGAGGTTCAGAAAGATGCATATTAATGATGGAGCCGCGTCGAGCTCGGGTGATGAGGTGATCCAGCATTTTCTTTTCTTTGGTGACTGTTGTGGTGGTGTAGGACGCAGGTGACAGGCAATTGTGTCAAACTCAAGGGATTCTTCGGTCTTGATTGTAGTTTTCTTTCTCGGCTGATGTCTCTTTTTTGCAAAGGCTACCGTTTTGTTGTCTTCATGTCAGGTCGGTGTTTTCATGGCTTGTACTATCTTTCTGATATAAATGTGGCATGTGTTCCCATGCAAAAAAGAAGAAGAGAAAATTGATAACCGAATGATGGAAAGGTCCATTTAAAACACAGAAACTCTAAACGTAGGAATAGAAAAAATGCCAAAATTGAGATGCCATGTACCCAGGATTACTACAGGAATTAAAACCACGAAGAGAATAAAACATGAGGTCACGTATGACCTCATGTTTGGTTCCCTCCAAAGTTTATTAAATTGAGATATTATATCCCGTAGGAACCATAGGAATTTCATGAGGGTTCTTGGATGGCAATTCTTATGTTCTGAACATTACCAAAGGACTATTTCCTACAAAGAATCCTAGTTCTCCAAAATTTCTATATGTTTCTTTTGTTCTAGACACGGCCAAAGTAATTATCACTTGAAACTTCCAGCTATGCAACCTCTTTGAGCATTGCTTTGAATAAGCTGCGATGGCGTATCGTAAGTGTCACCATGCAACCTCTTTGAGCATTGCTTTGAGCATGTCCCCATAACAAAGCACTCGATCTCCCTCTGGAAATACACCTGGCTGGAGATCCTGAAATACAGAAAGACGTAGACGCACGGGTTTTTGCTAGAGCGTTGGTGCCCAAGAAAAAGAAGAGTCACATTGGTGCTCACCAAGGCGAGGACCATCACGTACATTGTTTGTCCGTGGAGTCCGAGACTAGGGCAATGAAACAAAGGTGCTGCTACGCGTCCACCGACAGATCTACTGAAATTATCCGCCGCTTGGACAGTCATTGGATCCCTAACCTTTTAGCCGTCCGTTCTAGTGTGCGCGTACTGCATGCCCCCCTCCCCCCCCCCCCCACCCCTCATTATTCCCGCGGGATGCGCGTTGTTGCTGAAACAAGACAACAAACTTGGCCCCGGCCCCAACAGAGTTGCGCACAGCACGGCGCCGCCGCCAACCCGCCCCCAAAATCAGCCCGCTGCCGGCGGACAGGGGCTAAATTGAACTCTCTGCAACACCATGGCGTACCATATCGCGCGTCAGATGCTTAGATCGGACACAAATCGAGCTCACCGAGGGGCCCTGCTTAGAAAACAGGCGCGGCCTCTACTCCAGCACTACGGCGACGAGCTCCCACGCCGGGCACTCCTTTGATGATTTCTCTACTGAAGGTATGTTTCTAAAACATGCATCGTGTTGCAATGCTTGTTTTGTACGCTCTAACATCGTGTGCTCCTCCAACGCTTTCTGCAACCGGGGATATGTCTCTGAAGCAAGAACCATTTTTTCTGAAACAAGACCTCTGTTGTAGAAACTTTCTAAAACTAGACCCTGTTGCTGAAAAAAACTTCACCACCGAATCGTTTTTTTTTATTTCTGAAACAAGATCTCTGTTGTAGAAACCTTCTGAAATATGCTACACAGGACTTCACTAGTAGAAAAGGGGGCTTTGGTCCAGGCCGGGTCAGCCCATTAGTCCCGGTTCGGTCTAGAACCGGGACCCATGGGGGCATTGGACCCGGTTCGTGAGCCCAGGGGGCTGGCCGGGCCACGTGGGCCATTGGTCCCGGTTCGTCTGGACTTTTGGTCCCGGTTGGTGGGACGAACCGGGACCAATGGACCTGGCTCCTGGCCCACCACCATTGGTCCCGGTTGGTGGCATGAACCGGGACAAAAGGCTGCCCTTTAGTCCCGGTTGGTGCCACAAACCGGGACTAAAGGGTTGGTCCTCGTTGCGGTCAGAGTTTAGTCCCACCTCGCCAACCGAAGGGCGCTCACACCGGTTTATAAGCCCCTCCCTCTCTGCCTTGTTGAGCTCCTCTCAAAGTGAAAATAGATGCCCTTATACAGGGAATTTGACCTAAATTCATACTGAATTTCTCTGAAATTCATAGAAATTTGATATGAATTTAGGTTGAATTTTCTCTATAAGCGCATCTATGCTCATTTTTTAGTAAAGTTAATCACAAACTTGTGATTTACACAAATTTCAAAGAATTCAAATTTTAACTATTCAAATTTGAAAACTAATGGCACTAACAGAAAGTTTATAATTTTTGTAAAACTAATGGCACTAACAGAAAGTTTATAATTTTTGTGACCTAAAAGAAAAATAATTAAAAATAAACTTTAATAAACTAAATAAAAATAGCAAGAATAAGTATTTTGTTGTAAGTAGAAACAAAATAAAATAAATAAAGCAACAAAGAAAACAAAAAACAATATAATTTTTCTAAAACTAATGGCACTAACAGAAAGTTTATAATTTTGCTGACCTAAAAGCAAAAAGCAAAAGAAAATAAATAATCCAAAAAACAAAACAAAAATACTGGAAAAAAACTTTGAATTTTAAACACAGTAATTTTAACTATTCAAATTTGAAAACTAATGGCACTAACAGAAAGTTTATAATTTTTGTGACCCAAAAGAAAAATAATTAAATTTGTTACATTTTGTTACAAACTTTAATAGCAAAAAGAATTATCGTAAAAGAAAAAATAAGTAATTAGAAACAAAAAAGAAAGCAAAAAAATGGGAAAAAAATTAAAAAAAAGTGCCACCAACACAGCCACCACGGCCTGCATACGACTAGAAACCCATTACTAGGGCCAGGATGCAGGCCCGCAGTAGGCCCAATAGGCACACAAGCACAGAGAGTGATTCTAGACCCGTAAGCCTGCAGTAGAGAGGAGCTCGAAGTGGTTGGTTCGGCAGGGCTTATAAACCACTCCAAGCCCCTCTCGGCTAGCGAGGTGGGACTAAACATAGCACCGCACCGCGCCAGTTCCAGCACACGACCTTTGGTCCCGGTTGGTGGCACCAACCTGGACCAATGACTCCTTTAGTCCCGGTTGGTGGCACCAACCGGGACCAAAGGTCTCTGTTTCCCGCCCTTTGGGTTGCTGAAAAGAGGCCTTTGGTCCCGGTTGGTGCCACCAACCGGGACTAAAGGGGTTCATTGGTCCCGGTTGGTCCCATGAACCGGGACCAATGCTCTGCCTATATAAGTAACACCTCGCGAAACGCTCCCTCCGTCAGCTCTTCCAAAGCAACACCGACGCTCGGAAAAACACTCTCCATACCGAGCTTCGCAATATGGTGCAAGGAGACGTCCCGGTGAACCTGTTCTGCCAGCGCGTTAAGACCATTGGTGATGAGCTCCGCGAACTCGGCGATACAGTTAGCGACTCACAGCTAATCAATATCGTCGGCGGCGGCCTCAGCGAAGACTTTGACAAGCAAGCCTCGTTCATACCGATGATACGGCCCCCTCCTACCTTCGCTGAAGTTCGTTCCTTGCTACAACTCGCGGCGGAAACACAAGCTCGCAAGGACTCTCGCCCCAAGGTCTTTCATGCTGCGGCTCATCCTCCTCTGTCGTCTACACCAGCGCCGCCTTCCAGGCCGGCTCCTGCCGCCGGGCCGTCCGCATCATCATCTGTTCAACCGCCCCCAGGCTGGCGTCCTAGTCCGAACTACCACGGCAAAAACCCTATCTACAGGCCGTCGTCGACTCGTTCGATTCCGCCTACAACATCACCAGCACCGAGTCCTGCACCACCCACCAGTGCTCCATCTGCGGTTGCATGGCGGCCTCCTCATGATCCTTGGACGGGGCTTGTTCAAGCATGGCCCATGCCCTGGTCCGCTCCGTCCACCCTCGGTGCTCCGCCGGCATACTCAGGTGCCTGGCAACCCGGCCTTCGGCCGCCTACTGGTGCTCCCGGGGTTCTCAACCCCCGACAGCCGGCCAATGCCTATCACGCCGCCCCGACGTATGCTCCTTATGGTCATTACAGCACCGACGGCGGCGCCTACTACACACCTCAGCCGGCCCTGCTCCCGACGCCACCCCCACCACAGCCGGCCAATGCCTACTACACTCCCCAGCCGGCCCTACTGCCTTCACCATCGTATCCGCCGGCACTGCTTCCGACGCCACCCTCATCTGCGACGCCGAGCTGGGATCAAGCTGCCTTTCTCCAGGCCATGAATAACTTTGCTGCACAAGGAAACTCAGGTACGGATTGGATCTTTGATTCAAGGGCCTCTAGTCATATGTCTGCATCTAGTAATTGGTTATCTTCTTGCACTAAATCTCCTTTCCCTTCCATTATCCTTGGAGATGGATCATCTATTCCTATATATTGTGTTGGTCAGGCTCAACTTCCCTCTTCCACCAAACCTCTTTTACTTCGCGATGTTCTAGTTGCACCCGCCCTCATTAAAAATCTTATCTCTGTTCGCCAATTTACTTGCGACAATCTAGTTTCGGCTGAATTTGACCCTTTTGGTTTATCTGTGAAGGATTACCTGACCAAGGCCGAGATCGCTCGCTTCAATAGCTCCGGTGATCTTTATTCTCTTAATGGAGTTCCTGCCGCCACCCCTCCAACATCCATGCTGGCCTCTGTCGATCTCTGGCATCGTCGCTTGGGCCATCCCAACCCCGCCGTCTTAGCTTCTATGCTTAGTGAATTTACCATACCATGTAATAGGGACTCTCATAATTCTGTGTTTTGCGAGTCTTGTCAATTAGGCAAACATGTGCGTCTTCCCTTTAGTTCCTCTAGTTCTTGTAGCACTTATCCCTTTGAATTAATACATTGTGATTTATGGACCTCTCCCATTGCAAGTGTTTCGGATTTTAAATACTACCTTGTTATCCTAGATGATTTCACCCACTTTGTCTGGACTTTTCCTCTATGCAACAAATCCGAGGTCCATTCTCTTTTCCTTAATTTTCAACGCTATGTGTCTGTTCACTTCTTCCTCCCAATTCGCTTTATCCAATGTGACAATGGTCGCGAGTTTGATAACATTAAAAATCGTACTTTCTTCTTACAACATGGCATCCTGCTTAGGTTCTCATGTCCCTACACCTCCCCTCAAAATGGTAAAGCAGAACGCTCTCTTCGCACCCTCAATGATATAGTTCGCACTCTCCACATTCAATCATCTATGCCTCCCAAGTTTTGGGCTGAAGCCCTACACATGGCCACCTTCCTTCTAAACATTCGACCTTCTAAAACTAAACCCAACACTACTCCCTATTATTCCCTCTTTCTTTCCCACCCTGACTACTCCGCGGTTCGTGTTTTCGGCTGTCTCTGTTTTCCCAATGCCTACGCCGCTTCTGCAAATAAATTGTCACCACGCTCTATCCCATGTGCTTTTCTCGGCTTCTCTGACGAGCACAAAGGCTATCGCTGTCTCGACCTTCACACCGGACACGTTCATGTCTCTCGTCATGTCACGTTTGCTGAGCACATTTTTCCCTTCTCACAACGCACTACTACACCATCCAACACCCCTAGCTCCGCAAACACCCCCTCTCCCCGTCCTTTCCAACTATATACTCCCCTACCTGCCGAACACAACTTATCACCACCACCATTAACACCCACCATAGCCAATCCCAACCATACACTCACCCCACCCGAGACGTCCCCAACACCCCCGACCCCTGCTCCCTCCCCAACACCCCCGGCCCCTACTCCAACTCCACCACCCAGCCCTACTCCTTCGTCCGACTCTTCCGCTGCGCCGGACTCACCAGTACCCACCTTACCCCCTCGTGCTATTCCTACAGCAGCCCCGATTAATGATCATCGCATGCGTACTAGGGCCAAATCAGGATTTCATCAACCCCAAGACCGCCTAAACCTTCATACCTCCGTATCTCTCACTTCTCTTCCAAAGAATTATAAAACTGCTCTACTTGATCCCAATTGGGCCGCTGCCATGCAAGAAGAATATAATGCTTTACTTCAAAACAACACCTGGCAACTTGTTCCTCGTCCTCCCAATACAAATATTGTTCCTGGCAAATGGATTTTTCGCCAAAAGTTCCACTCCGATGGGAGCCTCTCACGATATAAAGCCAGGTGGGTTTGTCGTGGCTTTTCTCAGCAACAAGGAATTGATTACGAAGAAACCTTCTCTCCTGTTGTTAAACTTAGCACCATTCGCACCGTTCTTAGTGTTGCTGTCTCCTCTTCATGGCCCATTCACCAACTTGATGTTAAAAATGCTTTCCTCCATGGTTCCCTTCAAGAAACTGTCTACTGCCAGCAACCTCTGGGTTTTGAAAATCCATCCTTTCCAACTCATGTATGTCTTCTTCAGAAATCTCTCTACGGTCTTAAACAGGCCCCACGAGCTTGGTTTCAACGCTTCTCCTCCTTGATTCAAACAATAGGCTTCACTCCATCTCTCTCCGACACCTCTCTTTTTGTGTATCATCAAACTTCTGACACTGCCTATTTACTTCTCTATGTAGATGATATCATTCTTACCGCCTCCTCTCAAAAGTTCTTAGATCATATTGTCTCTCTCCTTAGATCTGAATTTTCTATGACTGACCTAGGACTCCTTCATCATTTCTTAGGCATCGTTGTTGTTCGAGATTCCTCCAGCCTTTTTCTTTCCCAACGCCAGTATATTCTTGATCTTCTTAATCGTGCTGGTATGCTTGACTATCAATCATCTCGCACTCCTGTCGATACTAGTTTTAAACTTTCGGCTACCGGTGAACCCTTTTCCGATCCTACTCTCTATCGTAGCCTAACAGGTGCTCTCCAATATCTCACCATTACTCGTCCTGAAATCTCTTTTGCTGTTCAACAAGCATGTCTCTATATGCATGATCCCCGGGTTCCTCACTATAATCATGTTAAACGCATTCTTCGGTATTTAAAAGGAACTCTCAATCATGGTCTCCACCTCAATAATTCTTCTCCAAACTCGCTTACCGCATAATCTGATGCAGACTGGGCTGGTTGTCCTGACACTCGAAGGTCCACTTCCGGTTTTTGTGTTTTTTCTTGGTAACAATTTGATTTCTTGGTCTTCGAAAAGACAGGTTACAGTCTCACGTTCGTCAGCCGAGGCTGAGTATCGCGCTGTGGCACATGCCGTTGCAGATACAATCTGGATTCGGCAGTTACTCTCCGAGCTACACAGGCCTATTGAGCAGGCCACTATTGTCTACTGTGACAACATATCAGCAGTCTACATGACCAGCAATCCAGTTCAACACCGACGCACAAAGCATATTGAGATTGATATTCATTTTGTTCGTGAAAAGGTTGCTCTTGGTCAGGTTCGGGTGCTTCATGTTCCCTCTACGGCTCAGTTTGCTGACATTTTCACCAAGGCACTGCCTACTAAGCCGTTTCAAGATATCTGTTTCAGTCTCAACGTCGTCGAGCCTGCCGTTGATACTGCGGGGGGATGTTAGAGTAGTCATTATGGTATACGACTTCTAGTCCAAGTCAGTTTTGTACCCCTACCCCAAGTCGGTTTGTACCCTCTTATATACTCTTGTATGCCGCACCAAATCATCAACAAGCAACAGTTTTATTCAGCTTTCAGTTTCCTACAGCGGGCACCGTGCTAGCAACATCTCACATAAAATGTCATTGGCCGCTAGCGGTACCATGGAGCAATGGATGAAACCCCGCTTGGGATGGGCAAAGCTTAATATAGATGGTTCCTCACAAGAGGAGGAGAGGTGTTTGCATGATCTTATGAGATCACACAGGTGCATCAATCTTTGCTTCATGCCGTTTCATACCAAGATGTGCCAACGCCTTGGAACCCGAAGCAGCTGTGCTTCTTGAAGCTCTAACTCCGGCGCTTGATCATAGTCCGGAGAAGCTTGTGGTGGAGACGGAGTGCTCAACACTCACACAACTGATCAACGAAATAACGCATAATAGGTCCCAATTTTTTTTCGAAACGGAGGCAAAAGTTTTGCCTCATCGGTTAATTAAGAAGAAGAAGAGAATTGCCCAGTTAATTAACGGAAAACCGGGCGAAAACCAATACAAACGAAGGACGGACTAACTACTCACATGGCAAGAAAACCCCACAACCGCACATGTGCCCCTCACAGACTCTCCGATTACACAACATCCACAAACCTCGACATTGCCACTACGCCATGTGACCCCGACAAGAACACCTCGACATAAGACATCAAACACCTTCCAACCCACAACGGTGACCCAATCCAAGAGGACGGGCCGAGAGGCTGAAGATCATCCATCAAGCAGCCAGAAACGCCTTGCCTATGGCGCCACTCTTGCCTTTTCCCACCTTCTTTTGTTTGCCTCTTATTGGCGTCCCCGTCAGAAGGCAAGCTATCGACCTACCCAAACCAGGTTTAGCAACCTCCACACTGGCGAGCAAGTCACAAAGTTCTTTCACGAACAGAGCATCTGGATTTGGAGTAGGTGCAACCACACTTGGCTCAGTGGACATGTCACTCACAGGCATCACATGCTCGATGGTCGCAGGCAACGTAATAGGTCCCAATTGTGGCCCTGGTGGAAGACGCAAGGCAGCTGTTACATACTCGACAGCATGAAAATCAGTTTAGTTGAACATGAGCAAAATAAAGTTAGTCATACATTAGTCCAGTTGGTTGCGTTGTGTGCCTGATGAGGTTGACCTCTTGTGTCAGCAGGATTGTAATGGTTGTGGTTGATTAATGAAAAATTTCCTGTGCGCAAAAAAGTAAAGATTAGACAAGATACCTGGTTCAGTAGAATTTCCTCGGGGTCTAATATAAACTTTGGTACCTGCGGAGCTCCATCCTCAGAAATCAAGCAGCTTAATAAGAGAGACAAGGACTGGGCCTAAGGTATTAGTAACGTACTGTAAGAAAAAATAGCATCGAGTGGTTCTATGGTGTAGTGGTTAGCACTCCAGACTTTGAATCTGGCGACCTGGGTTCGAATCCCGGTAGGACCTCTTTTTTTCCATTATTCTTTTGCTGTCGTTTCAAACGGGCCGGCCTGTACATGCATGGGCTGCTCGATCGAGAGACCAGATACTATTCGATTCAGTAGTTGCCACGCCCGCACCGCACATATAGCGCGTACATGTTCGCCGGAAGACCATAGAGATTAGACAGGGCCAGACACCGGGGCGGTAGCTAATTTCTTGCATGCAGGTCCGGTAGTACTAACGGCCCGGACATCATGCAGCGTCTGAAACAGCACATCATAAACACCATGAAAAATCCAAAACATAACTTAAAATAAATTCCACATGCTTCGTATGCACATGATTTACCAAAAAAGGGTTCCCCCGCTTCGTATGCACATGATTTGTACCAAGTTCGTACTTCTTCCTTTACTTTCGTGGAAGATAATCGTCCATCTTGACTGGACAATGCTTGATCGTGAGGGAAGAGGGTGCAGATCTTGCCTTAGCACTCCACATTTTCAAATACGGGTAGTAAATCAATTTATTCGATTCAAATTTATAGGCGACTATATTTCTTACATAACACAAACAAAAAATGGAGTATAGATCATTGCCTCCATGAATGCACATAACCATTGTTGTTCGCTATATATAGACCGATGGAACCAATGAAGAAAACACGAGTGCTTCTCAACTGTTGCAAAGCATGTTCAAACTTGCGCGACCCACACCGTCCCAATCGACAAGGAGAGTCAAATCTGAACGGGAGCGGATGTGGGCGAATACATGTGAGGTTGGGTGGACCGGTGTGAGCCGGGTCCGACGTGACGGACGCGTCCGGGCCTCCCCATATCCGTCCTATACTTGTGTTGGATATGAGGGGTGCCGGACAGTCTGGACATTTGAGCCGATGACTAGTAAACACCTCTTCGGTTGGCTCCTCGCATGCGCCCGCTATATAAACGTGTCTAGGCGTCAGGCAAGAACCACACCTCATCTACACTCTCTCCATCTTCTCCTTACTCAGCACCAGCCATGGCCTCCGGCGAATAGAAGAAGGAGTTCTCCGACATTGCAGCTGGTTGGGTTGCCCCGGTGAGCCAGCCCTATACAGGTTGGCTTGCCAACAAACCATTTGGATCCGGTGCCACCACCATCGCCATCGCTACCCCCTCCTCGCCCGTCCAGGCTGGACAACGCCATCTCCCGACAAATATACCGTGAGCAATGGTGGAAACGCTACAGGCTGGTGGGCAAATAAGCCATGTCGACAAAGGTCGGCACATCCACAACCACCAAGGACAGCGAGGAAAAGTAGATCATGAGAGGCCGCCGCCGCTTGGGTCTCGAAGGCCACCGCCACCGCGTCACCTGGTTACACAGCCGGTGTCTTGCCAGGTGAGTGCGGGTGTAGACCACGGCGACCATCTTCCTCCGCCCAAAAACCAACTCTGATCCTTGCTTCACAGAAGCGGAGGGAGACTATCCGCCCCCTCTTGCTGAAGCATATCTCTCCAGGCTACGGGCAGTCCAGTGAGCAGGCTGCCGGACTCATCGGACTGCCGGACATGGGGAAGACATGTTGTGGGATGAAGATCCGCCGTGACCGGCTGTAGACTAGTTTTACCGGAACCTAGTATGGTTTAGTTGAAAATATGCCCGAAATATAAATTTTTCCGTTCAGTTTGAATGAAAATCATCCGGTTTGCATGTAATTCATTCAGTTTTTCTTTAAAACCGATTTGAAATGTATGCGGCTAACATTGAATGTCGGCTCCTGCATCCGAGACGCGGACTGATCTCCTTGTTCACGGAGGATACGGTGTCTGATTTGCGGATCAGCGTTAGAGATGCTCTAATAAACTTTTGCATGCATCTGTCATGTCATGTAGTAGTAGTACTCCGTATTTTTGTGTCAACCGGTCAAACCGGATTGGATAATAGCTAGTATCCCATAAGCTGTCGTTTCAAACAGGGCCGGCCGATTCTTCCGCAAAATTAGGAGAAGAGACCCGACGAATCATGCATGGGCTGCTCCATCGAGAGACCAAATACTAGTACTATTCGGTTGTAGTACTAGTCATTTTTTAGTTTGGTCGAGTAGTTGCCGCGCCCGCACATATAGCGCGTACATGTTCGCGTGAAGACCAGATAGGTTAGACAGGGCCACCAGATACCCGAGCAGTAGCTAAATTCTTGCATGTCCGGTAGTACCAACGGCCCTGAGATCATGCACGCATGGATGCATGCAGGCGTCTGAAACAACACATATCATAAACACCATTAAAAATCCAAAACATAACTTAAGAAAAAACAAGTTCCACAGGATTTGTACCAAGTCCGCCGTTCTTCCTCTACTTCGCCGAAGATAATCGTCGATCTTAACTGGACAGTGGTTGGTCAAGAGGGACGAGGGTCGAGATCTTGCCTTAGCCCTCCACATTTTCAAAGATGGTAGTGATCAGTTTGTTCGATTCAAATTGATAGGGGGCTACATTTCTTATCTTACATAATAAAGCACACAAAAAGGGACTATAAATCATCGCCTCCATGAATGCACATTACATTGTTGTTCGCTATATATAGACCGACGGAACCAAGGAAAAAAACACGAGTGCTTCTCAACCGTTGCGGAGCATGTTCAAACTTTCTCAACCCGCCTCGTCCCAGTCGAAAAGGAGAGCCCATTCGAGGTGGTCATTGCTCGCTTTTTTTAGGGTGGAGGGGGTGTGGGTGGCTATGTTCAAATTTCGCAACCCCGCGTCGTCCCAACAGAAAAGGAGAGCCGCATATGAGCACGCGGGCCTTTGTTTTGTTTAAGGCGGTGGGGGGGGGGGGGGGGAGTGTGCAATGTTCCAATTTTGCAAACCCCACGTCGTCCCAGCAGAAAAGGAGAGCCGCATATGAGCACGCGGGCCTTTGTTTTGTTTAAGGCGGTGGGGGGGGGGGAGTGTGCAATGTTCCAATTTTGCAAACCCCACGTCGTCCCAGCAGAAAAGGAGAGCCGCATATGAGCAGGCACGTCCTTGTTTTGTTTAGGGGGGGGGGGGTGCAATGTTCTGCTTTTGCAACCCCGCATCGTGTAATTTGAATAGGAAAGTTGAATTTGAGCGGCCCCTTGTTTCCTTAAGAGGGGTGTGTACTATGTTCCAATTTTGCAACCCCGTGTCGTCCAATTTGGAAATGAGAGCCGAATCTGGGTGGGCCCTTGCTTGTTTTCTTAAAAGGGCATGTGATATGTTCCAATTTTGCAACCCCACGCCCTACAATCGAAAAGGATATCCGGATCTGAGCTGTCCCCTGGCTACGGCTTTTCTCGGTCGGGCGCGTGCTGGATCCAGTCAAATCCGTTACTTAACGACCTAAATCGTAGCAAGAAAGAAACACGAGGAGCATCCCACCACCATAGGCGATTACGTTCAAATTCCGCAACCCCTCGTCCTTCGTCAAAAAGGGGAGCAACGTATTTTCTCTTCGCCCTCACATGTTGCAACAAGCCAATCCTCACTACATATCTTTGCTTTTTTGTGGTTGTTGCATCAAGTTGTTTGGATCTATCGCACCAATTTTTGGGATTTGGGATGGGGATATGTCCAATCCCCAACAATAACATGTGGTGTGTGAAGCAAACCCAAACCCAAACCCAAAGCGGGCGTGCTATAAATATTCTCTTGGTCTTCCATCCGCCCCGTCCGCGTGTAAGGAGAGAGGACATCTTCCCCCCATCTCCTCGGGCAACAACCATCTCCCTCATCTCCCGCCCAAACCCTAGATAACCCCTCCCCTCCCCCCGCCCCGCCCGACAATGGCAGACGCGCCGCCGCCGGCGACCCCGGCGCCGCTGGATCGCGACGTCTGGCTCGCCTGCGCGACCCCGCTCTCCCGCGTCCCCGCCGTCGGCTCCCAGGTCTACTACTTCCCGCACGGCCACTCGGAGCAGTGCCCGGCGCCGCCCCGCGCGCCCGCCCACAGCCTCTTCCCCTGCACCGTCGCCGCCGTCCGCCTCTTCGCCGACCCCAGGACCGACGAGCCCTTCGCCGCCGTCGACCTCGTCCCCGGCCCGCACCGCGACCCGGCCCCCGCCCTCCCCGACGCCGACGCCGACGCGGCCACCGGGTTCCGCTACTACGCCAAGCAGCTCACGCAGAGCGACGCCAACAACGGCGGCGGCTTCTCGGTGCCCCGCTTCTGCGCCGAGCTCGTCTTCCCGCCGCTCGACTTCGAGGCCGACCCGCCCGTGCAGAGGCTGCGCATGACCGACCCGCTCGGCCGGGGCTGGGACTTCCGCCACATCTACCGCGGCACGCCGCGCCGCCACCTGCTCACCACCGGCTGGAGCAAGTTTGTCAACGCCAAGCTGCTCGTCGCGGGCGACGCCGTCGTCTTCATGCGCCGCGCCGACGGGGAGCTGCTCGCCGGGATCCGCCGCGCGCCCAGGTACCCCGCCGTCTCCCAGCAGGGCGCCGAGCGTCGGCCCCGCAACGCGCGCGCGCGGGTCCCGCCCGAGGAGGTGGACGAGGCCGTGCGCCTCGCCGCCGAGGGCGCGCCCTTCACCGTCACCTACTACCCGCGCCAGGGCGCCGGGGAGTTCGTCGTGCCCAAGCAGGAGGTGGAGGACGCGCTCGTCGGCGCCTGGGCGCCCGGGGTGCAGGTCCGCATGAAGTTCCTCGGCGCCGAGGAGCGCCGCTCCGAGTGGGTCAACGGCATCGTCAAGGCCGTCGACCCATCCATCTGGCGCATGCTCGAGGTACATCATGCATCCATCCATCCATCTCTGCAGTTAGACCATCTGATCGTTGCGATAATTGTTGAAGCCCCAATTGTCTGGTTGATCGATGGAGTCCACCTCTGTTTGGTTCAGTATTGGCATGCTTGCTTCAATTGTTTTGCTCTGCCATTCAATACAAGTAGAAGAGAGTGCCAAGCAATCTTGGACATTCATAATTGCTGATAATCCACGTGATCCGATGTTGCTTTCATGTTGAATCCGCAAATCTGATTGACCGATTGAGTCCATCTTTGTTTGGTTCAGAAATGCCATTTTCAGTTAACTGTCGGTGTGATCCATCGAGTCCATCTCTGCATGTTTGGTTGATTGGTTCAGTATATATCGCCATGCATGTGTGGTTCAAGTATTCTGCTAGGTTCTGAATGAGGGTTCACAAGCAATCGCCATGCATGCGTGGTTCAAGAATTGTCGTAGGTACGGTTCTGAATGAGGGAGGGACAAGCAATCTTGGACTAATAATTATAATTACTATGTTTAGCCACTTGCATTTTATTGCTGCATGCCGTAGAGTTGCTGTCATCGGTTGTTTAATAGTTCAGTCTTTTTTAATGTGGGTTTGGTAGTGGTTGCTTTGTCGGATGGATGGCTTCAGGTCACTTGTCTATTTGCAATAGCACTGACTCTGCTTCTGGTGGTATATACTGATACAATCAGAGATGAACTCGATCAGCAGTCAATTTTGATTTGGAATCAGCAATGTTCCTTTGTCTTAAATGATGTTCTGCATGTTTACTTTTTGCCTTGACTGAACATACAAGAGAGTGCCAAGCAATCTTGGACATTCATACTCCCTCTGTGCCATAATATAAACGTTTTTCAAGCTAAAATAGTTTGAAAAACATTCTTACATTATGGGACAGAGGGAGTATAAGATTGCTACTATTCCACCTGATCCAATGTTGCATCCACCGTTGAATCTGCAAATCTGATCAAAATTGAGTCTATCTCTGTATTTCATTGTTCAGTTAACTGTCAGAGCAGCTAGCAAGTGATCGATCAGAGTCCATCTCTGCATGTTTGATTCAGTATATATCGCCATGCGTATTTGGTTCAAGTGTTTTGTTGGGTTTTGGATGAGGAGTGGCAAGCAATCTTGGACTAATAATTGATAACTGTGTTTAGCCACTTGTACAAGACTACAAGTAGAAGAGACTGGCAAGCAATCTTTGACATTCATAATTGCTGCTAATTCACCTAATTTGATGTTGCATCCATCGTTGAACAAGTACCAATACTGAACCAAACATGTTAAACTTGTTGTGTACCATCACATCCTGATTGCTGCTATCTCACCTGATCTGATGTTGCACTCGTCGCTGAATCCGCTAATCTGATCGACCGAGCCGAGTAGGTCTCTGTTTGGTTCAGTACGGCCATGGTCAGTTAACGGCCAGAGCAGCTAGGGAGTGGTCGATCAAGTCCATTTCTGAATGTTTGGTTCAGTACTGCCAGGTCCAGTTAACTGTCGGAGCAGCTAGCGAGTGATCGATCAAGTCCATCTCTGAATGTTTGGTTTAGTACTTCAGTATATGTCGCCATTCATGTTTGGTTCAAGTATTTTGTTAGCTTCTGAATGAGAAGCGGCAAGCAATCCTGGACTAATAATTGATAGGAACTATGTTTAGCCACTTGTAGTTTATTGCTGCATGCGTAGAGTTGATGCCATTGTCGAGTGTTTAATGGGTTTGGTGGCGGTTCCTTTGTCAGATGCATGGCTGTTTCTGCTTCTGGTGGCCTACTCTATACTGAAACAAACAGAGATGAATTCGACTGACTCCATCTCTGCATGTTTGTTCGATTGGTTCTGTATGAGTTATCTTCATGCATGTGTGGTTCAAGTGTTTTGCTAGGTTCTGAATGAGAGGGGCAAGCAATCTTGGGCTTATAATAAGTAACCATGTTTAGCCACATGTAGTTTATTGCTGCATGCCTAGAGTCGATGCTGTTGCCGATTGTTTGATAGTTCAGCCTTTTTTAATGTGGGTTTGGTGGCGGTTGCTCGGTGGGATGGCATTAGATCCTTTGTCTGTTTCCAACAGGGCTGACTCTGCTCTGGTGGTATATACTGAAACAAACAGAGATGAACTCGATCAGCAGTCAATTTTGACTTGGAGTTTGCAATGTGCTTTTGGCTTGAATGATGGTTCTGCTTGTTACCTCTTCTGTACTGTTATTAATACAGCAATTCATGCCATGTAATGCCATCGGCAATTAGTCCTTTATTGAGATCTTGAAAAATGTATCGTCTACTGAAGTTAAATCTGCAAATCTGATCGATCAGGAGTCCATCTCTATTTGGTTCAGCATTGTCATGTTCAGTTAACTGTGGGAGCAGCTAGCGAGTGATCGATGGAGAGTCCTCTCTGCATGTTTTGGTTGATTGGTTTAGTGTACATTACCACGCATGTGTGGTTCAAGTGTTTTGCTAGCTTCTGAATGAGGGAGTGGCAGACAATCTTGGACTAATAATTTATAACTATGCTTCATTGCTGCATGTCGTAGAGTCGATGCTGTTGTCGATTGTTTGATAGTTCAGCCTTTTTTAATGTGGTTTGGTGGCTGTTGCTCTGCCCGATTGCATTAGATCCCTTGTCTGTTTCCAATAGGGCTGGCTCTGCATCTGATGGTATTTACTGACACAAACAGAGATGAACTCGGTCAGCAGTCAATTTTGATTTGGAATTCTGCTTGTTATTTCTTTCCTTTACTGTCATTAATACAACAAGTCATGCCATGTAATGCCATCAGCAGTAAGTCCTTTATTCAGATCTTGAAACATGTAGAGCTTACTGAGGTTAACTAAAGTATGTGCCATTAGCTCGTCACAGTCATGAATGTCCAATTCAGAGTTGTATCATCTCTTATGGCTGACTGCACCTTTGTTACTCACATGTCAAGAGAAGTGTTCTATGTTGTTGTCCATTCCATCAATTCTTTGATTTTTCAGATAGTACCCAAACCAGTTGATCTTACAATTTCAAGATTCTTTATTACTGGCTCCAAAGATTCTTATATGATTTACTGCTTATTCTATCTACCTGCTTGCAGATAGACTGGGATGAATCTGTGGTAGGGTCACTAAGAAACAGGCATGTCAATGCTTGGCAAGTGGAACTTGTTGGGTACCCTCCCATCCTGAAGAAGCTCAAGATCTCCGAGACGATCCTTCCCCCTATGTGCTCTGGCGATGTCAGCGTGGCTGACCCCCTGCTGGGGCCAGACTGCGAGAACATGGTGATGCTGCTGGGGTCACCTATTCCTGCTGGCATGCAGGGAGCCAGGCACATCGGCCTCACTGAGCTGCCCTCTCCATCTCCTACCGTGCTCACAACCAAGCAGTTCTTCCCACCTAGCTCCAGCGGCGGCTCCTCCGAGGTCGTGAACCCTGAAGCTGGATCTCCACCCAACAACTCGGTGAACATGCGTCCCTCTGAAGAAAGGAGGAGCATACAGCTGTTCGGCGCCACGATCACGTCGCCTGTGCAGAGCGCCACCAATGGCTCCTCTGAAGAAGTGAGCCAGGCCCCTGATGCTGCGGTCGATGGAACTGCTCATGAAGACGCTTGTGCCACAAGTCTACTTGACTGCCAACTCACAATCGGTAAAGATGACGGCCACGACCGAGATGGTTCTAAGCAACAAGCCTGAAGTGGCATGTACACAGTATACTGGAAGGTACTATCTGATTTGATTTTCCTGCTTTGTTTGCGACGATGAACATGCAGAGATGGTTTTACATGACCATTCAGACCTAATTGTGAAAGGCGATGTATGATGCCTGTCGGGCCAAGTGTAGGTTGTCAATTTCTCCCGGGTTCAGACAAATCAAAGAAATTATCTCTGAATCAGCAAATTAAACAGTAACTAAACTAGTACGTGTATGTTGATTTCTGACTTTTTCTATGCCTACATTATGGGTTATCAACAGAAAATCTTTCCAGGTTCCATTTCTGTTTGCTTTTCCTCTGATGCTTTAAGATACAGTCCGAATTCAATGATTTTTCCATTATAAAATCAGCAACGATTTCATTGGAATCCTTCATGTTTCCTTACTGGGTTCCCGCCTGGATGCATGAATCAACTAAGTTAAAAGCAACATCATGCTTTCATTCAGCGAATCTGTCAAATTTAAAAGCAAAAGCTCAGCCTAGGCAGCAGACTGCATATGTAGTTTGAATGGGTGTGTGAGAAATTTCTTGCGTGAACTTCCGGTGTGCCTGGAGCCGCTGCTGTTATTGAGAGTGAACAATGGCATCCTTAATTAGCGAAACAATAAGCATGCATTCTCGATGAGCTTTGAAGCTCTAAATTAGCGACAATATCAGGATGGCATCCACCTCTTTCTTTGTTTTTGTGAATGGTCGGAGTGATCTTTGTTTTTTTGTCAGTCCATACAACACTTTGAGCAGTATATGATTCAGTCTGTACAATGTAGTGTCTATGTAGCAGTTTTCTACTTTTGTTTCTACCAAGATGATTCAGCCATTTGTTCCTTTTTCCTGTAGCAAAGTCGAGCTGGATGACTGAGGCTGCCATTCTGCCTTGGTCTGCACGCACAGAGTTCCTGGACCTGACTTGAAGCAAGGATACCCGCGGCTGCAAGCCAACAATGTCTGAAGGCAGGTGCTTCTTGCCCATGTTCTCCGCATAACTATAGGATGCCATGTTTTTCTTTTTCCTTTTCGCTTTCTGTAACGCTTCCTTGACAGTGTCCTTGTGCAAAGGCCAAGTAGTGCTCGCATCATCCTGATGCTTTGGAAAAACACTGCTCGTTAGCATTCCGGTTCGGACTACATGGCGCAGGATCGGTGCCGTGCCGTGCATCTTGTTGTGAGTCGGACTCAGTTTTTCGGCATTTCGGTTGTGATGGTGATTCCTTGATTCTTGGAGATGAACTTGTCTTATCCTCTGTTTGACCGGTGAAACTCCGTCAAGTGGATACTCGTCTTCATCAGTGTGCTGCTGCTGGTGGTGGTGGCGGTGCTTTGTTTGAGATCCCTCCCATCTAATCTATCCAGGAATTTCTTGTCTGCTTTCCTCAAAACCTTCTCTTTTCTCCTTTCTCCTTGAAAGGAGATACTATGTCTCTGACCCTGCTAAAGCTCTGTTGGGGCCGTCAGAGAGGAGGAAAAGGCAGCTAAAGAAAGATGAAAAAAAAGTAGTAGCATACACAGACAACTAGACGGCATGTATAGAGAGCATAGCATGCGTGCGTCAACATACCAAACCCATCATCGATCTACCTATTCTACAATCTGTCATTCCGTCCTTGTCACTTGAGTCGCTGCAGCGGCAGCTGAAAGGTGATCCTCAGCTGCCTGCCGATGTCTACTCAGCTAACAAACATTCCCAATCTTCTTATACTCATCTAGTACAGGACAATACATCACAACAAACAACACACGCACGCACGCATACACATCAAAAATTATCTCGGATGTTTGCTGAAAATCGACACTACACAAGCAATCCAGACTTGAGAGTTGAGAGTAATACCATGGCAGCACTTGTTGCCGGAACGAAAAACATACATTTGTATGCATACACAACGAGCCGTTTTTTAAATCTGTTTTTATATATGTCAAAACTCATGAGCAAGCAAGATTCTTGGGAACAAACAAACACCTCTCATGCAAGAAGAAAGAAACGAGATCTGCAGAATATTAATGCGATTCTTCCCTTCTTTTGCTGTGTAAATTTATATATATCTATATATGATTATGATTGCTATATGGAAATGGATATGGCTATGGATGGATCTGTGGCTGGCCGTATGCACAAGGTCACAAACAAACAGGAGCGCCACGTGCGTACGTACATAACATACTCCTCGATCCACCGATCACGTGTGGACGTGTAGGTGGCCGTGGCCCGCTCACGACCACGCCCTCTCGCCGTGCGCGGCGCGCCGCCGCGTCAGGCTCCGGATCCAGCCCCGGCCGCCGCCGCCGCGCACCTTCGACCGCTGGTCCGCCGCCGCCGAGGACGACGACTGCTTGCCCGACGCCCGCTTCCACCGCGCCAGCTGCAGCAGCCGCCCCACCACCTGCTTCCGCCACCGCGTCACGCCGCCCCGCCGGCTCGCCTGCTCCACCACCAACGCCGTCGTCTTCGTTGTCTTGGTCGTCGCTGCCGCCGCCGCCGCCGCCGGCGCCTCGCGCACCGGCTTTAGTGACGTCTGCTGGCTGTCCACCCACGTCGCCTTGCCGTTGTCCTCGAACTTGATGGATATGAAGGAATCTGCAGACCGATCCGCCCGTGAGCCAGAGAGCAACCAATCATTGCATCCGTACGTCGTACGACGAGTGGCAACTTACCATCGAGGCTCGCGACGGAGGCCGCGTCGTCGTCCTCGGCGCCGGCGTTCCTGTCCTTGTCCTCGCAACCGCCGCCGCCGTCGTGGTCGTGGACGACCTCGTCGGGGTGGTGGTGGTGGTGGTGGCGGGAGGAGTCGAGGCGCTGGAGGAAGGAGCCGAGCGCGAACACCTTGGGGAGCGAGCTGGAGAGGCTGCCGGTCCGGCGCCGGAGCGCCCGGCAGTAGGGCCGCGCCGACAGGTAGCTGGCGCCGTCGGCCGGCGGGCGCGCGCGGCCCCCGCCGTTGTTGCTTTTGGCGGCGAGGAGCAGCAGCAGGCGCTCCCGGAGGCAGTGCGCGCAGACCCCGACCAGCAGCTCCCGCGGGTGGAAGTAGCACAGCAGCGTGCCGTCCGCTCCCCCATGCTGCTCCCCTCCTCCTCCTCCATGTCCGTGGTCACCACGGCCATGGCCGCCGACGCCGAACACGTTGCTCATGGCGCGCTGCGCTCTTGAGAGAAGCTGCTACGTACGTACGGCTAGTGGACACGAGGTGGCGTTGGCATGCAGAGCACGCTAGCTAGCTAGTGGCGCGAGTAAAGAATGCTTGGATATATGCAGCGGAGGAGGTAGATTCATTGGAGGAAGAGGAAGCTTCACTGGCTTTTGAGTTTCTTTTATGATTCAGAGAGGAGGAAGAAGACGATGAGAGGGCACGACTACTACTACTGTAGGAGCTACTGTTTGGGGCAGCTTGTTGTTGTAATCTGCTTTGATGAAATGGACCATGGGGAGGAGTGGACCGGCCTTCCGGCGCCGAGTGACAGTCAGGCATGGATGGATGGATCCGGCACCGGCACCGGCAGCTACCAGAAAAAACACCTAACAACACATGCATGCACCACCCAACTTGATTGCGTTTGTGTTTTCATATATTTTTTCCAAAATGCACAATAATTGTGAATGTGCGTCAAGTTTCAGAAAAATCGGTCATATATGCTAGCTACGTGTCCAAGTTCCTAATTAAAACGGCTTGTATTAGAGCATCTCCAATAGAAGATGCAAATTTCGAGATGCAAAAAATTTACATCCCCAAAAAATGCTTTTTGCATCATAAAAAAGGGTCAACTCCAGCAAATGATGCAAAACTGAGATATAAAAGAGGCAACTCGAGTAGAAAATGCAAACTAGAGATGCAAAACCGTCCGCCGGCCGAGCGACCATTGCAGCTGTTGTGCAGCCGCACAAAATTGAAATAAAACATCCGATAATCAACTTAAATATTGCACATGTCCACAATATCAAATCATTACATAGTTCATCAAATCCACAAAATCAAATGCAACACACAAACTCATCTACAATGCGGAAAATCACTGTCAAATCAAATTCCTCATCCGACGAGGAATCATACACGAAAGAGGAGTCACACAAGCTCATCTACAATGCAGAAAATCAGCGTCAAACTAACTCTCCAGCCCAGTAAATAAACCCGTCAAGCTTCATCTTTTTTTACCTTTAGGATTCGTCGAACACCTTGCTTGCGGGGTGGACGAAATCGGCCGGCTGCGGGTTGGGCAGCCGTTCGGCGGCGGCGACTACTCGGCGGAGGAGATGGCCGCAGATCAGCAGAGAAGAAGGCGGGAGCTCGGTGCGGCCGGCGGGCGGCTTCGGACGGCCGGAAGAACGGCCAAGGCTCGCGGCCGTCGAGCGGCCAGCATGGCGCGCCTCCCCTAACTCCGGCGGAGGGTCTAGGCTAGGAAGAAGCCTAGCCCATCGTAGACTTCGCCAGGGAAGGCATTTAGGCTAGCCGCAGCCGCCGGAGATGCTTCGATTTGGCGGCAAATCGGCGGCTGCGGGCGGCTGGGGGGAGGAGGTCAAAGTCGCGGCGGGCCTGGCGGGCGACGGCGGCATCGATTTGGTGTGGATTCGGCAGGCGGCTGGCCGCGCAGAACCGAAATGAACGACAGTTGGGCAGTTGGCAGGCAGTTGCGTTTTTACATCTCCATATGGTGGAGATGCAAATTTGCACCGCGAGGTGTTTTAGTTTACATCTCCGGAAGACGGAGATGTAATATTTTTTTTGCATCTACATCATCTGTTCGAGAGGTGTTTTTTGGCCTCGGAGATGCAAAAAGTAGTTATTTTTGCATATACATTTTCTAGTGAAGATGCTTTTATGAGATGGCACACCAAAATTAGACAATGCTTAGCAACTGATGATTAGCTATGCTGAATTTATTAAGCACGCAGATGTCAGGCCCCAATTGGGCACGCACATTAATCGTTAGCTTAGCTTAATTAAGTATAATACTCCCTTCTTTCTGATTTATAGGGCTTAAATCTGAAATCTCGTCAACCAAGGTAGATTGTGAGTGGAGGAATGTATCTCGTAATTTATAAAATTACTTAAACTTAAATCTGCATTAATTACGGTGTATGCATAGATGACCACTAAATGAGTAGGAATGGTTACATGCATTGGTTGGTTTCTTTTAGGCTACTCATAGTGGGGAGTATCATATACTAGTATCATGCATATGATACTAGTGTATGATACTACCTTCATAGTGCATAGTATCATAAAGTAGTATTGTAGATGATCATATTTATTGCCATGCATGACACAAAGTAGTATAGCATTTAATATGATACGGTATCTACCTATGTTACTCTAACCCTCTCTCTTTCTTTAATTATGTGCCACATAAGCATATTTGCTAGTCCCAAGTGTATGTTACTGGTTATGTTACTCCCACTATGGCCAGCCTAGTCCTTGCATGGATCAATTTAATGCACCTTGGAATGTGAACATGTGGTGTGAAAATGAGACTTATAATATGAAAAAATCAAGAAAAGTGAGATGAGCCCAATAAACCAGAAAGGAGGGAGTACTATCTTGTGATCTGAAGCATGCGTTTTGCTGTTGCCATGATCTTGAGACGACATGTGTAATAATAATGATCTTGAGATGACAATGATAATAATAGGAATTGACAAACAATTGAGGGAGGGTAGGATGAGGTGGTATGGTAGCAATGGTTACAGGGGGTGGATCTGTCATCTGTCCATGGATGGAACTGGTCGAGTTGTGCTTGTGGGTGGTCCAAGTTTGATGGAGGAGAAGAAAAGGACCACCTAGCTATCCATCTTGCATCGTCACATCATCAACCGTACTTACCGCTAATCCAGTGTTAAGGAATTGCCTACTCCTATTAGACTTAGACTTGCTACATTATTGTGCAATTGATTTTGGTAGCTAGGAGTAGGATCGATTTGCCAACGAGATGTACTGTCATTGTGTACAGTATGTGAAAGAGATGATGGATGTTTGCATTGTAAATTAATTAATTAATGGCGGTCAAGGCAAGGGATGGATGGCCCACACGCGCGCGTGTGTGTGTGTAGTATCAATGAGCGGAGGGCCCCAAAATTTTATTAGGCGCCGCCAACGCGCACGCGTCACGCGGCCGGGATGCATAATAGAATACATTATTATGAGATCGTGTTCAATGCGTGTGCATGTCTGCCTGCTTAGAGCATCTACTAAGCCATTCCTAATCACATAACGTGTACTCCTACTGTACTTGGTTCTATTTAAGACATAACGTACATCACGATTTAGTGTTCAGCACTAACAAAGCTCTTGGTTTTCTTTGAACACGTACATCATGTTGGAATTATTGGGTTGTAGCCAATTTGTTATGTCCAATTATTCCTACTAATATCCCACCCATAGGCCCTACGGCCCATTCATGCATGACAAGAAAAAAACTGAATTATTTTGCGCTAGTGAAGAATGAACCAAATAGTTGTGACCGTTTCCTTCGTCTCCCCATTAAAGTTTCGGTGTCGTTTCTCCGTTAGTGTTTTGGTTTCGTTTCCTTCATTTTGTGCGTGGAAAATGGAATCGAACGGGTGTGAATGTTTCCATTCATCTTCCAATTGATGTCAATACTGTTTCAGTTTCGTTTAGACATTAGTATTTCGGTTTTCGCTTCCACTTCCTGGAGTCTATAAGAGAGGTCGCTCCTCTTCTCTATATATGAGCCGTCAGATGCAAGATGGATGGCTAGATTAGATTCCTCAGCCTCCAAACGGTTTCATTGTTTATCTTCTTCCTGGAACCGCCGATCTAGCTCCGGCCCAGCCGCGTGCTGCCGCGCCGCCCCGTCCTCCCTGCAACAGTCTTGCTGCCCCTCCCCTTCGGACATCACTCTAAGGTCGGCGACCACCCACAGGCGAACCTGCAGCCGCCACCCTAAGGTAGATAGTGGGGTTGCTTCTTCCCCGGCATCAGCGGCCTCGCCGTATCCTTCTTCCTCTCCCTCGGCGCTTCCTTCTTCCTTCTCAAAACGAAATCCACTGACCCGAAAACTAAATTCAGTCGACTGACCTTTAGCTGTTGTGGAAAAACAAATCCTTATCTCTTCTCCACGTCATCAACTCAACCTAAATTTTCAATTTTGGAGTTGGGTGCCTATCCTGTGTACTTCATCCAGGAGTGAAGATTCGCATAAATGGGAGGACATATTATCGAGAAAAGGAAAGATAAATACTAATTGGGTATAACTATCTCTTCTTCTTTTCTTTTTTATGAAAAATCGCCTAACTAACCGAATATAGCGAGTACTCCAACACATGGTGGCAGCAAATAAGAAAAAAGAAGGTCCTCGGCCGGCGAATGGTTAGATGAACCTGGCATCACATCACATGGGCTGTGGGGGCAGCATGTATGGCTACCAACGACAGACATGGCGACAACTCCATCTTCTTCCTCTCAACCCCATCCATGGACCCCCTCAGTTCGATCCGCATGTAGATAGGCACTTGCAATTTGATCTCTCACCACTTCGTTTCATCGATCTCTGCTACGTATAGTGGACTATATACTAGTACAATGAAACAACCTAGACCAGACCATGACATGTTCCTGGAAACATGCATGCAGATGGACCGTGGATGCATCTTCTTGCGTGGCAAGGTGAAGAGAATTCCACCGATCGATCCATGGAATGGAGCCGGCCGGCGCACAACTACTACAATGAAAGTTATGAAACAACCTAGACCAGACCATAACATGTTCTTGGAAACATGCATGCGGAGGGACCATGGATGCATGTTCTTGCGTGGCAAGGTGAAGAGAATTCCACCGATCTATCCATGGAGCCGGGCAGCCGGCCGGCGCACGCGTACCGGCGTACGTCCTCACATGTCGCATGTGCGTCGGTCTCTTCGTACTGAGAGCGAACCCACCCGTTTCCTTTCCTTTTCGCACGCACTGGATGCATGACGAGATGAGTGAGATTCAGATCAACATCACATTCACACGATCGTACTGCCCGGCCTTGTGCTGTCCATAGGGATACGGTGCATGCATCGATATCCATCTCATCCTTGATCTTTCCAAGCTACCTACCTACCTATCTTTGCTTCCGTGGCACTAGATTTTACACGTCCTCCGTTGCCCCAAATCAATGCGCACATTACATACCCAATCAGAGGTAGATAGATTCCACGTAGAGTTTGATCTATGTTCCTTTGAAAAGCACGCTGAGCAAACATTCAGCGCAAGGATGCAGTGGCAACAGCAACAGCAGCAGAGAGCCGTCAGAGTCGCGACGGCAACACGGTCGGTCGGTCGGCCGAACGACGCCCGTCGGACTCACGGCTCGACGACGGTCCGACAATTACATTCCGCCGGCCACGTAGGTGGCACGCTGAACAGGTCGCCAAGAGACGGTCTCATGCATCGGCACCACATTCCTTCTCCTGACACAGGTGCATAGGTGCCATGTTGTTGTGGCAGATAAGCTGGCGTGGAACTGGAAGAAACATGTGCAAATTGACCCCCTAAGCGTGATCAAACATGACCACGCTGCTGCAGGCGAGCGAGCCAAGGAGGAGCGTGGCCATCGCCGGAACAGTGGGCTGGAACTGGAAGGATGCGGTGCACACGCACCGGCACCGCATGCAATGCAATAGCATTCGGACACCAAGGTTGGAACTGGATAGGCCTGGACAGCAGATCCTCCTCTAGGCTCACAACAATACGGTCGGTCAAACAGACAAGGCGCCCCCGGACAGGAGCCGTCCAGTCGACAGCGGACGGACAGACATACCGTCGAGCACGTACTACAAGGCACAATGATCAGGTCGCAAATTAAGGCTCATTCGTTGATTAACACCAGAGAGATTACAAGCGCCAGCCCGTGTTGGCACTTGACAGTATCATTGAGAGTACAAGAGGACAGGCAGGTTCGGTGTGATTAAGAACAATCACTAGCTGTCTGCAAAAAGAATATTACAGTAATCAGTAGTGCACATCTCTTCTACTTAAAGCGGGTCTGCAGTTCTGATGTTACATTTGGTTTGGTTTCGTGTTAACTATGAAGAGTATCATTTGGTTTGATTAGACGGGAAGATCACGTTAATTACGCATAGTATCATTATTTGGCAAGAAAGATCACGCTTATGAAAAATGTTATCGAGCGTGACCATATTAATTATGAAGAGAATCATACTTTGGGATCTAGAGCTATTATCAAGGTTCATCGGAAGTACAAAATACCTAAAACGCAATAAAAAATAAATCAAGATTTTGAGACCACCGAACAAGCACTACCACCATCAGACCGAGCCTTTGGTGTGCCACTGTCACCACTCCCATACTAGAGACGGCTTGACCCTGTCAATGAAAGTCGAAAAGTCTACACGCATGTGCCCTAATAAGGACCAGCGCCCTGGAACCTTGGTCGTCGCCGCGAACCCCCTCATCTGCAACAGCTGACACCAAATCTCGACAAGAAACCTAACCTCACCGCCTTAATGAGGCGACAAGAACCTATGCTAGAGCTATGTCGACTACGTCCACAGGCGGACGAACTCGAGGACGATTGGAACCCGAAAGACAAACTCAAAGAAGAGCCATCGTCTCACCACGACACCTACAAGGACTAAAAAACCCCAACCTGAACTACTAAGGCCAACTCCACCGCGCAACCCCAAACGGACGTCCGTTTTACCCGGATTCTGTCCATGGGTAGGGCAATGGGGTCGTGTCCGGGCCGTTTCTGGGATGTGGTGGCCGTGCGCCCAACGCGCAGACGCATCCCGGCCGCATCCTGTCCGCGTACCTTTTTCTTTGCAAGCCCTTAAACTTATTTTCATCATTCATTCTTGGTACATGGGAATACATCACCAAATTTTGACTAGAAAAGTAAGACCAAAGAAAACAAGAACCACAAGAATACATTTTAGAAGATATCCAACTTCCATAACTACTCCTATAACTTGGATTAGTGCCTTCTCGATGCATTCATTGTTGATCTGCGGAGGAGCCGCGTCCATCTTGCGTGTTTCTTTCTTCTCCGAGTCTAAAGAAGTAGAGGTTGCTTCCTCGCATCTAGTCTCGTGTCTAGCCTCTAATCTAGCAACAAGTGCACTTGTCTTATCTACAGCCTCTATGCTAGCTAAAAGTGCACGAACATCTACTAAATTGCGCTCTATCAATATATCGATGTACTCTTCTTTCCAATACCAAAACTTGCATCCATTCTACACAACAAAATTTGAAGTTAGCACAACTAGTCAAATCTAGAGCACAAACCGAAGCTAAAAAGAGCACATACCCCATCGTTTAAGCACTTGATGAACACCCATCTGGGATGTTCCGGCGTTGTAGACACGCGGCACACGACCTTCTTTAGGCAGTGGTCACACTTAATGAGCGGCAACGGTGCGCCGACGAGCTTTTGGGCTAGCACCGAGCCCGGCCGACCGCCATTCGTGTATCTGCCGGCGGGCCACCGACGGTGTAGATCCGAGCGGCTAGAGGAGGAGCCACTGCCTGCATGTGGCCTTGCGGCCCTACCATGGCCTTCCGGCCCGGTGCCCGGCCAGTCCATTGCGCGGCGCGGCCTCCCACAGCGGGGCGAGCTCAAGACCGACCGGATCCGCCCCAAATCCGGCCGGCGGGTGCGCAAAGCAGGTGGTCGTGGTTGGGTAGCTCGGGGGCGCCAAGGGGAAGGGGCTGGGCGAGCGCGCGTCCGAGCTGTACAGCTACAATGGCAGCGGCGGCGGCAGCGGCGAGGGAAGAGTGAAGAAGAATGAAGGGCGTGCGGCCGGAGGGAGGGAGGGGCGGATAGAAAAAGGCGCCCCTGTGCCACCGACGGGCGGGTCAGGGGAGGACACGAGCAGACGGCCCGCGCGTCCGCGTGTTGTCTGTTTCACCCCAAAAGCAGCGCAAATTTGGGCTGGGATGGGTCGAAAGCGGACAGAAAACGGACAATAGGCCGGAATGGATCTCTGCTGCGTATGCATGGAACAGGCAGCCCAGACGGCTGCATGTTCATTGCAATCTGACATGTTCCTGGGAGATGCATGCATGCGTGGCAAGGTGAAGATCAATTGGCAATGATAGGCTGAGAATTGCACCGATCGATCGATCTATGGATGGAGCCGGCCGGCCGGCGCACCCGTATCGGCGTACGTCCTCACATGTGGCATGTGCGTCGGTCTCTTGGTACTGAGAGCGAACCCACCCGTGCCGCTCCTAGCTAGTTTCCTTTTCGCTCTCGCACGGACTGGATGACGACGAGACGAGATTCATGAGATCAACATCACGCCGCCGTACTACCGTTGCTATCCATACGGCGCATGCATCGATCGATATCCATGCCATCGATCCTTGATCCATACTTCCAAGCTACCTACCAGATGCCTTTGCTTGCGTGGTACTGGCTTTTACACGTCCTCGATCGCTGCCGCATTGAGATTCCATGGTCATCATATATCTATATATGTGCCAGCATTGCATTATGGCTGATCAAATCTTGGAGCGGAGAAGGGCATATCAGAGATTCGCCCGAGAGAGAGTTTGAACTCTGTTCATTCCTTGGAAAAGCACGTGCAGATTCACCCTGACGGAGCATGCATGCTGAGCAAAGATTCAGCGGAGGCGAGCGCCGGCCAAGTCGGGAAGGAAGGGTGCACCACAATGGCAACAGCAACAGCAACATCGGAGGGCTGTCAGAGTCGCGACGACGGCAACGCGGTCGGTCGGTCGAGCGACGCGGAGAAGAGCCGCCACGCACCGCAATATAGCAACAGTCAGATCGAGCCACTGCATTCGGACACCGGCATGCGGCCAAACCAAAGCAGCAAATCCTCCTCTAGACTCTACCTATACTCCTCTCCATTGGAGTACGTACATCGACATCAATAAGGTCGGTCAAACAGACAAGACGCCCCCGGACAGGGGCCGTCAGAATCGCCGCCTGACAGCGGACCGACAGACATAACGTCGAGCACTAGAGGGCACAATGATCAGGTCTCAAATTAAGACACTCTCGTACCATGTACTAAGTACTTGCGTGTGTTCCTGAGAGCATCTAAAATCGCAACCAGCTAATCCGACAATATCAATCCCTCCCGGTCAAACTCTATCTTCTCCCTTTTCATATCAATGAAACATCTTATACCTCTCCAGCTCCTCCTTCTTCACCTCCTTGGGATAAAACTTTGAGATACCCAACTTCGGTTCCGGCCTACAACGTATTAGAGATAACCAACACATTTGCTAATTAACTTTCTCGGAAATTTCCTGGATCCTGGAATCTCCCTTCAAAATACTGGTGTGGTAATTGCTCCTGAGAAGAACACTGGAGGTGGGTTTAGCCATTCCCTCCTCCTGCTCCTGATGAATCAAATCCTCAAAGCATCTGCAAATAATTAGGGACTAGGTAGTTGTTTGCAAAGCTAACCCTAAATGTGGTGGTTTTCTGCAATTCACTCGTCTCATCGGCACCGCATTCCTTCTCCTGACATAGGTGCATACGTGCCATGCTGTTGTGGCAGATAATTAGGTGGCGTGGAACTGGAAGAAACACTTGCAAATTGACCCCCTGCAACACGCTGATGAGGAAATGGGTCAAACAGGAGCACGCTGCTGCAGAGGAGGAGCGTAGCCAGCGCCGGAACACTGGGCTGGAACTGGAAGGATGCGGTGCACGCACCGGCACCGCAATAGCAACAGTCAGGTCGAGCCAGTGCATTCGGACACCAGCCCAAACCAAGCTTGGAACTGGACAGCAATTCCTCCTCTAGGCTCACAAAAATACGGTCGGTCAAACAGACAAGGCGCCCCCGGACAGGAGCCGTCCAGTCGACAGCGGACGGACAGACATACCGTCGAGAGCACGTACTACAAGGCACAATGATCAGGTCGCAAATTAAGGCACGCTCGTTGATTAACACCAGAGAGATCATAAGCGCCAGCCCGTGCTGGCACTTGACAGTATCGTAGAGACTACAGAGTGCAAGGACAGGCAGGTCTGGGACAAAACTCCCTGCGATGAACATCAAAAACATTAAGCTAGCGGACAATAGCGCATGCGCCACCGTGACAAAAACTTTTTTTTTTTTAAGACGAAATTGAGAAACTTTTTGATTTTTTTTGAAAGATGAAATTGAGACTTTTTTTTCTTTTGAGAAAAGTTTTTTTGAAGATTATTTTTGAAAGTTGGAAGTGAGACTTTTGGTTTTTTATTTAAGAATGTTTTTTTTAGAGTTTTTCCTTTTTCCTTTTGAGATGTGGATGTGATGTCCACGTGTTGTGAGAAAGTTTTCCTTTTAATTTTGAGATGAAGTTAAGATTTTTTTTCTTTGAGAAGAAGGAATACTCGTACAGCTTCCTCTCAAGAGGCCTGCAACGGCGGGCCCCAACCACTAGTATTATATGCTTTGTGTGATGAAAAACAATTCAGTATCTAAAAAAGGGTCTTTGGGCAGCACATATCAGAGCTAAGCCAAATAAAGCAAATAAAATCAGAGATTGGATTGACTTAAGCCATAATTTGTAATATGATGCTTTATTTTTCTAGAGAGGATGTTGGATAATTTTGATCCCCTTGTACTTTTTTTGTCCCTTGAGTTTTTAATAAAATACAGTAGAACGATTGTTCTATGGTTCCAGGTCAAAAAAAAAAATCAGTAGGTTGTCTGCAAAGTAATCAGTAGTACACATCTCTTCTACTTAAAGGGGGTCTATGGTTCTAATGGTACATTGTGTTAACTATGAAGAGTATCATTCTTTTTTTGCAGGAAAGAGTATCATTCATTAGGCGGGAGGAACACGCTAATCTCTACTCCTAATGGAGCAGTTGGTAGTCTCGCTTTCAGGTTTTTTTTCGTCCCACCTCCCATGGTTTTTTTGTACCTCCTCCCACCTTCGCTGGTTTTTTTCGTAGATTTTTTTTGTCCCCTCCCCCCTCTTCATCGGTTTATTTTCGCGTCACCCTCTCACACAACGAAAGAAATCTGAACAAATCAGAACTTTCCATACTGGTGCAAGTTATTTAGTAATGTAGAATCAATCACGAACAATCTCTAAAGACAAATCTAAATTAATTAACCTCACCTTAAATCACTCAATCACATTAATTAGAAAACAAATAATTGATTTTCAGAAAAATCGCTCAATCACGTTAACCTTACCTTAACTCACGGATGGTAATCAATCTCCAAATAAAGGAAACAATACATCGAGGGAGCAGTAAATAAACTCCCTTTCTTATGACATGTATATGATCTTCCCTTCCCTCTTCGTTGTTGAGCGTTCTTGATTCTCGAGGCCGATGCTTGGGCTGCGTCACTGGGTCGTGATGGTGCCGGAGGACGAGGATGGCGAGGCCGGGTGCCGCGGCACCGCGTTGGCCACGGCCGGTGAAGGGGGCGAAGAAGGGCGGCTTCCCTGGCCCTGGTCGTGGCCGTGGCCCTGGGAGTTGGTGCGGTGGAAGCGGCACTTGAAGGACCAGACGTGGGTGGCCGACACTGACCCGAACCACCTCCTCCGCGTATTCTTGGAGCTGTAGCTGGCCGATTTACATGAAATTAATTCCCTCAGTTGTGGTGGCAAATATAATACACATAATCCATATTGTTATGCACTAGTGTGTGTGTGAGAAATAGATGGATTATGGTCCTGTACCCAATAAGATGGATCTGTGTGTGTTAGAGAGAGAGAGAGGGAGAGGGGGAGAGAGAGTAAGGAAGAGGGAGGGAGAGTGTGTGTGTGTGAGGATTTGATGGTAAAAAAGGTCGCCAATGTCACTTGATATGTATGAGAATATTAATATTGAACTCTTAAAGTTAATGTGGCCCCATTGCAACGCATGGACGTTCTTCTAGTTACGCATAGTATCACTATTTGGAAGGGATGATCACGTTCCTTATGAAGTGTGTCATCGAGCGTAACACATAAGGACCATGTTAATTATGAAAAGAATCATACTATTGGATCTAGGGCTATTATCAAAGTTTATTGAAAGTACAAAACACCTAAACCGTAATAAAAATACATCGAGATTTTGAGACCACCGAACGACCAGTACCTCCACCGGAATGAGCTGTCAGTGTGCCGCTATCGCAGATCCCCTTCCGGAGCCGGCTTGACCTTGTCAATGATAGTCAGAAAGTTTGCATGCATGTGCCCTAAGGACCAGCGCCCTGGAGACCCAGTCGTCGCCGTTGAACCCCTTGAATACATCTGAAGCACCTGACACCAAGTCCCGGCAAGAAAACCTAACCTCGCTGCGCTAATGAGACGGCAGGAATCTATGCCAGAGCTTTGTTGACTACGTCTAGACGGATGAGCTTGAGAAGGATTAGAACCCCAAAGACAATCTCGAAGAAGAAGTGTTAGCCATTGCCTGAGCACCCTAAACCTACGAGGACTAAAAGAACCCCAACCTAAACTACTAACCAACTCAACAATTGCGGACATGATGACGAAAGGCTTGCCGACATCCACGTTAGAGGAGTTCCGGTTCAGTCTCTGCATTGCCAGCAACGACGCTTCGATTGCCTACGTAGAGGGGGGGGGGGGGGGGGGGGGTTGAATGACGCCCTTAATTAATACAATTGCGTTGCATTAAACCTTTCTCTATAATTGCACTCTTTTTTAATGGGAATTGCAATTGTAATCTGACCCGTTCATTTATCATTTCATCGATCTCTGATGCGTATGCATGGAACAGGCAGCCTAGACGGCTGCATGTTCGTTGTGTAATCTGACATGCTCCTGGAAACATGCATGCAGATGGACCATGGATGCATGTTCATGCGCGGCAAGGTGAAGATGAATCAGCATGATACGCTGAGAATTAATCCACCGATCTATGGATGGAGCCGGCCGGCCGGGGTATGTGCTCAGGCCAACTCCACCGCGCGACCCTATCCTGTCCGTCTCCGTCCGTTTGGGGCAAAAGGGACAAATCGGGCGGCCGAGCGCGCGGGAGCAAATAGACTTTTGTCCGTTTCGTGTCCGCTTTTGACCCATTCCCGACCTAAGTTTGCGCCGGTTTTGGGGTGAAACGGACAGCGCGCGGACGGGCGGGACGCGCGCGCTTGTCCTCCCCTGGCCCGCCTGTCGGTGGCAGAAACCAAAACCCCCCACGCCCCATTTGGCGCCATTTCCCAAACCCTCCCACGTCCCTCCCGCCGCCCCCTCTCTCCCCCATCCATGGCCGACGCCCAGCCGAATTCCGGCGGCCTGGCCGTCGACCCGCCCGGAAAGGTGAAGAAGAAGGCGGCCAAGGCGCCAAGGAAGCCGCGGTCGGAGTGCACGCCGGAGGAGATCGCCAAGTTGGACGCGGAAGCGGAGAAGAAGAGGAGCCGGAGAGCGGTCGTCAAGGGCAATGCCACCGCGGCCAAGTTCGCCGTCGAGCGCGATGCAATTGAGGCCGCGCGGCGCAAGGCCGCGGCCGACGAGAAGGAGGACATTGTCAACAAAGCGCACGCCCTCCTCATGCTTAGCATGGGCCGTCCGGCCGGTTTCACTACAGCGGCCGTCGGCCCGGCGAGCACAGGCTCGTCGGTCGCCCGGCCTGCGCACTGCTAGTCGCCGACGTCGCGGACCACGCCCATGTCGCCCGGCTTTCTTCCGCCAAGGCACGACGGTCACACCCGTTTCTCGGGGTCGCCGGACGTTGGCTTGTTCGCGCCGTCCACACCGCGCCCCGCGGCCGTCATCGACCTCAACGTCACGCCTGGGTCCAGCGGCGGCGGCCGGCCGTCCGTCGAGATGCAAAGCAAGCAAGCACGGGTACCGTTCACGGGCACCATGCCGCCCCCCTCCCCCCGCGTGTTGTTTGACGGAATGCCAACAGCAATGGCACCGGTCGACGACCCCTTCTACGACCCCGAGGAGACCCAAAGTCAGGATGGCCGCGCCTAGTACGTCCCCGATGAAGAGACCGACGACCGTGCTGACTACGACCATGGTGACTCGTGGCATTAAGACGATGACATCTATGTCGAAGGTGATGGTGATGAAGAAGAAGAAGAAAAAGGCAATGACGTTGATATTAGTGGCGCACCATTGTTCATCGACGAGCTGACCCAAAGAGCGGAAGCACAAAAGAAGAGGAAGAGCATTCGCACGGGTTCATACACACAAGATGAGGACAAGTTGATTTGCCAAGTTTGGATGGAGATTAGCCAAGATCCGAGGACCGGCGCGCAACAAAAGGGCATTGTTTTTTGGACGAGAGTCCACAAAACATTTCATGAAAGGAAGATGTTCGAGCCCTACCAAATTACAAGCAACCGTGGCATCGGCTCGATTCAAAAGAGATGGTTGTTCATCCAACAAGAGTGCAACAAGTATCAAGCCGCATTTGAGAGCGTTGAAGCACGCCCGTGAGTGGTCTCGGCGTTGGGGACACGGTATGCTCTCCTCTTCCTAGCCCTTTCCTTGCTACGGCCATGAGACTTCGGCCTTGTATATGTTTGCATGTTCACTTCTTGTTGATCATGTGGTGTAGGCATTTCAATCTTTGGAGGCATTCAAGGCCCGGCACAATGACAAGCCATTCATTCTTACGCATTGTTGGACGATCATCAACAATTGCCCTAAGTTCAAGGACCAATACCGTGAACTACAAAGGAAGAAAGGACTGAAGACGGCCAAGTTCGCCGGAGGTGGAGATGGCGAGGCGTTGAAGAGGCCGAGGGGCAAGACCAACTCCAAGGTTGATGACATACGTGATGCCTCATCCATGGCATTGCATGACACTTTGCATGGCATGATGTCTCAAAAGGATGTGAGGGACGAGAAGAAGCGGCAAAGCAAGGACGAGCAAATGAAGCAATACCTAGACCTTCAAAGAAAGAAGCTTGAGATGGAGGAGGCGGCCAAGAAGAGGAAGATCGACATGGAGGAGGCGGCCCGGCAAAGGCAGCTCGACATTGAGGAGGCCGCCCGGCAAAGGCAGCTCGACATCGAGGCCGACAACGTCAAGGCCAGGCAGAGGCAGCTCGACATCGAGTCCACCAATGCCGCCACCAAAGCGAAGGAGGTGGCCCTTGCGATCATGAGCATGGACTGTCGAAGATGAGCGAGAAGACGAGGGCCTGGTTCGAGGCCAGGCAGAAGGAGATGCTCGACGCCGAAGGCCTGAACTAGGTCGTCCGATAGGCGTGGCCATTCTTTTTGGAGGCTGGCATGGGTGCCGCTGGCAGTGTGCCGGCGAGAAAACTTTCATTTTGGAGGCCAGCTGTGTTGCCGGCCGCTGGCTGTGTTGCCGGCGCGATGAACTGGGGCCATGAACTAGGGCTTGGCATTTGAAACGTTGCTTTTTTTTAAATAGACGCGGATAGGATGGGGTAAACGGATGCGGCCGACACGACCCCAAATGCCTATCCAAACGGATAAAATCCGGACAAAACGGACGTCCGTTTGGGGTCGCGCGGTGGAGTTGGCGTCGCATGTGCGTCGGTCTCGTACCCTTGCCGCTCCTAGTTTCCCTTTCGCACGGACTGGATGACGACGAGACGAGATTCATGAGATAAACATCACACCGCCGTACTACCGTTGCTGTCCATACGGCGCATGCATCGATCGATATCCATCCAATCCGAGACCCTTGATCCATACTTCCAAGCTACCTACCAGATGCCTTTGCTTGCGTGGTGGTACTAGCTTTTACACGTCCTCCATCGCTGCCGCGTTCCATGGTCTTGATCCATCTATGCGCTAGCACTGCATCCCGGCTGATCAAATCTTGGAGCAGACACGTTTTAGGTTCCTACAGATTCCTCGGCCTTCGAGGACCGATCGATGCTACTGCTATTGCTAGCTCTGCTTCTCCTGCCTTGGCAATCATAGATTCCAGATCAATGTGCGCATGGTACCCAATCAGAGATTCACTGTCACCCGAGAGAGAGTTTGATCTCTGTTTCTTCGATGAAAAAGGAAAAGCACGTGCAGATTCAGCCGGGCAGAGCAAAGATTCAACCGCCGTCCAAGTCGGGGAGGATGCAGTGCACGCACGCGCCGCAATGGCAACCGCAACAGCAACATCAGAGAGCTGTCAGAGTCGCGACGGCAACACGGTCGGTCGTTCGAGCGACGCGGAGAAGAGCCGTCGCAATCGCGGCTCGACGGCGGTCCGACAGATGCCCGGTAGCAAAATGAACGGGTCGCCCCCCGAGAAGACGGTCTCATCGGCACCACCACATTCCTTGTGCAGACTCCCCCTGTTACATTACTGTGGCAAACGTACGTGCGCACATTCGGAGTTCCAAAAATGCCAAGAACAAGGCCAATCAGAGAGAGAAGTGCAGATTGGCCTGCTAATATCGATCGAGAGGCAATGGATCATCAAACAAACAGGGCCACATCTGCTCCTGCTGCAAGTGCGTGAAGATGGAGGATCGTGTGGCCATCGCCGGAGCAGTGGACTGGAAGTATGCGTCGCACGCAAGAGTCAGATGGAGCCACTGCACTCGGACACCGGCATGCGGACAAACCAAGCTTGGTTTCTAGGCCTGGACAGCAGCAGATCCTCCTCTAGACTCTACCTATGGCCCTCTCCATTTTGGAGTACGTACGTCGACAGCAATACGGTCGGTCAAACAGACAAGGCGCCCCCGGCCGGACAGGAGCCGTCAGAATCGCCACTCGACAGCGGACCGACATGCGAGGCAGAATGATCACGTCGCAAATTAAGACACTCTCGTTGATTCCTGTGGAAGCATGTAGGAGTACGTACGTACAACTACGTGTGTTCCTAACAAGCCATTTTTTTTCGATAGAGAACATTTCATTCAATTGATATATCGAGGTGATACAACCGCATTAAAAAAATGTCCGACTTTTGCATAGCGTGATGTACACAGCCAACAAGTCCAACAAGCCTAAGAAGCCATAAGCGTTCAAAACTCCGAATAGATAAAAAACCACAACGTCCGAAGCCACCCGGTAACCATAGTTTGCTACGATAACCCGTAATACTTCACTTAAGATCGTATGGACACAGAATGTTGTACTAGTAATTAGTAGGCAAAAAATGGTTTAGCCAAACAAGAAATAAAAATCTACCGACCCCTGCCGTGAAGCCCCGCGTGGCGATGGAAGGATCCCTAGATTGCGCCACCAGGGTACTCCTCCACCCGCCTCCTCCCTCACCACCGCTAGCTAGAGGGTGCGTCCAGGTGAAGCCTGACCGGCGTCGGTGGCAGCGGGGCTTCCTCGCCTCGCTATACAGAGGGGCTGGCGCGGACCGGCACTGAAGGTTTATCTCTGATGGCGGCTCACGGAACACCCGGCTCCCTTCCTCGTTAGGCAGGCGGCCATGATGGTTTCATGCGGATCTGGGCTGGCGGCCGTAGTAGGGCATTGCAGGGGTGACGTGGGGAAAGTTGTCATGGATGTAGGATGATGGCCCTATTGATGGGAGTCGCGGTGCTCGTGGATGGAGCTCACGGCACTTGTGGGTAACTGGGGTTTGGTGATCCATGGCGGTGGTGCAACAGGTGTTCTCGCTTCTAGTCACACCCTTATCGGAGATGGTGTGTGTGGTGGGGTGAAATCACTGTCTGGCCTTGGCCAAACCAACGGCGGCGGGGTCGTTTCCTTCTCGAAGGCTCACATCTGCATCGTCTTCCTCTCTCTACCCCATCTGTAGACCCCCTCTTTCGACCGGCAAGCAGATGCACTTGTAATTTGATGGAGTTCTCACCGGTTTATCTCATGGATCTCTGCTACGAAGTGGAGTATATAGTATGAAAGAACCTAGACCAGACCATGACGTACGTGTTCCTGGAAACATGCATGCAGATGGACCATGGATGCATGCTCATGCGTGGCAATGGTATGGTGAAGAGAATTCCACGGATCTATCCATAGATGGAAGGAACCAGCCGGCGCACGTCGTCACATGTCGCATGTGCGTCGGTCTGTCGTACCCGTGCCGCTCCTAGTTTCTTTTTCGCACGGACCGGACTGGATGACGAGATGAGTGAGATCCAGATCAACATCACACCACCCGTACGGATACAGCGCATGCATCCTATCCTTGATCTTTCCAAGCTACCTACACGACCTAACTTGGCTTGCATGGCACTAGATTTTACACGTCGTCGTCCTTGTGTCCTCTGTTGGCGCATTCCATGGTCCCGATTTGCTCGTGGTTGGTTGCATTGCACCGCACCCCACTGCACTGCACTGAACTGCACTGGGGGCTGATCATCAACCGTGAGAGCACAGTGTGAAACGAGTTGAAAAGCGTAGAACCTTTTGTCTGGCCCGCATTGCATTATATCGAGAGTATGCCGTGGCTTACAAGAAAGAGGAGATCGATCGAGAGAAGAGGGGATCGATCCCATCAAGGGAATAACAGAAGAAGGGATAGAGATAGATTACAATTCAAACTAACCTCCTATCCCTATACAACTTATTCTAACACTCCCCCTCAATCTGAATCGTATGGACTTTACCAAGGTTAAGATTGTTCTTAAACTCATTCAACCTTCTCGTAGTGAGAGGTTTTGTGAAGCCATCAGCAAGTTGATCTCCAGTTGGTATAAATCGAATATCAAGTAGCTTTCGAGCTACTCTTTCTCTGACAAAGTGGAAATCAATTTCGATATGTTTTGTGCGTGCATGGAAAACATGATTAGCTGAGAGATAGGTTGCACCAATATTATCACACCATAATGTCGCAGCCTGTGGAGCGTTGACCCCAAGCTCATATAGTAAAGTCTGTATCCACATTACCTCAGCTGTAGCATTAGCCAGAGCTTTGTACTCAGCCTCTATACTTGATCTTGAGACAGTGGCATATTTTCTTGCACTCCATGACACAAGATTTGTTCCCAGAAACACAACAAAACCACCTGTGGACCTTCTGTCATCATCACACCCTGCCCAGTCTGCATCAGAGTATGCAGTAATAAGCATAGATAATGACTTGGTAATCTAAAGTCCAAGTCCTTCTGAGAATTTAAGATACCTTAAAATCCTATTGACTGCAGTCCAGTGAGTTGTTCTAGGTGGATGTAAATATTGACATACCTTATTCACAGTGTAAGAAATATCAGGACGAGTAAGTCAAATATTGTTAAGCACTAACAACACTTCTGTAATTTGTTGCATCTTCTGGTCCAAGTGCTTCTCCACTTTCAATAGTAAGTTTTTCTTAAGTTGAAATTGGTGTACTCACAGGTTTGCAATTTTCCAATCCTACTCTCCTGAGTATGTCAGTGGTGTATTTTTCCTGTGTGAGAAGTATACCATCCTTTATCTGATTAACTTCTATGCCAAGATAATAATGAAGATCACCCAAGTCCTTGAGAGCAAACTACAACTTCAGATCTTTAAGCAAACAAGTGGTAGCATTTGAACTCGAACTAGCAACAATTATATCATCAACATAGACAAGCACAAATATAGTGATATTATCTCTATTGTAAAAGAACAATGAAGTATCTGCTTTAGATGGTGTGAACCCAAGTTATTGTAACTGCATGTTCAATCTTGAGTACCAAGCTCTTGGGGCCTGTTTCAAACCATACAAAGCTTTATCCAACTTACAGACATAATGCGGTGTACTTTGATCCTCATATCCTGGTGGTTGCCGCATGAACACTTCTTCCTCAAGAACACCATGAAGAAACGCGTTCTGAACATCTAGGTGTCGTAAACTCCATCCTCTGGAAGTAGCAATAGACAATACAAGTCGAATAGTAGCTGACTTAACAACAGGACTAAATGTATCTTCATAATCAATATCAAACCTCTGTTTGAAACCTTTGGCAACTAGTTTAGCCTTGTATCTGTCTATGCTTCCATCAGATTTTCTCTTTATTTTGTACACCCATTTACAATCTATGACATTGTGACCCTTCCTTGGTGGTACTAAATGCCAAGTTCTATTTTTCATGAGTGCATCATATTCATTATCCATAGCCTCTTTCCAATCTTTATGAGCAAGAGCATCATGCAAATGAGTTGGTTCACCAACACTACTAAGAAAGCACGCTTAATTCTGTCATACCTGATCGTACCATCAGTGTATTCTTTGTCCTTTATAATACCTGACTACGACCTAGTGTGACGACGAGAAGATTGGTGAAGTACTGATGTTGTAGGAACAGAAGATCCCGGTGCAGAAGGTTCCGTAGGATCCGACGCAGAAAATCCTGGCTCCCAATCCAAGGGAGATAGCCGCGCAGAAGATCCCGACTCCCAATCCGAGGGGGATAGCGGTCCTGACGCCTCAGGCGCCCTGCTATCGGCAGCTGGCTCGATCCGCGGGCTCCCAGCGCGGCTTGCGATGCGTGGAGACGCATCCTCTCCTGCGCGTGGGCTGGCGGGGTCCACCAGATGCAGGCTGTCGGCCACATCCGCGGCGGGACTGGCCGGGTCCACGCTGTCATCCGCCCGATTTGCTGCATGACGATCCGCCTCGGATCGCTCGCCAGCAGAGGCAGGACTGGCACAAGGATCAACGCCGGATCGCACGCTGCTGCCAGGTGAATCAGCCGCGGGTCCTGTGCCGGTTTTGTCTTGTCCTGTACACATAAAATGATGACCCAAACCCGCACATACATCATCAGAACCGCAATTTTCGATGGAATTTTGCACACAGTCAGTTTTATTTAATTCACCCCCATGATCTAGAAGAAGTGTTATTTCAGCACGAAGAAGGGCTCCGGCGTTGGGATGAAGTTTGGCAAATGGAAAAAGTGTTTCACCAAAAACAACATCTCGAGAAATATAAATATGTCGAGTTGCAATCTCTAGGCATTTACACCCTTTATGAAGATTACTATGGCCAAGGAAAACCCATTGAGTGGAACGAAGCTCAAGTTTATGACGATTGTATGGACGTAAATTTGGGTAGCACGCACACCCATATTTTTTGAGATAATTGTAGTCAGGTTTTTGATGATATAATCGTTCCAATGGAGTGGATTTGCTAATAACTTTACTAGGGAGACGATTAATAAGATAGGTGGCAGTAATGAACGCTTCATCCCAATACTTGAGAGGCATAGAAGCATGAGCAAGTAGAGAGAGACCAACTTCAACAATGTGGCGATGTTTCCACTCAGCGGAGCCGTTTTGTTGGTGTGCATGAGGGCAAGATACATGGTGTTCAATGCATATGCTACAAAAGAAAGAGTTGAGCTTCTCATACTCCCCTCCCCAGTCACTTTGGGCTGTCAAAATTTTTCTATCAAAGTATCTTTCAACAAGCTTTTGAACTCTTGAAACACATAAAAAACTTCAGATTTGTACTTAAGCAAATAAATCCAAGGTAAACTTGCTATAGTCATCAATGAAATTGACATAATATTATTTTTCTTCCAAAAGAATCTCTGGCATGACCCCATACATCACTGAAAATAAGTTCTAAAGGAGCATGAGATACACTATTCGACTTGGGATAAGGGAGTTGATGACTCTTGGCACATTGACAAGCTTCACAAACAGACTCACTAATAGGACTATGTGACAATGAGAGATTGCCTTTATTGACTACTTGTTTAACTATGATCGATGATGGATGTCCTAATCTTTGATGCCACCTTGACAAAGAGAGCTTGATGACGGAGTGGACATGGCGACGCTTGCGACTAAGTGCTCCGGATGTGATGGGGTAGGGACCTCCAATGCATCTACCATGCTGGAGGAGTTCCCTCGTTGCCCGTGATACGTCTCCAACGTATCTATAATTTTTGATTGTTCCATGCTATTATAGTATCCATCTAGGATGTTTTATATGCATTTATATGCTATTTTATATGATCTTTGGGACTAACCTATTAACCCAGAGCCCAGTGCCAGTTTCTGTTTTTTTCCTTGTTTTTGAGTATCGCAGAAAAGGAAAACCAAACGGAGTCCAATTGACCTGAAATTTGACGGAGATTATTTTTGGACCAGAAGAAGCCCACGGAGCATCGGAGACGGACCAGAAGAGTCCCGGGCTGCCCACAAGGATGGGGGGCGCGCCCACCCCCCTAGGCGCGCCCCCCTGTCTCGTGGACAGCCCGGAGACCCCCCTGACTTGTTCCTGACGCTAATATCTCTCATATATACCCAAACTTCCAGAAAGAAACCTAGATTAGGAGTTCCGCCGCCGCAAGCCTCTATAGCCATGAAAAACTAATCGGGACCCTATTCCGGCACCCTGCCGGAGGGGGAATCCTTCACCGGTGGCCATCTTCATCATCCCGGCGCTCTCCATGACGAGGAGGGAGTAGTTCACCCTCGGGGCTGAGGGTATGTACCGGTAGCTATGTGTTTGATCTCTCTCTCTCTCTCGTGTTCTTGATTTGGCACGATCTTGATGTATCGCGATTTTTGCTATTATAGTTGGATCTTATGATGTTTCTCCCCTCTACTCTCTTGTAATGGATTGAGTTTTCCCTTTGAAGTTATCTTATCGGATTGAGTCTTTAAGGATTTGAGAACACTTGATGTATGTCTTGCATGTGCTTATCTGTGGTGACAATGGGATATTCACGTGATCTACTTGATGTATGTTTTGGTGATCAACGTGTGGGTTCAGTGACCTTGTGAACTTATGCATAGGGGTTGGCACACATTTTTGTCTTGACTCTCTGGTAGAAACTTTGGGGCACTCTTTGAAGTTTTTTGTGTTGGTTGAATAGATGAATCTGAGATTGTGTGATGCATATCGTATAATCATACCCACAGATACTTGAGGTGACATTGGAGTATCTAGGTGACATTAGGGTTTTGGTTGATTTGTGTCTTAAGGTATTATTCTAGTATGAACTCTTGAATAGATCGATCCGAAAGAATAACTTTGAGGTGGTTTCGTACCCTACAATAATCTCTTCGTTTGTGCTACGCTATTAGTGACTTTGGAGTGACTCTTTGTTGCATGTTGAGGGATTGTTATATGATCCAATTATGTTATTATTGTTGAGAGAACTTGCACTAGTGAAAGTATGAACCCTAGGCCTTGTTTCCTAGCATTGCAATACCGTTTACGCTCACTTTTATCGCTTGCTACCTTGCTGTTTTTATATTTTCATATTACAAAAACATATATCTACCATCCATATTGCACTTGTATCACCATCTCTTAGCCGAACTAGTGCACCTATACAATTTACCATTGTATTGGGTGTGTTGGGGACACAAGCACTAGTAGAAAAAGGGGCTTTCGTTCGGGCCTGACCAGCCCATTAGTCCAGGTTCTGCCACGAACCAGGACCAATGGAGGCATTTGTACCGGTTCGTGAGCCCAGGGGGGCCGGCCGGGGCCTCGTGGGCATTGGTCCCGGTTCATTTGGGCCCATTTGTCCCGGCTCTTGGCATGAACCGGGACCAATGGGCCTCGCTCCTGGCCCACAACCATTGGTCCCAGTTCGTGGCGGGAACCGGGACAGAAGGATGGCCTTTAGTCCCGGTTCCAGCCACGAACCGGGACAAAATGAGTTGCCTATATATACCCATCGCCGGCGAGCAGAGCACTCCATAGTGCTCTGTTTTTTGCTGGCCGGCGAGGAAGGGCATTTGGGTGCTCTAGCTCACCTCTTATGCATGTGAGGTGTTCGATGAAATGCCCGAGCCACACTAGTTAAGCTTTCTCCTCTCGAAGCTCGACCTCCGAGCTCCATTTTTTCCGAGATTTGTCTTGGTTTAGCGGTCCGTCACGCCCTGTCCTCGTCTTCACCGCCGTCGATCGCCCGCGCCGATCTCGTCGCCGGCACCACCGTGGTGAGCCTCTTGTTCTTATCTTCTTTCTGAAAGAAAAAAAATCTGATTTTAGATAGTTTTCTTCTTTTTCTTATTTAACCATAAATCCAAAAAAAATTCTACCTCCTTTATTTTTCATGTATTTTTCTGATCAGAAAAAATACAAAATTATGTCAGTTATTTTGAAGTTATTCTAGATACTTGTCTAATTTTCTTACTTTTGACACACATAATTATATATAATGCACGCAGATGAACCGGCAATGGATGTACGGTGACAGACACACCTCTGAGTACATTAAGGGCGTGTATAATTTTCTCGAAGTGGCTGAGGCAAACAAGCAGAGTGGTTTTATGTGTTGTCCATGCCCTAATTGTGGGAATACGAGGTCTTACTCTGACAAGAAAATCCTTCACACCCACCTGCTTTATAAGGGTTTCAGGCCACACTATAATGTTTGGACGAAGCACGAAGAAATAGGGGTTATGATGGAAGACAGCGAAGAAGAAGAGGACGATGACAACTATGTGCCCCCTGAATACGGTGATGCTGCAACGGGGGAAGCTGAAGATCAAGAGGAAGCTGAAGATCCAGAGGAACCAAACGATGTGCCCGATGATGATCTCCGCCGGGTCATTTTTGATGCAAGGGAAAAGTGCGAAAGTGAAAAGGAGAAGCTGAAGTTCGATCGCATGTTAGAGGATCACAAAAAAGGGTTGTACCCCAATTGCGAAGATGGCAACACAAAGCTAGGTACCGTACTGGAATTGCTGCAGTGGAAGGTAGAGAATGCTGTGCCTGACAAAGGATTTGAGAAGCTACTGAAAATATTGAAGAAGAAGCTTCCAAAGGATAACGAATTGCCCGACAGTACGTACGCAACAAAGAAGGTCGTATGCCCTCTAGGATTGGAGGTGGAGAAGATACATGCATGCCCTAATGATTGCATCCTCTACCGCGGTGCGTACAAGGATTTGAACACATGCCCGGTATGCGGTGCATTGCGGTATAAGATCAGACGAGATGACCCTGGTGATGTTGAGGGCAAGCCCCGCAGGAAGAGGGTTCCTGCGAAGGTGATGTGGTATGCTCCTATAATACCACGGTTAAAACGACTGTTCAGAAACAAAGAGCATGCCAAGTTGATGCGATGGCACAGTGAGGACCGTAAGAAAGACGGGAAGTTGAGAGCACCCGCTGACGGGTCGCAGTGGAGAAAAATCGAGAGAAAGTTCTGGGCTGAGTTTGCAAGTGACCCAAGGAACGTATGGTTTGCTTTAAGCGCGAATGGCATTAATCCTTTCGGGGAGCAGAGCAGCAATCACAGCACCTGGCCCGTGACTCTATGTATGTATAACCTTCCTCCTTGGATGTGCATGAAGCGGAAGTTCATTATGATGCCAATTCTCATCCAAGGCCCTAAGCAACCCGGCAACGACATTGATGTGTACCTAAGGCCATTAGTTGAAGAACTCTTATAGCTGTGGAATGGAACAGGTGTACGTGCGTGGAATTTGACCTAAAGGCGTTGCTGTTCGTGACCATCAATGATTGGCCCGCTCTCAGTAACCTTTTAGGACAGACAAACAAGGGATACCATGCATGCACGCACTGTTTAGCTGACACCGAAAGTATATACCTGGACAGATGCAGGAAGAATGTGTACCTGGGCCATCGTCGATTTCTCCCGACCAACCATCAATGTCAAAAGAAAGGCAAGCATTTCAAAGGCGAGGCAGATCACCGAAAGAAGCCCGCCATGCGTATCGGTGATCACGTACTTGCTATGGTCTCTAATTTACACGTAATATTTGGAAAGGGTCCCGGCGGACTAGCTGTTCCGAATGACGCTGAGGGATGCGCACCCATGTGGAAGAAGAAATCTATATTTTGGGACCTACCCTACTGGAAAGAGCTAGAGGTACGCTCTTCAATCGACGTGATGCACGTGAGGAAGAACCTTTGCGTGAACCTGTTAGGCTTCTTGGGCGTGTATGGGAAGACAAAGGATACACCTGAGGCAAGGCAGGACCTGCAACGTTTGCATGAAAAAGACGGCATGCCTCCAAAGCAGTACGAAGGTCCTGCCAGCTATGCTCTTACCAAAGAAGAGAAGGAAATCTTTTTTGAATGCCTGCTCAGTATGAAGGTCCCGACTGGCTTCTCGTCGAATATAAAGGGAATAATAAATATTCCAGAGAAAAAGTTCCAGAACCTAAAGTCTCATGACTGCCACGTGATTATGATGCAACTGCTTCCGGTTGCATTGAGGGGGCTTCTACTGGAAAACGTCCGATTAGCCATTGTGAAGCTATGTGCATTCCTCAATGCAATCTCTCAGAAGGTGATCGATCCAGAAATCATACCAAGGCTAAGGAGTGATGTGGCGCAATGTCTTGTCAGTTTCGAGCTGGTGTTCCCACCATCCTTCTTCAATATCATGACGCACGTCCTAGTTCATCTAGTCGACGAGATTGTCATTCTGGGCCCCGTATTTCTACACAATATGTTCCCCTTTGAGAGGTTCATGGGAGTCCTAAAGAAATATGTCCGTAACCGTGTTAGGCCAGAAGGAAGCATCTCCATGGGCCATCAAACAGAGGATGTCATTGGGTTTTGTGTTGACTTCATTCCTGGCCTTAAGAAGATAGGTCTCCCTAAATCGCGGTATGATGGGAGACTGACTGGAAAAGGCACGCTAGGAGCGGACTCAATAATATGCAGGGATGGGCATTCTTGGTCTCAAGCACACTACACGGTTCTACAGAACTCTACCTTGGTGACCCTGTATGTCGATGAACACAAGAACAGTCTGCGCTTCAAACACCCGGAGCAGTGTGACGACTGGATTACATGTGAACACATCAGGACTTTCAGCAGTTGGTTGGAAACACGTCTCAGAGGTGACACCACTGTTTGTGATGAGCTGTACTCGTTGTCTAGGGGCCCATCTTCGACTGTATTGACTTACAAAGGATACGAGATAAATGGGAATACATTTTACACGATCGCCCAAGATCAAAAAAGCACCAACCAAAATAGTGGTGTCCGCTTTGATGCAGCAACCGAGAGGGGAAAGGACACATATTATGGTTACATAATGGACATATGGGAACTTGACTACGGACATGATTTTAAGGTCCCTTTGTTTAAGTGCAAATGGGTCAATCTGTCAGGAGGCGGGGTACAGGTAGACCACAGTACGGAATGACAACAGTGGATCTGAACAATCTTTGGTACACTGACGAACCGTTCGTCCTAGCCAATGATGTGGCACAGGTTATCTATGTGAAGGACATGTCTACCAAACCGAGAAAAAGAAAATATAAGGAAGCGAATACATCATATGATGAGCCAAAGCGCCACATAGTTCTTTCAGGAAAAAGGGACATAGTGGGAGTGGAGGGCAAGACAGACATGTCTGAAGATTATGAAAAGTTTCATGAAATTCCTCCCTTCAAAGTCAAGGCTGACCCAAGCATCCTGATAAACGATGAAGATTATCCATGGTTACGGCGCAATAAGCAAAGCACACAAGCGAAAAAAAGTGAAGACTTTCTCTCCACAACTATTATGATGATATCATGCCAACTTTTATCCTTTTTGTAGTTCATTTGAAATGCCTGTTGTAACAGACGAGTTTCCGTATGAAATCCTGATACTTCGAAACAGATTGTCCGTTTTGTACACGAAAGTGCATCTAGTTTTTGCCGTAACCCTCTCAACTTTCTTGCACATGCTATGTGGGTGAAATGATGATACCATGCCAATTTTCAACCTTTTCGGAGTTCATTTGAAATGCTTTTCAATTTCCGGGTCTTATAGCTCAAAAAAGCAGTAAATGCATGAAAATAATAAAATGCATAAAACTATAATATTTGTTATGATCAACTAAAAAACTTATATAAACCTCTAGTATTTTTGAAACTAAAATTAAATAAAATTTATGCAACTTATATTAACAAAGTATTTTTTGTTCAAAACATTAATAGCAAAAAAGAATTTAATAGCAAAAAAAATTAACAAAATCTGGTTTTGATTAAAACAGATATTTAAAACTAATATTTAAAACAGATAAACTTTAATAAAATATATAAGTACAAACCAAATAAAAAATAAAATAAACTTTAATAACATAAAGCAAAAAGAATTATCGTAAAGTGAAATAAATAAGTAATTAGAAACAAAATAAAATAAAATAAATAAGTTCTTTGTTGTAAGTAGAAACAAAACAAAATAAATAAAGCAAAAAAAGAAAACAAAAAAAACAGGGAAAAAATAAGAAATATGCCACCTACTGGGCCACCACTGCCTGAATACGACTAGAAACCAACCAATGGGCCAGGATTCAGGCCAGCAGAAGGCGCAGTAGGCCCATCAGGCATAGCAGTTTCAATTAGGCCCGTAAGCCTGCAATGGAGAGGAGCTCGAGAGGGGTGCGGCAGTGGGGCTTATAAACCACTGCGCGCCCCTCTCAACTAGCGAGGTGGGACTAAACTTTCGACGCGGGCGCAGCAGCACAAGGCCTTTGGTCCCGGTTGGTGGCACTAACCGGGACTAAAGGGGTGCATTGGTACCGGTTCGTGGCGCCAACCGGGACCAATGCCACCCCTTTAGTCCCGGTTGGTGCCACCAACCGGGACCAAAGGCCGCCTCTTCCCGCCCTTTGGGCTGCTGAAAAGAGGCCTTTGGTCCCGGTTGGTGGCACCAAATGGGACTAAAGGGGTCTTTGGTCCCGGTTGCTGCTATGAACCGGTACCAATGCTTCGTCTATATATACAGCACTTGTGAAAATTTTCATTCAGTTCTTCGATCCCGCCCCGACGACGCCGCCAGGCTGCCCCTCTGCGCCTCGCCATCGCCGTCGTCGCCCCTGCCTCCAACGCCGTCCCGCGCCGCCCAGACGCCGTCGCCGCCCCGCGCCCCCTGCCTCCTCGCCGCCCGTCGCCGCGCCCCTCACCGTCGCCGTCGCCGCCCCCTGCCTCCTCATCGCCCGTCGTCGCGCCCCTCACCGTCGCCGTCGCCGCGCCCCTCAACGTTGCCATCGCCGCGCCCCTCACCGTCGCTGTCGCCGCGCCCCTCACCGTTGCCCCCGTGCTCTGCCTCCTCGTCGATCGCCGCCCCGTTGCGCAGTGAAGCTCCATATATGAATTTCCTAATTTAGATGTGTAGTTAATTTAGATGCGTAGTTTAGATGTGTAGTTAATTGAGTTGTTGTAATTTGTTCATAAATGAATAATATGCAAAAGTTAGAATTTTTTTTCTGTTCATAGATTTTTTTGGTGATATTATTGTTGAATACGCAAATGTTTGTGTGTTCATATATATATGCAAAGAATATGTCAATTTTTTCATAGAATTTTTATGATTTTTTTCTGTTTTAATTTTGTTCATAGAATTTTTTGATTTTTTTCTGTTGTAATTTTGTTCATACAATAAGAAGAGAAAGTGTTTAATATAATTAGTTAGAAAAATAATAGAACTAGTTAAACTAGTTTATTTTTAATTACTAAGTACTACTTTATTCTATTTATAGGAAGTGCTTAGTAGTTGAACTAGTTGATTTAACAAAACTAGTTTATTTTACTATAGAAGTAGTTTATTTTTAGCAACGAAATTAATAGAACTAGTTTATTTTTTAGTTAAAGCAATTATTCCCGCATCGACGTCGACGATGCCTATCCCGCATCCTCGCCATCGACTCGGCGGAGGAGGCCGGCTTGATCAGAGGGGCCATGTCCGGGACTAGGCTCCGCCGGGCTGGTTTTGGGAGGTGCTACCTTCCGGGGGGCGTAGGTTGGTGAGGAGCCAGCCCGTCGTTGACCCGATCCTTGTTTGGTGGCGGTCGCGTGGGCCAGTGACGGTGCCGAGGCTTCCGGACACCGCGGAGGTTGTACGTCACCGTGTCAGCGAGGAGGACGAGCACGTCCGTCGCTACATGGTTGCGTTGGAGGGCAGGTTCGATAATACCTAGCAGGTTCTTCAGGGATCTCACTGGAGCAATCCTGTGATGGTTCCTTCTCTTTGGGTGTCCACCGCCCGCGCCGATACCCGTCGGGCGCTACGGTTCTAGCTGTACTGGCGATGCTATATGTATGATAGTATTCGAGGTGTATTAGTGATAATATTCGACGATGTACGGACGCATGGAGATGATGTAGTTTTGCTTATAATTGAATGCATCCTAATTTGAATACTACTTTATTTTGCGATTTGAGTTTGCTTACTGAATGCTCAAATTGAAAACTACTCCTACTTTGAATGCTAAAATTGGAGAGGACTATGCAAGGCGTATGCATATAATTAGTTGATAGCTTATAGGGTTTTTGTTTTCACAGAAATCTAGGAGGCCCCGGCCCCTCCATCATCCCCGCCGTCGTCCCCGTCACCGACCCCCTCCGACCTCGAGGTGAGACCAGCCAAATCCTCTTTTAGAAAGATAATTAAACAATATTTCGGGTTGACTTTAAGTCTGTTGAGTCTCCACCATATATGAGAGGACGAAGAATCCCGACTGTTGTCGTGGGGGTAGCTTCTCCTTCGTTCCCGTGTGCTAGACAATTTGGTGTAATGCACTCGGGAACGAAAGGAGGAGCTCCCCTCCCCTATAAATAGTGGGGGTTTTGGGGCTGCCAGACACATGAGAACATCTCTCTCTTGGCGCAGCCCTACCCCTCTCCCTCCTCCTCCTCTCCCGCGGTGCTTGGCGAAGCCCTGCAGGATTGCCACGCTCCTCCATCACCACCATGCCATTGTGCTGCTGCTGGACGGAGTCTTCCCCAACCTCTCCCTCTCTCCTTGCTGGATCAAGGCGTGGGAGACGTCACCGGGCTGCACGTGTGTTGAACGCGGAGGCACCGTTTTTTCGGTGCTTAGATCGGAATCAACCGCGATCTGAATCGCTACGAGTACGACTCCTTCATCCGCGTTCTTGCAACGCTTCCGCATTGCGATCTACAAGGGTATGTAGATGCACTCCCCTTCCCCTCGTTGCTAGATTACTCCATAGATTGATCTTGGTGATGCGTAGAAAATTTTGAATTTCCGCTACGTTCCCCAACAGTGGCATCATGAGCTAGGTCTATGCGTAGTTTCTATGCACGAGTAGAACACAAAGTAGTTGTGGGCGTCGATTTTGTCAATTTACTTGCTGTTACTAGTCTTATCTTGATTCGGCGGCATCGTGGGATGAAGCGGCCCGGACCGACCTTACACGTACTCTTACGTGAGACAGGTTCCACCGACTGACATGCACTAGTTGCATAAGGTGGCTAGCGGGTGTCTGTCTCTCCCACTTTAGTCGGATCGGATTCGATGAAAAGGGTCCTTATGAAGGGTAAATAGAAATTGGCATATCACGTTGTGGCTTTTGCGTAGGTAAGAAACGTTCTTGCTAGAATCCCATAGCAGCCACGTAAAACATGCAACAACAATTAGAGGACGTCTAACTTGTTTTTGCAGGGTATGCTATGTGATGTGATATGGCCAAAAGGATGTGATGAATGATATATGTGATGTATGAGATTGATCATGTTCTTCTAATAGGAATCACGACTTGCATGTCGATGAGTATGACAACCGGCAGGAGCCATAGGAGTTGTCTTAATTTATTGTATGACCTGCGTGTCAATGAAAACGCCATGTAATTACTTTACTTTATTGCTAACCGTTAGCCATAGTAGTAGAAGTAATAGTTGGCGAGACAACTTCATGAAGACACAATGATGGAGATCATGGTGTCATGCCGGTGACGAAGGTGATCATGCCGCGCCTCAAAGATGGAGATCAAAGGCGCAAGATGATATTGGCCATATCACGTCACTTTATGATTTGCATGTGATGTTTGTCATGTTTACATCTTATTTGCTTAGAACGACGGTAGCATAAATAAGATGATCCCTCACTAAAATTTCAAGAGACGTGTTCCCCCTAACTGTGCACCGTTGCGAAGGTTCGTTGTTTCGAAGCACCACGTGATGATCGGGTGTGATAGATTCTAACGTTCGAATACAACGGGTGTTGACGAGCCTAGCATGTACAGACATGGCCTCGGAACACATGCGAAACACTTAGGTTGACTTGACGAGCCTAGCATGTATAGACATGGCCTCGGAACACAAGAGATCGAAAGGTCGAACATGAGTCGTATAGTAGATGCGATCAACATGGAGATGTTCACCGATGATGACTAGTCCGTCTCACGTGATGATCGGACACGGCCTAGTTTGACTCGGATCATGTATCACTTAGATGACTAGAGGGATGTCTATCTGAGTGGGAGTTCATTAATCGGATGAACTCAATTATCATGAACATAGTCAAAAGGTCTTTGCAAATTATGTCATAGCTTACGCTTTAGTTCTACTGTTTAAGATATGTTCCTAGAGAAAATTTAGTTGAAAGTTGATAGTAGCAATTATGTGGACTGGGTCCGTAAACTGAGGATTGTCCTCATTGCTGCACAGAAGGCTTATGTCCTTAATGCACCGCTCAGTGTGTTGAACCTCAGCGTCGTCTGTAGATGTTGCGGAACATCTGACATACACGTTTTGATGACTACGTGATAGTTCAGTGCGTAATGCTAACGGTTTAGAATTGTGGCACCAAAGACGGTTTTGAAATGTCGCAGAACATATGAGATGTTCCGAAGACTGAAATTGGGATTTCAGACTAGTGCCCACGTCAAGAGGTATGAGACCTCTGACATGTTTCTTAAGCCTGCAAACTAAGGGAGAAAAGCTCAATCGTTGAGCATGTGCTCAGATTGTCTGAGTACTACAATCGCTTGAATCGAGTGGGAGTTAATCTTCCAGATGAGATAGTGATGTTTCTCCATAGTCACTGCCACCAAGCTATTAGAGCTTCGTGATGAACTATAACATATCAGGGATAGATGATGATCCTTGAGCAGCTCGCGATGTCTGACACTGCAAAAGTAGAAATCAAGAAGGAGCATCAATTGTTGATGGTTAGTAAAACCACTAGTTTCTAGAAGGGTAAGGGAAAAAGGGATACTTCATGAAACAGCAAATCATTTGCTGCTCTAGTGGAGAATCCCAAGGTTGAACCCAAACCCAAGACTAAGTGCTCCTGTAATGAGGGGAACGGTCACTGAAGCAGAACTACCCTAGATACTTGGTAGATGAGAAGGCAGGCAAGGTCGACAGAAGTATATTGGATATACATTATATGAATGTGTACTTTACTAGTACTCCTAGCAGCACCAGGGTATTAGATACCGGTTCGGTTGCTAAGTGTTAGTAACTCGAAATAAAAGCTGTGGAATAAACGGAGACTAGCTAAAGGTGAGATGACGATATGTGTTGGAAGTGTTTCCAAGGTTGATGTGATCAAGCATCGCATGCTCCCTCTACCATCGAGATTGGTGTTAAACATAAATAATTGTTATTTGGTGTTTGCGTTGAGCATGATTGGATTATGTTTATCGCAATACGGTTATCCATTTAAGGAGAATAATGGTTACTCTGTTTATTTGAATAATACCTTCAATGGACTTGCACCTAAAATGAATCTCGATCGCAGTGATACACATGTTCCTGCCAAAAGATATAAAATAGTAATGATAATACCACATTCTTGTGGCATTGCCATTTGAGTCGTATTGGTATAGAACGCATGAAGAAGCTCCATGTAGATGGATCTTTGGACTCACTCATTTTTGAAAGGATTGAGACATGCGAACCATGTCTATTGGTATAGATGCGTGAAGAAACTCCATGCAGATGGATCGTTTGGACTCACTTGATTCTGAATCACTTGAGACATGCAAATCATACCACATGGGCAAGATGACTGAAAGGCCTCGTTTTCAGTAAGATGGAACAAGAGAGCAACTTGTTGGAAGTAATACATTTGATGTGTGCAGTCCAATGAGTGCTGTGGCACGCAGTGGATATCGATATGTTCTTACTTCACAGATGATTTGAGTAGATGCTGAGAATATTTACTTGATGAAACACAAGTCTGAATTATTGAAAGGTTCAAGTAATTTCAGAGTGAAGTTGAAGATCGTCGTGACAAGAGGATAAAATGTCTATGATATGATCATAGAGATATCTGAGTTACGAGTTTGGCACACAATTAAGACATTGTGGAAAGTGTTTCACAATTAATACCGCCTGGAACACCACAGTGTGATGGTGTGTCCGAACATCATAACTGCACCCTATTGGATATGGTGCATACCATGATGTCTCTTATCGAATTACCACTATCATTTATGGGTTAGGCATTAGAGATAACCGCATTCGCTTTAAAAAGGGGCACCACGCAATTCCGTTGAGACGACACCGTTTAGAGAAACCTAAATTGTCGTTTCTTAAAAGTTTGGGGCTGCGATGCTTATGTGAAAAAGTTTCAGGCTGATAAGCTCGAACCCAAAGCGGATAAATGCATCTTCATAGAATACCCAAAACAGTTGGGTATACCTCCTATTTCAGGTCTGGAAGCAAAAGTAATTGCTTCTAGAGACAGGTCCTTTCTCGAGGAAAAGTTTCTCTCGAAAGAATTGAGTGGGAGGATGGTAGAGACTTGATGAGGTTATTGAACCGTCACTTCAACTATTGTGTAGCAGGGCACAAGAAGTTGTTCCTGTGGCACCTACACCAATTGAAGTGGAAGCTTATGATAGTGATCATGAAACTTCGGATCAAGTCACTACCAAACCTCGTAGGACGACGAGGATGCGTGCTACTTCGGAGTGGTACGTGATCCTGTCTTGGAAGTCATGTTGCTAGACAACAATGAACCTACGAGCTATGGAGAAGCAATGGTGGGCCCATATTCCGACAAATGGTTAGAAGCCATGAAATCCGAGATAGGATCCATGTATCAGAACAAAGCATGGACTTTGGTGAACTTGCCCGATGATCGGCAAGCCATTGAGATAAATGGATCTTTAAGAAGAAGACGGACATGGACGGTAATGTTACCGTCTATGAAGCTCGACTTGTGGCAAAGAGTATTTTCACAAGTTCAAGGAGTTGACTACGATGAGATTTTCTCATCCGTAGCGATGCTTAAGTCCGTCGGAATCATGTTAGCATTAGCTGCATTTATGAAATCTGGCAGATGGATGTCAAAAAAAGTCTCCTTACCAGTTTTCGTAAGGAAAGGTTGTATGTGATACAATCAGAAAGGTTTTGTCGATCCTAAGGATGCTAAAAGGTATGCTAGCTCCAGCGATCCTTCCATGGACTAGAGCAAGCATCTCGGAGTCAGAATATACGCTTTGATGGAGTGATCAAAGTTTTTGGGTTTATACAAAGTTTGTTAGAAACTTGTATTTACAATAAAGTGAGTGGGAGCGCTACAACATTTCTGATAAGTATATGTGAATGACATATTGTTGATCTGAAATGATGTAAAATTTCTGGAAAGCATAAAGGGTTGTTTGAAAGGAGTTTTTCAAAGGAAGACCTGGATAAAGCTGCTTACATATTGGGCATCAAGATCTATAGAGATAGATCAAGACGCCTGATGATACTTTCAAAGAACGCACACCTTGACATGATTTTGAAAGAGTTCAAAATAGATCAGCAAAGAAGGAGTTCTTGGTTGTGTTACAAGGTGTGAGTATTGAGTAAGACTCAAGACCTGACCACAGCAGAAGAGAGAGACAGGACGAAGGTCGTCCCCTATGCTTTAGACATAGGCTCTACAGTATGCTATGCTGTGTACCACACATGAAGTGTGCCTTGCCATGAGTTGGTCAAGGGGTACAGTAGTGATCCGGGAATGGATCACATGACAGCGGTCGAACTTATCCTTAGTATCTAGTGGACTAAGGAATTTTCTCGATTATGGAGGTGAAAAGGAGTTCGTCGTAAAGGGTTACGTCGATGCGAACTTTGACATTAATCCGGATGACTCTGAGTAGAAAACCGGATTCGTATAGTAGAGCAGTTATTTGAAATGGCTCCAAGTAGCGCGTGGTAGCATCCACAAGATGACATAGATATTCGTAAAGCACACACGGATCTGAAAGGTTCAGACCCGTTGACTAATAACCTCTCTCACAAGCATAACATGATCAAACCAGAACTCATTGAGTGTTAATCACATAGTGATGTGAACTAGATTGTTGACTCTAGTAAACTCTTTGGATGTTGGTCACATGGTGATGTGACCTGTGAGTGTTAATCACATGGTGATGTGAACTAGATTATTGACTCTAGTGCAAGTGGGAGACTGTTGGAAATATGCCCTAGAGGCAATAATAAATTGGTTATTATTATATTTCCTTGTTCATGATAATCGTTTATTATCCATGCTAGAATTGTATTGATAGGAAACTCAAATACATGTGTGGATACATAGACAACACCATGTCCCTAGTAAGCCTCTAGTTGACTAGCTCGTTGATCAATAGATGGTTACGGTTTCCTGACCATGGAGATTGGATGTCGTTGATAACGGGATCACATCATTAGGAGAATGATGTGATGGACAAGACCCAATCCTAAGCCTAGCACAAGATCGTGTAGTTCGTCTGCTAAGAGCTTTTCTAATGTCAAGTATCATTTCCTTAGACCATGAGATTGTGCAACTCCCGGATACCGTAGGAATGCTTTGGGTGTACCAAACGTCACAACGTAACTGGGTGGCTATAAAGGTGCACTACAGGTATCTCCGAAAGTGTCTGTTGGGTTGGCACGAATCGAGACTGGGATTTGTCACTCCGTGTAAACGGAGAGGTATCTCTGGGCCCACTCGGTAGGACATCATCATAATGTGCACAATGTGACCAAGGAGTTGATCACGGGATGATGTGTTACGGAACGAGTAAAGAGACTTGCCGGTAACGAGATTGAACAAGGTATCGGGATACCGACGATCGAATCTCGGGCAAGTAACATACAGATTGACAAAGGGAATTGTATACGGGATTGATTGAATCCCAGACATTGTGGTTCATCCGATGAGATCATCGTGGAACATGTGGGAGCCAACATGGGTATCCAGATCCCGTTGTTGGTTATTGGCCGGAGAACGTCTCGGTCATGTCTGCATGGTTCCCGAACCCGTAGGGTCTACACACTTAAGGTTCGATGACGCTAGGGTTATAAGGAATAGGTATACGTGGTTACCGAATGTTGTTCGGAGTCCCGGATGAGATCCCGGACGTCACGAGGAGTTCCGGAATGGTCCGGAGGTAAAGATTTATATATGGGAAGTCCTGTTTTGGTCACCGGAAAGGTTTCGGGTGCTATCGGTAACGTACCGGGACCACCGGGAGGGTCCCGGGGGTCCACCAGGTGGGGCCACCGGCCCCAGAGGGCTGCGTGGGCCAAGTGTGGGAAGGGACCAGCCCCTAGGTGGGCTGGTGCGCCTCCCACAAGGGGCCCAGGGCGCAGGAAGGGGGGGAAGGGGGAAACCCTAGGCTCAGATGGGCCTAAGGCCCACCTAGTGGTGCGCCCCCCTCTCTCCCCCCCTTGGCCGCCCCCCAAGTCCCATCTAGGGCTGGCCGCACCCCTTGGGGGGGGGAACCCTAGATGGGGGCGCAGCCCCTCCCCCTCCCCTATAAATAGTGGGGGTTTTAGGGCTGCCAGACACATGAGAACATCTCTCTTTTGGCGCAGCCCTACCCCTCTCCCTCCTCCTCCTCTCCCGCGGTGCTTGGTGAAGCCCTGCAGGATTGCCACGCTCCTCCATCACCACCATGCCGTCGTGCTGCTGCTGGACGGAGTCTTCCCCAACCTCTCCCTCTCTCCTTGCTGGATCAAGGCGTGGGAGACGTCACCGGGCTGCACGTGTGTTGAACGCGGAGGCACCATTTTTCGGTGCTTAGATCGAAATCAACCGCGATCTGAATCGCTACGAGTATGACTCCTTCATCCGCGTTCTTGCAACGCTTCCGCATCGCAATCTACAAGGGTATGTAGATGCACTCCCCTTCCCCTTGTTGCTAGATTACTCCATAGATTGATCTTGGTGATGCGTAGAAAATTTTGAATTTCCGCTACGTTCCCCAACAGATGCATGATGCGAGCATGAAGAGTTATTATATATCTGTGGGTGAAATGAACATGGATTGGATTGAAGTGAAGCCAACATGCATGTGGTGCATGTCGAAAGTAGTACAATCCAAACTTGATCAAGTTAGGATTAGTATTACTTTCGACATGCACCACATGTTGCCTCACTTCAATCTAAGTCATGTTTAGAAATAGCAGTATAGCAGTAGCACGGAGATAAGAGAGGACACATCTCTCTATTAGCTACCTATAACAACCTAAATTAACCCCCAAAACCCCTAAACCACCTCCTTTCAAAAAAACCAGCCCCTGAAATGCTGACGCGTGGAAGCTTATTGGTCCCGGTTGGTGCTACCAACCGGGACCAAAGGCCCTCCTGCCTGGGCTCGCCGAAGCGGCCACGTGGAGGCCCATCTGTCCCGGTTGGTATAAGAACCGGGACTAAAGGCCTAGGGCATTAGTAACGACCCTTTAGTCCCAGTTCCACAACCGGGACAGATGGGCCTTATGAACCGGGACAAATGGCCCTTTTTCTACTAGTGAAGAGACTTTGTTATTTGGTTGCAGGGTTGTTCGAGAGAGACCATCTTCATCCTACACCTCCCACGGATTGATAAACCTTAGGTCATCCACTTGAGGGAAATTTGCTACTGTCCTACAAACCTCTGCACTTGTAGGCCCAACAACGTCTACAAGGAGAAGGTTGCGTAGTAGACATCAAGCTCTTTTCTGGCGCCGTTCCCGGGGAGGTGAGTGCTTGAAGATATATCTTTAGATCTTGCAATCAAATCTTTTAGTTTCTTGTTTTATCACTAGTTTAGTTTATAAAAGAAAACTACAAAAAAAAATGGAATCGAGGGTGTCTCACATGCTTCATCTTTTTAATATCTTTCATGAAAATAAGGATTCCGATAATTGTGCTCAAGTGTTAGAAGAAGAATGCATTAGAATGTTTGGCACTAAATCTTTGAATGATGAGCATGATTGCAATGTTATTAGTATGAACTCTTTGAATATCCATAGTACTAATGATGATTGCACTAGTCATGATAAAAATGTCTCTTATAAGCATGTCAATTTTTGTGGAGTGAATAGAGTTTGCAAGTACACACTAAATAGGGAAGATAGATTTTGCAAGAGGCATAAGTACTTAGAAACTAAATGGTTGCAAGAAAGGCTAGATGCTTGTGCTGAAAATTTATAATTTATTTGCCATCCTTGTGAACTTTGCAATAAACGTGATTATTTAAATACCCAATGCAAATTGTTTCATGATCGTATCGTGTCCAAAAATTGTGATGACTTGATTTCCCTTGCGCATCATAATGAACTTAGTTTGCTTGTGGGTTATGAAGAAATGAAACGTATAACTAAGGATATGCCAGAATTTTTCCTTGATAAAGTTCTTGATTTTGATCCAGAGGAAATTTATATGTATTGTGTGGTGAATTGCATTGAAAATCCTTATATTGCTGTTTGACTCCATTTTTACCATGTGATGCACATATATATTTAATCTATTTCGTATGAGCAGACACTTGTCAGATCATGTCAATGAATATATGATTGCCGATATGAAAACAATCAAATCTCTTCTATCATAAAAATATATATTTGGTGATCTTCAAGGGAAAAAGGGAAAATATAGTATGTTTATGAATTTGCAGCCTCAGTCATGTTAACGCATGCACTTTGTTGATCATATGGATTTAGTAGTAACCGATCAACCAGTTTGCTAATGGAATAAATCGTGTGTGCATGCACGGTCCAACCGGTCAACGACTATCCATGCAAACGTTTGGTGTGTTGAAGTAGTAAATCTTGTACATGCCTTGCTGCTAGTTGGACGTATTGATGTTGGTACAAAACCAAGGTTCGTCGTCGCTAGGGATAGAAAAAATCAATCAGTTGGGCTTGACTAAATCTACGAAGAGATAAGTATTGGCCAAGGCATGCGGTCAGAGTTTGTTGTGCATGCGGTCAGAGTTTGTTGCTTTTTTTGGTTCAACAACGGCACGAAGGAGTAGAGATAAGATATTGTTTGTTACTAACGGCAGCGGCGACGACGCTAATCTCTCGTGCTTATCTTCCTATCTGTTCGCATGGCTAGCCGATGGAAACGATGCTATAAAAAGGCTGCTCCAGTGACTGCGAAGGAGGTTCAGTTCACTCGCAACGCACACGCCTACACGCTCATTTCACTACCATTCACCGTACCACACACACACACACACTTCATATCACCTCCATTCCATATACACACATCTCCATTTCTTTGTCTGGTGAGTAAATCATATGAAGGTTGCATATGATCACTCATTTCCTTTATTTCTTTTCTTCTCTTTGTTCATTCTTTTGTGGCGTCTCGCGGCTCTACATGGCGATCTAATCGTCGCCGCGGATGTTTTCATTGCTCGATTTACAAAAAGATTTTTGTGGCGTCTCACGGCTCTACATGGCGACCTAATCGTCGCCGCGGACGTTCCATTGTTTGATCTACAAAAAGAATTCAGCGGTGTCTCGCGGCTCTACATGGCGATCTAATCGTCGCCGCGGACATTCCATTGTTTGATCTACAAAAGAATTCAGCGGTGTTCCGCGGCTCTACATGGCGATCTAATCATCGCCGCGGACGTTCCATTGTTTGATCTACAAAAAGAATTCAACGGTGTCCCGCGGCTCTACATGGCGATCTAATCGTCGCCGCGGATGTTCCATGGCCCGATCTACAAAAAGAGTTTGGTGGCATCTAGTGGCTCTACATGGCGATCTAATCGCCGCCATAGGTGCTTCACGGTCTGACATGAGGAAAAAAGAGGCATTGCATCCCGTGGCTCTACATGGCGATCAAATCGTCGCCACGGATGTGTTACGGTTTGATATAAAAAATAAAAAGGAACGTTATAACATCTCGCGGCTCTACCTGACGCTTCAATCGTCGCCGCAGACATTTCATGGCCAAGTGATTTTCAAGCATTTTGGGTTTATCCATCAGTTAAGGCTATGGATTCATGTTGATAGACAAAACTATATATAGGTGTGGAGTTACAAGGGAAAGAAATATAGCTGCACAAAAGCCAACATCATGCATGGTTCAGTATATGTATATTTAGAGCACAGAGTCAAGGAGATCACGTGACATACAAAGGATGATTTCTCATCATGAGATAATCCAATATTAATAAAGACATGGCCATCTACACCGGAATAAACAAGACGCCATTGACGAAATTTTGCAGAATCATGTTTCTCAAACAAACGAGGGTTCATCTTCAAGTCCACGCTCAGTACACTTTCTTCCGTGACCGGCGAGGTCGGAACTCATATACACTTCCTGACCGACAAGGCGGGATACATCACGTTCGTGACCGACGGGGCCGAACTATCCATTTTGTTTCTTTGAGACTTGATCTACATCCCATGTTTGATTGGTGCATGACATTCATGAATTTCTGGCATGTCGAGAATTTATGTTTCTCATCGAGTGCTTGCATGTTTTGTGCCTTGGAGACAGAAGCCATGAGTTTGATAATGATGATGACCATTTGAGGCAGCTTAATCGGAGGTCTTTCATGAAGATACATCTATGAATGTAATTAACTAGAGGTCCTTTTGAGGCCCTAGGAGTCGAGAACTGTACAATTGTCTTTTATATGTCAGATGCTACACCAAGAGTATGTAAAATGAGATTTGTACATCTTGAGTAATAAAGACTACAAGTTTCTCCGCATAATTTTGTGTGCTTTATTTTATCTTGTTTTAATTCGTATACACTCGTGTACTGGCACGCCCGCACCTAAAATGCCAACGCGGATAATTTAAATATTTGTCTTGCGAAAACAATTGCCAATTACATAAAGACAAGAAAACAAATAGAAGATGGAGAGAATACTAATGAAAGGGAAGAGACTTCCCCATATCTTCCTATTATTTCTTATGATGAATCAGGTAATGAGGAAGAGCCTTCTATTCAACCAATGTCATTAATAAGGAGCTCCAAAAAGAGGGTTAAACCCACACATGATGTGAATAAGAAAAAGAAACGATGGATAAGCAAAGGTAGAAAGGTATCCCTCCCAAATGATGTTGCTCATATTACTCATTGTGATGATGATAATTGCTATACTATTGGTGCTATCCATACTATTAATGATGAGAGTGATTATGCTTATGATATGAAAGGGCCCAAGATTGGGGATGCTATGTTTGATGAAGATGATATGTTTGAGAATATATTTGCTGCAATTGATGTTTGTCCCAAGCTTGGGGATGCCATGTTTAATGATGATGATATTTTTAACCTCCCAAGTTTTGATGAGAAAATTTATTATGATGATAGCATGCCTCCTACTTATGATGATTATTGTGATGATACTTATACTATAAAGAGTAGTGATGATTATATTTATAAAAATTGTCATGGTTATGATGACCCTTTTTCTGAACACTACTCTTTTAATGTGGAAACAATTTATAGTATTCGAGTCTCTTATGATACTCCCACTATTCCGAAAGAGAAGAATTTTGCTTATGTGGAGAGTAATAAAATTTCTATGCTTGTAGATCATGAAAAGAATGCTGTAGGTTCTGGTTATATTGTTGAATTCATTCATGATGCTACTGTAAATTATTATGAGGGAGGAATATATGCTTTTAGGAATTGCAATAATATCAAGTTTCCTCTCTATGTGTTGAAAGTTTCAAAGTTATGCTTGTTTTGCCTTCCTATGCTAGTTGATTATTGTTCCCATAAGTTGTTTGCCCACAAAATCCCTATCCATAGGAAGTGGGTTAGACTTAAATGTGCTTGCCATGTGTTTCATGATGCTCTCTTTAAGTTTCAATTCTTATCTTTTATACGAGCATCATTGAAATCGTCATGCCTAGCTAGAAAGGCATTAAAGAAAAGCGCTTGTTGGGAGACAACCCAATATTTACCCCTACTGTTTTTGTGTGTTCACATGATTAAGCTATTGTATTAATTATGTTTTATAGCTTTTGTTTCAATAAAGTGCCAAGTAGAACCTTTGGGAAGACTTGGGTGGAAGTTAATGTGATCTTGCTGTAAAAAAACAGAAACTTTGCGCTCACGAGTTTAGCTATCATTTTTTAAAGAAGAGTGATTTTAAGTTGATTCTTTTTGCAGAAGATTAATAGAAACATTCCTCACGTCCACCAATTTATTTCATAATTTTTGGAGTTTCATAAGTATTCGAAAGTTACAGATTACTACAGACTGTTCTGTTTTTGACAGATTCTGTTTTCTATGTGTTGTTTGCTTATTTTGATGAATCTATAAGTAGTATCGGAGGCTATGAACCATAGATAAGTTGGAATACAGTATATATTACACCAATATGAATTTAGAATGAGTTCACAACAGTACCTAAGTGGTGATTTATTTTCTTATACTAACGGAGCTTACGAGTTTTCTGTTGAGTTTTGTGTTGTGAAGTTTTCAAGTTTTGGGTAAATATTCGATGGACTATGGAATAAGGAGTGGCAAGAGCCTAATATTGGGGATGCCCAAGGCACCCCAAGGTAATATTCAAGGACAACCAAGAGCCTAAGCTTGGGTATGCCCCGGAAGGCATCCCCTCTTTCGTCTTTGTTCATCGGTAACTTTACTTGGAGCTATATTTTTATTCACCACATGATATGTGTTTTGCTTGGAGCGTCATTTTATTTTTATTTTGTTTTGCTTGATGTTTGAATAAAATACCAAGATCTGAAATTCTTAAATGTTAGAGAGTCTTCACATAGTTGCATAATTATTCGACTACTCATTGATCTTCACTTATATCTTTTGGAGTAGTTTGTCGTTTGTTCTAGTGCTTCACTTATATCTTTTAGAGCACGACGGTAGTTTTATTTTGAAGAAATAGATGAACTCTCATGCTTCACTTATATTATTTTGAGAGTCTTTAGAACATCATGGTAATTTTTCTTTGGTTATGAATTTAGTCCTAATATGATGGGCATCCAATAGGGATATAATAAAAACTATCATATAAAGTGCATTGAATACTATGAGAAGTTTGATTCTTTATGATTGTTTTGAGATATGAAGATGGTGATATTAGAGTCATGCTAGTTGAGTAGTTGTGAATTTGAGAAATACTTGTGTTAAAGTTTGTGATTCCTGTAGCATGCACGTATGGTGAACCGTTATGTGATGAACTCGGAGCATGATTTATTTATTGATTGTCTTCCTTATGAGTGGCGGTCGGGGACGAGCGATGGTATTTTCCTACCAATCTATCCCCCTAGGAGCATGCGCGTAGTACTTCATCTCGATAACTAATACATTTTTGCAATAAGTATGTGAGTTCTTTATGACTAATGTTGAGTCCATGGATTATACGCACTCTCACCCTTCCACCATTGCTAGCCTCTCTAATACCGCGCACCTTTCGCCGGTATTATACACCCACCATATACCTTCCTCAAAAAAGCCACCATACCTACCTATTATGGCATTTCCATAGCCATTCCGAGATATATTGCCATGCAACTTACCACCGTTCCGTTTGTTATGGCACGTTTCATCATTGTCATATTGCTTTGCATGATCATGTAGTTGACATCGTATTTGTGGCAAAGGTACCATTCATAATTCTTTCATACATGTCACTCTTGATTCATTGCATATCCCGGTATTCCGCCGGAGGCATTCACATAGAGTCATATTGTTGTTCTGAATATTGAGTTGTAATTCTTGAGTTGTAAGTAAATAAAAGTGTGATGATCTTCATTATTAGAGCATTGTCCCAGTGAGCAAAGGATGATGGAGACTATGATTCCCCCACAAGTCGGGCTGAGACTCCGGACGAAAAATAAAAAAAAGGAGAAAAAAAGAGGCCAAAAACTGAGAAGGCCAAAAAAACAAAAAAAGAGAGAAAAAGAGAGAAGGGACAATGTTAATATCCTTTTACCACACTTGTGCTTCAAAGTAGCACCATGATCTTCATGATAGAGAGTCTCCTATGTTGTCACTTGCATATACTAGTGGGAATTTTACATTTTAGAACTTGGCTTGCATATTCCAATGATGGGCTACCTCAAAATGCCCTAGGTCTTCGTGAGCAAGCGAGTTGGATGCACACCCACTTAGTTTCTTTTGTTGAGCTTTCATATACTTATAGCTCTAGTGCATCCGTTGCATGGCAGTCCCTACTCACTCACATTGATATATATTGATGGGCAACTTCATAGCCCGTTGATACGCCTAGTTGATGTGAGACTATCTTCTCCCTTTTTGTCTTCTCCACAACCACCATTCTATTCCACCTATAGTGCTATGTCCATGGCTCACGCTCATGTATTGCGTGAAGATTGAAAAAGTTTGAGAACATCAAAAGTATGAAACAATTGCTTGGCTTGTCATCGGGTTGTGCGTGATTTAAATATTTTGTGTGATGAAGATAGAGCATAGCCAGACTATATGATTTTGTAGGGATAACTTTCTTTGGCCATGTTATTTTGAGAAGACAAGATTGCTTAGTTAGTATGCTTGAAGTATTATTGTTTTTATGTCAATATTAAACTTTTGTTTTGAATCTTATGGATCTGAATATTCTTGCCACAATAAAGAAGATTACATTGATAATTATGTTAGGTAGCATTCCACATCAAAAATTCTATTTTTACCATTTACCTACTTGAGGACGAGCAGGAATTAAGCTTGGGGATGCTGATACGTCTCCAATGTATCTATAATTTTTTATTGTTCCATGCTATTATAGTATCCATCTAGGATGTTTTATATGCATTTATATGCTATTTTTATATGATTTTTGGGACTAACCTGTTAACCCAGAGCCCAGTGCCAGTTTCTGTTTTTTTCCTTGTTTTTGAGTATCGCAGAAAAGGAAAACCAAACGGAGTCCAATTGACCTGAAATTTGACGGAGATTATTTTTGGACTAGAAGAAGCCCACGGAGCATCGGAGATGGACCAGAAGAGTCCCGGGCTGCCCACGAGGGTGGGGGCGCGCCCACCCCCTAGGCGCGCCCCTTGCCTCGTGGACAGCCCGGAGACCCCCCCTGACTTGTTCCCGACGCCAATACCTCTCATATATACCCAAACTTCCAGAAAGAAACCTAGATCGGGAGTTCCGCGGCCGCAAGCCTCTGTAGCCATGAAAAACCAATCGGGACCCTATTCCAGCACCCTGCCGTAGGGGGAATCCTTCACCGGTGGCCATCTTCATCATCCCGGCGCTCTCCATGACGAGGAGGGAGTAGTTCACCCTCGGGGCTGAGGGTATGTAACGGTAGCTATGTGTTTGATCTCTCTCTCTCTCTCTCTCTCTCTCTCTCGTGTTCTTGATTTGGCACGATCTTGATGTATCGCGATCTTTGCTATTATAGTTGGATCTTATGATGTTTCTCCCCCTCTACTCTCTTGTAATGGATTGAGTTTTCCCTTTGAAGTTATCTTATTGGATTGAGTCTTTAAGGATTTGAGAACACTTGATGTATGTCTTGCATGTGCTTATCTGTGGTGACAATGGGATATTTACGTGATCTACTTGATGTATGTTTTGGATCGCAAAGACGTTTGACTACATCAACCGCGTTACTAAATGCTTGCGCTTTCGGTCTACGAGGGTACGTGGACACACTCTCCCCGCTCGTTGTTATGCTTCTCCTAGATAGATCTTGCGTGATCGTAGGCAAAATTTTGAAATACTATGTTCCCCAACAGTGGCATCCGAGCCAGGTCTATGCATAGATGTTATATGCACGAGTAGAACACAAAGAGTTGTGGGCGATAATAGTCATACTGCTTACCAGCATGTCATACTTTGATTCGGCGGTATTGTTGGATGAAGCGGCCCAGACCGACATTACATGACCGCGTTCATGAGACTGGTTCTACCGCCGTGCTTCGCACACAGGTGGCTAGTGGGTGTCTGTTTCTCCAACTTTAGTTGAATCGAGTTTGACTACGCCCGGTCCTTGTTGAAGGTTAAAACAACACACTTGACAAAAAATCATTGTGCTTTTGATGCATAGGTAAGAACGGTTCTTGCTAAGCCCGTAGCAGCCACGTAAAACTTGCAACAACAAAGTAGAGGACGTCTAACTTGTTTTTGCAGGGCATGTTGTGATGTGATATGGTCAAGACGTGATGATATATAAATTGTTGTATGAGATGATCATGTTTTGTAAAAGTTATCGGCAACTGACAGGAGCCTTATGGTTGTCGCTTTATTGTATGAAATGCAATCGCCATGTAATTGCTTTACTTTATCTCTAAGCGGTAGCGATCGTCGTAGAAGCAATAGTTGGCGAGACGACAACGATGCTTCGATGGAGATCAAGGTGTCAAGCCGGTGATGATGGTGATCATGACGGTGCTTTGGAGATGGAGATCAAAGGCACAAGATGATGATGGCCATATCATATTGATACGTCTCCAACGTATCTATAATTTTTGATTGTTCCATGCTATTATATTATCTGTTTTGGATGTTTAATGGGCTTTAATATGCTCTTTTATATTATTTTTGGGACTAACCTATTAACCGAAGGCCCAGTGCAAATTGATGTTTTTTTGCCTATTTCAGTGTTTCGCAGAAAAGGAATATCAAACGGAACGAAACCTTCGCGAGGATCTTTCTTGGAACAAACGCAACCTAGGAGACTTAGAGTGGAAGTCAGAGACGCAACGAGGCGGCCAAGAGGCAGGAGGGCGCGCCCAGGGGGGTAGGCGCGCCCCCACCCTCGTGGGCCCCTCGTAGCTCCACCGACCTACTTCTTTCGCCTATATATACTCTTATACCCTGAAAACATCCAGGGGAGCCACGAAACCACTTTTCCACCGCCGCAACCTTCTGTACCCGTGAGATCCCATCTTGGGGCCTTTTCCGGCGATCTGCCGGAGGGGGATTCGATCACGAAGGGCTTCTACATCAATACCATAGCCTCTCCGATGATGTGTGAGTAGTTTACCACAGACCTTCGGGTCCATAGTTATTAGCTAGATGGCTTCTTCTCTCTCTTTGGTTCTCAATACAAAGTGCTCCTCGATGTTCTTGGAGATCTATTCGATGTAACAATTTTTGTGGTGTGTTTGTCGAGATTCGACGAATTGTGGGTTTACGATCAAGATTATCTATGAACAATATTTGATTCTTCTATGAATTCTTATATGCATGATTTGATATCTTTGCAAGTCTCTTCGAATTATCGGTTTAGTTTGGCCTACTAGATTGATCTTTCTTGCAATGGGAGAAGTGCTTAGCTTTGGGTTCAATCTTGCGGTGCTCGATCCCAGTGACAGAAAGGGAAACGACACGTATTGTATTGTTGCCATCGAGGATAAAAAGATGGGGTTTATATCATATTGCTTGAGTGTATCCCTCTACATCATGTCATCTTGCTTAATGCGCTACTCTGTTCTTATGAACTTAATACTCTAGATGCATGCTGGATAGCGGTCGATGTGTGGAGTAATAGTAGTAGATGTAGAACCGTTTCGGTCTACTTGACATGGACGTGATGCCTATGTTCATGATCATGCCTAGATATTCTCATAACTACGCGCTTTTCTATCAATTGCTCAGCAGTAATTTGTTCACCCACCGTAATATATGCTATCATGAGAGAAGCCACTAGTGAAACCTATGGCCCCCGGGTCTATTTTACATCATATTAGTTTCCCGTCAACTAGCTATTTCTGTCGCCGTTTATTTTGCAATCTTTACTTTCCAATCTATACAACAAAAATACCAAAAAATATTTATCTTATTATCTTTATCAGATCTCACTTTTGCAAGTGGCTGTGAAGGGATTGACAAACCCCTTTATCGCGTTGGTTGCAAGGTTTTTGATTGTTTGTGCAGGTACTAGGCGATTTGCGTGTAGTCTCCTACAGGATTGATACCTTGGTTCTCAAAAACGGAGGGAAACACTTATGCTACTTTGCTGCATCACCCTTTCCTCTTCAAGGGAAAACCAACGCATGCTCAAGAGGTAGCACATATCACTTATATTGATTGCATGTGATGTTTATCCTTTATGCATCTTGTTTTGCTTAGTACGGCGGTAGCATTATAAGATGACCACTCACTAAATTTCAAGGTATAAGTGTTCTCCCTGAGTATGCACTGTTGCGATAGTTCGTCGTGCCGAGACACCACGTGATGATCGGGTGTGATAAGTTGCACGTTCACATACAACGGGTGCAAGCCAGTTTTGCACACGCAGAATACTCGGGTTAAACTTGACGAGCCTAGCATATGCAGATATGGCCTCGGAACACTGAGACCGAAAGGTCGAGCCTGAATCATATAGTAGATATGATCAACATAGTGATGTTCACCATTGAAAACTACTCCATCTCACGTGATGATCGGACATGGTTTAGTTGATTTGGATCACGTGATCACTTAGATGATTAGAGGGATGTCTATCTAAGTGGGAGTTCTTAAGTAATATGATTAATTGAACTTTTATTTATCATGAACTTAGTACCTGATAGTATTTTGCATGTCTATGTTGTAGATCAATAGCTTACGATGTAGCTCCCCGTTTATTTTTGATATGCTCCTAGAGAAAAATAAGTTGAAAGATGATAGTAGCAATGATGCGGACTTGGTCCGTGATCTGAGGATTATCCTCATTGCTGCACAGAAGAATTATGTCCTTGATGCACCGTTAGGTAACAGATCTATTGCAGGAGCAGATGCAGATGTTATGAACGTTTGACAAAGCTCGGTATGATGACTACTTGATAGTTTAGTGCACCATGCTTTACGGCTTAGAACCGGGACTTGAAAAACGTTTTGAACGCCACGGAGCATATGAGATGTTCCAAGAGTTGAAAATGGTATTTCAGACTCATGCCCGTGTTAAGAGGTATGAGACCTCTGACAAAGTACTTTGCCTACAAGATGGAGGAGAATAGCTCAGCTAGTGAGCATGTGCTCAGAATGTCTGAGTACTACAATCACTTGAATCAAGTGGGAGTTAATCTTCCAGATAAGATAGTGATAGACAGAGTTCTCTAGTCACTGCCACCAAGTTACTAGAACTTCGTGATGAACTATAATATGCAAGCATAACGGAAACGATTCCCAAGCTCTTCGCGATGCTGAAATCGGCGAAGGTAGAAATCAAGAAAAGCATCAAGTGTTGATGGTTGACAAGACCACTAGTTTCAAGTAAAAGGGCAAGGGAAAGAAAGGGAACTTCAAGATGAATGGCAAGCAAGTGGCCACTCCCATGAAGAAGCCCAAAGCTAGACCCAAGCCTGAAACTGAGTGCTTCTACTGCAAAGGAAATGGTCACTGGAAGTTGGAACTACCCTAGATACTTGGCGGATAAGAAGGATGGCAAAGTGAACAAAGGTATATTGGATATACATGTTATTGATGTGTACTTTACTAGTCGTTATAAAAACCCCTCGGTATTTGATACTGGTTCAGTTGCTAAGAGTAGTAACTCAAAACGGGAGTTGCAAAATAAACAGAGACTAGTTAAGGGCGAGGTGAAGATGTGTGTTGGAAGTGATTCCAAGGTTGATAAGATCACCATCACACACTCCCTTTACCTTTGGGATTAGTGTTGAAACCTAAAATAAATGTTATTTGGTGTTTGCGTTGAGCATGAATATGATTGGATCATGTTTATCGTAATACGGTTATTCATTTAAGTCAAAGAATAATTGTTGTTCTATTTACATGAATAAAACCTTCTATGGTCATAGACTCAATATAAATGGTTTATTGAATCTCGATCGTAGTGATACACATATTCATAAATATTGAAGCCAAAAGATGCAAAGTTAATAATGATAGTGCAACTTATTTGTGGCACTGCCGTTTAGGTCATATTGGTGTAAAGCGCATGAAGAAACTCCATGTTGATGGGCTTTTGGAATCACTTGATGCTTGCGAACCTTGCCTCATGGGCAAGATGACTAAGACTCCGTTCTCCGGAACAATGGAGCGAGCCACTGACTTATTGAAAATAATACATACCGATGTATGTGGTCCGATCAGTATTGAGGCTCGGGGCGGGTATCATTATTTTCTGACCTTCACAGATGATTTGAGCATATATGGGTATATCTACTTGATGAAACATAAGTCTGAAACATTTGAAAAGTTCAAAGAATTTCAGAGTGAAGTGGAAAATCATCGTAACAAGAAAATAAAGTTTCTACGATCTGATCGTGGAGGTGAATATTTCAGTTATGAGTTTGGTATTCATTTGAAACAATGTGGAATAGTTTCACAACTCAGGCCACCTGGAACACCACAGCGAAATGGTGTGTCCGAACGTCGTAGCCGTACTTTATTAGATATGGTGCGATCTATGATGTCTCTAACCGATTTACCACTACCGTTTTGGGGTTATGCATTAGAGACAATTGCATTCACGTTAAATAGGGCACCATCTAAATCTGTTGAGACAGACACCATATGAAGTGTGGTTTGGCAAGAAACCTAAGCTGTCGTTTCTTAAAGTTTGGGGCGGCGATGCTTATGTGAAAAAGTTTCAACCTGATAGGCTCGAACCCAAATCGGAGAAATGTGTCTTCATAGGATACCCAAAGGAAACTGTTGGGTACACCTTCTATCACAGATCCAAAGGCAAGATATTCATTGCTAAAAATGGATACTTTCTAGAGAAGGAGTTTCTCTCGAAAGAAGTGAGTGGGAGGAAAGTAGAACTTGAAGAGGTAATTGTACCTTCTCCCGAATTGGAAAGTAGTTCATCACAGAATTCAGTTCCACTGATTCCTACACCAATTAGTGAGGAAGCTAATGATAATGATCATGAGACTTCTGATCAAGTTACTACCGAACCTCATAGGTTAACCAGAGTAAGATCCGCACCAGAGTGGTACGGTAATCCTGTTCTGGAAGTCATGTTACTTGACCATGACGAACCTACGAACTATGAGGAAGCGATGATGAGCCCAGATTCCACGAAATGGCTTGAGGCCATGAAATCGAGATGGGATCCATGTATGAGAACAAAGTGTGGACTTTGGTTGACTTGCCCGATGATCGGCAAGCCATAGAGAATAAATGGATCTTCAAGAGGAAGAAGGACACTGATAGTGGTGATACTATCTACAAAGCTCGAATTGTCGAAAAAGGTTTTCGACAAGTTCAAGGTGTAGACTACGATGAGATTTTCTCACTTGTATCGATGCTTAAAAGTCTGTCCGAATCACGTTAGCAATTGCCACATTTTATGAAATTTGGCAAATGGATGTCAAACCTGCATTCCTTAATGGATTTCTTAAAGAAAAGTTGTATATGATGCAACCAGAAGGTTTTATCGATCCTAAAGGTGCTAACAAAGTGTGCAAAGCTCCAGCGATCCATCTATGGACTGGTGCAAGCATCTCGGAGTTGGAATATACGCTTTGATGAGTTGATCAAAGCATATAGTTTTATACAGACTTGTGGTGAAGCCTGTATTTACAAGAAAGTGAGTGGGAGCACTACAGCCTTTCTGATAAGTATATGTGAATGACATATTATCGATCGGAAATGATGTAGAATTTTCTGGAAAGCATAAAGGAGTGTTTGAAAGGAGTTTTTCAAAGAAAGGCCTCGGTGAAGCTGCTTACATAATGAGCATCAAGATCTATAGAGATAGATCAAGACGCTTGATAAGTTTTTTCAATGAGTACATACCTTGACAAGTTTTTGAAGTAGTTCAAAATGGAACAGTCAAAGAAAGAGTTCTTGCCTGTGTTGCAAGGTGTGAAGTTGAGTAAGACTCAAAGCCCGACCACGGCAGAAGATAGAGAAAGAATGAAAGTCATTACCTATGCCTCAGCCATAGGTTCTATAAAGTATGCCATGCTGTGTACCAGACCTATTGTATACCCTGCCCTGAGTTTGGCAACGGAGTACAATTTTGATCTAGGAGTAGACCACTGGACAGCGTTCAAAATTATCCTTAGAGGACTAAGGAAATATTTCTCGGTTATGGATGTGATAAAGAGTTCGTCGTAAAGAGTTACGTTGATGCAAGCTTTGACACCGATCTAGATGACTCTAAGTCACAATCCGGATACATATTGAAAGAGGGAGCAATTAGCTAAAGTAGCTCCGTGCAGAGCATTGTAGACATAGAAATTTGCAAAATACATACGGATCTGAATGTGGCAGACCCGTTAACTAAACTTCTCTCACAAGCAAAACATGATCACACCTTAGTACTCTTTAGGTGTTAATCACATGGCGATGTGAACTAGATTATTGACTCTAGTAAACCCTTTGGGTATTGGTCACATGGCGATGTGAACTACAGAGTGTTAAATCACATGACGATGTGAACTATTGGTGTTAAATCACATGGCGATGTGAACTAGATTATTGACTCTAATGCAAGTGGGAGACAGAAGAAAATATGCCCTAGAGGCAATAATAAAGTTGTTATTTATATTTCCTTATATCATGATAAATGTTTATTATTCATGCTAGAATAGTATTAACCGGAAACTTGATACATGTGTGAATACATAGACAAAACAAAGTGTCCCTAGTATGCCTCTACTTGACTAACTCGTTAATCAAAGATGGTTAAGTTTCCTAGCCATAGACATGTGTTGTCATTTGATGAATGGGATCACGTCACTAGAGAACGATGTGATGGACAAGACCCATCCGTTAGCTTAGCATAATGATCATTTAGTTTTATTGCTATTGCTTTCTTCAAGACTTATACATGTTCCTCTGACTATGAGATTATGCAACCCCCGAATACCGGAGGAACACCTTGTGTGCTATCAAACGTCACAACGTAACTAAGTGATTATAAAGATGCTCTACAGGTGTCTCCGATGGTGTTTGTTGAGTTGGCATAGATCGAGATTAGGATTTGTCACTCCGAGTATCGGAGAGGTATCTTTGGGCCCTCTCTGTAATGATCATCACTATAAGCCTTACAAGCAATGTGACTAATGAGTTAGTTGCGGGATGATGCATTACAGAACGAGTAAAGAGACGTGCTGGTACCGAGATTGAACTAGGTATGATGATACCGAAGGTCGAATCTCTGGCAAGTAACATACCGATGACAAAGGGGCAAGTAACATACCGATGACAAAGGGAACAACGTATGTTGTTATGCGGTTTGACCGATAAAGATCTTCGTAGAATATGTAGGAGCGAATATGAGCATCCAGGTTCCGCTATTGGTTATTGATCGGAGATGTGTCTCGGTCATGTCTACATAGTTCTCGAGCCCGTAGGGTCCGCACGCTTAATGTTCGATGACGATTTGTATTATAAGTTATGTGATTTGATGTACCGAAGTTTGTTCGGAGTCGCGGATGAGATCACGGACATGATGAGGAGTCTCGAAATGGTCGAGAGGTAAATATTCATATATTGGAAGGTTGCATTCGAACATCGGAATGGTTCCGAGTGATTCGGGCATTTTTCCGGAGTACCGGGAGGTTACCAGAACCCCCGGGGAAAGATATGGGCCTTATGGGCCATAGGAGGGAGGCTAACCAGCCCACAAGGGGCTGGTGCGCCCCCCACAAAGGAGGAGGACGAATTGGACTTGGGAAGGGGGCGCCACCCCCCTTTCCTTCTCCTACTCCCTCTCCTTCCCCTTTTCCCCCTCTGGTGGAAGGAAAAAAAAGGGTGGGGCCAAGTCCTACTAGGACTGGAGTCCTAGTAGGACTCCCTTCTCCTTGGTGCGCCCCTTGTTGGCCGGCCTCCTACTCCCCTCCTTTATATACGGGGGCAGGGGGCACCCCAAAGGCACAACAGACAATCTCTTAGCCGTGTGCGGTGCCCCCCTCCATAGTTTTACACCTCGGTCATATCATCATAGTGCTTAGGCGAAGCCCTGCGCCGGTAACTTCATCATCACCGTCACCACGCCGTCGTGCTGACGGAACTCTCCCTCGGTCTCAACTGGATCAAGAGTTCGAGGGACGTCACTGAGCTGAACGTGTGCAGATCGCGGAGGTGTCGTGCGTTCGGTACTTGATCGGTTGGATCGCGAAGACGTTCGACTACATCAACCACGTTACTAAACGCTTCCGCTTTCGGTCTAAGAGGGTACGTGGACACACTCTCCCCGCTCGTTGCTATGCTTCTCCTAGATAGATCTTGCGTGATCGTAGGCAAAATTTTGAAATACTACGTTCCCCAACAGAGTCAACGTACCAAACTCCTTCTCATCCTTGCTCACGCATGGCTGCAGCAACATGACGAGCATCGGGGACATAATCTTCATCATAACGGTGCGAGCACTACATGACTTCATGGCCCGCCTTCTTGCAAAGCTGGCATCGAGGACGCGCACGGGAGGAAGAGGGACGGCGGTTGTTTTTGTTGTTGAAGCCGCCACCCCCTGCCCTGTTGTTGTAGCCGCTGTTGCCGCCGGTGTTTTATTGGCCCCATCGTTGTTGCCGCGCCCACGCCCACTGCTGTGTTGCCCCTGGTGATCGTTCCCACGGCCGAGGCCACGGGAGGCAGAGATGGCGGAGGACTGACGAATGTTGGCGCCGTGGAGGAGACTGGGGCGGGCGTCGAAGCTCAAGAGCTGGCTGTATAGCTCCTGAACTGTGATCGGTTCCACCCGAGCAGCAAGGGCTGAGACAACAGGATTGTATTCCATGTCTAGTCCGGCAAGAATCTTGGACACGATCTCCGGATCGGAGAGCGCGGCGGTGGTGCAAGCTACTTCGTCGGTAAGACTTTTAATTTTTCCAAGATATTCAGCCATGGTCATGTTACCTTTCTGAAGATTCGTGAGCTTGATGCTGGTGTTGATTGCTTGAGCTTGGCTTTGAGCAGCAAACATGGCATGGATGGCACGCCATACTTCGGCAGGCGTCTGAAGCGTCGCGACTGTGCAAGGATATTGCGGAAAAGAGAGCCCATCAAGTATCCTTGGAGTTGTTGCTGCTGTGCATACCAGAGGGATCTTTCAAAGTTGACCACCTGTTCTTCTTTGCCGTCCATGGTGAGAGTGGCCGGCGCTGCTGGGCTCTTCTCGTTGAGGTGGTGCTCCATCTGCGCGCCCTTGATCTGGGGCAACACGATGGCCTTTCAGAGCAGGAAGTTTCCCCTCGTCAACTTCTCTTGGGGTGGCGATCCGAGGAGGGAGGCGTTGGTGGAGGTGGAGGATGAGGCAAAAGGGGAGGATGAGGTGGTGGTGAGCGCACCCATGGTGCTGGGCGTCATGGTGGAGGAAGTGGTAGACATGTGCTCGGTTGCGGAAGGTAGCTAGATGCGATCTATTCCTGATCTATTGAGGAAGAGGCTCTGTTACCATGTGAAACGAGTTGGGAAGTGTAGAACCCTTCGTCTGGGCCGCATTGCATTATATCGAGAGTATGCCGTGGCTTACAAGGAAGAGGAGATCGATCGAGAGAAGAGGAGATCGATCCCTTCATTTACAGAGGGAATAACAGAAGAATGGATAGAGATAGATTACAATTCAAACTAACCTCCTATCCCTATACAACTTTTTCTAACACACAGCAGAGCAGAGGATTCCTCACATAAGTGGCTGTGAATGTCTAATGATGATCGACCGAATGGGCATCAAGTTCCTTCTTCGTGTAAGTACATCCACACTTGCTCCACATCAGCATAGTGCTCTTGCCCTCGCAGCCACAGATGGAAATTGATACTAGCAGTAGAAAACAAAGGGCCAAAGGGCGACATTCCAAAGATCCAAATCAGCGTACACATTGCATACCCAATCAGAGATAGATTCCCCGATCGAGAGAGCCTGAGCTCTGTTCCTGTCCTTGGATGGAAAAGCATGTCCAGATTCACCCGGTCAGAGCATGCACAATCTAATCTCTGAGCAAAGATTCAGCGGAGGGATGCAGTGCACGCACCGCAATGGCAACAGCAACAGCGACATCGGAGAGCTGTCAGAGTCTCCCAAGGCAACACGGTCGGTCGGTTGATCGAACGACGCCGGAAAACAGCCGTCGGTCTCGCGGCTCGACGACGGTCTGATAGATACCCAACAAGACGACGGTTTCATCCACGTCACCTTCCTTCACCTGCTCGCCCTGATATTGCTTTTCTTCTCTTCAAATGTCCTCCTGCTATTGTGGTATAAACATGTATTCGGTCGGTTGCACTGGCACTGGCATCGCATCCTGTGAGCAGCTCGTTGTTACTAATCCTACGCGCTCTGCTGCTCTTCTACTTTTACATACTCTGCTCGCCCATGCATGCACGCATGGATGATCAACAACGATTTTTTCATCCTGCTCTTGTCCTTGCAACGAGGGAATCAGATCACATACAATGATACAAGGGCTACATTCCAAGTTCCAAAACTACAAAAAACACAAGGCCAAAAATACCTACCATGCTTATATCGAGGAGGCAATGGGTCAGATCAGACACGGCCACGACGCTGCCTGTGCGTGAAGAGCGTGGCCATCGTCGGAACAGTGCAATCGGACATTGGCACGCGATCAAACGTTTTGGCTTGGTTAGGCCTAGTGGGCAGATCCTACTCTCAATAACAATACGGTCAAACAGACAAGGCGCCCCCGGACAAGGGCGGCCGTACGTCGGAATCGCCGCTCGACAGCGGACCGACAGACATGACGTCGAGCACAGCACGTAGAGGGCACAATGATCAGGTCTCAAATTAAGACATCCTCGTTGATTAACACCAGAGAGATTCCCTTCCCTTCCCTGTGGAAGCAAAGCATGTACTAATAGTGCTACGTGTGTTCCTAAGAAGCCATAAGGGCCAGCCTGTGTTGGCACTTGGCAGTATCATACAGCTACAATCCCGCAAAAAAAAAAGTATCATACAGCTACAAAGTAGGAGTACAATGCAAGCAGGTCTGAAAGAAGACTCCCTACCAACAAGTACCTATACATGAGGAAGGTCACGGGCCTTCTGTCTTGGAAAGGGCACGCAAGAAGCAATGCGCCTGCATCGCCAACACTAAAGTTTTCCATCTCAGAGTCAATGCGAGACAATGCAAAAACTACACCCGTCGGCTAAAGCACAACGACAGTTGGAGAAGGAAACGATTGTCCATGATCGTTATTCCAATGTCATTGGTAGAGGTCGTGCGAGAACCCAAGATTTTAATTGGGAGGATCTAAATTTAGTGCACACCGACTAAGAGGGCACCTATGATCCGTTCACCGAGAAGGCCAAGAGCACGGAGCACCATTGACCAAATGCATGCCGAGTGACAAGGCATCTGACCGGGAAGGCTTCACCGCTGCTTTTTTTAAGAGTTGTTGGAACATCATTAATGTGATGTGGAGGTGATGAATGTGATTCATAATTTTACCAACCAACACGTTGCAAACTAACATTGGCCCGACTCCACAAATATTGTGCTCTTACCTAAGAAGGATAGGGCAGAAGACATCACCGAGTTTAGACCCACTAGTCTCATCCATACCATCGCCGTGATGCTTGCCACTTGGCTTTTCCCTCTTATGAACGACCTCGTCTCCAACACCCAAAGCTCCTTCATTAAGAGGAGAAGATCCATGATAATTTATGTTAGGAACCTTGCCCGCTGGCTTCACAAAAATAGGACCCCAAAACTTCTCTTCAAGCTTGACACTCCGAAAGTGTTCGCTTCAGTGCGTTGGGGCTACATTCTTGGCATTCTTCAAAGGAAAGGCTTCCCTAGGACATTTAATGATTGGATCACAACCCTTCTCTGCATCTCCTCTTTGAGTGTCCTCCTCAATGGGGTTCCGGGTCCCCCATCGCTCACGGCTGAGGACTGAGGTAGCGTGAACCGCTCTCTCCGCTACTCTTTGTCATTGCCATTGACCACCTTCAGACCTTCAGCAAATACTCGACTTGGCCATGAGGCTTGGCCTTCTTAAAATATTAGGGGCCGCAGAACCATCTTCTAGAGCTTGCACTATGCAGATGATGCAGCTTTTTTTGTGGCACCATTTAAGGAGGACATCCAAAACCTTACACGCATACTATAGGGGTTCGGTGAGATGAAGGGGTGTAAACAAACTTCCACTCGGTGGTGCCCATTCGGCGTAGCCACTTGGATTTGGATCTCATCTCCGAGGGGCTGCCTGCCATGAGATCCTCCTCCCCGATGGGATAGTTGGGCCTCCCACTATCTGTTTGGCAGCTTAGGCGGGTCGATTTTCAATACCTTGAGGACAAAATTGCAAATAAAGTTGTGCCTTGGGAGGGCATGCATATCACCTCAGTAGGCCACGGTGCACTTGTTAAGTCAATCATCACCTCGCAAGCCATCCACCACCTAACGCCTCTAGTCCCCCCCCCCCTCCACACCCATCATCAAGAGCATGACCAAGACTGAGTGCGCCTTCGTTTAGTCGGGGACCGATAAGGTCATGAGCTACAAGTGCAGGGTAAATTGGGAAACCGTTTGCCGTCCAACCAGGGTCTTGAAGTGTTGCATCTTAACACATTTGGTAGAGCTCTCTGCTTGAGATGACCTTGGTACAGATGGCATGACCTCTCAAACATTTGGGTTGGTTCAGGCAACCCTTGTGATGAATATTATATGGATCTTTTCTATTCCCTGACCACCACCACTGTTGGTAATGGAGAAAGGAATCCATTTGGGGAAGCCCCGTGGTTGAACGGTATAGGAAGATTAAATAGCTTGTATTTCCATATAAAAAATATAGATAGTCATGCATCCATTCTTTGGATGTAACTCCAGTCCATTATTGATAAATATTGATGTATAAATGGATGTATATCCACATGAAAATATAGGTACCAAGCAATCATTAATTGGATGTAAAACAAGTCCATAGTAAATGAACATTGATTGAATAATTGATTTATATCCATATTCAGAAAGAATGGTGCACTAGATGACTACTCGTTAAATGTTGAGCGAATCATTAATACGATGCCATTTAAAGTTTTCCAAAATAAGAACGGGGCTCAACTCTATATAAGTTGTGTTCTCCAAAAGATATACAAGTAAGTAAGGAAACACATAGTTACGTGCTTCATCGAAAGGAACACAATTCCTATATACGAATGGGTGGTGATTATGTTCCCATATTGGTCTTACTATGTTTTTTGTTTAGACCTTGCTACCCCACCTTGCTTGAATCAATAGACATGGATGGAAATCTACAGAAGAATGAGAAGGTAAGAAACATCTTACTTTACATTTTTACACATGCAATTCTTTGTGGAGTGGTTTATGCATTTATCCAATTCTTGCATCTATCTGAGTAGTTAATCTTGACAATTACTATTGGTTGCAATCATTAGTAACGACTCTACATTACGTATGTTCCCAACTAAAATTTTAGGACACCACAAGTAGAAAATAATACTTATTTCTTTCGGAGACTTTGTATGTCAATTATATATGTTGACTAACCATGCACTAACATTTCCAATGCAGAACACCACTGTTTTAAGTCCTAAACGTTTTCAGTTTCCATGGAGAGCTGATTTCACGGATGAGGGGAGTAATATTATTTCTCATGTACACTTTCTCACTCTTTCTTTTCCCCTCTATGGACATATCTTTATCTACTTTTTCATGTGTTAGATTTCAGATGTTTGTTGATTTCTTTCTGACCATTGACCATCATAAAAATCACAATGTATGCCACGATGGCGTGCGATAATATAAAAGGCAAATTCAAAGGTAGTTTTGAACATGAGCATCACAACTTTAAATCATAGAGATGAAACAATACAAATCCACATTCATTAATGATCCACCTAAACCATAGTTCGTCAAGGTTAATTATGGTCGGTGGTCAGAGAGACAAGGTGGTACATAATTGACAACTTAAAAAGGCATACACCTAAATGAACTAGGCTTGAATCCCTACATCTAGGGCAGGAAAGTGATGAGCATTGTAAACAAGACATGCTACCAGAACACCAAAAACAAATAGATTAAGAAAGGAACAAAGCCATACTCTACTTGAGACTTATCCTCACATGCCAACACTCTACTAGCAATACGCTTCACACCTATCACATAGGTATATGTAGATAGAGAGAGAGGGAGAGGGATAGAGAGAGAGTCAAGTTTGGTTTTACCCCTGCTATGTGGAGGATAGAAGATTTGTTCAACCCAAGCACCTGAGCAATCGACAAAACCATATGACTTATAGCAATGCATGCATGAACACAAAAGGTCTAATTGCATAGGAATGACACCACACCCCGTGAAGAAATCTAGATCCATTATGACATACATGCCACAAGGCCAATGAAAATCTAGATTATCTCCAAAGGAGCATGCAAAAAAATCCCAATTGTATACGTCCAGTAGGACCGTAGGAGAACCTCGTATCACGACCAAGAAGGAAAAGCCTCACTTGTTTATTATGTCCTGCTCCATAGTTTTTCTATTTATTCACTAATTTGAGGTATAATTTCTGTCACAAGTATGCAATGTGGCACACCATGCCAGGACAATTCTATGGCCTTCGAGCTGAAATGAGTATATGGGCTTCCCCAAATATTGAAAACTCTCAAGAATCTGGAGCATCCATACAGATCTATTGTCAAGATCGAGGACACTACAACTTAATTCAAGCCGGCTTCCACGTACAAACATATCACCTATCCTAGTAACCTCCAATTCTTTTGAACGAAATACTATTTTGTAATATGGTTTTCCTTGCAGATTTCGCCCTCTTTGTACCATAACAGAGATATCCGCTTCTTTACATATTGGACCGTAAGTGTAAACAATGTCATTCAAACAACTTATATATTATTATTGTCCGTATATAGTCTAGATGTATTTTGTAATAGTTTGAGACATTATCAGACCAAGTATTAGTCTCTTTATATCGACAATAATGCATGTTCCCTTTTTTATTACATAGAAGGACTCGAGATCAAAGGGGTGCTACAACTTACAATGCGGAGGATTTATTCCTGCGAGTGGAGCTAAGCTAGTGCCAGGACAAGCCATTGCTCCTCCATCAATTTACGGCATACAAGATCACTACATCAGGCTTAGCCTCAACAAGGTGCAACATTCTTCCTAGTCAACAAGATCACACATTTTCTACTATTTCTCGTGCGTTGCTGCAGGAATCTTGTTGAACGAAATGCATAAATAGATGTTATATAACATTTTCATTACAGTTAACAGAATGCCTTGTTTCTAACAAAAAAATGTGAAACATGAATTACATATATATTCTCCGAGTGTCCAACACATATAACATTAGTGACAACCCAAACATTTATGCAAAAAATGGCAAACTATGAGGGACATGCATGACTAGCTGATTTGGCAGGGATGCAAGGGTTAGAAAAATAAATACTATGAAAAATATAACTTTTGCCTATCACACGACTTTCTAATGTGGCATGGTTGCACCTATACAATGAAAGTAGCGCAAACAAAACTTAGAACTACCATACATGACTTGCTAATGTGGCAGTGGCAACATGAATAGGAAAAATAGGGTGGCTTGCAACTATTTAAGAATGCAAAATTAAAATTAACAAAGAAGGATTTCAGTGCTATGGTATTATATTATAAAATATGGAACTTTAGGTTCTGGGAAACTATATGTCACCCAAGATTTTTGCTAATTAAAACTTGCTTATACTCTTCTTGTGCATGAAATTTATTGTTCATCGATTTCATCGGTCCCTCATTGACTACAGGATCCAAATTCTGGAGGTTGGGTGGTGTACCGTCATGATTTAGAAACACCGTCATTCTTGGGACATTTTCCAAAGGAGCTTTGCCCTGAAACACCACGTATACAAGCATTGACTGGATTCGTGAATTACTTAAAGAATGCACATGGTCCACCAATGGGTAGTGGACACTTACCTGATTATAATGAGAAGAAATCTGCCTACTTCAATCACATTAAGAAATACAACTCAAAGGGTCAAGCTTTTGACCCCCGTTACACTGGGATGGTCAAGTTAGTTGATAGGAAAGATTGTTATGATGCAAACGATTTATTTCTCGAATTTAAGAAGGGTTATACGTTCAACTATGGTGGACCAGGTGGTTGTATTGGTTGAGAGCAAAAGTTGTATTGTAATTTGGATTGAATAAATAGGAAATTATGAATTTGTCAAACTGTACCATGGTAACGATGGTGATCATCATGATGGTCTCTAGTTTATGAATTGTTTGTTTTGCCGCCCACTTAAGTCATTCCCATCACGAGGACCTGTGACGTGTGCGAGAACACAATAGTAAGTTAAATCCCTAAAACACCATATGACTGAACCTCTTTGGGCCCAATGGGCCATGGAACCTAAGTATAAAACCACAGAGTAAATGTGCATATTATCCCTATGATGAACTAGGAATCTACATGGGATAAGTGGGAAGCGGCCAAAATGTTGAACACCAACTCGGTGCAAACTCCTGCACCACCCCCCCCCCCCCCCCCCAATGAGAAACATACCAATATGGATGCCACCATCGCAGGGAGATAAAAGGACAGGTGTCTTTAAGTCGGGCTATGTACCACTTTCGGGTTGCTATAGGGTGTGAGTTTATAGAACTTTGGACCGTGGTTGGTTGCTTGGTGTTGCGTGGATGGCGCCTACTTGGGCGATTTTAGAGTCATGGTGTTGTTTTGGTCACGTCCTTATAAAGGATGGAATGGTCGTTTCGTTTCTGCCATTGTACTTTCTTTGTATGAACACTTGCCATTATAAACACATGGACACATAGCTTACCCCTATGAACACCACTAAGAGATTGGGCTAACAATTTTGAGATTGATGAAGTCATCACAGGTTCCTTGTAGTCGATGAAAACATCATTTCACTTAAGGAACGACATCACTGAAAAAAGGCTAAAATAAATCTAGAAAAATGTGAGAGCTCGCGCCAGCTCCAAAACTTAATCATCTTTGGACGACTAGCAGCACAAGAAACCTGAGCATCTCAGGCTCTCAGCTAGGCTTGTTTGCGCAGTGGCTTTGGTGACGACTTCATGCGAAGCTCGGTGACTGGTTGATGTTTGGTACGTACAACCACACACATGTATTTGTGTACGTATGTGGTTTGTATACACATGATTTGTATACATCAAGGCAGGTACGCACGCGGAGTCGTGTCCGTCCTGGCGTCCATGCCTATTTTCCCGTCTCCTCGTCTTATCTGTTTACTCCCTTTAAAGAAATATAAGAATGTTTAAAACACTAAAGTAGTGATCTAAAAACTCTTATATTACTTTGCAAACTGAAACCTGTTAGGTATTCATATCATTTGGGCCAAAAAGACCCATTGAAATACCAACTTTTAATTGATAAAGGAAGAAAAAGGTTACGATGGTGCCTACTGAAAATTGGAAAATCCTATTCCCCACCCCATTACTGGGAACAATTCACGTTTGGTACGAAATACGCACCCTTTTTTGGCCAAAAATTTTATTTACAATTTTTCTACCCCGCCCCCCGGTCCCATAATATAAGAACAAGCTCTTATATTATGCGACGGAGGGAGTACTTTTCTATCTTTTTATTTTTCATTACTTTTTTTGTTCTTTCTTTACCTTTCTATTATTCAAATTCATTAACATTTTCTAAACTACTCCCTCTGTCTCATAATATAAGAACGTTTTTGACACTATACTAGTGTACAAAACGCTCTTATATTTTGGGACGGAGGGAGTAGATGATACCCCGCTCGGTGTTGCGGGAATTGGTTGATGAAAATTTGGGCTCATAATTAGAGCCAAAATTAAAAGTACATACGACTTATTGTATTTGATTATGTATAGTTGTAAAAGTATTTATTGAATATAAGTAGAACAATTGAGTGAGAAACATTTTCCCATGCATGGTTGAATGTTGTGCTGACTCTTTCCTTCATGTAGAAGCGAGCTTCAATGAAGTCTCTCGTACGATGGTTGATCTTCATCAGGACGATGTAGTATTCCATTGTCAATTGCATTGACAACCTCCAATCAACCGGAAGTAGTCAAACACCTTTGGATTTGCAGCCCACTGCTAGAGTAAGAGTTTCAAGTAGGGGAGAACGGGAAATTCCCGAGTAGGCTAGAACGGGAAAACCCACGTACAAACCATTAGGGTTTCAACAAATGGCAGCTCCACTCTGTGATTCTCAATTATGGATACATCATCATCGAAGATCGGATTCCCTATATGCAGGGCAATCGAACTTTTTTGTTTGACTCAGAAGGGGGATCCAACTAGACAACGAAGGAAAGGGTTGACAAGGCCCCGCCATCGGTCGTCCGCTGGACAAAATGGACTCCATTTCAGCCAGGAAGTTGCCAGTGAAATGATAAACAGAAATAGGGGAGAATCTCTTCTTGGATCAGCTTTTTTCTTCTTTCTGAGCCAATGATGGGCCGGTCTATACAGTGGCCATTCGTATCATATTGGCCAGATGAACCATTCGTATCATAATCGGTGCTTAAGGCACATACGTATCATGTTGGCCAGATGAACCATCATGGAACTCAGTTCCTATTATGTGCCTTAAGCACCGGTTACAACACAAATTGCTAACTGGCGCACGCACTACTATGCGCTATGTCTGAAAATGGGCCGGCACATGCAGGAGTTTTTTCATTTTTGTGAATTTTTTAATTGTGAACTTTTCGAAGTCATGAACTTTTATGAAATTTGTGAACTTTTGTTTTTGAAAACTGGGAAGTCTTTCAATTTGTTAATTTTTCAATATCGATTAACGTTTTTCACATCCACACACTTTTTAAAAATTAGTGAACTTTTTTCAAAACCATTCACTTTTTAAAGAAATTTGCGAACTACTTGCATTTTTGTGAACTTTTTCAAAACCATGAAAGTTTTTGAATTCGCGAGTTTTTTTTAGCAAAAACCAATTAGAGGTTTGATTCTCAAAAGAAAACAGACCAGAAACTCGAAACTATTCCTACTTGCCATGTGGATTTATCAATTTGAGTTTAAAAATAGGAAAAATGGCGTCAAAAGTTCTATCCTAGCAATGGCTTTTATGTTTGAAGGGTAACCCAGGCATCCATCACTCTCCTCCCAAAGAAGAAAAAAGATGACATCACCGTCGAGGATTGCAGGCTTCGAGCGAAGGGGAAGCTAGCATGAAAGGTGATAACAAATAATAATAATCTTTCATCCAAAAATTCAGAATTGGTAGTGTGGATTTTATTCCATGCATCATTTTTCTTTTGAGAAAGGAAAAGGGACAAGAGTTTTCTTGCTGGGTAATTTCTTAGAATTTTGTTGTGTTGTTGGTTCCTATTCCTAGGTGTTGTGCTTTACCCCCTATGCCGCCTATTGGTTCCTAGGCATCTTGTCTCTAGCTCTGCTCTCTATCGGTAGTCAAATCAGTACTTTGTCTTTGCATGTCTCTGTCCATTCCTTCAACATGGATGGACTCAGAGTGTCATAACCCCTTTATTAAGAAGCAAGACCTAAAGCGAGGATATAGAATCGAAAGAATGATCTCCTATCAGATCCGCAATCATATCACGCTATTAGTACTTGTACGTTGCATGAATGACTCGCGGTTTGAGCAGAGGGAATGAGACCAAATAGGTGACGAAAGTCTCCACCGGCTCTCTCATGATGATGCCGGTTCAGGAAGCTGGCGAACCAAGTGCTTGCACAAAGAAGCGAATAAGTCGGAATGGAGACAAGGAAAGGTGGAGAGGCAAAACTCAACAAAAAAGGAAAAGGGAACTCGACCAACTATCATGAGCAGAGCGATGAAATTCCTTATGATTGGATCCCTTAGGAAAGAGGCAGAAGGTATTATGAAATAGAATCAGATCTTTGATGATCCAGCATTAACTAGCAAGTGTATTGACTCAGACTTTGATGACTGTTCCCCATCCTTCTGCTAAAGCTAAACTAGTATCAGTTGATGGTGAGCATAATAGAGGCGGCTTTTGAAGGAAATATGCCCTAGAGGCAATAATAAAGTTATTATTTATTTCCTTATATCATGATAAATGTTTATTATTCATGCTAGAATTGTATTAACCGGAAACATAATACTTGTGTGAATACACAGACAAACAGAGTGTCACTAGTATGCCTCTATTTCACTAGCACGTTGATCAAATATGGTTATGTTTCCTAGCCATTGACATGAGTTGTCATTTGATTAACAGGATCACATCATTAGGAGAATGATGTGATTGACTTGGCCCATTCCGTTAGCTTAGCACTCGATCGTTTAGTATGTTGCTATTGCTTTCTTCATGACTTATACATGTTCCTATGACTATGAGATTATGCAACTCCCGTTTACCGGAGGAACGCTTTGTGTGCGACCAAACGTCACAACGTAACTGGGTGATTATAAAGGTGCTCTACAGGTGTCTTCGAAGGTACTTGTTGGGTTGGCGTATTTCCAGATTAGGATTTGTCACTCCGATTGTCGGAGAGGTATCTCTGGGCCCTCTCGGTAATGCACATCACTTAAGCCTTGCAAGCATTGCAACTAATGAGTTTGTTGCGGGATGATGTATTATGGAATGAGTAAAGAGACTTGCCGGTAACGAGATTGAACTAGGTATTGAGATACCGACGATCGAATCTCGGGCAAGTAACATACCGATGACAAAGGGAACAACGTATGTTGTTATGCGGTCTGACCGATAAAGATCTTCGTAGAATATGTGGGAGCCAATATGAGCATCCAGGTTCCGCTATTGGTTATTGACCGGAGACGTGTCTCGGTCATGTCTACATAGTTCTCGAACCTGTAGGGTCCGCACGCTTAAAGTTTCGATGACAGTTATATTATGAGTTTATATGTTTTGATGTACCGAAGGTTGTTCGGAGTCCCGGATGTGATCACGGACATGACGAGGAGTCTCGAGATGGTCGAGACATGAAGATTGATATATTGGAAGCCTATATTTGGATATCGGAAATGTTCCGGGTAAAATCGGAATATTACCGGAGTACCGGGAGGTTACCGGAACCCCCCGGGGGCTTAATGGGCCATAGTGGGCCTTTGTGGAGAAGAGGAGAGGCGGCCAGGCAGGGCCGCGCGCCCCTCCCCCCTAGTCCGAATAGGACAAGGAGAAGGGGGCGGCGCCCCCCCTTTCCTTCCTCTCTCCCTCCTCTTTCCCCCTCCGGAGTAGGACTCCTCCTGGCGCGCCCCCTCCTGGCCGGCCGCACCTCCCCCCTTGCTCCTCTATATACGGGGGCAGGGGGCACCCTAGAGACACAACAATTGATCGTTTGAACTTTTAGCCGTGTGCGGTGCCCCCCTCCACCATAGTCCACCTCGATAATACTGTAGCGGTGCTTAGGCGAAGCCCTGCGTCGGTAGAACATCATCATCGTCACCACGCCATCGTGCTGACGAGACTCTCCCTCAACACTCGGCTGGATCGGAGTTCGAGGGACGTCATCGGGCTGAACGTGTGCTGAACTCGGAGGTGCCGTGCGTTCGGTACTTGATCGGTCGGATCGTGAAGACGTACGACTACATCAACCGCGTTGTGCTAATGCTTCCGCTTTCGGTCTACGAGGGTACGTGGACAACACTCTCCCCTCTCGTTGCTATGCACCACCATGATCTTGCATGTGCGTAGGAAATTTTTGAAATTACTACGTTCCCCAACAGTGGCATCCGAGCCAGGTTTTATGCGTAGATGTCATATGCACGAGTAGAACACAAGTGAGTTGTGGGCGATATAAGTCATACTGCTTACCAGCATGTCATACTTTGGTTCGGCGGTATTGTTGGATGAAGCGGCCCGGACCGACATTACGCGTACGCTTACGCGAGACTGATTCTACCGACGTGCTTTGCACACAGGTGGCTGGCGGGTGTCAGTTTCTCCAACTTTAGTTGAACCGAGTGTGGCTATGCCCGGTCCTTGCGAAGGTTAAAACAGCACCAACTTGACAAACTATCGTTGTGATTTTGATGCGTAGGTAAGAACGGTTCTTGCTAAGCCCAGTAGCAGCCACGTAAAACTTGCAACAACAAAGTAGAGGACGTCTAACTTGTTTTTGCAGGGCATGTTGTGATGTGATATGGTCAAGACATGATGCTAAATTTTATTGTATGAGATGATCATGTTTTGTAACCGAGTTATCGGCAACTGGCAGGAGCCATATGGTTGTCGTTTTATTGTATGCAATGCAATCGCCCTGTAATGCTTTACTTTATCACTAAGTGGTAGCGATAGTCGAAGAAGCATAAGATTGGCGAGACGACAACGATGCTACGATGGAGATCAAGGTGTCGCGCCGGTGACGATGGTGATCATGACGGTGCTTCGGAGATGGAGATCACAAGCACAAGATGATGATGGCCATATCATATCACTTATATTGATTACATGTGATGTTTATCATTTATGCATCTTATCTTGCTTTGATTGATGGTAGCATTATAAGATGATCTCTCACTAAATTTCAAGATAAAAGTGTTCTCCCTGAGTATGCACCGTTGCCAAAGTTGTCGTGCCCAGACACCACGTGATGATCGGGTGTGATAAGCTCTACGTCCATCTACAACGGGTGCAAGCCAGTTTTGCACACGCAGAATACTCAGGTTAAACTTGACGAGCCTAGCATATGCAGATATGGCCTCGGAACACTGCGACCGAAAGGTCGAGCGTGAATCATATAGTAGATATGATCAACATAGTGATGTTCACCATTGAAAACTACTCCATTTCACGTGATGATCAGTTATGGTTTAGTTGATTTGGATCACGTGATCACTTAGATGATTAGAGGGATGTCTATCTAAGTGGGAGTTTTTAAGTAATATGATTAATTGAACTTAAATTTATCATGAACTTAGTACCTGATAGTATCTTGCTTGTCTATGTTGATTGTAGATAGATGGCCCGTGCTGTTGTTCCGTTGAATTTTAATGCGTTCCTTGAGAAAGCAAAGTTGAAAAATGATGGTAGCAATTACACGGACTGGGTCCATAACTTGAGGATTATCCTCATTGCTGCACAGAAGAATTATGTCCTGGAAGCACCGCTGGGTACCAGACCTGCTGCAGGAGCAACACCAGATGTTATGAACGTCTGGCAGAGCAAAGCTGATGACTACTCGATAGTTCAGTGTGCCATGCTTTACGGCTTAGAACCGGGTCTTCAACGACGTTTTGAACATCATGGAGCATATGAGATGTTCCAGGAGTTGAAGTTAATATTTCAAGCAAATGCCCGGATTGAGAGATATGAAGTCTCCAATAAGTTCTACAGCTGCAAGATGGAAGAGAATAGTTCTGTCAGTGCGCATATACTCAAAATGTCTGGGTATAACAATCACTTGATTCAACTGGGAGTTAATCTTCCGGATGATAGCGTCATTGACAGAATTCTTCAATCACTGCCACCAAGCTACAAGAGCTTCGTGATGAACTATAACATGCAAGGGATGAATAAGACTATTCCCGAGCTCTTCGCAATGCTAAAGGCAGCGGAGGTAGAAATCAAAAAGGAGCATCAAGTGTTGATGGTCAGTAAAACCACTAGTTTCAAGAAAAAGGGCAAAGAGAAGAAGAAAGGGAACTCCAAGAAGAATAGCAAGCAAGTTGTTGTTCAGGAGAAGAAACCCAAGTCTGGACCTAAGCCTGAAACTGAGTGCTTCTACTGCAAGCAAACTGGTCACTGGAAGCGGAACTGCCCCAAGTATTTGGCGGAAAAGAAGGATGGCAAGGTTAACAAAGGTATATGTGATATACATGTTATTGATGTGTACCTTACCGATGCTCGTAGTAGCATCTGGGTATTTGATACTGGTTCTGTTGCTAATATTTGCAACTCGAAACAGGGGCTACGGATTGAGCGAAGATTGGCTAAGGACGAGGTGACGATGCGCGTGGGAAATGGTTCCAAAGTCGATGTGATCGCCGTCGGCACGCTACCTCTACATCTACCTTCGGGATTAATATTAGACCTAAATAATTGTTATTTGGTGACAGCGTTGAGCATGAACATTATATCTGGATCTTGTTTAATGCGAGACGGTTATTCATTTAAATCAGAGAATAATGGTTGTTCTATTTATATGAATAATATCTTTTATGGTCATGCACCCTTGAAGAGTGGTCTATTTTTAATGAATCTCGATAGTAGTGATACACATATTCATAATGTTGAAGCCAAAAGATGCAGAGTTAATAATGACAGTGCAACTTATTTGTGGCACTATCGTTTAGGTCATATCGGTGTAAAGCGCATGAAGAAACTCCATACTGATGGACTTTTGGAACCACCTGATTATGAATCACTTGGTACTTGCGAACCGTGCCTCATGGGCAAGATGACTAAAACGCCGTTCTCCGGAACTATGGAGAGAGCAACAGATTTGTTAGAAATCATACATACAGATGTATGTGGTCCGATGAATATTGAGGCTCGTGGCGGATATCGTTATTTGCTCACCTTCACAGATGATTTGAGCAGATATGGGTATATCTACTTAATGAAACATAAGTCTGAAACATTTGAAAAGTTCAAACAATTTCAGAGTGAAGTTGAAAATCATCGTAACAAGAAAATAAAGTTTCTACGATCAGATCGTGGAGGAGAATATTTGAGTTACGAGTTTGGCCTACATTTGAAACAATGCGGAATAGTTTCGCAACTCACGCCACCCGGAACACCACAACATAATGGTGTGTCCGAACATCGTAATCGTACTTTACTAGATATGGTGCGATCTATGATGTCTCTTACTGATTTACCGCTATCATTTTGGGGTTATACTTTAGAGACGGCTGCATTCACGTTAAATAGGGCACCATCGAAATCCGTTGAGACGGCGCCTTATGAACTGTGTTTGGCAAGAAACCAAAGTTGTCATTTCTTAAAGTTTGGGGCTGCGATGCTTAAGTGAAAAAGCTTCAAACTGATAAGCTCGAACCCAAATCGGAGAAATGTGTCTTCATAGGATACCCAAAGGAGACTGTTGGGTACACCTTCTATCACAGATCCGAAGGCAAGACATTCGTTTCTAAGAATGGATCCTTTCTAGAGAAGGAGTTTCTCTCGAAAGAAGTGAGTGGGAGGAAAGTAGAACTTGATGAGGTAAATGTACCTGCTCCCTTATTGGAAAATAGTTCATCACAGAAACCAGTTCCTGTGACGCCTACACCAATTAGTGAGGAAGTTAATGATGATGATCATGGAACTTCAGATCAAGTTGTTACTGAACCTCGTAGGTCAACCAGAGTAAGATTCGCACCAGAGTGGTACGGTAATCCTGTTCTGGAGGTTATGTTACTAGACCATGACGAACCTACGAACTATGAAGAAGCGATGGTGAGCCCAGATTCCGCAAAATGGCTTGAGGCCATGAAATCTAAGATGGGATCCATGTATGAGAACAAAGTGTGGACTTTGGTTGACTTGCCCGATGATCGGCAAGCCATTGAAAATAAATGGATCTTCAAGAAGAAGACTGACGTTGACGGTAATGTTACTGTCTATAAAGCTCGACTTGTTGCGAAAGGTTTTCGACAAGTTCAAGGGATTGACTACGATGAGACCTTCTCACCCGTAGCGATGCTTAAGTCTGTCCGAATCATGTTAGCAATTGCCGCATTTTATGATTATGAAATTTGGCAAATGGATGTCAAAACTACATTCCTGAATGGATTTCTGGAAGAAGAGTTGTATATGATGCAACCGGAAGGTTTTGTCGATCCAAAGGGAGCTAACAAAGTGTGCAAGCTCCAGCGATCCATTTATGGACTGGTGCAAGCCTCTCGGAGTTGGAATAAATGCTTTGATAGTGTGATCAAAGCATTTGGTTTTGTACAGACTTTTGGAGAAGCCTGTATTTACAAGAAAGTGAGTGGGAGCTCTGTAGCATTTCTGATATTATATGTGGATGACATATTGCTGATTGGAAATGATATAGAATTTCTGGATAGCATAAAGGGATACTTGAATAAGAGTTTTTCAATGAAAGACCTCGGTGAAGCTGCGTATATATTGGGCATCAAGATCTATAGAGATAGATCAAGACGCTTAATTGGACTTTCACAAAGCACATACCTTGACAAAGTTTTGAAGAAGTTCAAAATGGATCAAGCAAAGAAAGGGTTCTTGCCTGTGTTACAAGGTGTGAAGTTGAGTAAGACTCAATGCCCGACCACTGCAGAAGATAGAGAGAAGATGAAAGATGTTCCCTATGCTTCAGCCATAGGCTCTATCATGTATGCAATGCTGTGTACCAGACCTGATGTGTGCCTTGCTATAAGTCTAGCAGGGAGGTACCAAAGTAATCCAGGAGTGGATCACTGGACAGCGGTCAAGAACATCCTGAAATACCTGAAAAGGACTAAGGATATGTTTCTCGTTTATGGAGGTGACAAAGAGCTCATCGTAAATGGTTACGTCGATGCAAGCTTTGACACTGATCCGGACGATTCTAAATCGCAAACCGGATACGTGTTTACATTGAACGGTGGAGCTGTCAGTTGGTGCAGTTCTAAACAAAGCGTCGTGGCGGGATCTACATGTGAAGCGGAGTACATAGCTGCTTCGGAAGCAGCAAATAAGGAGTCTGGATGAAGGAGTTCATATCCGATCTAGGTGTCATACCTAGTGCATCGGGTCCAATGAAATTTTTTGTGACAATACTGGTGCAATTGCCTTGGCGAAGGAATCCAGATTTCACAAGAGAACCAAGCACATCAAGAGACGCTTCAATTCCATCCGGGATTTAGTCCAGGTGGGAGACATAGAAATTTGCAAGATACATACGGATCTGAATGTTGCAGACCCGTTGACTAAGCCTCTTCCACGAGCAAAACATGATCAGCACCAAGGCTCCATGGGTGTTAGAATCATTACTGTGTAATCTAGATTATTGACTCTAGTGCAAGTGGGAGACTGAAGGAAATATGCCCTAGAGGCAATAATAAAGTTATTATTTATTTCCTTATATCATGATAAATGTTTATTATTCATGCTAGAATTGTATTAACCGGAAACATAATACTTGTGTGAATACATAGACAAACAGAGTGTCACTAGTATGCCTCTACTTGACTAGCTCGTTGATCAAAGATGGTTATGTTTCCTAGCCATTGACATGAGTTGTCATTTGATTAACGGGATCACATCATTAGGAGAATGATGTGATTGACTTGACCCATTCCGTTAGCTTAGAACTCGATCGTTTAGTATGTTGCTATTGCTTTCTTCATGACTTATACATGTTCCTATGACTATGAGATTATGCAACTCCCGTTTACCGGACGAACGCTTTGTGTGCGACCAAACGTCACAACGTAACTGGGTGATTATAAAGGTGCTCTACAGGTGTCTCCGAAGGTACTTGTTGGGTTGGCGTATTTCGAGATTAGGATTTGTCACTCCGATTGTCGGAGAGGTATCTCTGGGCCCTCTCGGTAATGCACATCACTTAAGCCTTGCAAGCATTGCAACTAATGAGTTTGTTGCGGGATGATGTATTACGGAACGAGTAAAGAGACTTGGCGGTAACGAGATTGAACTAGGTATTGAGATACCGACGATCGAATCTCGGGCAAGTAACATACCGATGACAAAGGGAACAACGTATGTTGTTATGCGGTCTGACCGATAAAGATCTTCGTAGAATATGTGGGAGCCAATATGAGCATCCAGGTTCCGCTATTGGTTATTGACCGGAGACGTGTCTCGGTCATGTCTACATAGTTCTCGAACCCGTAGGGTCCGCACGCTTAAAGTTTCGATGACGGTTATATTATGAGTTTATATGTTTTGATGTACCGAAGGTTGTTCGGAGTCCCGGATGTGATCACGGACATGACGAGGAGTCTCGAGATGGCCGAGACATGAAGATTGATATATTGGAAGCCTATATTTGGATATCGGAAGTGTTCCGGGTAAAATAGGAATTTTACCGGAGTACCGGGAGGTTACCGGAACCCCCCGGGGGTTTAATGGGCCATAGTGGGCCTTTGTGGAGAAGAGGAGAGGCGGCCAGGGCAGGGCCGCGCGCCCCTCCCCCTAGTCCGAATAGGACAAGGAGAAGGGGGCGGCGCCCCCTTCCTCTCTCCCTCCTCTTTCCCCCTCCACTCCTAATCCAACAAGGAAAAGGGAGGGAGTCGGAGTAGGACTCCTCCTGGCGCGCCCCCTCCTGGCCGGCCACACCTCTCCCCTTGCTCCTTATATACGGGGGCAGGGGGCACCCTAGAGACACAACAATTATCGTTTGATCTTTTAGCCGTGTGCGGTGCCCCCTCCACCATAGTCCACCTCGATAATATTGTAGCGGTGCTTAGGCGAAGCCCTGCGTCGGTAGAACATCATCATCGTCACCACGCCGTCGTGCTGACGAAACTCTCCCTCAACACTCGGCTGGATCGGAGTTCGAGGGACGTCATCGGGCTGAACGTGTGCTGAACTCGGAGGTGCCGTGCGTTCGGTACTTGATCGGTCGGATCGTGAAGACGTACGACTACATCAACCGTGTTGTGCTAACGCTTCCGCTTTCGGTCTACGAGGGTACGTGGACAACACTCTCCCCTCTCGTTGCTATGCATCACCATGATCTTGCGTGTGCGTAGGAAATTTTTGAAATTACTATGTTCCCCAACAGCTTTATCGTAAAAAATGCAACCGCCTTTCGAGTAACAAATAATTTATAGAAGCACTTGGGCATGGTTTCGGCCATAGCCGGAGGAAATGTATTTCAAAATCGATCCGATTTTGGTTGATCGGTCAACTGAAAGTCAACTGTTGACATGTCAACCGTCGACCGACGAACCAAACCCGCCCAGGTGAAGCGACCACATGGTGCATGTGAATGGGCCAACCCATGGTTGCGGGTTAATGACGCCAAAACTCCTAAGACTAGTCACAATGGATAGTAACTTAGACTAGTAACATGCATATGTTACTAGTCTATGTTACTACCTAGTGGGGGAGTAACATATGTGTGGTGTCATGCAACACTTCATTTATTAGGTTGTAGACTCATCTTGTCTTGGTATGTGCGATGTTACAATAACCAGCTATGTTACCACATGCCCCTCTTTCCTTATTAATTACTCGCCGCACCATCTATTTTGCCTAAAGATGTGTGATGTTACCTCCTATGTTATTTCCACTGTGGGTAGTCTAACCGGCGCAGAAGGCACCGATTAGGAGTTCTGCCGATGGTTACAACCGATAAATAGAAGAAGAAGAAAAAAGATTTTTCTATTTTTTTTCTAAGGCGCTCCAATGTTGAAGCCAAACGAGCTGCCATGCGTCCTGCTGAAGCCGAACGGGCTGCCTCGCGTAGTCGCTTATTAATTTCCCCATCTTTGCGGCTCCTCCTTCTTACTCTGTCCCCCAAAATTCCCCTCGACAGCGAAGACGGCGGTCGTGGATGGCGCAGTCATGCGTGCTAGTGGATCGCGCCGGGCATCTGATCGCGCAGGGTAATATAGACAGAGAGATGGCTTTCTTGTTTCTTCGCCTTGCATCTCCGATCTGGTTTGTTAGCTGCTTCGTGTGCACCCATGAACTGGACTTACTCATCAGTCGAGGACTGGTGCTGAATGATGACCCGTCTGATCTAATGGATTTCTATCTTTATTATGCAGCCAGGCAAACTGGTGCACCGAACTCTGTTCTGAGGTAACTGCCTGTTCTATTATTATTCATTCTATTGCATGCTTAGATTGTTCACTATCCAACAACTCAAAATGCGCATTTTGGTTTTATCATACTTGGTTTCCTCTCTTGATTATTCATCTTAGCAATTTCTGCCCCCGCTCGGAGTTGTTTGACGTCGTCTCCAGCCTGTAGATCTGCCCAATATAAAAGAAAGGAAACCACCGTAAAAACAATCTCAAAAGGAGATTTGCGAAATGGGACTCTGATGCTGATGAGGGACTGTGATGCGACAACTACGATTGGAGAATGAAGCAGATACTCCCAGTGGCTCTATTTGTCTTTTGGTGGTAGATGTTTGTTGAGTGAGCTGCGGTTTTCAGACTTGGGTCATTTAAAGACTTGTGGTTGTCTTGCTCCTTTGTAATAGGGCTAGATTTTGCTGGTGCTGCTAGGTTTTCGCCCCATAGCACTCATTTCGATGGCGGGCGAGTGCGGTGGGTTTCCTAGTAGTGCGTTGAACTCGCTCTCCCCTTTTCCCTGTTCCCAAACTTCTTTCTATAACAGATTGATGTATTCTCGTTCTAAGTAATGGAAACGGGATTGCCCGGTTCAAAAAAAAAAATCTTAGCAATTTCTTTCCGATGCCGGCTCTCTTCATCTTGGTTTCCTCTCTTCGTCTTAACAATGTCTTAGCAGCATGACTAGTCTTTCTGCAAGACATAACAATTATTACTACACTAATTGTCTTTACGTTTGACGCTCCTCCTCTTCGTTGATATTCCCTTACTGAGATAACTTAGCGCATACTCCCTCCTTTCCTAAAATGAGTGAATCTACACTATAAATATATCTATATTTTTTATGTAGTCCTTCTTGCTCTAAAGAGACTTATATTTAGGAACGGATGTAGTATCTTGCATGATGTAGATACTGGGGCAGTTAGAATGGTGCGATAAACACATTGGCAAAGAGAAACCAGGCCTGACACTTTGCATTCTTTTTTGTTTATGTTTATTGTTTAGACTGGGAAACTATTAAAATATGTAATGTTATAAGATACTAGTATAATGCCCGTGCGTTGTCATGGGCTTTTGAAATATTTTACTGAAGTTATATAAACATAACACAAGTTAAATTTCACATGTAGAGAAAAGATAGCATGGGCGTAATTGGGTAATAATTGAAGTCTACTTTACTTGCAATGTAAATTGATTAAAAAAACAATTTGACGATGTATGCATATAGAGCGATTATCTAACTAAAAATATGTTATAAATTAAAATTTACTTGATGCACTTAAGAAATTCTCTCACAGTCAGAAATGTTGTTTATCCAGTTTTTTTAGCTTACCGCCTAGCCTTATTCTGACCTCAATCACTCTCTCACCACAACCAGCCCTCTCACTCTTTCAACCCACGCACCCCTCACTCTATGTGTTCCTGTGCCGACAAGGCTGAAAATATGTAGACGTTGAAAATGACCGTCATGAACTACATTATTCCTCATCTCTTCACCCAAATAGATCTTTATAACATAGTTCCAGCAATTTCTTCTATTTTCCGTGATTGTTCGGGATGGATGGTGCAAACGAAATGCTCTAACATGATGTGTCGGCTATCCCTCTAAACACCACCGCCATCTCCGCCACCTGAGATATCTTGTACCCCGCCTTAAAATCCGTTAATCCCCTGCCCCTTCTCATCCAACGATGACCTGCCTCTAATTCTTCGTCTTCCTCCCGTAGCCGCAGATTTTTTATTTGACCACTTTATCGACCCGCCCGCCTCTCCCTGCCTAAGCACCTACCACCGCCACCCTACAGCCGGCGAGTGTTGCCACACGTCGCCACTTGCTCAAGTCATCACCTTCGTCAACGCTGACGCCAGTCGTTCCTCTAAAACCTACCACCATTCTGGTGCCCACGACCTCCCGCACCCCGCACTCGAGACCGCTAACCCCTTGCCTCTCCTCCGCCGCCAACACCCGCTGCTGCTACTACTCTTCTTCCTCCCTCTGCATACCTTTTTCTTCGTCCAGTCTATTCACCCGCCCACCTCTACCTACGAAACCGCTTGCCTCCACCATCAACAGTCAGCAAATGTTGTCACGCACTACCTCCCTCTACCCGAGTTGCCGCCCAACCCTCTAAATAGTGCCACAATCTCTAGCGCTCATGAGTTTCCGCACCACAATAATCAATGGTTGGCCATATATGAAGAAAAAAGAAGGATCAAGATAGTTCTCTGAAGAAGTCATACCATCTCTTGTCACACATCATGTTCATAGATCCTAGGCATACTCTCTTCTCTCAATTTCATTATCATCTTTTTGGACTACAAAATCTAAAACTCATGTTCTGAATAATTAGTACAATAAATTAATTTCAAGACATGTCATGGATGAATTATTTGGGTGCCATACTTAAAAATAATAGATTGCTCGTGCGTTGCCACGGGCCAATAAATGAATTTGTAAACAATGCTCATTTTACTCCCTACGAACAAACTCATTGCATGTAATGTTCAACCACAACACAAACACAAGTATCTTCTATGTATTTCAACAAACACCATGCACCCCTCTAGCCTCTCTTCTCCATTGAACATGCCGTTCATCGCCTTCTTTGTCCATACATAAATCATCATCTCATTGCCCCTTGACTCTTCATGTGGCTTCTATGCCATTGTTTTGTTGTCTCATTCTACTACATACGCCATGCAATTTTTTTTTAACAGAAGGAGCGCCCGAGGGCGCTATTCATTGATCTTTCATACACATCTTACATCAAGGATACGAAATCCATAGATTACAAAGTTGCTCAAAGCGAGCAACACTGGACACTGGATACTCCTATCAGTTGAGCGAATACAGTATGTGGTAGGGGATACAGTACAGTATGAGCTAATATAGTATGTGGTAGCTAATACAAAGCTTTTTCAGTGAGTCCTTTGCACAGTTATGAGCAACACCATTCAAATCTCTTTTGATGTGATATATCTTTAACATAAGAGACTTGGAAACAATGAAGTATTCTGCTATCTGTGAATGGATTTCACAATGTCCCGGGTTTGAAATTCGCCAGCATTTGCAGCTCTTGCAAGTACCTGATTATCTGTCAGAAGGGTGGACCGATAAAACCTGTAACTTTGGACTCTACCTGAAGCCCTTTCATTATAGCTTGAGCAGCTTGATGCACCTGAGTTGGATGTCCCTATTTTCTTCCAAAATGTTTGTCATTTCCCGCCTTCTATATACACCAGAAAAATTCATTAGATTGCATATGGAAGCATAGTGGTGTCCTGAACTTAAGATTGCTTGAATAATATTAGGAATTGATCTGTAACGTTGCACAAAGTAATCAGACCTAAGAAACCATGGTTCTAAGAACTAAGCAGCTTTAGCAAATGGGCATGAGAAAAACAAATAAATGTCATCTTCCTCCGCCTCACACATGGAGCAATATTTGGAGATGTGTCTGGCATACATACCAGCCCGCATGCCTGTTGGAACTGCTCTCTCAAGAAGCCTCCAAGCAAACGTCTGAATTCTCGGAGCAATGCTATTGTCTTTCCAAACCTAGCAAAAAAGTGTTTTTACAAGAGTAAACACCTGCCTTCGTTGAGGAGCTCATTCTTGATGAAGAACCTGTACACATAGCTTGTATGCACTCTTAGTAGTGCACTTACCTGTTGGGTGTGTTTCCAACACATGATATCTTTACCCTCCGTTTGAATTATGGGGGTTTGGAGAATAATGCTTGCTGCCTCGGCATCAAACAGAGAGTAAATAAGATTTTCATTCCAAGCTTTATTGTTAGGTTTCCATAGATCTTTAAGATTGGAAGGATAAATGTAAGGCTGATGCTGAATTATGAGATGATCATAAATAGAGCTCCAAATAGGACACCATGGGGAACTCCATATCGACAACTGATGAGATATAAGGCACCTCACCTTAGTACGAATAATAAGAAAAGGAGGCATATGGACATGGAAACATTCTTTCCACCACATGTTCATTCACAAACTGACTATGAACAATGCCATGTTTGCCTCTGGGCTCAGTTGCCATCTCTGCCTTAGATGAGTCCCCATCACTTTACCTCATTAAGAGTTCTTTTCCTATGTACCTCAAATACATACAACAGCCACACGTCAAGGTTGCATCATTGTCATTCCAGCTCTTCTTCCATGAGCCCTTCCACTTCAGCTCTTTTGTTATTGTGACAACAGTCTGCTCCATCATCACCCTGCTCCAAATCTGCCAATCTTTCCATCCGGCTCCAAATACGCCCATTTTTCGCCAAATCTGTCAATTTGTCCTACAAAGTTTGTACTTTCAGCCTGAGAATTTTCATTGTTCGGAATGAGGAGGGTTTTCAGAGTTCACTTCTCTCAAAGAGAGCACAACACATATCAATACAGATTTGTGATGAACAAGGCTCAGTGTTATTTATAGCAATAAATACCAACACATGGTAAGTTATTCAATGGAGTATCTAAGTTGCTGTGTTTGGCAAAAAAAGGTCTAACGTGACTATGTTAAAGCGAATCCCTAAATTAACAAATGCAAGAGGAAAATATAACTACTACGAGTGCATGGGGTGTGCACATGTTCCTAGATAATCAATTTGACCAATATATTAGATGCCAACAAAGCTATGTGCTTAGAAAATTTATTTGAATTCAAATTTATTCGAAGCCTCATTCACCAATCTCAACGGCATTATATTGATTTTAAAAATAGATGGTTCTGCAACATACCTTTACAAAATAGTCATAAGTAGATTTTAAAAATAGTGACAATCCGACATGGTACAAGGCCAAACAAGATACTCCTGGTAGCCGACCACCGCGACGACCTTCTTTCGCTTCACATTGAGGAAACGTGGCACACATGTTTGCAGTTAGAACATAAGATCAAACTTCAATTAACAAAACATCAAAATAATGATTTCCTATCAACCCCAAATTATCTCACACATATGTATATCCGTCCACACACATAGCTAATATCACTGATATAATCCATTTATAAATGCAGCTCATAAAGCATAAATGCTATAGATAAAAGAATGTAGGGTCCCAAAAATAGTAATATAGGAACAAAGCCCTATCTCTTGTCAGGAACATTATTCCATAGAGATCATTTTTGGCTTGTTTGCATGTCTACATCAGAACAAGTAAAATATGGATGGAGAAATATCCAAGTCTCTCTCTCACCAAACATGTTATACGTACAAATACACACCTTACTACTATTTCTATCAAAACAAGCAAACTCCCTAGTACAACAATTTTTTGGTGAATCATGGGAATCCTTCTCTGGACCAATAAGTCTACTGCCTAAACATATCGGGTGCTACAAATCTGATTAACAAAATAAATAGATACAGTTGCTTACTCAAGCTCCGAAAAATTCTCCTCAAGAAAATATGTCAAAACTATTCATTCGAAATTCCCAATATAGAGCACATAATGCCAGTATTTAATTGAACAATTGTTTACTCCCTGACAATGATCTGTCTGAAAAGGTACAAGTTTGTCAGAACAGAAAATGACTTGGAAGATCAGGAGTTAACAGAAGGCTCATTTCTAAATGGGGGTGATGAAAAAAATAGACATATGAAAAATGATTTCACAACATATAGTCATGTAATAACAATTATGAAGGTGTTATATGCAGACATCTCCTTGTTGAAAAAATTTAGTTTACAATAGTTATAATGGACCACCATCACTAGTAGGAAAAGGGGCTTTTACCTCGGTTTGTAAGGGCCCTTTGTCCTGGTTTTCGAACCGGGACTAAAGGGTCGTTACTAAAGCCCTAACCCTTTAGTCCCGGTTCTTACACGAACCGGGACAGAAGGTCCTCCACGTGGCCGCTGCTGCCAGCCCAGGCAGGGGGGCCTTTGGTCCCGGTTGGTGCCAACAACCGGGACTAATAGGCAGGGCCATTTGTCCCAGTTGGTGCCACCAACCGGGACCAATAAGCATCCACGCGTCAGCATTTCAGGGGCTGGGGTTTTTCAGGAACGATCGTAGCAAGTTGGCCTCGGCTTCTTTGGGATGTTTTTCAACCGTATATGCATCTATGAGATTTGTGTTAATGAACCCAATATCACCGATTTGTCTTTTCTTCAATTCGGCGATCTTCAATCTGCATAATATAGTGAGGATAATTATAAATACATGCAATGAAAGAGCTGACCTATATAGAGAGACTTAATGACAGAAGTAGTACTACTTACAGATAGTAGCAAGTGATCGTTGTTTTATCGAGGGCCTTTTGATTGTAAAACTGGAAGAAATCCTCAAATGGAACATTCAGCAGTTCAATTCCAACGAGGTCATGCTCCGGTTTAACTCTCAGCGTCAAAGTACTCATCCCATCAGACTCTCTGCAGGTTTTCATGTACCAATGATGTAATCTTCGCATCATCGTTGTTAGAGATCTTTCATCTTTGACGAGAGGCTTCCCGTAATGGTATTTGTGTTCGTCCACCTCAATGATTTCATAATGTACATCGTCGGGCAGGAATCTCCAAGATTGCTATAACCGGCCACCATCCTCGGATCATTAGCGACGATGTCTTTTGACACCTTGAGCGGGGGGCACGATTGGTTCGCTTGTTCGCCGAGCTGGGCAATTTTTTTCCCAGCTCGTCGTTCTTTTAATCTTTGATCACTGACAGTACTTCCCGACCACTCCGCTTCGGCATATGTCTTTGCAAGAATGCGCTCATAGTTACCTCTCGGCAGAGACTTTGGTGGTTTTGTCAGGGCAGCCAGAGTGCGCTTTGCTTTCACCGGATCTACCTTCTCCTCCGGAGGTGGATGTTTCTTTGCTTTCACCCCTTCAAAGAAGTTTGTCACTTCGGCTCGCACGATCTTCCTGGTTTCCTCCTCGGTCCTCTCGTATGGTAACTTCTCTGGAGTCTTCAGAGAAGGACCGCATCTGTATTGCCTCCCGCCTCTGGCAGCTGTACTGCTAGACGCCGGCAGAGCAGACGGAGCGGCTGCGGCTGTCTTCTTTCCTTGCTTACGAGGCGGAGGAGAAGGACTACGACGTGCCGGAGCAGCCGCAGCGGCGGCGGGTCTCTTCCGCCCTTGCTGACGAGGCGGAGAAGGAGGAGGCTGGCTGCTCTGGCGCGCCGGCGCAGGTGGAGAATGAAGCGGAGTGCCGCCACGCGCCGGAGAAGGAGGCTGAGTGCCCTGATCACTCGCCGGAGGAGGAGGCGGAGTGCCGCCACGCGCCGGAGAAGGAGGCTGAGTGCCCTGATCACTCGCCGGAGGAGGAGCCGGAGGAGGAGGCGGACTGCCCTTACTCGCCGGAGCCGTCCAGTTCGGAAGGTTGATGAGCTCCTTCCGCCATAGGCACGGAGTCTTCAGAGCTAAACCCAGCTGAGTCTCCCTTCACCGGTAGGGTGGTCAAGCTGGAGGTCCTCAAATCCCTCCGTTATTTCATCCACCATCACCCTAGCATATCCTTCTGGAATCGGCCGGGAATGGTAGGTTGCACCGAGTTCAGGAGGTAAAACAGAGCCAACAGCCGCCTTGAATTTGAAGTTCTGCCATTGCGCCATAAGGTGGCAATGTTGAGACTCCGTGATAGCATCCACGGGGTAGCTAGCAGGAGCCGTCAAGACATGCTCCAGCTGAAGCAGCTCGGTGGAAGCCACGCTGCTTCTCCACTGAGATGGCGGGGTAGCTTCGGGGGTAGTTTCGGCATGTCGATTGCTGTCTCGTTCCTCTAGCGCCTGAACCCTTTCGTGCAGCTTCTGAATTTGGGTCTGCTCCATTTTTTTCCTCCTCTCCTGGCTTTTGTAACCGCCTGCGTCCGGAAAACCAGCCTTCCACGGAACGGAGCCTGGCATGCCTCGTGTCCGTCCAGGGTGCTCAGGATTCCCGAGGGCCATTGTGAGCTCGTCGTTCTCTCTGTCTGGAACGAACGTCCCTTCCTGCGCTGCATCGATATATTGTTGAATCTTCTTGATTGGTATTCTCAAAAGCTCGTTCGTCCAAACGCACCTCCCTGATACAGGGTCCAAGGTTCCGCCAGCCCCAAAGAACCAAGTCCGGCAACGGTCTGTCCAGTTCATTGTCTGTGGTTCGATCCCTTTTTCAAGCAGATCATTCTCAGCCTTGGCCCACTTAGGCCGGGCTTTGAGGTAGCCACCTGACCCCGTGCGATGGTGAAGCTTCTTCTTCGCAGCATTCTTCTTGTTTGTCGCTGACATCTTCTTACTCTTTTCCGATGTCTTGTGGGCCACAAATGCGGGCCAGTGATCTCTGATCTTCTCATACCGGTCGATGAATTCTGGTGTCTCTTCTTTGTCGACAAACGTTTTCAGCTCATTCTTCCACCTCCTGAATAGGTCTGCCATCTTCTTAAGAGCATGATACTTGATTAATTGCTCTTTAACTGGCTTCTCCGGATCCTCCTCTGGCGGTAGGGTGAAATTTGCCTTCAGCTCAGTCCAAAGATCATCTTTCTGCATATCATTGACATAAGACACCTCAGGGTCTTCCTTCTTAGGCTTATACCATTGGTGGATGCTGATCGGGATCTTGTCCCTAACTAGAACCCCGCACTGAGCAGCAAATGCATCCTTTGTCCGGATGGGTTCAATCGGTTGGCCGTCGAGCGCGATTGCTGTGATCTCAAACCTTTCATCCGAGCGCAACTTTCTCTTCGGGCCTCGTCTCTTTACCGCAGTTGTGCTCGATCCGGAGGGCTAGAAAAAAGAAGAAAGACGAGTGTTAATTAATATGTGTACATACCAAAACAATGAATGCATCAATTAGCTAGTCAGCACAGGCTTAACTAATATATTTACCTGGCCGGACTCTGTTCGGTCACCGGAGCCGTCACCACGTGCTCCTTCTTGCACCAGCATTGGGTCACCGGAGCCATCATAATCATGTCTTTCCTCCTCCACTCTTCGATCACAGTAGCCTGCTTCTTCACCCTGTTCTTCCAGACCATCATTGTCGTTAAGATACGACAAGATATCACCTCCGGCTAAGATTATGTCCCCCAACACCTCTTCTGCTTGCTCGTCTCGTCCGTGCTCCATTGCTTCTGCAAATATTACAACATGGCAATTATTACACAAACATGACAGCAGGTGGTTAGTGCAAACGTAGACCTAGCTTATTCCGGGTTTGGGGTGTCCTCGGCAACGCTTCAAGGGTAGGGGCGCGGCGGGAGGGGGTAGGAGACCGACATCGTTTTTTTCTACGGTTTGGGTGTCCTCGAGAGTTTTGGTCGAGCGAGAGGGCCGGGGGGTGCTCCCGTGGTATAAGTTATCACGGTCGAGAGGGGGTATAAATATCGACCGTCCATCATGTCGAAGTTATCTGGGAGGGAGTTATATATATCGACAACGACGACATACATACATCGGAAAATAATGTTATCGGGGAGGGGGTATATCGACCCCCCCCCCCCACGTGTTGAAGTTATCGGGAGGGGGTTATATCGACAACGACAATGAACGTACATGGGAAAATAATATTATCGGGGAGGGGGTATATCGACCCCCCCTCGTGTTGAAGTTATCGGGAGAGGGGTATATCGACGACGACAGACCCGATAAAACATAAGAAAACGAAGAAGAAACAAAAGAGGAGAAGAAGAAAAGGAATAGAGGAGAAGATCGAAGAAAAAAAGAAGAAAAAAAAAGAGGAGAAGAAGAAAGGAATAGAGGAGAGAAGAAGAATTTTCTATTTTTTTCTTCTTCTCTTCTTTTTCTTCTTTTTTCCTCTTCTTATTTATTTCTCCTCTTCTTCCTCTCCTCTTCTTCTCCTTTCTTCCTCTTCTTATTTTCCTTTTTCCTCTCATTCATAAAAAAATGTTCAAATAGAAAATTTCGAAAAAAAAGTAAAGGTTTTGCCTAATGCATTGTTCATATGAATATACAAACATTTGCATATTCTACAATAATTAATATCACCAAAAAAATCTATGAACAGAAAAAAAATCCTAACTTTTCTAAAAATCTATCTTTTGCATATATACATGAACATATACACAGAGAACATATATACACAGAGAACATATATACATGAACATACATATATATACACAGAGAACATATATACATGAACATACATATATACATTTTATAAAAATGCAATAAAAAGACAGGGAGGAAGGGGGCAGTGCCGGACCTGACCAAGGCGACGGCGGCGCGACAGGGCAGGGGCAGAGGCGACGACGGCGTGGTCGGGGCAGGGGCAGAGGCGTCGGCGGCGAAGGGCGGGGCAGGGCGACGGGGACGGGCCAGGGCGGCGCGCGTCGGGGCAGGGGCGCGGCTGACGGCGAGGGCGCGGGCAACGGCGACGACGGGCACGAGCACGGGCGACGGCGACGACGACGGCGGGGGCGGCGGGCGGCGTCGGGGCAGCCTGGCGGCGTCGGCGTCGTCGGGGCAAACTGCAGATGAACTCTGAAAAATTTCTTAAGTATTTGCTTATATAGCAAAGCCTTTAGTCCCGATTCGTGGCACCAACCGGGACCAAAGCCCTCTTTTCAGCAGCGCAAAGGGCGGGAAGCGGCGGCCTTTGGTCCCGGTTGGTGGCACCAACCGGGACTAAAGGGGGGGCATTGGTCCCGGTTGGTGCCACGAACCAGTACCAATGCACCCCTTTAGTCACCAACCGGGACCAAAGGCCTCTTGCTGCCCGCGTCGCGGCCAAAAGTTTAGTCCCACCTCGCTAGGTGAGAGGGGCTCGGAGTGGTTTATAAGCCCCGCTGCGGCTGTTGTCTCGAACTCCTCTGTATAGCAGGCTTCTGGGCCTAACTTTGTCGTGCTGCCCGTTGAGCCCTCTAGCCTTTCTGGGCCTGTATTTGCAAACCCGAGGGTTGGAAGGCCCAACGAGCAGCGCCCCAACAATTTTTTTTGCTGTATTTAGTTTTTTTGTTTTCTTTTTTATTTTATTTATTTTGTTTTGTTTCTACTTACAACAAAAAACTTATTTATTTTATTTTGTTTTGTTTCTAATTACTTATTTATTTTACTTTATGATAATTCTTTTTGCTATTAAAGTTTCTATCAAAAAAAGTTCTTTATGAAAATTCTTTTTGCTGTATTTAGTTTTTTTGTTTTCTTTTTTGCTTTATTTATTTTGTTTTGTTTCTACTTACAACAAAAAACTTATTTATTTTATTTTATTTTGTTTCTAATTAGTTATTTATTTTACTTTATGATAATTCTTTTTGCTATTAAAGTTTCTATCAAAAAAAGTTCTTTATGAAAATTCTTTTTGCTTTTAATGATTTTGAACAGAAAATACTTCGATAATTTTAGTTGCATCAATTTTATATGATTTTAGTTTCAATAATACTAGAGATTTCTTATAATGTTTTGAACAAAAAATACTTTGTTAATTTTAGTTTCATAAATTTTATTAAAGTTTATTTTATTTTGTCGGAACACAAGAAGTCCGGAGTTGTAATAAGTTATTAAAAATAAAAAAGAGGCGCAATGCTCGTTGATTTGCTTCAAGCCTTTCGGAATAGTGTAGACTGCACTGCACATAGCTCCATGCAGTCTACCTTATTCCTCAAGGCTTGAAGCTAAGCAACGTGAGCATTGCGCCTCTTCTTCATCGTCTCTACACTCAGGGCTTATAAACCGCTCCTAGTGCCTCTCAGCTAGCGAGGTGGGACTAAAAAACTGCTTAGTAAGAAACTCTAGTACCGGTTCGTGCCACGAACCGGTACTAAAGGTGCTCATGGGGCCACAGCCTCATTAGTACCGGTTCGTGGCACGAACCGGGACCAATTCCACCCTTACGGGCCTAACCCCTCTGTACATGCTTGTGGGCCTACTGGGCCTTCTGCGGGCCTGAATCCTGGCCCATGGATGGGTTTCTAATCGTATTCAGGCCGTGGTGGCCCAGTAGGTGGCATAATTTTTTATTTTTGGCCTGTTATTTTTCATGCATTTACTAATTATTTTGAGCTATAAGACCCTAAAATTGAAAAGCATTTCAAATGAACTCTGAAAAGGTTGAAAGTTGGCATGGTATCATCATTTCATCCACATAGCATGTGCAAGAAAGTTGAGAGGGTTACGGCAAAAACTAGATGCACTTCTTGTACAAAACGGACAATGGTATCATACTCGTCTGTTACAAAGTTGGCATGGTATCATCATAATAGTTGCGGGAGAAAGTCTTCACTTTTTCTTCGCTTGTGTCATTTGCTTATTGCGCCGTAACCATGGATAATCTTCATCGTTTATCAGGATGCTTGGGTCAGCCTTGACTTTGAAGGGAGGAATTTCATGAAACTTTTCATAATCTTCAGACATGTCAGTCTTGCCCTCCACTCCCACAATGTCCCTTTTTCCTGAAAGAACTATGTGGTGCTTTGGCTCATCGTATGATGTATTCGCTTCCTTATCTTTTCTTTTCCTCGGTCTGGTAGACATGTCCTTCACATAGATAACCTGTGCCACATCATTGGCTAGGACGAACGGTTCGTCAGTGTACCCAAGATTGTTCAGATCCACTGTTGTCATTCCGTACTGTGGGTCTACCTGTACCCCGCCTCCTGACAGATTGACCCATTTGCACTTAAACAAAGGGACCTTAAAATCATGTCCGTAGTCAAGTTCCCATATGTCCATTATGTAACCATAATATGTGTCCTTTCCCCTCTCGGTTGCTGCATCAAAGCGGACACCGCTGTTTTGGTTGGTGCTCTTTTGATCTTGGGCGATCGTGTAAAATGTATTCCCATTTATCTCGTATCCTTTGTAAGTCAATACAGTCGAAGATGGTCCCCTGGACAACGAGTACAACTCATCACAAACAGTGGTGTCACCTCTGAGACGTGTTTCCAACCAACTGCTGAAAGTCCTGATGTGTTCACATGTAATCCAGTCGTCACACTGCTCCGGGTGTTTGGAGCGCAGACTGTTCTTGTGTTCATCGACATATGGGGTCACCAAGGTAGAGTTCTGTAGAACTGTGTAGTGTGCTTGAGACCAAGAATATCCGTCCTTGCATATTATTGAGTCCCCCCCTCCAAGCGTGCCTTTTCCAGTCAGTCTCCCCTCATACCGCGATTTAGGGAGACCTATCTTCTTAAGGCCAGGAATGAAGTCAACACAAAACCCAATGACATCCTCTGTTTGATGGCCCATGGAGATGCTTCCTTCTGGCCTAGCGCGGTTACGGACATATTTCTTTAGGACTCCCATGAACCTCTCAAAGGGGAACATATTGTGTAGAAATACGGGCCCCAGAATGACAATCTCGTCGACTAGATGAACTAGGACGTGCGTCATGATATTGAAGAAGGATGGTGGGAACACCAGCTCGAAACTGACAAGACATTGCGCCACATCACTCCTTAGCTTTGGTATGATTTCTGGATCGATCACCTTCTGAGAGATTGCATTGAGGAATGCACATAGCTTCACAATGGCTAATCGGACGTTTTTCGGTAGAAGCCCCCTCAATGCAACCGGAAGCAGTTGCGTCATAATCACGTGGCAGTCATGAGACTTTAGGTTCTGGAACTTTTTCTCTGGCATATGTATTATTCCCTTTATATTCGACGAGAAGCCAGTCGGGACCTTCATACTGAGCAGGCATTCAAAGAAGATTTCTTTCTCTTCTTTCGTAAGAGCGTAGCTGGCAGGACCTTCATACTGCTTCGGAGGCATGCCGTCTTTTTCGTGCAAACGTTGCAGGTCCTCCCGTGCCTCAGGTGTATCTTTTGTCTTCCCATACACGCCCAAGAAGCCTAGCAGGTTCACGCAAAGGTTCTTCGTCACGTGCATCACGTCGATTGAAGAGCGGACCTCTAGCTCTTTCCAGTAGGGCAGGTCCCAAAATATAGATTTCTTCTTCCACATGGGTGCGCGTCCCTCAGCGTCATTTGGAACAGCTAGTCCGCCGGGACCCTTTCCAAAGATTATGAGTAAATCATTGACCATAGCAAGTACGTGATCACCGGTACGCATGGCGGGCTTCTTCCGGTGATCTACCTCGCCTTTGAAATGCTTGCCTTTCTTTCGACATTGATGGTTGGTCGGAAGAAATCGACGATGGCCCAGGTACACATTCTTCCTGCATTTGTCCAGGTATATACTTTCAGTGTCATCTAAACAGTGCGTGCATGCGTGGTATCCCTTGTTTGTCTGTCCTGAAAGGTTACTGAGAGCGGGCCAATCGTTGATGGTTACAAACAGCAACGCGTGCAGGTTAAATTCCTCCTGTTTGTGCTCATCCCACGTACGTACACCGTTTCCATTCCACAGCTGTAAAAGTTCTTCAACTAATGGCCTTAGGTACACATCAATGTCGTTGCCGGGTTGCTTAGGGCCTTGGATGAGAACTGGCATCATAATGAACTTCCGCTTCATGCACATCCAAGGAGGAAGGTTATACATACATAGAGTCACGGGCCAGGTGCTGTGATTGCTGCTCTGCTCCCCGAAAGGATTAATGCCATCCGCGCTTAAACCAAACCATACGTTCCTTGGGTCAGCTGCAAACTCAGCCCAGTACTTTCTCTCGATTTTTCTCCACTGCGACCCGTCAGCGGGTGCTCTCAACTTCCCGTCTTTCTTACGGTCCTCACTGTGCCATCGCATCAACTTGGCATGCTCTTCGTTTCTGAACAGACGTTTCAACCGTGGTATTATAGGAGCATACCACATCACCTTCGCAGGAACCCTCTTCCTGGGGGCTGGCCGTCAACATCACCAGGGTCATCTCGTCTGATCTTATATCGCAATGCACCGCATACCGGGCATGCGTTCAGATCCTTGTACGCACCGCGGTTGAGGATGCAGTCATTAGGGCATGCATGTATCTTCTGCACCTCCAATCCTAGAGGGCATACGACCTTCTTTGCTACGTATGTACTGTCGGGCAATTCGTTATCCTTTGGAAGCTTCTTCTTCAATATTTTCAATAGCTTCTCAAATCCTTTGTCAGGCACAGCATTCTCTGCCTTCCACTGCAGCAATTCCAATACGGTACCGAGCTTTGTGTTGCCATCTTCGCAATTAGGGTACAACCCTTTTTTGTGATCCTCTAACATGCGATCGAACTTTAGGTTCTCCTTTTGACTTTCGCATTGCGTCCTTGCATCGACAATGACCCGACGGAGATCATCATCATCGGGCACTGGTTCCTCTTGATCTTCAGCAGCTTCCCCCCTTGCAGCATCATTGGGCACATCGTCTGGTTCCTCTTGATCTTCAACAGCTTCCCCCGTTGCAGCATCACTGTATTCAGGGGGCACATAGTTGTCATCGTCCTCTTCTTCTTCGCCGTCTTCCATCATAACCCCTATTTCTCCGTGCCTTGTCCAAACATTATAGTGTGGCATGAAACCCTTGTAAAGCAGGTGGGTGTGAAGGATTTTCTGGTCAGAGTAAGACTTCGTATTCCCACATATAGGGCATGGACAACACATAAAACCATTCTGCTTGTTTGCCTCAGCCACTTCGAGAAAATCATGCACGCCCTTAATGTACTCGGAGGTGTGTCTATCACCGTACATCCATTGCCGGTTCATCTGCGTGCATTATATATAATTAAGTGTGTCAAAAACCATTACAGAACATCATGAATAGATAATTAAGTGACCAAATTAATAGAAGTTCATCATCACATTAAAACCAAAGTACATGCATAGTTCTCATCTAACAACATATATATAGCTCTCCAGAGCATCTAATTAATTAAACCATACATTGAAACTATGTAAAACATTTCAATGCGAAAACAAATGCGATCATAATCGCAACCAAGGTAACAATTGATCCAACGGCATAATGATACCAAGCCTCGGTATGAATGACATATTTTCTAATCTTTCTAATCTTCAAGCGCATTGCATCCATCTTGATCTTGTGATCATCGACGACATCCGCAACATGCAACTCCAATATCATCTTCTCCTCCTCAATTTTTTTTATTTTTTCCTTCAAGTAATTGTTTTCTTCTTCAACTAAATTTAACCTCTCGACAATAGGGTCGGTTAGAATTTCCGGTTCAACCACCTCCTAGATAAATAAAATCTATGTCACGTTGGTCGGTATATTTGTCATAAAAAATAAATGAACCAAATAGTTATAAAAAGATAATATATACCACATCCGAATCATAGACAGGACGAGGGCCGACGGGGGCGGATACCAAAACCATCGCACTATGTAATAAGAAGGAATAATAAAAGTAACAAAATTAGACAAGTATCTATCTAAAGTAAGAATTTTTTCCTTTCAGAAAGAAGATAAGAACAAGAGGCTCACCACGGTGGTGCTGGCGACGAGATCGGCGCGGGCGATCGACGGCGGTGAAGATGGGGACGGGACGTGACGGACCGCTAAACCTAGACAAATCTCGGGGAAAATGGAGCTCGGAGGTCGAGTTTCGAGAGGAGAAAGATTAACTAGTGTGGCTCAGACATTTCATCGAACACCTCATGTGCATAGGAGGTGAGCTAGAGCACCCAAATGCCCTCCCCTCGCCAGCCAGAAAAAACAGAGCACTGTGGAGTGCTCTGCTGTGGCGATGGGGTATATATAGGGAACTCATTGGTCCCGGTTCGTCGCACCAACCGGGACTAAAGGCCTTTGGTCCCGGTTGGTGCCACGAACCGGGACCAATGACCCCCTTTAGTCCCGGTTGGTGGCACCAACCGGGACCAAAGGCCTTGTGCTGCCCCGCGTCAAAAGTTTAGTCCCACCTCGCTAGTTGAGAGGGCTCGAGAGTGGTTTATAAGCGCTGCTGCGCCCACCCTCTCAAACTCCTCTCAACTGCAGGCTTTCGGGCCTAACCGTTCTCTATGCCTGTGGGGCCTACTGGGCCTTCTGCGGGCCTGAATCCTGGCCCACGGATGGGTTTCAAGTCGTATTCAGGCCGTGGTGGCCCAGTAGGTGGCATAATTTTTTTCTCTGTTTTTTGTTTTCTCTTTTGCTTTATTTGTTTTGTTTTGTTTCTACTTACAACAAAAAACTTATTTATTTTATTTCTAATTACTTATGTATTTTACTTTAATTATTTTATTTATATTTATTTTACCGCTGCTATTTTTATTTATTTTACTGCTGCTATTTTTATTTAATTTATTAAGGTTTATTTATTTTAGTTACTATAGTTTGTTTTATTTTATTTTATTAAGGTTTATTTATTTTTATTTACTATAAAAAATGAACATAGATGCGCCTATAGAGAAAATTCAACCTAAATTCATAATAAATTTCTATGAAATTCAAAGAAATATCACATGATGCCAGCTAGTTGCCAACTTGAATAGCTAGCAAATTGCTTGAAGCAAAATGTATATTTACAAATTTAACAGAAAAGTACTACAAAGATGCGTTCCTAGCTATCAGTTTCAACTAACTAAAACAGAGTGCAACAATTGCCATACCATGTTCAAATTAAATGGTTAACACACACCAATTCATCCGTTGATTACGTCAATCTGTTCCTGGCTACTGCGGTACCACTTATGGGGATCTAACAGGGTCATTTCCATTCTTATCCTGATTTACTTGTAACAAAGACACCTAGTTTCGTTCGCAGAGAAACAAATACTCCCTCCGTTCCTAAATACTTGTCTTTTTAGGCATTTCAAATGACTATCACATACGGATGTATGTAGACATATTTTAGAGTGTAGATTCACTCATTTTACTCCGTATGTAGTCACTTGTTGAAATGCCTAGAAAGACAAGTATTTAGGAACGGAGGGAGTAGCACTTAAGTACTTCATTCTTCTACATGGCAGTAAAACTATATGCACCAACCAACATTCCGATAAAAATGGCTTTCAGCCGAGACAGCGCAGAAAAGCCTAAACATGACACATAGCTGACCAAAATGTGCACAGTTACGCATAAATACAAATCAAGCCCAATCTAAGGATGGGCATGGCCAACGGATGAGAGAAAAAACAACAAGTTCTAGTGGTTCAGGAATGAATCATGTGTAACATCTCTATCTCTCTCTCCACCCACCTCTAGTCTTGTTTATTTCCACCTTATTGAAAGTTGCATAATACACCTTTGCTTCTTTTCTGTCTTGTGAACTAAGTTCTCTAGAATAGTATGGTTTTTTTTATCAAGAGGGAAATAATTTAATTATGAAAAGCAAAAACTTATGTAGCATCAGTTCTAGTTGATCTTAGCAATTCCTTTTACATCTGGAATAATTCATTGTTATCAATCTAAAAACACAAAGCAGATATTACCTTTGCTGCATCAGACCCCAAATATATGAGAAATAATCGGGTGTAGAAGTTCCTGACAATGATATTATATTTTTCATATCTAAACAAAATTATTATTGTACGTGTGTCGGATACACAGTTAAATCTAAAAAAATCCAAATGACAAATGGACAATTCAAAAGACAAGTGTGGGAAACAAATGGTAGAATATAAAAATTGAGCAGAATATTTCGTCTAATGTTGAACAAAAAATCCCACAGTCTGAGATACCTTACAAAAGGAAAGGAGCAATATAGCAAGTTAACAACATAACTACGACATGTTGGTACATTTCCATCTACAACAGTTACTAAGCAATTGCAAGTCCACTGTGAACTTATACAGCGTAGCACTAATTAGCCGGGCCAGCACGTATATTAAAATGACAATCTCCAGCAGGGCAATCACTAAAGTTTGGCAGCAAAGAAAGATTTTAGAATCCTACAGTCAGCCCCTCTTTTCCTCTCTGTGAGCAGACAGTGTAAGTTCGATACTTTGGAGATATTCACTCAACAAAAGAAACTATAAAATAAGATAATCTACAACATATTGAGGCAATAACAAATATTCCTGAACTCAATAGTCTAGAAAATATGATTGAATGATGATGCCAAGAAGACAACAACAGATGCAGAAGAATTCTCACCAACAAGTAATTCATAAAATTGACCAGTAGTTAATATAGATAAGGTCGGGAGATGAACATCTATAAAAGATCAACAGCGAATTGTAGAAATATAGAGATAGCTTCACAATCACAGTGTGTTGAAGAAATATAAACAACATGCATGTTTACATGCTAGTGGCTATCCAATCAACTATCTTCTGTGTGCGCATGTGTTGCTAGTCAATCAGTCAATACACTTATTCGAGCTATGCTGCTACCCAAGTTTGATCTCATTCAAGGGAAGCCAGCTTTGCTGTGTTTGCAATTTGCCGTCGGCCAAAGACACGTGACAGCTGAAATACTGGTTTCAGAAATATACATATGCCAGTGGTTTATATATCTCGATCAAAGATCATCTGAGTGTTTGACAATTTAACATGACCCTTATGTAAGAGGGACACATGATCCACCTATTACTTCATACTCCCTCCGTTCCAAATTACTCGTCGTGGTTTTAGTTCAAATTTGAATTAAAACTATGACGAGTAATTTAAAACAGAGGGAGTACATGATACATGTTAGATCTCTTCATAACAAGTAGGCATTTCAGGTACGAAAGCGCTCTGCACACGATTGGCTCCAGGATGATTTCGCTCGACGGGACTAGGAGCCACACAGATTTAAAAAAAACCCAGTTAATCCTATGATCTACCTGACTTGTCATCTGTGGATCGTGCGTCGATACTCGTGTGCATAGCAGTGCTCTTTCAGGTAAGACGAACATGTTTTAGAACATCCTGTGTGGAAACTAAAATAAACAAATAAATAAAGAGCATTAATTGTCTAACAGTCCTTATCACTGTTATGACTATAATAAGGATTTTTTTCCAATTCACACACGAAAATACATCGATCCGGGGATTCTCAATGTCGATTGTTTACCATGGTTTTAATCAACCTGCCATCAAACCCACCGCATATATTTGTGTCAGATAACAATATGCTAATGAACATTTATTCTCCACTTGATTTAAACAATCATTCATTCTTCATTAAAATTGCAATATGCACCTTTTTTTACAATCAATACCATATATATTATAGTAGCAAATAGTACATGGTATAGATACATGAGCTGAATAAATCTAGACGTGATCACCAGGGCAAAGAATTTGTCAAGAAAAGAAGAGGCGCACAATCTACCAAAAATTCTATAACGTCAGAGTCATATGCACTACACACACGGGTATAATACAATGACAACGCAGGAGAGGACAGAGATTGACGTACCTGTGATGGTGTCCTCGATGGAGCAAAGGGATTCTTGAATTCTGGGATGTTGGCTTTCCACGCATCCACGTACATCTGCTACGCCTCATGCAGGCGCCATTGCATTCCCTTGGAGAGCCCCACCACGGCCAACCAGAGAGGAGGCACGGCCGGGACAAGGCCCTGCAGCCGGGAGGACGCCGGCCAGCCAGGGGCAGGGGGTAGCCAGGCGAGATGGAGCCCAGGGGAGGGCGGGGGAGAGGGAGGGGGACGCGCCGCGCCAGGGCAGCACCGGTGACGACGGCGGGGAGGGACTGCGGAGGCGGCGCCAGATCTGACGCCGGACGGACGCCGCCGGGACGGCCACCATGGGGTGCGCGGGGGGGGGGGGGGGGAGCCACCGGATCCGCTACCAGGAGAAGCGCCGCCGACCGCCAGGCCCCCGGGAGGGGCGCCGACGAACCATCAGGAGGCGGCCGCCAGCCGCGGGGCCCCGCGCGAGGGGATCAACGCCACGGAGGGAGACCCCGCCGCCGCCGCCACGGCGCGGGCTTCGCCCGGTGGTGGCCTCCGGCGGCGGCGAGGGGGGTAGCTGGAGGAGGGGAGCCGGCGGCGGTGCGGTTGGGGGCCGCCGCCCGTGTCGCCTGGGGTAGGCGACGCGGGGGCCGAGGGGGATGAGGATCTGCTGGCTGTTTTTTTGCTATGTGCGGGGAAGGGATGAGAAAACCGACGAAAAAAACCAACAAAAAAACCGAACAAAAATGGTGGGACGAAAAATAAACCTGGAACGGAGACTACCAACTGAGAAGAAACTGTATCCACGTGATTATAACTAGATAGATATTACGGTACGTGTGTCAAACTAACCCAGGATATAATTGTTTTCTTGAAACTGCCAGCGATTGGATTGGATTGGATCTCGGGTATTTCTTTCCTGGTCGGCCGACGATTCTTTGTTCCCCCTCTGGTTAACGAGTATTATCATTATTATTATTACTAATACAAATGCCCGTGCGTTGCAACAGGCAAAATAAATGCAAAGCCTGCTTCGTGTCCATCCTGTGCCATTTCTTATAGCCGGTTATGATAAACATCGGTAATAAGGTTACACTCTTATTGTTGTTCGGAGCATGAAGTGTGGACCCGAAGAAGCTAGCCTAACTTACTTCCCCCAAAATCCGGCCCAAGGCCCAGCCAAACCTCTTGTTAACCCTAGCGAGATAGATCGGGAGGTCCTCTTCCCAATCGATCCCCATCCATCCTCTGGATCCGATCCCCTCAGCGCCGCCACACACACACACCCGCACCGCTCCTCGCCGTCGTTTGCCCAGCGACCCCTCCGGCCGGTGAACCCCCCACCCCCACCTTTTTGCCGCGCCCAAATTGCATCTTTTTGGCCAATAGAGGCCATCTTTTTGGCCGCGCCCAAATTGCATCGCCTCCATGACTCGAGCCGCCGCGCCTGGACGCGGGCCTTCCCTGCCCCACCACATCTCCGACCCGTGTACCCATGCTCCTGTTCCGTCAAGCGGCGCGTGATCTCCTGCCGGCGGCTCTTCTTCGTGTGCTTGCGGGAAGCGGGGTGGCAGCGCCTCTTCACTCTGTGGTCAGAGTTCGTCCCCGCGTGCTGCTCTAGGCCATCAACTGGTGCCATGATCCACCGCTTCTGATCCCCGGTTGGATGGGGATTTCTAGCTGAAGTTTATTGTCAGATGTATGTATGTGCAGATTTCCTGTAATCTTTACATATGCCTCATCTTTGTTTCCCGTCGCTTGTTGAATCATCAATGGGTGCGTATATGAATTAGTATAGTGAGATTAAGCGTAAACAAGTCATGTGGGATTATCCTCTAGAAATTTTGCGATGCTTTCTTACGGTTGTACCGACTGCTTACAAAAAAAAAATTGTTAGGTTCGATCGAATCTGCTGCACAAGCACATACTTTTGCCTCTTCTTGCCGATTTCCTCTTGGTAGATGCAGAGAGCACTACAGATTACTATGTGTGTGCTCCACAAAATTCACCACGCAAGTGCTACTTAATATCCCAGATTTCCTGGGCAAATTCAGCCCAGGTTGCCAACGGGGGCATTTTTGTGAAAGCATCTTGGTTAGCATAATCTTTACTTTCAAGACACTTACTTGACCGCATAATGAATGTAAGCTCTCATCTTCGTTCTCCGTTTCATGTACAAGAACGCCAAACCAGAATACTTATATTTCGATTGTTGGGTGCAGATGATAGACATGATTTCTGCTGTCCAAGAGCTTAGTGGGCTGACCGCTAGGGAACTTAGTGAGATGCTCAAGGAGTCCGACAGCTTCGTCTTGCAGTCCAAGGCGCAAGCCGGAGGTCCAGAGCAGGTGCTTATTAGCTATACTACAATCTTCACACCTATTTCAGCCACCCTTTCGCTGACACGTCTTCTCTGCAGGTGGACATGGAGAAGCTTGTGTCATCGCTTCCTCTCCATCTTCTTGCTGTAAGTTTGGATATCGGAAGAGTTTCAGATTTGACATATGTGCTCCGTGGCGTGCGCTTTTTGCATTGTTTGTCTGAGCTAGCAACTCGCCACACCAAGCTCGAGCAGGTGACTTCTCTCGTTATTTCACGCAGGCATACGGCTTTCTTACCCTGTTCATTTGAATCTTGATATTCTGCGACTTCTCTCTTTCTCTATGTCATAGTTGACTCATGAATCACATCATATGGTCTTTGTGTCTTTCTCCGATAAAGCTTTAATTCGTTAAATAATTTTGCTTTTACTGTATGGTTAGATGCTGAATGAGTAAAAGATGAGCATTGAGTCACAATCCTTGTTTATCTTCGTGCAGCTTCTTCTGGATGATGTGAAGTTATCTGAACAAGTTATGGACCTGATATTCTTTCTGCTATCCGTTCTGTCCCACTGGAAGAAGGTTCGACAACCACCAAATTATTTATTGAGGGCGGCATGCTTATACTTAATTGTTATCATTTCATACTAATTTCTGGTAACAGCTATTGTTCTAAATTAGGAAGATCATCTCGGCGCTTCTCCCTTCATACATTCATCACTTGTAGCAGGAAGTCTTCATCTGATGACAAGTTACTTCTCATCTCAGTGGCATGAGCTTGTTCATATTCTTCTTGCACATCCAAAGGTAAGTAGTAGGTAACCCATATGGTAATTTAGTGAGTATTTCGTTCCATGGCTTGATTCTGAAGAAACTGTGAAATATAAAAGCATATAGTATGACAGTGTCAAAAAAGATATTATGTTATGGGGTGGACGGAGTATTTTTTAACCTCGCCCCTATTTTGCATTGCTTTTGATTTCTGAACTCCCAGATTTTGTTGTTTTTCATCATCACAGCCAACTTTTCTGTAATAATCTTGTTGCGCTGCAAGTTGATTTCATAAATGATAATGACATGTTTATTGCTGGTTTTGTCCTCATCCTGAATCGAATTTGTAACATATTGCGGAGTGTCAACTCTTTTCTTAGAGATTCCAATCAAATTCATTTATACTTGTGGTGTTTTGTGGTTCAACCAGATTAGTAACTAGTGTAGCTCCCAGGCCAATCTGAGCTAAAATTAGTAGTATTCTTAAAATGTGTCAACTTCTGCGCTATATTATTACAGGCTGTTATCCGCAGGCATCATTTTATTATATAATACTAAGAGATTATGTTAGTATTTAACTTCCTTTAGCTATTCTACTGGGTTATCTGAACCTTCGTTGCTTATAAGTTTTTGCTGACTACTGTTTAGTTATTGATTCCTGTTTCGTTTATACATCTCAGTAGAAAGATATTTCGGTAGAAAAAAAGCAAACACCTGACGTTCGCATAGTTCTTTCTTTGTGTACTCCCTGGATCACTATGGCATCCTTTGATATGAATGTTATACCAGCAAGACATAGATCTGCCTGTTAGGTACTTTGTATTCAATCTGTTCATCTCTGTTAATATTTGCTGTTTTGTGGTCAGGTTGATATCTTTATGGATGCAGCCTTTGATAGTCTGCACGAAGATATGAGGTTATTGAGTGTCAGGCTATCAACATTGGGCACCAAAGCCTTTCCTGTTGGCCCTTTTGACTCACAACTCACTTACTTCATATGCCAACAGTGCGAAGCATCATTGCAATTTCTTTTGTCATTGTGCCAGCAGAAGTTATTCCGAGATCGTATTTTAAAAAACAAGGTCCCGTATATCCCTATGCGTCTCATTTCCTTGATTTTTTTTTGAAATGCATTTCCTTGTATTTTTAGTTCCACTGTTAAGGGAAAAACTGCTGAATGTGAGCTCCTTTTCTTCTTTATGATTTATCAAGATATACTTGTTTCGGCATACTGATCAGTGATGCAAACAGAAGTATATCACACTAACTCTCTCCCAAAAAAAACTCATTACTTGTTCTCCAGTTTTAGTTCAATTCCATCTTGTTACCCCCTTGCATAAGATTTCCAGAAAACAGATTAACTGATTAACCTAGACTAATCTAGTGTGCGGAATAATACTTTAATTTAGTGACACATCCATCTTCCTGTGTTTTCTACTAAAAGAAGTGAGTATGTACTCAAATATGTTACTGTTTCTGTTATATCATTACATCGTGTATGCCCTCGGAGGATATTGACTCAAGAAGTTACTAAATGCAGGAGCTCTGTAGAAATGGAGGTATACTGTCACTCTCATTCACGATATTGAAGTTAGGTGTTCCAGAATGGCTGAAAGGATCAACTGATATTGCTTCTTCCATTTCCAGACAGAAGGCTAAAATCCTTTCTATCGTAAGTTTGTCATGAGTCTTGAATTACTTTGTTTAATTCAAGTACTACCACTGTATACTGCCAGTGTTGCCTTTATAACTGATGCCTGGTTAAATACTCTGTAGTTGTTACAACTGTGTGAATCTGAAAGTATTTCTTACCTCGATGAAGTCGCCACTTTGCCAAAGAGCATGCAACTAGGGCTGGAGGTTAGTTCTCCTAGGTCTGACCACAGCTGGGGTTGAAATTACTCCTTTTCTGCAGCATTTGAAAATATCATTTGGTTCCTATCAAATTTATCACAATGATTACTGCAGGTTCTTGATTTGCTGAAGATCGCATTTGGAAGTAAACAAAAACCTGCTGCCGGTTCCCATGATAAGAGTTACCCCGTGGGTTCTGTGCTTATCAGTGCATTGCGTCTCGTTGACGTCTTTTCTGATGATTCAAACTTTAGATCTTCCTTCATAACTAATACTGTAAGCTTTGAAACCGACTGCTTTTAATACGTACCTTGATAGGGTTATATATAGTCTTTTTGCAACCGCAAAGCTCTTATTTTAGCTAATTCAATTTCGTTCATCTTCTCTGCAGATTCCCTTTCTGACGCAAATTTTGGCGACTCCTCATGATGAGTTTGTCTCAAGTTGGTGCTCTGTCGATCTGCCAGTGATGGAAGATGATGCTAATCTGGATTATGATCCGGTTGGTGCAGCTGACCTGGCACTGTTAGCTGCTTCAAATATGCTGACTGAAGCGAAAGTTAACTATTCATGCAATTTTCGCTCTATCAGCATGCCTTCAATACAATATGCACAGACAAGAACATCCTGTGTGGTGAAAATAATAGCAAATTTGCACGTCTTTGTTCCAAACATATGCGAAGGTCAGATCTTCTCTCAGTGGCTATGAGACGCTGTACGATTTTTTGTGTAACCTTGTTAAACGCAAGTTCCATTGTCATGTATGTTAACAGAGCAAGAAAGAGACCTCTTTCTTCAGAAATTTCAGAAATACTTATTATCAGAGAGTCCCAAGCCATCATTGGACCATCCAGCAGCTGATGAGATCACCATAGTTTGTACAAACTTGGGTACAGTTGCTTGTCTTTCTGTTTTGCAATTTGTTGTGATTATGTTAATTCATCGCATTGCATATCTTATGTCTTCTTTTGCTCGGTTTGCAGGATCTTTGTCCCATTATGCTAAATCATTAATCCCTGGTAACTTGTTAAATGAGGAAGATGTGCAACTATTAAGGTGGGTAATGTCATTTTGACTGGTCCTTGGTGTGCCACATAGAAACAATATTCTTTATACCTTTCTTGCCATATGCCTGATTGGTTTGAATTTGTTGCCCTCAGCTGACAACTTCTTTGTTGACACTTCTCTAAACTTTACCTTTCCTCTCTGCAGTGATTTTTCTTATAAGTTGCAACGTTGGTGTAAATCGCAAGTTGGACAGAGAATATCGCAGGTTTTTTTGCTTTACTCATTGATCTCAAACATCATACCAAAGCATTATGTTTAGGGTCTCTGTTTTCTGGTTCTCAAGGGATAATCTGTAAAATTAGTGAATTACATTTCTACAAGTATAGTTTTAAAGTGCATAATGTCCTCAGGCAAATTCATTGTTTCTTTTGTATGGTTGGTGTGACGGGTGTGCTCAATGTGTAAACTAGAAAATAGCCTGGAACCATGCATTGGGTGGCAGCTTCATACATCTTAGCAGTCTACTCAAAAGTTTTTGCCAGTACCTCATTTTCTTATGTAAGATGATTTCATGATGTGATGTTTTAGGTGGCAAAAAGTGATGTCACATCAGAAATGAAGGTAGACTTGCAACCGGTGCAGCAGCCCCAGCCAGCAAGGGCTAGTGTTCCAGATCCCAATATGGATGGCCCTCCTAAGGTAACATTATCGATTACATTAATATTAGCCATTGACTTGGTAATGTATTTGATCCCAATCCAAAACTGATACTAGCAGGATGTGCAAAACATTGAAGAGTCTATGGCGACGCCCCCCATGAGACAAGATGGAAATGCTAGGGATGAGACTCCAAGAAACCGTGCCACTACAAATGGTGGGGTCCTGCAAAATTCAGTCGGTCAGAACCTAATCCATCTTGGCGTTGCGAGAACGACTAGCGCGGGCTATCCGGGTCCCAGTACTGCTACCAGCATGGAGGTCCCACGCTGCAGAAGTGTAGACCATTTCAAAACACCAGAACCTACCAAGGAAAGTAGTCTCCGGGACGAGGATGAGAGGCAGCCTAGTAGGAGAGGAAAGAAGCGAACTATCATGAACGACGGGCAGGTAAATGAAATTGAGAATGCTCTGGTTGATGAGCCCGAGATGCATAAGAATGCCGCTTCCCTTCAGACATGGGCAGAGAAGCTGAGTGGGCAGGTAATATATATTATATGCCTTTTCTTTTTTTCTTGCCGCGAATGATATATATGCCTTTTCAGTTGGGTAAATGTTTCATTAGGTCCGACTAACTAGTTTCGGCTTTGTCTGATTAATGGAAATGCGTCCTTACTTTTCAGGGTGCAGAGATCACATCATCGCAACTAAAGAATTGGTAAGGTGAAATTATCCGTCTTCTTTCCTAGGAATGTACTGCTCCATAATATAACCAATTCTTAGTCCTTCAAATTTAGTTATTCCTGTATCATACAGATTTTCTTTTGTGCCTGCATTCTGTATCTGTTTGTAATAATAGCTTCTTTTCTTTTTAAATTCTATCTAGGCTGAACAACAGAAAAGCTAAGCTCGCTCGTATCGCGAAAGAAAGAGGAGTGCCATACGAGGGCGAGGGTGCTGACAAGTCATCTACACCAGCTAATTCTCAGTTGGGTGACTCCTCAGAGAGTGCCGGCGAGGAGAGCTATCTGCCGCCTTCAAGGGTGCTGAATGCTCTAGGCTTATCCAACTCCAAGGGCAGCAGCAGGCTGGTTACCCCAGACTCCAGCGAGCCAAGTACACAAGACATGATGACGAGCCGGCCGTTCACAAGATCATTGTCATTCGAGCCTGGCCGCCCCGTTCTGCTGATTGACAACGAAGGGAATGAAATCGGCAGGGGCGAGATCTTCCAGGTTGATGGCAGGGCCCAAGGGAAGAGCCTGGCGGAGAGCCACACCTGCATCATCGACGTCACCGAGCTCAAGGTTGAGAAATGGAGGGAACTCCCCCACCCTTCCGAGGCGTCGGGAAGAACATTCCAGGAGGCGGAGTCGAGGCATGGCGGCGTGATGAGGGTTGCCTGGGATGTTGTCAGGCTCGCTCCGGTGGCGACGTAGGGTGGTTGGTTCCCTTTTGTGGTGTCGGGAATGTAGCATCGAGAAGGTACAAACAGCAAGTAGAGAGAGAAGCTTCCTGTCAATCTAGGATCTGAAGCCAGGAATGAATCTTGGAGGGTGGCTCTTATTGTAACTAGTGTTTGGTGAAGTCATCTGTCAAAGACTCTGTATCCTTATGTTGCATCCTCTTCTTAGGGTTTACTAATTCTGATATATCCGTCGCAACGCTGGTATGTTGCCATGTGACGTACAAACAAATTTATCTTAATTTTCTGATAACTGAGAATGTTGATAAGAAACATGCACCGGGAGTTCTTTGACACATGAGGCGTTTGGGTTCAAACTTTTAGGTTGAGGAAGCAGGTGCAGTTGGACATGCAAAACCCATATACATGATCACAGGAAATGCGGTGTCTTTGTTCCGGTGAAATCCATGTACAAGATGCTGTTCATGTATCTATCAAGAAGGGGACTGTCAGTTTCTTTTTGTTGTTGTGCTTTTGATGCTCAGTCCCATTGAAATTAGAGCACATTTACGTACAAGTGTGCTGATATTTTCTGCTAATATATTGAAGCTAATGATGCTACCATCTAATCTTGATTCACCGGAAACATGGCACAGCATCAATTTAAACACAGGAAAATCTTTGGAGCGATAGATTGGCTAAAACACAATACCGATAATCAACACTCTATCTTGAGCATGACCACCAAACTGGTAGTGTAAAACTAACAAAAAATGACCGGGCATCCTTGCTGGGCGATTAGTAGTTGAAAAGCTGAGTTACCGGCAATAATTGGTAACAAAAAAAGACGATTGATGCAACATGTCAAATCAAACTGCAACAACTAATGTATGAGATACTTCTATTCCAAATTATTTTTTCACACAATATCCATTAGGTCCCGGGCAAAATATAGGTAATTCAAATTAAACCTAATGAAGAGGCGGGAGAGGGGGCAGGTAAAGGAGAACGGGTCATTGTCATCGACACCATCTGAGCAGGAGAGGGTTTCAGACAGTCTTTCTTCACGCATCCATGGACGGGTAGCACTCTAGATTCGCAAGGCAACACAAGCAAAGCCATCCATCTTTGCACGGTTTACCATTGACACAAAGCCCATGCGGGAAATTGATCTTCTCGTCATCCACGTCTTCTTCGATGATCCGACCTATGGTACAACAATCAATTAGCCGTTGATATGGCAACTGATCATTTCAGACTGATTAATTACAAACAAGCAACAACTACTGAAAGGTGAGAAAGAACTGATAACTCTCTGTGGAAGTGCATACATTGCGCAGTAGGTGCGGAGCATAGGAGATGGAGAGACAGTAGCAAGGCTAGACCGTAGATGCGAACCGTGTACCTGTCCATCCTCTTCTAATGCAGTTTGAAAATGCTAGGGAAAAGACACACACGATTGATCTATCAACACAGGGCTTGTATAGATGGAGAGATGGGGATCCGGTGCAGAAAAGATCAAGCAATAATATAGTACCTATTAACTGGCCTAATTAAAATTTGTAGTACTCACTCCAATCCATATTAATTGTCGCTCAAATGGATGTATCCATTTGAGCGACAATTAATATGGATTGGGAGGAGTACCTTATTTAAGAGCTTCATACTAGAAGCACATATCTTATGGTAGTACCATTATTTCTAATAGGAAGATTCCAACACTTGATAAGACATACCTAAATAAGACATTCGAGCAATAAAGAAGATTCCAACACTTGATAGGAGATTTCATTATTAAAAACATATTTCGACACTTCATAAGACGTTTGCTCAATGAAAAGTTCCAACACTTATAAGACATTCAAGCAATAAAGAAGATTCCAAGACTTGATAGGAGATTTCATTATTAAAACAGATTTCAACACTTAATTAAGACAATCTCAATAAAAAGTTCCAACACTTAATAAGACATACCTACAAGAAGAGATATTTCAACACTTAAAAAATGATTTCCAACAAATGAAGAAAAGATTTCAACACTTATTACGACATTTCAACAAATTTTTTTTTCAACACTTAATAATATATCTCAAGAATAAAAATAATATTCCAGCACTTAATTTTATCCTTTATAAAGATTTCAGCAATTAATAAGACATTTCAACATTAAAATAGATATCAACATTTAAGAATAGATTTCAACACTTAAAAACACATCCTGACAAACAATATACATATTTCATCATTAAATAACACATCCCAGCAATATAAACAGACCACGGTGAAAAATCTAATCTATTTGTCTGATCTCTCATCCTAGCCCAACCGATAAAGTGGCCATTCTAGACACTGGAGCAATTTCCTATAAAGTGTGTGTGCTCACTCACTTCGACCCGCAACATTGTTCAAAAGCGAAAAATTACCAAACCTTCCAGTCGCCTCTATTCCTGCTCAAACCAACATTTCTGAACAGAATCCGCCAAAGACCATGTCGCACTGTGCTGGCCTGCCGACGGACCTTCTCTGCCGCATCAACGCCAACCTTGATGATCTCAAGTGTAACACTAGCATGATGTGGAGCTGTGCTCTCGTGCCGTTGTCCCTGTCGCTGGTCGTCGTCCTTGACGGTGTCGGTAGCTACCCCGCCGCAACCTCGCTTCCCATGCGTCACTCCTTCAACCTTGAACCCATCCCTTTGGGCGCGTGTTGCATCGGCTCTAGTAATGGATGTCTCGCCCTTGGCCGTCCCGTTTGTTACCACCATGATGGCCTCAGCATGCTCAGCCTCTTCAATGCTGTCACGGACATAGAGGATTGTTTGCCGTCAATCGTTATTGATCTATAACGGTAGGGGCATTTCAAAGATCGTATTCTCACCAAGCCCCGGTAGGCACGACTTCCTTGCCCCCGCCATATGCGATGCCGATAGGCTCGTCTGTGTCACCGTGGGGGATAGGGAGTGGACCTTCCTCAACCCCGTGCAGCTTAAGGACGAAGACCACCTCGTCGACCTCGTGTACCATAAAGAAGGTAGGGTCTACTGCCTCACTCGGTGTGGAGGTGTCCATGTGCTTCGCCTGTCGGGGCGCCGTCGTGGCCGGGGCGGACCGGATCCGAGCGCACTACCGGCCATGGCTGAGCCATTGTTGTCCTCATCCAACCTTCCATTCGACCCTGCTAGTAGTTTTGCCACACCATACGACACGGTGTCTGGTTACACTAGTGCCAAGCAGGCGCTTGGGTTCAAACTTTTAGGTTGGGGAAGCAGGTGCAGTTATGCATGCAAGATTCATATACATGATTACAAGAAATGCGGTGTGTCGGTTCCGGCAAAAAACCTGAAGATGTTGTTCATGTATGAGTTCAAAAGGGAGCTTGTGGTGGTTGATTGAGGGGACCCTTTTTAATGTTTGCAGATGGAAAAATGTTAATGTGCCGCCGATGATCAGTCCCATTTGAATTAGAGCCTGTTCACATACAAGTCTGCTGACATTTTCCTTCGATATATATATTGACGCTAATGATGCTACCATATAATCTTGATTCACCAGAGACTTTCTATGTCAGGTGGTGATGATGCTACCCATCTCATCTAATCTTGATTCACCAGAAACATGTCATGGCATCTATTTAAACACACACAAAAAAAATCTTAGGAGCGATAGATTGACCAAAACACAATACTGATAATCAACATTGCTTATCTTGAGCATGACCACCAAACTGGTAGTGTAAAATTAACAAAAAATTACCAAACACCGACATTTGAAAAACTGAGTTACCAGCGATAATTGGTAACAAAAAAGAGATTAATGCAACATGTAAAATCAAACTGCAACAACTAATGTGGATACTTATATTCCAAATTATTTTTTCACACAATATCCATTGGGTCCCGGGCAAAATATAGGTAATTCAAATTGAACCTAATGAAGATACGGGAGAGGGGGCGGGTAAAGGAGAATGGGTCATTGTCATGGACACCATGTCAGCAGCAGAGGGTTTCAGACAGTCTTTCTTGCACGCATCCATGGACGGGTAGTACTCTTGATTGAGGAGACAACACAAGTAGACCCATCCATCTTTGCACGGTCTATTGTTGACACAAAGCCCATACGGTAAATTGATCTTCTCGTCATCCACGTCTTTGATACATCTCCAACGTATCTATAATTTATGTAGTATTCATGCTGATATATTATCATTCTTGGATGTTTTACAATCATTTTATAGCAACTTTATATCATTTTTTGGGACTAACCTATTGACCCGGTGCCCAGTGCCAGTTGCTGTTTTTTGCTTGTTTTTTACATCGCAGAAAATCAATATCAAACGGAGTCCAAACACCGCGAAACTTTTTGTGGATTTTTTATGGACCAGAAGACTCCCGATGGGCCAAAGCAGCACCTCAGGGTGGGGGGTACCCCGAGGGGCACAACCCACCAGGGCGCGCCAGGCCCTGGGTTGTGCTCACCTCGGTGGCCCCCCGTGCCCCTTCCTTGCACTATAAATTCCCAAATATTCCGAAACCCTTCGGCGTTAACCTAGATCAGAAGTTCCACCGCCACAGGGCTCCGTAGCCACCGAAAACCAATCTAGACCCGTTCCAACACCTTGCCGGAGGGGGGAATCATCTCTGGTGGCCATCTTCATCATCCCGGCGGCCACCATGATGAGGAGGGAGTAGTCGACCCTCGGGGCTGAGGGTTTGTACCAGTAGCTATGTGTTTAATCTCTCTCTCTCTCTCTCTCTCTCTCTCTCTCTCTCTCGTGATCTATATCATGGGCTTTGTTAATATAGTCGGATCATATAATGTTTCTCCCCTCTATATCCTTATTGTGATGAACTGAATCTTTACCCTCTAAAGTTTTGTCTTGTCGGATAGAATATTCAGATATGAGAACACATGATGTATGTCTTGCGGTATGAATACTTGAGGTGACAATGAGGTATCATATTGATTCACTTGATTGGCATTCAACTCGCGGATTCCCGCGGTGATATTGGGGTAATCTATGCATAGGGGTTGGTGTACGTTTTTATCTTTTCTCCGATAGAAACTTTGGGGTCTCCTTGTAGTTATTTGTGTTGGATTGAGTATTATGAATATGATTTTTCTTTGGTGTTATTTTAGTACGAACTCTAGGATAGATCGAACGGAAAGAATAGCTTTGTGTTATTTTAGTACGAACCCTTGAATAGATCGAACGGAAAGAATAGCTTTGAGGTGGTTTCGTACCCTACAAAAAATTTCTATCTTTTTTTCTCCGTTAATAGGAACTCAGGAGTGATTCTTTATTGCACTTTGAGGGATAATCATATGATCCAACTATGTTAGCACTGTTGAGAGATTGCACTAGTGAAAGTACGGACCCAAGGCCTTGTTTTTAAGCATTGCAACACTGTTTTTGTGCCTGTTTACTATTTGCTACCTTGCTGTTTTTATTTATTCAAATTATAAAAATATATTTCTACCATCCATATTACACTTTTATCACCATCTCTTCGCCGAACTGGTGCACCTATAAAATTTGCCATTGTATTGAGTGTGTTGGAGACACAAAAGATTTCTTGTATTTGGTTGCAGGGTCGTTTGAGAGAGACCATCTTCATCCTATACCTCTCACGGATTGATAAACCTTAGGTCATCCACTTGAGGGAAAATTGCTACTGTCCTACAAAACTCTGCGCTTGGAGGCCCAACACGTGTCTACAAGAATAAAGTTGCGTAGTAGACATCAGTCTTCTTCGCCGATGATCCGACCTATATATTGAACAACAAATGAATTAGGTGTGAAAGAATTAGCCATTGATATGGTAACTGATCATTTTGGACCGATTATACCAAACAAGCAGCATGCAACGAAAGGTGAGAAAGAACTGACAACTCTCTGTGGAGGTGCATACATTGTGCAGTAGGTGTGGAGCATAGGAGATGGAGAGACAGTAGCGCCTAGAGCGTAGATGCGAATCGTGTGCTTGTCCATCCTCTGCCAATGCAGTTTGAAAATGCTAGGTACAAGATATGCACGCTTGCTCTATCAACACATGGCCTGTATATAGAGAGAAGGGAGATCCGGTGCAGAAAAGATCAAGCAATAAAATAGTACCTACTAATTGGCCCGTAAAATCATATTGCAGCAATTAATAAGACATCGGAGCAATAAAAACATATTTCAGTTCTAAATAAGACATGCCAACAATAAAGCAGATTTCAACACTGGATAAGAGATTTCGCTATTAAAAACAGATTTCAACACTCAAGAAGACATTTACACAATTAAAAAGTTCCAACACTTAGGAAGACATATATAGAAGAGATATTTCAACACTTAAAAAACACTAAATGAGATATCAACACTTATTAGGACATTTCAACAATATAAAAGCACATTTCAGCACTAATAAGATATCTCAATAATAAAAATATACTTCGACACTTAATGAGAGATTTCAACTTTTTAAAAGATTTCAGCCATCAATAAGACACTTCAACATTAACGTAGATTTCAACATTTAATGAGACAACATGAATAGATTTCGACACTTAAAAAAACACATCCCGACAAATAATAAACATATTTCATCATAAAAATTGCCATCAAACATTTATTTGGTCAGGGGCATGAATACTAGATGGAGTGCTCCAGAATAACAACATATAAACAAATTTATCTTTTTTCTGATAACTGAGAATGCTGATAAGAAACATGCACCAGGAGTTCTTTCGACACTTGAGGCGTTTAGGTTCAAACTTTTAGGTTGGGGAAGCAGGTGCAGTTGGACATGCAAAATCCACATACATGATCATAGGAAACGCGGTGTCTCGGTTCCGGCAAAAACCTGAAGGCACTGTTCATGTCCATCAAGACGAGCTCACGAGAGTGCTCCTGGGGGAGGGGACTGTCAACTTCTTTTTGTTGTTGTGCTGCTGATGCCCAGTCCCATTTAAATTGGAGCACATTTACATAAAAGTGTGCTGATATTTTCTGCTAATATATTGAAGCTAATGATGCTACCATATAATCTTGATTCACCAAAGACTTTCTATGTCAGACGGTGATGATGCTACCGTCGCATCCAATCTTGATTCACGGGAAACATGGCATGACATCGATTCAAACACAAACAAAATCTTAGGAGCGATAGATTGACCAAAACACAATACCGATAATCAACATTCTTTATCTTGAGTATATGACCACCAAACTGGTAGTGTAAAGTGACCAGGCATCCTCGCCGGGTGTTGAGTAGTTGAAAAACTGAGTTACCGGCAATATTTGGTAGCAAAGAAAAGAAGATTGATGCAACATGTCAAATCAAACTGCAACAACTAATTTATTAGTTACTTCTATACCAAATTATTTTTTCACACAATATCCATTAGGTCCCAGGCAAAATATAGAAAATTTAAATTGAATCTAATGAAGAGGCGAGAGAGGGGGTAGGTAAAGGAGAACGGGTCATTGTCATCAACACCATGTCAGAGGGTTTCAGACAGTCTTTCTTGCACGCCTCCATGGACTGGTGGCACTCTAGGGGTGTGTTTGGTTTAAGAACCAACTGTCATGGAATGGAATTCCATTCCAGAGGAACGGGTCGGTTCCGTTCCTGTGTTTGGTACGAGCAAAAAAGTGGAACGGGATGGTTCCGTTCCAGTGTTTGGTTGTGAAGCATGGAATGAAAAATGGAATAACAAAAATTCAGCGGCATTTCACTTGTATTTTGAAGAAAAATAGCATAACAATATATATATATATATATATATATATATATATATAGATATATTGACATATAACACAATTTTCAACAACAATATCATAAGGTAGCAATCAGGTAGCAAGTTCCAGAGCCACATCCAAAAGCAATCAGCCAATACATGTCTTGTTCGCATACAAATATCCAAAGCAAAGTGCATTACAACCATACATGGTGTTCACATACCAAATATCCAAAAGCAACCAAATGACACTATATCCGTACATGTCAAGTTCGCATACTTCACAACCATACAACCATATCGAATTCAGAAGTTCTTATTCACATACCTACTCACCCAAACAGATTTGTTGGTTTGGGAAAGTGTCATGAAGGCTTTTGCGATCTTCAGATTGTCAACAAGATGAGCATATTAGTGGGCTAGGTGCTCTTCATCAAATTCTCCCAACTTGCAGACCTCATCCCAAAGTTCAGCGGGTATATCATCATCATCCCCAGACTTTACAAGAGCATCAGCCACAAGTTTGAACCCATAATTGAGAGTGGTAACTAGTGGATCTTCAAGAACTTTCACTACCCCAGCCTTCTTTTTTGGTGGTTCTTTGGGGTGAGAGGACTCAGCAACATTTGGTGATGTGTTCACCTCACCATTCTCCTCATCCTCCACATCAATAGAAAGTAGATCATTCCCAGACCTAGCATTCATCCCCGAAGCCACGGTTGTCCCAAAGATGGTCACCGTAGCATGATAGTGTTCAATTGGGGTATTCAAGAAAGGGGCATCAGCTTTGTGTGTCTATTAAAAATGTGCAAGTGATTAGCAAAATGTAGGCAGAAAATGGCATGATATCATTTCATAGCATTAGAAGCTTACCATGCAATGACCTGCATAGTGTTCTTCGCTAAGCCTAATTGTGCAAGTATCTTCATCCCATAGAGCTCCACTCAAATTCTTCAAGATGACTACCCTTCCCCAAATCTTCCTCCACTTCTTGAGATGGTTTCGAACTTGTTCTCCAGTGACAGCTAGTTTGAACTGCTCATTCAAAACAACAGCACATTGTCTGTGATGTGCCTCCCTGAACCCACTAGAAGTCCTCTTTCTTTTAGCAACAAGGTCAGCCAAAAACCTAGCATCGTATTGGTCATGGCAGCAGTCCATACAATGACCCCACTCTTTGTGGAGTTCCCACTTGTAGCGGTGACTTCAGTATTGTCCATTTTTGTCAAGCCATCAAAAGACTGCCAAAAATAGATTATAGTTTAACAAATTCATGGTTTCAATATCATAAATGATGCAAGTTGTCCAGCCATCAAAACAGACCAGTAAAATGGATTAAAACTTTACAATTCATGGTTTCAATATCATAAATGATGAAATCTGTCCATCCATCAAAACCAACAAACAAATTTGATGAAATCTGAACAAATACATGGTTTCAATACCATAAATAGTACAATCTGTCCAGCCATCAAATAAATCCAAAGGAGTGGTTTCAACACTACAAATATATGGTTTGAACACAATAAATGATACATGATACATGGAGTGTCGCACACTCATAAATTTGCATACATGATTTGCCTATCTTCCCACATTTGGGCGGCAATTTGCAGCCTACGGTCTACCGTGGCCCTATGGTCACTTGCTTGTTGCCTTGTTGTGCGAATTGGTTGGGTGGTTCATGTCACTTCCGGTATAATAAATTCATCAATCCCTTGTGATAGTGCATAATTATGAAGACCACAACAAGCTATAACAATGTCGACCTGCACCGGGAAAGAGAAGAAGGGTTTGTCATCATCTAAAATTTTGAAACGCCTCTTGAGAGATCCAAAAGCCCTCTCTACTGTGACCTGTAGAGATGAGTGCCTAAGGTTGAACAACTCCCTATCATTTTGGACCGGATTGTTGCCCCACTCATTCAAATGGTACCTCACACCACGAAAAGGTGGTAGGAACCCAGGCTTTGCTCCATAACCAGCATCAACTGGTAGAACTTTCCTAAAAAAATAAAACAAAAATTGGTGACAATGGTTCTTGCAAGGCAATAACAAATGGAAAATTTTCTATCTTGGGCAACTTCTTACCCGGTGGCACTTGTAAGCCTCTCTCACGAGTTAATGCATCAGCTAAAATAGTAGCATCATGTGCCGACCCTTCACGGATAGCACTCTAGATTCGTGAGACAACACAAACAAAGCCATCCATCTTTGCATCGTTTCTCGTTGACGCAAAGCCCATACGGTAAATTGATCTTCTCGTCATCCATGTCTTCTTCGATGATCCGACCTATGGAGCAACAAATAAATTGGCCATTGATATGGTAATTGATCATTTTGGAATGATTAACAAACAAGCAACATATACTGAAAGGTGAGAAAGAACTAATAACTCTGTGTGGAAGTGCATACATTGTGCAGTAGGTGCGGAGCATAGGAGATGGAGAGACACTGGCAAGGCTAGACCGTAGATGCGAACCGTTACCTGTCCATCCTCTTCTAATGCAGTTTGAAAATGCTAGGCAAAAGATATGCACGATTGGTCTATCAACATAGGGCTTGTATAGATGGAGAGATGGAGATCCGGTGCAGAAAAAATCAAGCAATAAAATACTCCCTCCGTTCCTAAATATTTGTCTTTCTAGAGATTTCAAATGGACTACCACATACGGATGTATATCGACATATTTTAGAGTGTAGATTCACTCATTTTGCTCCGTATGTAGTCACTTGTTGAAATATCTAGACAGACAAATATTTAGGAACGTAGGGAGTAGTACATACCTATTAATTGGCCTAATTAAAACTTGTAGTACTCACCCCGATCCATATTAACTGTCGCTCAAATGGATGTATGGATCAGAAGGAGTACCTCATTTAAGAGCTTCATACTAGAAGCACATATCTTATGGTAGTACCATTATTTCTAATAGGAAGATTCCAAGACTTAATAAGACATACCTAAATAAGAATTCCAGAAATAAATAAGATTTCAACACTTGATAGGAGATTCCATTATTAAACACAGATTTCAACACTTAATAAGAATATTATTGCTCAATAAAAAGTTCCAACACTTAATAAGACATACCTACAAGAGGAGATATTTTTATGCTTCTTATATTCATGGATATTATTATGTTGATATGATTACTTCACCGTTTCTCAATATTTATATCGTCAAAGAGGTTACATGATACACATGTTGGGTAGCATTTCACATAAAAAATAATCTGTTTTTATCATTTACCTACTCGAGTACGAGCATGAATTAAGCTTGGGGATGCTTGATACGTCTCCAATGTATCTATAATTTTTTATTGTTCCACGCTATTATATTATCAATCTTGAATGTTTTATATGCTATTTTATATCATTTTTTTGGACTAACCTATTAACCCAGTGCCTAGTGTCAGTTGCTGTTTTTTGCCTGTTTTTGGTTTTCCAGAAAATCAGTATCAAACTAAGTCCAAATGCTACGAAACTTTTTGACGATTTTTTCTGGACAAGAGAGACCCTAGAAGCTTTGGGAGGAGACCAGAAGGCAAACGAGGAGACGGCAAGGCAACAGGGCGCGCCCTGGGGGAATGAACTTCATGAGTTACATGAACTCAATTTGAGATGAATCCATAACCATGTGTGAGCGTAAACATTGCGCTGGCAAGTGGCAACAGGCGGGCTCAGTGGCAGAGCCAGGAATAAAGCAAACCCCGGGCCTAGTTTTTTTTTCAACAACATGGAAAAACTTTGTCACTTGAAGCTACCTCATACCATTTTGTAAAAAATACCTGATGCAGAAGCATACAAAATAAAGTTCAATTTCTTAATAATCTACAATTTAAACTTGATGCTCAATGATCCAAGAAAATAGATAAAACACGCCAGAAGTATAAATAGTAATAGGGAATAGAAAAAAATACCAAATCAATTGATAACTTCGTCGGTGCCTCCCATAACTTGATCAACGGTAGAAGAATCAACACCTTCAAGGCTTTCACGAAAAAACATAAGTTTCAAGTGAGACAATTATGGAAGATACAAATATGAAAATATACCAAGTAACACATAGGTCACATGAAAAGCATCAGGGGAAGCTGGAAAAGCATAAAAAAATAATAATACCAACCTGCGGCAATCAAGCAGGGGAATGGTGCATAGTACGTCGGTGGCCAGGAGCAGGGGGAAGTGGGAGGGCGGAGGCAGTCGGTGGATGATGCCACGGCGGCCAGGAGAGGGGGCGGCTCCACGGGACTGCAGAAAAAACTAGTATACAGATAATAGGCTGTAACATTTTGGTTTCCACGGCCCGGGGCCCAGGTCCGCCCTTGCGTGGGCTTGAAGTTGAGTGGAAAACAATTCAAATATCGATGTCAATGCAGGAGGAAGACACGTAAAAAGTGCTGCGTTATTAATTTAAAATGCCGTTTTCGGTTTTGATTTTCGGAATCCAATGTTTCCTGATCCTACATTGACATGGATATTATAAGCGGCATTGTCCATTTGTTTCGAAAATATGGCCAGCTTTGTCCAATCCCAAGAAATATGTTCACGTCACCCACCCACCAACCCCACGCAGGCAGCCACTCTCACCCAGTGTTTTAAATAGCGGTCTATGGCATTTAGCAGCGGCTCGGCCAGAAGCTATAAAAAGCTATAGTGAAGCTATAGCTAAGCTAAGCCCTATTTAGCATTTTCCATAAATTATGAAAAATTGAAATAATAAGTATACAATCAGGCATCATATATGATATATTGCATATACTTAATATATTCACATGTTCGTACATCAAAACCCGAGCATCAATCAGGTGTCCCAATTCAATAACCAAGCTTTGTGTCAACGCATCATTTATATCATAAACAAGAACAAAAAATAATGCAGAAGGATTGTGTTGTATAGCAGCTTAGCGGCTAAACGACTCCAAATTTAGCGCTACAGCGGGAAATAGCCGGCTAGTAGCGTCATTTTCAATTTAGCGTTAAAAATGCATAGCTTTAGCCGGAGAGCTCTCAAAGGCCGGCTATTTAAAACATTGCTCTCACCACGTGACGCCGGCGCCTGCATCTCAACCGTCCACGCCTCGAACAGAGGCACAGGATCGACCCCGACCTTAGCTTAGCCTTCACAGCTCGTCTGCCTTTATCAGAGAATCTCCAACCGCCGCGCTATATAAGCGGCGCGCCGCAAATTTGTGGTTTTTAGCGCGCGCGCAATCGCCAACCGAGCTCCAGCGGACGTGCAATAACCGCGCGCACGGCATAAAGAGTTCAGCGCGCGGTCTGAATCGCCATCGCACGCCGTTTATTTGGTGCGCCCGCTTCGGCGCGCCGCACACTTGAGCGCCCGCGCCTCACTCTCTCCGCCGCGCCACTTTCGCCTCGCCTGTGCCGCCACCGGCGAATTGACGCGATGGACGGCCGCGCCGGCACCCCCTCACCCCTTCCTACACCTACGACCCCTCCTCCACCGCTGGCGCAAACCCTAGCACGGGGAGCTTTGCCTTCGCCTCCGCCGGTCCTCGGAGATGAAGAGGAGGAGGAAGAATCGTCTTCGGATGATGATGAATCGGAGGAAGATGAAGATGAAGACGAGGACGAGGCTTGATTGTTGATGGGCCATTCGTTGGTGTGAACTTTTGTGTCATGAACTTGGTTCGGATTTTCAACTTGGTTGGATGATGTTGTGGGCATGAATTTGAACTTGTGGGCATGAACTTTTATGTCATGAACTTGTTTGGGTGATTTAAATTATGCCATGTCTTTGTTTTGATGTTTGAAATATCTCATCTCATCTCCAAAATGCAACATATGGCAAGCGCCGGCTGCTTGCGCGCGCTGCTTTTTAGCGCGCCTGCTGGAGCTAGTCGCGCGCTAATGTTTTGAGCAGCCGCTCGAGACGCGCTCCTTGCTGCGCAAAAATAGGCGATCGGCGCGCTGCAAACGCATTTTTAGCGCGCGACGCGTTGGGCGGCTGTTGGAGATGCTCTAAGGCTGCCGCCCGCTTCTCCCATCGTCATCCCACCACCACCACCACCATTGGAGGGAGGCTTCCATTCCACCATCCTCACCCCACACCGCCCCGCCGCATGTAGAGAGAAACCCTAGCCATTTGAGGAACCGAGAGAGGGAGATCCCAGCCAGCCATGGAGGGCCCCTTCCGCCTCCTCCTCCTGGCCTTGCTGTTCTCGGCCGCGTCGGCGGCCGCCGCCACTACACCTTCGGGCCGCAGCCGTGCGAGCCGACCCTGCTGGCCACCAAGGTCACCCGCTTCTGCGCAACGGGCATCCCCTTCGCGCAGTGCTGCGAACCGCTGGTGGCCGCCATCGACCTCGGGGGCTGCCTCTGCCGCATTAATTCCCGCTCGTCCTCGAGTAGGTAAATGATAAAAGAAAGAATTTATGAAGTGTGAATGCTAGCAGGTCCATAAGTTTGATCAATGATAATTTCAATCACCTTTTCTAGCATCATTATATGTCATAACAGTAGCTCAACTCATAGAACTTTGCATGATCAAGTAACAAACTATTCACATGTTAAAGTATAGATCATAAACTTTCTTGAAAACTAACAAACCGTGTTATTAGTCATCAAACAATTACAATTCATCTTATTTTCAGGAAGAGTCTATGTCAGAGCTTTGATTCAGCAAACTTCACATACTCAACTATCATTTAGTCTTCTATGATTGCTACCACTCAAAGCATATTTTTAGAACAAATAGTATTCATGGAACACAGAGAAAGATAGGGGCTTAATGTTTCGCCTCCCAACCTTTTACCTCAAGGGTAATGTCAACAGTAATAATTCATGCTCAAATATATTTGAATGGCCATATATGCTTAGATCTTTCCATCACATGATGCTTGCCAACTAAAGAGTAGGTTGGAATGAGGAGGAATACTACTGACTCTTGCATAAAAGTAAAGGATAGGCCCTTCGCAGAGGGAAGCAGGGATTTGCAGAGGTGCCAGAGCTCGAAGCAAAAACAGAGATGAAAATAATTTTGATAGGTATGCTTTCATTGTCAACATAACGACCAAGAGTTCCCAATATCTTCCATACTACATACATTATAGGCGGTTCCCAAACAGAAAGGTAAATATTTTTACTCCCCCTCCACCAACAATCATCAATCCATGGCTTGCCCGAAACAACGGGTGCCTCCAACTAACATCAATCCTGGGGGAGTTTTGTTTGCAATTATTTTTGATTTGATTTCAATCTTTTGATCATGGGACTGGGAATCCCAGTTACCAGCCATTTTCTCGTGAATGATGAGCGGAGTTCACTCATCGTGAGAATAACCCACCTAGCATGGAAGATACTGCTAGCCCCTAGTCTCTACATGAGCGATCGGGCATACAAAACAGATTATTATTTGAAGGTTTAGAGTTTGGCACATGCAAATTTACTTGGAACGGCAGGTAAATACCGCATATAGGTAGATATGGTGGACACTCATGGAAGAAACTTGGTTCAAGGAATTTGGATGCACAAGCAGTATTCCCGCTTAGTACAGATATTTTGGCTAGCAAAGGATTCTAAATAGCAAGCACCACATGTTAGAGGATCCAAAACAATATAACTTATACAAATATACCCAAGCATAACTCATTATGTTGTCTTCCTTGTCCAACTTCAACTAATTTGCTCAGGTTTGAAAATAATTAATGGGGCTCACAATCATAGAAGATGTCCAAGATAGTATATTTATATGTGAAATCTCTCTTCCTTCAATATTCTTTCATGAATTGTTCAAGTGACCAATACAATGTTTGCTAACCTTCAATAAATTTACCACCTCTACTTCTTATATGTGAAGGCATTACTCCCCATGGGATAAGCATATGAAACATATATAATTTCAGATTTATGACATTTAAATCATTCAACCATTTACTCATAGGATATAAGTCAAGCACACGAGTAAATGACAAACTACTCCAAAAAGATATAAGTGAAGATCAATGAGTAGTTAAATAATTATGTAGCTATGTGAAGACTCTCTATCATTTAAGAATTTCAGATCTTGGGTTTTTTATTCAAACAGCAAGCAAAGCTAAAGAAAATAAAACGACGCTCCAAGCAAAACACATATCATGTGGTGAATAAAAATATAGCTCCAAGTAAAGTTACCGATGAACGAAGACGAAAGAGGGGATGCCTTCCGGGGCATCCCCAAGCTTAGGCTCTTGGTTATCCTTGAATATTACCTTGGGGTACCTTGGGCATCCCCAAGCTTAGGCTCTTGCCACTCCTTATTCCATAGTCCATCGAATCTTTACCCAAAACTTGAAAACTTCACAACACAAAACTTAACAGAAAATCTCATGAGCTCCGTTAGCGAAAGAAAAAAAATAATCTATTTTACTAGCCATAGATTCATCAAAATAAGCAAACAACACATGAAAAAAACAGAATCTGTCAAAAACAGAACAGTCTGTAGTAATATGTAACTAACGCAAACTTCTGGAACTCCAAAAATTCTAAAATAAATTGGTGGACCTGAGGAATTTGTCTAGTAATCATCTTCAAAAAGAATCAACTAAATAGCACTCTCCAGTAAAAAGTTGAAGCTAATCTTGTGAGCGCTAAAGTTTCTGTTTTTTACAGCATGATCATAAAGACTTCACCCAAGTCTTCCCAAAGGTTCTACTTGGCACAAACACTAATTAAAACACAAAAACCCATATAAACAGAAGCTAGATGGATTATTTATTCCTAAACAGAACCAAAAAGCAAGAAACTAAAATAAAATTGGGTTGCCTCCCAACAAGCGCTAACGTTTAACGCCCCTAGATAGGCATGATGATTTCAATGATGCTCACATAAGAGATAAGAATTGAAACATATAGAGAGCATCATGAATAATATGACTAGCACATTTAAGTCTAACACACTTCCTATGCATAGGGATTTTGTGAGCAAACAATTTATGGGAACAATAATCAACTAGCATAGGGAGGCAAAACAAGCATAACTTCAAAACTTTAAGCACATAGAGAGGAAACTTGATATTATTGCAATTCCTACAAGCATATGTTCCTCCCTCATAATAATTTTCAGTAGCATCATGAATGAATTCAACAATATAACCAGCACCTAAAGCATTCTTTTCATGATCTACTAGCATAGAAATTTTATTACTCTCCACATAAGCAAAATTCTTCTCATTCGGAAAAGTGGGAGTATCGTAAGAGACTTGAATACTATAAATTGTTTCCACATTAAAAGAGTAATGTTCAGAAAAAGGGTAATCATAATCATGACTAGTTTTATAATTATAGTCATCACTACTTTTTATAGCATAAGTTTCATCACAATAATCATCATAAGTAGCAACTTTGTTCTCATCATAATCGATTGAAACCTCTTCCAAAATAGTGGATACATCACTAAATAAAGTCATGACCTCTCCAAATCCACTTTCATAATTATCAAAATAAGATTAAACATCCTCCAAAATAGTGGGATCATTACTTCCTAAAGTTGACACTCTTCCAAACCCACTTTCATCACTATAATCATCATAGGTAGAAGGCATGCTATCATCATAACAAATTTGCATATCAAAAGTTGGGAGGCTAAAAATACCATCTTCATTAAACGTAGCATCCCCAAGCTTGGGACAAACATTAATTGCAGCAAATATATTCTCAAAACATCATCTTCATTAAACATAGCATCCCCAAGCTTGGGCCTTTTCATATCATAAGCATAATCACTCTCATCATTAATAGTATGGATAACACCAATAGTATAGCAATTATCATATTCTTCCAAGCAAGTGCCAAAAAGATTTTCAAGATCATAAGAGGTATCATTATCTTCCCAATCATAATCATCACAACAAGCAATAGGCATAATGAGATCATCATCAAGTGCATCATCTTCCACAATTATTTTTGATTCATTTTCATGAGGCACAACAATGATAGGAGCAACATTATTTGGGAGAGATATCTTTTTACCTCTCTTCCTTTTCCTTTTCTTCTTCTTCACCACATCATGTGTGGGTTCAATCCTCTTTTTGGAGCTCCTTATTAATGAGATTGGTTGAATAGAAGGCTCCTCCTCGTTACCTGATTCATCATAAGAAATAATAGGAGGATATTGGGAAGTCTCTTCCCTTTCGTTAGTATTTTCTTCATCCTCTATTTCTTTTCTTTTCTTTATGTAATTGGCAATATAAGGATTTTCAATGCAATTCACCGCACAATACACATAAATTTCTTCTAGATCAAAATGAAGAACTCTATCAAGGGCAAATTCTGGAATAACCTTAGTTATACGTTTCATTTCTTCATAACCCAAGAGCAAACTAAGTTCATTATGATGTGCAAGGGAAATCAAGTCATCACAATTTTTGGACACGATACGATCATGAAACAATTTGCATTGGGTACTGAAATGATCACATTCATTGCAAAGTTCACAAGTATGGCTAAGAAAGTTTAAATTTTCAGCACACGCATCTAGCCTTTCTTGCAACCATTTAGTTTCTAAATGCTTATGCCTCTTGCAATATCTATCTTCCCTATTTGATGTGTACTTGCAAACCCAATGCACTCCACAAAAATTGACATGGTTATAGGAGACATTTTCATCATAACTAGTGCAATCATCATTAGTACTATGGATATTCAAGGAGTTCATACTAACAACATTACAATCATGCTCATCATTCAAAGATTTAGTGCCAAACATTTTAATACATTCTTCTTCTAACACTTTGGCACAATTTTCCTTTCCATCATACACACGAAAGATATTAAAAGACGAAGCGTATGAGACAAACTCAATTCCATTTTTTTGTAGTTTTATTTTATGGACTAAACTAGTGATAAAACAAGAAACAAAAATATTCGATTGCAAGATCTAAAGATATACCTTCAAGCACTCACCTCCCCGGCAACGGCGCCAGAAAAGAGCTTAGTTGACGGGGTGTGAGTGCCGCTTACCTAGCCTCCCCGGCAACGGCGCCAGAAAAGAGCTTGATATCTACTACGCAACCTTCTTCTTGTAGACGTTGTTGGGCCTCCAAGTGCAGAGGTTTGTAGGACAGTAGCAAATTTCCCTCAAGTGGATGACCTAAGGTTTATCAATCCGTGGGAGGCATAGGATGAAGATGGTCTCTCTCAAGCAACCCTGCAACCAAATAACAAAGAGTCTCTTGTGTCCCCAACACACCCAATACAATGGTAAATTGTATAGGTGCACTAGTTCGGCGAAGAGATGGTGATACAAGTGCAATATGGATGGTAGATATAGGTTTTTGTAATCTGAAAATATAAAAAACAGCAAGGTAACTAATGATAAAAGTGAGCGTAAACGGTATTGCAATGCGTTGAAACAAGGCCTAGGGTTCATACTTTCACTAGTGCAAGTTCTCTCAACAATAACAACATAATTGGATCATATAACTATCCCTCAACATGCAACAAAGAGTCACTCCAAAGTCACGGATAGCGGAGAACAAACGAAGAGATTATGGTAGGGTACGAAACCACCTCAAAGTTATTCTTTCCAATCAATCCGTTGGGCTATTCCTATAAGTGTCACAAACAGCCCTAGAGTTCGTACTAGAATAACACCTTAAGACACAAGTCAACCAAAACCCTAATGTCACCTAGATACTCCAATGTCACCTCAAGTATCCGTGGGTATGTTATACGATATGCATCACACAATCTCAGATTCATCTATTCAACCAACACATAGAACCTCAAAGAGTGCCCCAAAGTTTCTAACGGAGAATCAAGACGAAAACGTGTGCCAACCCCTATGCATAGGTTCATGGGCGGAACTCGCAAGTTGATCACCAAAACATACATCAAGTGAATCACGTGATATCCCATTGTCACCACAGATACGCACGGCAAGACATACATCAAGTGTTCTCAAATCATTAAAGACTCAATCCGATAAGATTACTTCAAAGGGAAAACTCAGTCCATTATAAGAGAGTAGAGGGGGAGAAACATCATAAGATCCAACTATAATAGCAAAGCTCGCGATACATCAAGATCGTGCCAAATCAAGAACACGAGAGAGAGAGATCAAACACATAGCTACTGGTACATACCCTCAGCCCCGAGGGTGAACTACTCCCTCCTCGTCATGGAGAGCGCCGGGATGATGAAGATGGCCACCGGTGAGGGATCCCCCCTCCGGCAGGGTGCCGGAACAGGGTCCCGATTGGTTTTTGGTGGCTACAGAGGCTTGCGGCGGCGGAACTCCCGATCTATTCTGTTCCCCGATCGTTTTAGGGTATATGGATATATAGGCGGAAGAAATACGTCAGGGGAGCCACGAGGGGCCCACGAGGGTGGAGGGCGCGCCCGGGGGGGTGGGCGCGCCCCCTGCCTCGTGCCTTCCTCGTTGCTTTCTTGACGTGGACTCCAAGTCTCCCGGGTTGCTTTCCTTCCAAAAATAACTTCTCCAGAAGGTTTCATTCCGTTTCGACTCCGTTTGATATTCCTTTTCTTCGAAACACTGAAACAAGGGAAAAAACAGGAACTGGCACTGGGCTCTGGGTCAATAGGTTAGTCCCAAAAATAATATAAAAGTGCATAGTAAAGCCCATTAAACATTCAAGATGGATAATATAATAGCACACGTCACCGCCGAGCCCAAGCTGGTCGCGGCGGGACTCAACGCCACAGGCCTCCTCATGGTCTGCACTTCCGACGGCGGACTCTTGCGTCCCGGACGCGCCCAACTCGCCGCCTGCCAAGGTACGTCCGTACACCTCTCGCTCTTGGCCACGATTCAGTGTTTGAAGTACACCTTGTTGTCGTGGTCATCGAAGCATCGCCGTGGAAGCATGCCTCGTAGCATCGCCGCTATTGTCGATGACGCCGTCATCACAACACATCTCATCGTTGTAGTTGTTGAAGCACGCGTTGCAGCATTGCCGCGTCCGTCGATGCCATCGAAGCACACCTTGTCGTCTTGCTCGCCGAAGCCTCGCCATGGTCGTTGAAGCTCGCTTTGCAGTATTGCCGCGTCCATCGATGACATCGAAGCACGCCGTGTCGTCATGGCCGACGAAACCCGCCGCAGCCGTTGAAGCACGCGTCGTAGCATGGCCGCGTCCGTCGGAGCACGCCGTGTCGTCATTGCCGACGAAGCCCCGCCCCGACCGTTGAAGCATGCGTCATAGCACGACTGCGTCCGTCGAAGCACGTCGTGTCGTCATCGCCGACGAAGCCCCGCCGCGGCCATTGAAGCACGCGTCGTAGCACGGCCACGTCCGTCGAAGCACGACGTGTCGTCATCGCTGACGAAGCCCCGCCGCGGCCGTTGAAGCATGCGTCGTAGCATTGCCGCGTCCGTTGAAGCATGCCGTGGCCGCAGCATTGCCGTGTCCATCGATGTCGTCGAAGCACGCCGTGTCGTCATGGCCGACAAAGGCCCGCCGCGCCTTTCAAGCACGCGTCGTAGCACAGCCGCGTCCGTCGGAGCACGCCGTGTCATCATCGCCGACGAAGCCCCGCCGCGGCTGTTGAAGCACGCGTCGTAGCACGGCCGCGTCCGTCGAAGCACGCCGTGTCGTGATCGCCGATGAAGCGCTGCATCACAGCTCCCAGAACCGCCGGCGAGCTCTCCATCAGAGAGCCGGTGAGTGCTGCATTGCAGTGTCGGGAGTTGCCTGCATCAGTGCTCGCAGCAGCCGTTCGTATTCGCTATTTCGCAGCACAACTCGTAGCAGAGTTCACCGCCCCTTCGCATCATCGACTGGACCGGACGTCGTTGACCCTCATCCTGGCCTTGCAGCACCGGCGGTCGGCTCGTCCCAAGCACGGCGACGACCCGGTCTGCAACATTTGGGCGACCTTGCAGCTTCGGTGGCACCATGGCGAGGCCCTCCTACTTTGAAGCACGGGATGCATCCGCCCCTTGAAGCAGGTCGCAGGCTCGCAACCGATCTTGAACCAGTGAGCCGCCGTTGAGGTAGCATCTCCGTTCGAGGGCTGCCTCGCAGGACGTTCTATGTGGGAAGAGATAAGGTGAATTGGAGAGGGGCGACGGAGAGAAAAGCACAGCCAGGAGCAATGGGGGTCGCGGGGAAGACCAGGGAGAGGATAAGGTTCGAGAGAGGGAGGAGGAGAAAGCGGTCGTGGGCCACGCGGGACGCGTGTCACACGGACGAGGCAGCTTATAAGAGCGACGAGATCAATCAGTTGAACTTAAGAGTTTTCCGTGCTAGTAGAATGCCCGTGCGTTGCTACGGGCCATAGATTTTTTTTCCGGTTACATATATAAGCATAATACATGTATAGAAGTGATAACCCATAGCAATCAAAAAGCAGTTAAAGTCCACTTCACTTGCAATGTAAGTTCATAAAAATCTGACTGAACGATGTGTACATAGAGGGCAATGATCAGTTGTTTTTGTATTACAAACTAAGATTTACTTGCGTACAATAATGTGATAAATGTTGTCTTTAGCTTCATTTGCATAATACCATGTGACTTGCATCCCGATATTCATAAGCAATAAATTGTAGGTGAGGGAGTCCTGAACTAAGGGGTCCTCGGGCGTCCGGCCTGTTGGACATGGGCCGGACTAATGGGCTGTGAAGATACAAAGACCGAAGACTCTACCCGTGTCCGGATGGGACTCTCCTTGGCGTGGAAGGCAAGCTTGGCGATCAAATATGAAGATTCCTTTTCTCTGTAATCGACTTTATACAACCCTAGTCCCCTCCGGTGTCTATATAAACCGAAGGGCTTAGTCCGTAGAGGGGAGATACAATTATAGTCATGCAGGCTAGACTTCTAGGGTTTTAGCCATTGCGATCTCGTGGTAGATCAACTCTTATAATACTCATATTCATCAAGATCAATCAAGCAGGAAGTAGGGTATTACCTCCATAGAGAGGGCCCGAACCTGGGTAAACATCGTGTCCCCTATCTCCTGTTACCATCGACCTTAGACTCGCAGTTCGGGACCCCCTACCCGAGATCCGCCGGTTTTGACACCGACATTGGCGCTTTCATTGAGAGTTCCACTGTGCCGTCCCCAAAAGGTTTGATGGCTCCTTCAATCGTCAACGACGATGCTGTCCAAAGGGAAACCTTCCTCCCTGGACAGATCTTCGTGTTCGGTGGCTTCGCACTGCGGGCACCTCGCTTGGCCATCTGGAGCAGATCGACAGCTACGCCCCTGGCCATCAGGTCAGATTTGGGAGCTTGTACTACGTCGCGGATATCCGTGGAGACTTGATCTTCGACGGCTTCGAGACCACGGCAGCCGCTCCCTGTCCCTACGAACATGACTTAAATCTGTCATCGGACCATGCTCAGTAAATTGCACCTGTAACTACTCCGGAGCAGATCGCGGCATCCGAGGACGGGAAGCTCAACCCCGCCATGGAAGCCGTAGATTCCGCGGCGTTGGAGCTGCACACAGACCCAACCTCGGGTGATATCTGTGTCTCCGGAACCTCGGACTCGTTTCCGGCCATAAGCTCCGAACCATGTGTGTCCGCGCACGTCGAGCTGGATCAGTCATCGATCATCGAATTCAGTGCTGCGGACATCTTCCGATACTCGCCTTTAGGCGATGTGCTAAACTCATTAAAAAATCTATCCTTAGCGAGGGCTCACAACCGAATTATATCCGGTTCGAACTAGAGGCTGATGACAGGGAATTTCGACTCCCACCCGCCACCCACTTCATAGCCACTGTCGAGGACTTAACCAACATGCCCGATTACGGCTCCGAAGACATCGACGGTATGGACGACGATGCTGATGAGGAGCAGGGCCAAAACCCGCCGTTCACCAGACGCTGGACGACCACTTCTTCGTACGATGTATACATGGTGGATACACCTAAAGAAACTAACAACGATGTCAAAGAAGATCTAGTTGAGGACAAACCTCCTGAGACACAGCCCAGACGCCGCCGTCAGCGGCGCCGCTCTAAGTCACGTCATGCAAAAGATAGCAATACCGGCACCGGAGAAAACAATACTCCGGACGATGCCGAAGACAATGAAGACCCTGTTGGGGCAACCTCTGAACAGGATAAGCGGGAAGACAGGCACGTTAGCCCTGATGAACAGGCCATACACACAGACTCGGAGGACAGTAACTATCTTCCGCTCTCCGAGGATGAGGAGAGCCTCGGCAACAAGGATTTGATCGTGCCTGAGGAACCTCTCGAGCAGGAGCGCTTTAAACGCCGGCTAATAGCCACAGCAAGGAGCCTGAAAAAGAAGCAGCAACAGCTTCAAGCTGACCAAGACCTTCTCAATGATAGATGGACAAATATCCTAGCAGCCGAAGAATACGGCCCCAAGCGCCCAACCAAGGGTTACCCGAAGCGCAAATTGCTACCTCAGTTCGATGAGGAGGCACCGGAGCCGGCACCAAGCGGTCGGGACAGTGCGGCTGACCGACCACCACGCGGTCGGGATAAAGCGGCAACTCAAGCCGAACAGCAGCCCGCCCCACCTCAACGAAACAATAGAGATAAAACAGCTCGGGGTCATACACACGACCCTCGGCAGAACCTGGATAGTAGAGCAGGACATACCAGATCGGTCTACGGATCGCAAGGACGTGCCTCGACACGAGATGTCGGCTACCTATTCGGACATGACAAGTCTCGTCACGCCCGGGCCGAAAACCACAGACGGACTCCATCTGAGCTACGTCGCGACGTGGCCCAATATAGAGGCGCTGCACACCCACTTTGCTTCACTGATGAAGTAATGCAGCATGAATTCTCAGAAGGGTTTAAACCCGTGAATATCGAATCATATGATGGAACAACTGATCCCGCGGTATGGATTGAGGATTTTCTTCTCCATATTCATATGGCTCGCGGAGATGACCTTCATGCCATCAAATACCTGTTGGGGAACGTAGCAGAAATTCAAAATTTTCTACGCATCACCAAGATCAATCTATGGAGTACTCTAGCAACGAGGGGAAGGGGAGTGGATCTACATACCCTTGTAGATCGCGATGCGGAAGCGTTGCAAGAACGCGGATGAGGGAGTCGTACTCGTAGCGATTCAGATCGCGGTTGATTCCGATCTGAGCACCGAAGAACGGTGCCTCCGCGTTCAACACACGTGCAGCCCGGTGACGTCTCCCACGCCTTGATCCAGCAAGGAGAGAGGGAGAGGTTGGGGAAGACTCCGTTCAGCAGCAGCACAACGGCATGGTGGTGATGGAGGAGCGTGGCAATCCCGCAGGGCTTCGCCAAGCACCGCGGGAGAGGAGGAGGAGGGAGAGGGGTAGGGCTGCGCCGAAAGAGAGACGTTCTCATCTCTTGGGCAGCCCCAAACCTCAACTATATATAGGGGGGGGGGGCTGCGCCCCCTCTAGGGTTTCCACCCCAAGGGCTGGCGGCCAGCCCTAGATACCACCTAGGGGGGCGGCCAAGGGGAGGAGAGGGGGGGGGGTGCCACTAGGGTGGGCCTTAAGGCCCATCTGGACCTAGGGTTTGCCCCCTCCCACTCTCCCATGCGCCTTGGGCCTTGGTGGGGGGGCGCACCAGCCCACCCGGGGCTGGTACCCTCCCACACTCGGCCCACGCAGCCTTCTGGGGCTGGTGGCCCCACTTGGTGGACCCCGGGACCCTCCCGGTGGTCCCGGTACATTACCGATAACACCCGAAACTTTTCCGGTGACCAAAACAGGACTTCCCATATATAAATCTTTACCTCCGGACCATTCCGGAACTCCTCGTGACGTCCGGGATCTCATCCGGGACTCCGAACAACATTCGGTAACCACGTACATACTTTCCCTATAACCCTAGCGTCATCGAACCTTAAGTGTGTAGACCCTACGGGTTCGGGAACCATGCAGACATGACCGAGACGTTCTCCGGTCAATAACCAACAGCGGGATCTGGATACCCATGTTGGCTCCCACATGTTCCACGATGATCTCATCGGATGAACCACGATGTCGGGGATTCAATCAATCCCGTATTCAATTCCCTTTGTCTATCGGTATGTTACTTGCCCGAGATTCGATCGTCGGTATCCCTATACCTTGTTCAATCTCGTTACCGGCAAGTCTCTTTACTCGTTCCGTAACTCACATCATCCCATGATCAACTCCTTGGTCACATTGTGCACATTATGATGATTTCCTACCGAGTGGGCCCAGAGATACCTCTCCGTTTACACGGAGTGACAAATCCCAGTCTCGATTCGTGCCAACCCAACAGACACTTTCGGAGATACCTGCAGTGCACCTTTATAGCCACCCAGTTACGTTGTGACGTTTGGTACACCCAAAGCATTCCTACGGTATCCGGGAGTTGCACAATCTCATGGTCTAAGGAAATGGTACTTGACATTAGAAAAGCTCTGAGCAAACGAACTACACGATCTTGTGCTAGGCTTAGGATTGGGTCTTGTCCATCACATCATTCTCCTAATGATGTGATCCCGTTATCAACGACATCCAATGTCCATGGTCAGGAAACCGTAACCATCTATTGATCAACGAGCTAGTCTACTAGAGGCTTACTAGGGACATGGTGTTGTCTATGTATCCACACATGTATCTGAGTTTCCTATCAATACAATTCTAGCATGGATAATAAACGTTTATCATGAATAAGGAAATATAATAATAACCAATTTATTATTGCTTCTAGGGCATATTTCCAACAATACCTCCCACTAAAACTCAAAGGACCAGCAAGGTACTGGTTAAACAGTCTGCCTGAAAACTCTACCGGCAGTTGGGAGGATCTGGAAGACGCCTTCCGCGACAACTTCCAAGGTACATATGTCCGGCCACCAGATGCCGATGATTTAAGTCACATCGTCCAGCAGCCCGGAGAGTCAGCCAGGAAGCTCTGGACTAGGTTCTTAGTTAAAAAGAACCAAATAGTAGACTGTCCGGACGCAAAAGCCCTAGCGGCCTTCAAACACAGTGTCCGGGACGAGTGGCTCACCCACCACCTCGGGCAGGCAAAAACCAAAATCCATGTCAGCCCTTTCCGCTCTGATGACCCGCTTTTGCGCGGGAGAAGACAGCTGGCTCGCTCATAGAAGCAACAACGCCAGTGATCCGGGCACTTCCGAAGTCCGAGACGGCATTGGCAAGCCACGATGCAATAAACACAAACATGGCAATACTAATGAGGGAACGCGCGACACAACGGTCAATGCTAGATTCAGCGGCCCTAAACCGGGTCAACGGAAAAATCCATTTACGGCAAATAGAGACGGACCATCCAACCTAGACAAGATATTGGATAGGCCCTACCAGATTCATGGCCACCCCAATAAACCAGCCAATCACACCAACAGAAGCTGTTGGGTCTTCAAACAGGCCGGCAAGTTAAATGCCGAACACAAGGGGAAGAGGCCGCCCGACGACAGCGACGTCGAAGAAACTCGCCAACCAAACATCGGGGGTCAGAAGCAGTTCCCCCCCGAAGTAAAAACAGTGAACATGGTATACGTGATACACAACTCTACAGGGGAGCAGGAGAAACACTCCCTCCAGACTGAGGATCATACTAGGGTAACCTCAGCCGAAGTGCACAGCGGCCTTATTAAGCCGCATACCTTGTCGGCCATTAAGCCACCGGTCTCCATTCAACATGATCGACCAATTTCGGAGCTGGATTAGCAGTTCGGCTTCCGCCGTCCGCCTCATATACCTACGAAATATGTGTCGCGAATACATAACTATGCATTTAAGATACGCTGGGCATCGGTGGAACCACAATACAGACGAACCCACAAGTACTCCCATAACCTCTTTTTTCCTTTTTTAACTACTCCGTCTTTCATTATCCTTTACTACAGGGGGCGCAAAGGCCGGTCATCTCACGGACTCTACCGGAGTTTGGATTCGCAAATTAACCTAAGGGCTATTTCCGTCAAGGAGTCCCTTCACCGAGGACAGGCGGCGCAGACGTGCGACAGGAGGTCCAATCTAACTTTTTGTAGACCGCACTCTCCATTTTGAGCCTGTAAAGTGCCTTTTTCCTCCGCCTTCGACCCCTAGCATGTCAAATAGCCGGGGTTGCGGCTTTGTTACCTATAAATTAACGATTGGCATACCACTCATGTCCCAGTAAACATAATCCGCATCCGGTATTCACCTTTCTATAAAGAACTGAATTCGGCTCCTGTGGTTGTTTCACACATACACCTCGGCATAACTTGCCAGGGGCTCGGTATGGGAACAAATGAGTTGCCGACAAGTTCGAACATCTTTATAGCGTACTTCAGCGTCGCGAGTTTGGCCTTATATGCATCAGCTCCGAATCATGTCTTGGGTCAATTTTGGGTTGCCCGGCTCCTGTGCTTGCTACCTTATGTTCCGCTCTATCGGCTAGGGTAGTAAAGGGAGAACTACTGTGATTGTGCTTCCTGTTCATCTGGTCAAGCACCTCAGTAGAGAAAGCCGAAAACTGACTGTCATGATGCGGCGAGAGCTGGTCAACCACTCGATGACTTCTCAGAATCTTTTGCGATTCCCTCTGTATTATACGAAGGACCTTTTTCTTCAGGTCATATATGTAACGCACCGTATTGGAATAAGCCGTATACATACCAGGGGCTATATCGTAGTCCCACCATAAAACTCCTATGGCTAAGTGAAAGTGTTAGCGCCCTATAGTCCGATTGCCTAGTTCACCGCATTGACACCTCCTTAATGGACCAAGACGTTGGGTTAAGAGTGATCAAATGCTTTTCCGAACACCCCCGTACTTTATACGAGGGGGCTGAAGCCGACGACTGGAAAACTTTCAGATTAATACAAAAACGGCCGCACAGGAGGAACAAAAGTTTTAGGCGAAACTATAAAAATAGCCTTTTTTATAAAATTGTCTTTACAAATTTCCATACATTTCACTCGAATATCATGTTTTTCGAGCATTGACCCTCTATCAAGCGGGCACCCTCCAGGACATCCTCGAAATAATGCTCTAGTGTGTGATGGTCCTTGCCCTTGGGTGGACCCTTCGCTGCAACATCCGTGGCCTTCATCTTCGCCCAGTATGTCTTGACACGGGCAAAGGCCATCCGTGCACCTTCAATGCATGCTGACCGCTTAACAACGTCGATACGCGGCACCGCATCAGCAAGTCGCCGCACCAAACCAAAATAACTATCCGGAATTGGCTCGTTCGGCCACAGCCTGATCACGGCATCCTTCATGGCAGAACCAGATAGTCTGTGGAGCTCGACCCATTGGGCCTTCTGCTCGTTCAGCAACAGTGGGTGCCTTGACGCACCGAATTGTGACCAGACAAGCTTCTCCGTTGCATACCTTCTCGTGCTTGGTAAAACCATGCCGCATCGGAAGCACTCTTCGGCAAGTCCAATAACACGTCTGGAGAACTCCACACTTGATTAAGCGGAGCATAATTCGGATCGCCGAACTTAGTTTGCAACAAAAAAGGGCTTACCAGCCGCGATCTCCCCAGCTTGTCGGATCTCCTCCCGGCCCGCTCTAGATTCGGACCGCGCTTCTTTTGCCTCTCGTAAGGCCTTGTCAAGATCAGCCGTTTTGGCTTTATTATCCTTCTCGAGGAATTCACGGCGGCTAGCGACATCCTTAAGCTCACGCACCATCATGGACATTCTCTCCTCGCATTGGCGCCGAGCAGCCTGTTCGGCCATTAACTCGGCAGATGCCTTCTCGGCAGCCGCATTACCAATCCGGGCCTGCTCCTTGGCCAGGGCCAGCTTAGCCCGAAGGATCTCGACCGCGGCGGCACCATCTGCAGTCATGCATATCTCAATATACAATATTTCGTGTCATGCTTACATTACAACGCACGTGCCTGTAAGCACTGCCCCAAAAACATACCTTGCGACTCGTCACAACGCCTGTTGATAAGCGTAAGGTCATCTTCCGCCAAATTAAGCATTCGCTCTAGATCGGCAACTTCTGTAGCCCGGGCGGACGCCAGGGAAGTGACAGCCTGCGTTTAAATTCATCATATTATTTCCTGGACATATCTTTTTTTGATCCTCTGATCGCCTCCCTCGGGAAGCCAATCTGAGTCTCAGGGGCTACTACCTATGCACAGGTGCAGTTTGTGAATAATGAAGAAAATATGCCCTAGAGGCAATAATAAAGTTATTATTTATTTCCTTAAATCATGATAAATGTTTATTATTCATGCTAGAATTGTATTAACCGGAAACATAATACATGTCTGAATACATAGACAAACAGAGTGTCACTAGTATGCCTCTACTTGACTAGCTCGTTAATTAAAGATGGTTATGTTTCCTAACCATAGACATGATTTTTCATTTGATTAACGGGATCACATCATTAGGAGAATGATGTGATTGACTTGACCCATTCCGTTGGCTTAGCACTTGATCGTTTAGTATGTTGCTATTGCTTTCTTCATGACTTATACATGTTCCTATGACTATGAGATTATGCAACTCCCGTTTACCGGAGGAACACTTTGTGTGTTACCAAACATCACAACGTAACTGGGTGATTATAAAGGTGCTCTACAGGTGTCTCCAAAGGTACTTGTTGGGTTGGCGTATTTCAAGATTAGGATTTGTCACTCCGATTGTTGGAGAGGTATCTCTGGGCCCACTCGGTAATGCACATCACTTAAGCCTTGCAAGCATTGCAACTAATGAGTTAGTTGCGGGATGATGTATTACGGAACGAGTAAAGAGACTTGCCGGTAACGAGATTGAACTAGGTATTGAGATACCGACGATCGAATCTCGGGCAAGTAACATACCGATGACAAAGGGAACAATGTATGTTGTTATGCGGTCTGACCGATAAAGATCTTCATAGAATATGTGGGAGCCAATATGATCATCCAGGTTCCGCTATTGGTTATTGACCGGAGACGTGTCTCGGTCATGTCTGCATAGTTCTCGAACCCGTAGGGTCCGCACGCTTAAAGTTTCGATGATAGTTGAGTTTATGAGTTTTGATGTACCGAAGGTTGTTCGGAGTCCCGGATGTGATCATGGACATAACGAGGAGTCTCGAAATGGTCGAGACATGAAGAATGATATATTGGATGACTATATTCGGACACCGGAATGGTTTCGGGGGTTATCGGATATATACCGGAGTACCGGGGGGTTACCGGAACCCCCCCGGAGGCTATTGGGCCTCATGGGCCCAATTTGTGGAAGAGGATAGGCGGCCAAGGGGCAGCCGCGCGCCCCTCCCCCCCAAGTGCAAATTGGACAAGGAGGGGGGGGGGCGGCGCCCCCCCTTTCCTTTCCCCCTCTCTCCTTCCCTCTCCTCTCCTAGTCCAACAAGGAAAAGGGAGGGAGTCCTACTCCCGGTGGGAGTAGGACTCCTCCTGGCGCGCCTCCTCCTGGCCGGCCGCACCTTCCCCCTTGCTCCTTTATATACGGGGGCAGGGGGCACCCTAGATACACAACAATTGATTTGATCTTTTAGCCGTGTGCGGTGCCCCCCTCCACCATAGTCCACCTCGATAATACTGTAGTGGTGCTTAGGCGAAGCCCTGCGTCGGTAGAACATCATCATCGTCACCACGCCGTCGTGCTGACGAAACTCTCCCTCAACACTCGGCTGGATCGGAGTTCGAGGGACGTCATCGGGCTGAACGTGTGCTGAACTCGGAGGTGCCGTGCGTTCGGTACTTGATCCGTCGGATCGTGAAGACGTACGACTACATCAACTGCGTTGTGCTAACGCTTCTGCTTTCGGTCTACGAGGGTACGTGGACAACACTCTCCCCTCTCGTTGCTACGCATCACCATGATTTGCGTGTGCGTAGGAATTTTTTTGAAATTACTACGTTCCCCAACAGTGGCATCCGAGCCTGGTTTTATGCGTAGATGTCATATGCACGAGTAGAACACAAGTGAGTTGTGGGCGATATAAGTCATACTACTTACCAGCATGTCATACTTTGGTTCGGCGGTATTGTTGGACGAATCAGCCCGGACCGACATTACGCGTACGCTTACGCGAGACTGGTTCTACCGACGTGCTTTGCACACAGGTGGCTGGCGGGTGTCAGTTTCTCCAACTTTAGTTGAACCGAGTGTGGCTACGCCCGGTCCTTGCGAAGGTTAAAACAGCACCAACTTGACAAACTATCGTTGTGGTTTTGATGCGTAGGTAAGAACGGTTCTTGCTAAGCCCGTAGCAGCCACATAAAATTTGCAACAACAAAGTAGAGGACGTCTAACTTGTTTTTGCAGGGCATGTTGTGATGTGATATGGTCAACACATGATGCCAAATTTTATTGTATGAGATGATCATGTTTTGTAACCGAGTTATCGGCAACTGGCAGGAGCCATATGGTTGTCGCTTTATTGTATGCAATGCAATTGCCCTGTAATGCTTTACTTTATCACTAAGCGGTAGCGATAGTCGTAGAAGCATAAGATTGGTGAGATGACAACGATGCTACGATGGAGATCAAGGTGTCGCGCCGGTGACGATGGTGATCATGACGGTGCTTCGGAGATGGAGATCACAAGCACAAGATGATGATGGCCATATCATATCACTTATATTGATTGCATGTGATGTTTATCTTTTATGCATCTTATCTTGCTTTGATTGACGGTAGCATTATAAGATGATCTCTCACTAAATTTCAAGATAAAAGTGTTCTTCCTGAGTATGCACCGTTGCCAAAGTTCGTCGTGCCCAGACACCACGTGATGATCGGGTGTGATAAGCTCTACGTCCATCTACAATGGGTGAAAGCCAGTTTTGCACACGCAGAATACTCAGGTTAAACTTGACGAGCCTAGCATATGCAGATATGGCCTCGGAACACTGAGACCGAAAGGTCGAGCGTGAATCATATAGTAGATATGATCAACATAGTGATGTTCACCATTGAAAACTACTCCATTTCACGTGATGATCGGTTATGGTTTAGTTGATTTGGATCACGTGATCACTTAGATGATTAGAGGGATGTCTATCTAAGTGGGAGTTCTTAAGTAGTATGATTAATTGAACTTTAATTTATCATGAACTTAGTCCTGATAGTATTTTGCAAATAATGTTGTAGATCAATAGCTCACGTTGTTGCTTTCCTATGTTTTATATGTGTTCCTAGAGAAAACTAAGTTGAAAGATGATAGTAGCAATGATGCGGACTGGGTCCGTGATCTGAGGTTTATCCTCATTGCTGCACAGAAGAATTATGTCCTTGATGCACCGCTAGGTGACAGAACTATTGCAGGAGCAGATGCAGACGTTATGAACATTTGGCAAGCTCGATATGATGACTACTTGATAGTTTAGTGCAGCATGATGTACGGCTCAGAATCGGGGCTTCAAAGACGTTTTTGAAACGCCACGGAGGATATGAGATGTTCCAAGAGTTGAAATTAGTATTTCAGACTCATGCCCGTGTCGAGAGGTATGAGACCTCTGATAGTAGTTTGCCTAAAAGATGGAGGAGAATAGCTCAACCAGTGAGAATGTGCTCAAATTGTCTAGGTACTACAATTGCTTGAATCAAGTGGGAGTTAATCTTCCCGATAAGATAGTAATTGACAAAGTTCTCTAGTCACTATCACCAAGTTACTAGAACTTCGTGATGAACTATAATATGCAAGGGATGACGAAAACAATTCCCAAGCTCTTCGCGATGCTAAAATCGACGAAGGTAGAAATCAAGAAAAACATCAAGTGTTGATGGTTAACAAGACCACTAGTTTCAAGAAAAGGGGCAAAGGGAAGAAGGGGAACTTCAAGAAGAACGGCAAGCAAGTTGCTGCTCGAGTGAAGAAGCCCAAGTCTGGACCTAAGCCTGAGACTAAGTGCTTCTACTGCAAAGGGACTGATCACTGGAAGCGGAACTACCCCAAGTTATTGGCGGATAAGAAGGATGGCAAAGTGAACATAGGTATATTTGATATACATGTTATTGATGTGTACTTTACTAGTGTTTATAGCAACCCCTCGGTATTTGATACTGGTTCAGTTGCTAAAAGTAGTAACTCAAAACGGGAGTTACAAAATAAACAGAAACTAGTTAAGGGTGAGGTGACGATGTGTGTTGGAAGTAGTTCCAAGATTGATATGATCATCATCTCACACTCCCTATACTTTCGGGATTAGTGTTGAACCTAAATAAATGTTATTTGGTGTTTGCGTTGAGCATGAATATGATTTGATCATGTTTATTGCAATACGATTATTCATTTAAATTAGAGAATAATTGTTGTTCTGTTTACATGAATAAAACCTTCTATTGTCATACACCCAATGAAAACGGTTTGTTGGATCTCGATTGTATTGATACACATATTCATAATATTGAAGCCAAAAGATGCAAAGTTAATAATGATAGTGCAACTTATTTGTGGCACTGCCGTTTAGGTCATATTGCTGTAAAGCGCATGAAGAAACTCCATGCTGATGGACTTTTGGAATCACTTGATAATGAATCACTTGATGCTTGCGAACCATGCCTCTTGGGCAAGATGACTAAAACGCCGTTCTTCGGAACAATGGAGCAAGCAACAGATTTGTTGGAAATCATACATACTGATGTATGTGGTCTGATGAATATTGAGGCTCGCGGCGGGTATCGTTATTTTCTGACCTTCACAGATGATTTGAGCAGATATGGGTATATCTACTTAATGAAGCACAAGTCTGAAACATTTGAAAAGTTCAAAGAATTTCAGAGTGAAGTGGAGAATCATCGTAACAAGAAAATAAAATTTCTACAATATGATCGCAGAAATAAAACGAGTTTGGCCTTCAGTTAAAACAATGTGAAATAATTTCACTACTCACGCCACCTGGAACACCACAGCATAATGGTGTGTCCGAACGTCATAACCGTACTTTATTGGATATAGTGCAATCTATGATGTTTCTTACCGATTTACCACTATAGTTTTGGGGTTATGCATTAGAGACAGCTGCATTCACGTAAAAAAGGGGGCACCATCTAAATTCGTTTGAGACGACACCGTATGAACTGTGGTTTGGCAAGAAACCAAAGTTGTCGCTTTTTTGGTTCACCCCAACATTACCCACTTGTCCGACTGTTGCTAAGCAGTTTTGGGATACTAAACGGACCTCCCCAGATGGTAATCGTTTCTTAAAGTTTGGGGTTGCGATGCTTATAAGAAAATGTTTCATCCTGATAAGCTCAAACCCAAATCGGAGAAATGTGTCTTCATAGAATACCCAAAGGAGACAGTTGGGTACACATTCTATCATAGATCCGAAGGCAAGATATTCGTTGCTAAGAATGGATCCTTTCTAGAGAAGGAGTTTCTCTCGAAAGAAGTGAGTGGGAAGAAAGTAGAACTTGATGAGGTAACCGTACCTGCTCCCTTATTGGAAAGTAGTTCATCACAGAAACCGGTTCCTGTGACGCCTACACCAATTAGTGAGGAAGCTAATGATGATGATCATGAAACTTCAGATCAAGTTGTTACTGAACCTCGTAGGTCAACCAGAGTAAGATCCGCACCAGAGTGGTACGGTAATCCTGTTCTGGAGGTTATGTTACTAGACCATGACGAACCTACAAACTATGAAGAAGCAATGGTGAGCCCAGATTCCGCAAAATGGCTTGAGGCCATGAAATCTGAGATGGGATCCATGTATGAGAACAAAGTGTGGACTTTGGTTGACTTGCCCGAGGATCGGCAAGCCATTGAGAATAAATGGATCTTCAAGAAGAAGACTGACGCTGACGGTAATGTTACTGTCTATAAAGCTCGACTTGTTGCAAAAGCTTTTCGGCAAGTTCAAGGGATTGACTACGATGACACTTTCCCACCCGTAGCGATGCTTAAGTCTGTCCGAATCATCTTAGCAATTGCCGCATTTTATGATTATGAAATTTGGCAAATGGATGTAAAAACTTCATTCCTGAATGGATTTCTGGAAGAAGAGTTGTATATGATGCAACCAGAAGGTTTTGTCGATCCAAAGGGAGCTAACAAAATATGCAAGCTCCAGCGATCCATCTATGGACTGGTGCAAGCATCTCGGAGTTGGAATATACGCTTTGATAAGTTGATCAAAGGATATAGTTTTATACAGACTTGCGGTGAAGCCAGTATTTACAAGAAAGTGAGTGGAAGCACTACAACATTTCTGATAAGTATATGTTAATGACATATTGTTGATCGGAAATAATGTTGAATTATTCTGCAAAGCATAAAGAAGTGTTTGAAAGGAGTTTTTCAAAGAAAGACCTCGGTGAAGCTGCTTAAATATTGAGCATCAAGATCTATAGAGATAGATCAAGACGCTTGATAAGTTTTTCAATGAGTACATACCTTGACAAGATTTTGAAGTAGTTCAAAATGGAACAGTCAAAGAAAGAGTTCTTGCCTGTGTTACAAGGTGTGAAATTGAGTAAGACTCAAAGCCCGACCACGACAGAAGATAGAAAGAGATTGAAAGTCATTCCCTATGATTTGGCCATAGGTTCTATAAAGTATGCCATGCTGTGTACCAGATCTATTGTATACCCTACACTGTTTTTGGCAAGGGAGTACAATAGTGATCTAGGAGTAGATCACTGGACAACGGTCAAAATTATCCTTAGTGGAATAAGGATATGTTTCTCGATCATGGAGGTGACAAAAAGGTTCGTTGTAAAGGGTTACGTCGATGCAAATTTTGACACTGATCCAGATGACTCTAAGTCTCAATCTGGATACATATTGAAAGTGGGAGCAATTAGCTAGAGTAGCTCCGTGCAGAGCGTTGTTGACATAGAAATTTGCAAAATACATACGGATCTGAATGTGGCATACCCGTTGACTAAACTTCTCTCACAAGCAAAACATGATCACACCTTAGTACTCTTTGGGTGTTAATCACATAGCGATGTGAACTAGATTATTGACTCTAGTAAACCATTTGGGTGTTGGTCACATGACGATCTGAACTATGGGTGTTAATCACATGGTGATGTGAGCTATTGGTATTAATTCACATGGTGATGTGAACTAGATTATTGACTCTAGTGCAAGTGGGAGACTGAAGGAAATATGCCCTAGAGGCAATAATAAAGTTATTATTTCTTTCCTTAAATCATGATAAATGTTTATTATTCATGCTAGAATTGTATTAACCGAAAACATAATACATAGGTGAATACATAGACAAACAGAGTGTCACTAGTATGCCTCTACTTGACTAGCTCGTTAATTAAAGATGGTTATGTTTCCTAACCATAGACATGAGTTGTCATTTGATTAACGGGATCACATCATTATGAGAATGATGTGATTCACTTGACCCATTCCGTTAGCTTAGCACTTGATCGTTTAGTATGTTGCTATTGCTTTCTTCATGACTTATACATGTTCCTATGACTATGAGATTATGCAACTCCCGTTTACCGGAGGAACACTTTGTGTGCTACCAAATGTCACAACGTAACTGGGTGATTATAAAGGTGCTCTACAGGTGTCTCCAAAGGTACTTGTTGCGTTGGCGTATTTCGAGATTAGGATTTGTCACTCCGATTGTCGGAGAGGTATCTCTGGGCCCACTCGGTAATGCACATCACTTAAGCCTTGCAAGCATTGCAACTAATGAGTTAGTTGCGGGATGATGTATTACGGAACGAGTAAAGAGACTTGCCGGTAACGAGATTGAACTAGGTATTGAGATACCGACGATCGAATCTCGGGCAAGTAACATACCGATGACAAAGGGAAGAACGTATGTTGTTATGCGGTCTGACCGATAAAGATCTTCGTAGAATATGTGGGAGCCAATATGAGCATCCAGGTTCCGCTATTGGTTATTGATCGAAGACATGTCTCGGTCATGTCTTGCATAGTTCTCGAACCCGTAGGATCCGCACGCTTAAAGTTTCGATGACAGTTATATTATGAGTTTATGAGTTTTGATGTACCGAAGTTTGTTCGGAGTCCCGGATGTGATCACGGACATAACGAGGAGTCTCGAAATGGTCGAGACATGAAGAATGATATATTGGATGACTATATTCGGACACCGGAATGGTTTCGGGGGTTATCGGATATATACCGGAGTACCGGGGGGTTACCGGAACCCCCCGGAGGCTATTGGGCCTCATGGGCCCAACTGGTGGAAGAGGAGAGGCGGCCAAGGGGCAGCCGCGCGCCCCTCCCCCCCAAGTCCGAATTGGACAAGGACGGGGGGCGGCGCCCCCCCCTTCCTTTCGTCCTCTCTCCTTCCCTCTCCTCTCCTAGTCCAACAAGGAAAAGGGAGGGAGTCCTACTCCCGGTGGGAGTAGGACTCCTCCTGGCGCGCCTCCTCCTGGCCGGCCGCACCTCCCCCCTTGCTCCTTTATATACGGGGGCAGGGGGGCACCCTAGAGACACAACAATTGATTTCATCTTTTAGCCGTGTGCGGTGCCCCCCTCCACCATAGTCCACCTCGATAATACTGTAGTGGTGCTTAGGCAAAGCCCTGCGTCGGTAGAACATCATCATCGTCACCACGCCGTCGTGCTGACGAAACTCTCCCTCAACACTCGGCTGGATCAGAGTTCGAGGGACGTCATCGGGCTGAACGTGTGCTGAACTCGGAGGTGCCGTGCGTTCGGTACTTGATCGGTCGGATCGTGAAGACGTACGACTACATCAACCGCGTTGTGCTAACGCTTCCGCTTTCGGTCTACGAGGGTACGTGGACAACACTCTCCCCTCTCGTTGCTATGCATCACCATGATCTTGCGTGTGCGTAGGAAAGTTTTTGAAATTACTACGTTCCCTAACAAATAAAGCAGAATCAAAAAATTTACAGTACAAACCTCGAAGCGTCTTAGCAGGCTCGTGCAGGCTTCATTCAATCCGCTTTTCGCGGACAGAACCTTTTCAACCACCGTACCCATCAAGGTACGATGCTCCTCCGAGACGGATGACGGTGTCCTGGACTAGGGGGACTCACCACGTCGTCTCCCGATCAGTTGGATTGGGCCGAGGACCCCCGTGGCCGTTTACTCATGGGCCAGTTCGGACAGCCAAAGTATACACGAGGAAGATTCCACAAGACTTGGTGATCAAGACAAGGACTCCTCTCCACCGGCGTATTCGACTAGGACTCTTGTTATCCTAGGCCTCTGGTACATTATATAAGCCGAGGCCAGGCTAGTCGATAGATTATTATGACATTACTCATCATACCCTTAGGTCTTAGACCACAACATATGATCTCGAGGTAGATCAACTCTTGTAACCATATATTCATCAAGATCAATCAAGCAGGAAGTAGGGTATTACCACGATAGAGAGGGCCCGAACCTGGGTAAACATCATGTCCCCCGTCTCCTGTTACCCATCGATCCATGACACACAGCTTGGGACCCCTACCCGAGATCTGCCGGTTTTGACACCGACAATGGTGCTTTCATTGAGAGTTCCGCTATGTGATCGGCAAAGGATCAATGGCTCGACTGCAGATCAACTGCGACGTCGGCATCTTCATCGTCGGCTCGACTAGTCACCTTGGCTTGACCGAGGACTGTGTCCTACCTCCGATCGTCATGTTCGGATGAGAGCCTTCATTAACATCGACTCCGATCTCCATCATGATCATGGAGGAATCATCCATGGAGCTCGGGGGCTCAACGTCACCATTGCCCTTGAGCGACCGTGCTGTTTTTCTGGACAGCAAACTTGTATCCGCGGCCACCGCCTCCTCAAGTGTATTTTTAACGATTGCTTCGGTGGAATTGTGCGGAATTAAGTCTACAACAACCATGCAAAATTTCATCGAGTTCCGATGGAGGAATCTTCGGCAATCTACGATATAGCAGAGCCCTGTCAAATCTGGACGAGAATCTAGACGAGTTTAGGGCGTGGTCTCCAGAGCCAAGCTCGGAGGTCATTTGGAAGATCCAACCATTCATCTGCTGCGGAATTCCCATATCTACCACCCCTCACAATTTCAGCTCAATCCGACCGTCCAAACTCCGGAAACCTTCCGATTAGTGCATCACTTTTCAGATCTGTTTTCTGCGCGAGAACGAACCCGACCGAGTTCATCTTTTTTTATGAACTGGATTTCGGACATCCTTTTTGAAGGAAGTTTTGTATGGGGTATTGTTTTTTGTTCCCAAACACATCCCACCAATTTTAAAGTCTTTTCCAATATGATCTTCACCATCGCGCTAGTGTCAAACCAGCCCAACAACGTTGCTCCACGACTGCTGACCTAGGCTAGACACGTCGTTGCTTTGTTGAGCCGAGCTCGACTTCTTCGGATCATCATCTCGGCAAGCCGAACAAGAGTTCGGCATCGCGAAGGATAAATCATCACCAACCTCGCCGCCCCATGGATTACACGGAGTGGGCACATCGGCATCGCCGCACGGTCACTTCATCAAGCTGGTATTGACCATGTCATGAGTTATGACCTGCATCGGCATGGCCGCACCATTGCTTCTTCGAGCCGATGTCCATCACGCCGAACTACTTCAACACCTCGGCTGACATGGCAGCTGCAACATCTCCTTACCGACCGGCTCCGTCACCTCGTCTGGACCGGGGGCTTCGCCATCCCTTCTTCAACCTACTTCGGAGACTTCAGCGTCGACAACCGACCAGCTTCGTCACGTTAGCTGGACCGGGGGCTTTGCCTCGGCGAGCCAACCTTTACCAGCATCGCCATGCCGTCGCTTCACCGCCCATCAGGCAATGGGTGTGCGGATCGATTCCCAATTTTGGGAGTCACTTTTCCAAATAAACCAGGTGCTATTAATCCTAGCAATTTTGCTTGTTTGGGTTTATATTTCTTAAGGAATTATTACTATGGTTTGTTCCATCCTCTGTACACAGGTCTATCAAATGGCGGCCCCATTAACGACGATCGCGTGGTCGTTCGATCAGTTTCCGTACATAGTTTGACGAACGCCGCATCCGGAACTCGGACCGACCTGTGAATTCAGGCTTTGCCATGCCTTTACCGCATCACACCGACGCCCTGCATCGACATTGACTTCGGCGCCAGGCCACATATTTTTAAATAAATTATCTTGCGTAATTTAATTACGCGAGGATTTTTATTTATTTATATTATTATTGTTGGCCTGCACTATTTTACATGTGCAGGTAATCGACTTCGACTGCGTCACGTGGTCACTTCGGCAAGCTGATGTCGTCGTCCCAATCGGCACAAATCGGCTCGCGTGATCACCTTGTTGGTCGAATTGCCATACCGACATGCTCACTTGCCTTGGGGACTTCGGCATCGCTGAGAGAGCTCTACCTCATCGAGTGTTCGGCACACGGGCCATATTTCTTTTATTACTCACTTTGCATAAATTATTAATTATGCAACGATATTTATTTATTTATTTATTTATTATTATTATTACTATTATCTCCGGTTTGAACCATTTCTGTGCACAGGTAAATGATCCGGGTCGGGCAGTGTTCTCTCCTTGGCGTACTGACTTACCACGTCACGTCGGCTGGACTGGGGGCATCGTCATCACTTCATTAACCCATGCCGGGGACTTCGGCGTCACTCTGCCGGCCTGCATTGGCTGAGCCGTGTCACTACTTCGGAGTGCCGAACTCCTTGCTTGGACACCTCGGGCTTGGAGGCCGGGACCTCGGCCATGCCGAGGACTGCGAACCTTGTCGGATCTGTCACAGATCAATGGGCGTCTTCATCCCGCCACAAGCCCGAATCGCGTCATCAACATCAAGCACATTACAAAGCTAAGTCGCTTTCATGCTAAAAAACTTTCAGTTTTAAATTTTGTTCGGTTTGACCAAGCATTATACTTTTTGGCAAAAAGTTGTTTGTGACAAAGTTCCTTGTCAAAACTTTGTTTGTGACACACAAATTCAAATACCCTGTTTATTTGGGGGCTTCCTTTATGAAGCCTTTCCTCTTGCATACGATTATAATTGTATGGCTTCGTTCCTTGTTTGTGTATTATGCCACAATATGCACCATGTTGACTTAAGTGTTTTGCAAGCTAGGTTGCCTTGCTCCTGTGTTTACCCCTACATTCCCGATTGTTCGGCTAGGGAGTAAAGGGAGCACCTCTGCGATTGTCACGATCGGGTCATCCGAGCTCGGACCTCAGACTGGGTGAAGCCGAAAGCTAGCGCTCTTATTGTTTTCAATCATGGTCGGCACACAACGGTACTCATGAGTACAAAAAATCTATTGCACAAGTCTCATAGTAACAATGAGCAACCGAAGAAAGGTATCGGTGGGGGTACTATTTTCTTCGAAGATGCTTCTTACACTTCATCAGTAATATAGCATAAGTTCACTGAGCGCGCTTTGTCTGTTACAACCTTATGGCCTGATTGCCTGGTTATCGGAAGCACCGTCGATATTCTCGACAGGTGGAGTACATAACACTTTTCGGCCCTTGACCGAAGAGAGAGAAGCCGATGGTCGGTTAAGACGCGTTTAAAGTTCGGGTGAACACAGATATGATATAAGTACTTAGGTACATACAATCATTATACATAAAATTATTTTACCCAAATCACTTGGAGGCTCTTAAATTTATATGAGCCATTTTATAATAAATGTTTTCCTCCTAGTCGTTGCAAAGTCTTTTTCTCCCACTCCTTTCTCGACTCGAGTGGATGGTCAACAGCCGGATTGCCTAGTTTCTCACTAAAGCCGCTCGCGCTTAGTTCGTTAAACTGGCTTGAGAAACACACCGCCTTCGGGATAGGGATGTTGAAGCCGATGGCTGACCCACTTGATGTCTAGAGATCGGATGTGTCATGTTAAAGCATGACAGAAGCACAATTTTTTAAGACCAATTTCCGGATTGGCACCAAATCTCGATTTAGTCCGGACGTCAAGCTTTTACATAAGTTTTTTGGCTTTTCGAGCTTATGGCACTTTTAAACTATTTGTGTGTTTCCAGCATGAGTCTCGCAGTGCAATGCCGGACACCTTTAGAGATTTGGCAAAAACATTCTCGGATATTGCTTTATATGCATCAGTTTCGACTTGTGTCTTTGGTCAATAGTTGGGTTGCCTGGCTCCTGCGCTTGCCGCCTACGTTCCGTTTTGTTCGGCTAGGTGCGCAAAGGGAGAACCACTGCGATTGTGCTTCCAGCTAGCATGGTTAAGCGCCTCAGTGGAGAAAGCCGGAAACTGACTGTCACAATAAGCATAAACTGTCAGCGATTCGATGACTGTATTAAGCTATAAATATAGGGTAACGCAGCAGAAAAGAAAAAATTTCTGACCTACGCACCAGCCCAGGACCACTATGGAGACTGCATACATGGTTTGATCTTTTTCGTTACCGACTCGTAGCGCAGCGGGAAGTAGAGTCGATGACGATCGGCGGTGCAGATCCCCGCAGCTAGGATTTACAACCTCCCAACCGCGAGGATGTATACCCTCATCTGCTCCTCAGACAGCCCTCCAGGAGGCGGTCGAACAGTCCCCCGGACGGTGTCGCGGACAGCCCTTCGAGAGGACCTTCGAAACTCGAACGGTCACTCGGACAGCCCTTCGGGAGGACCTTCGAAACTCGGACGGTCACACGGACAACCCTTCGGGAGGCACTCACGAACTAAGACCGAAACTACGATCTCTCTACAGAGTTGCACACATACGGTGTCATCTATCCGGCAGGGCTTCGCCGTCCAGAACTAGTTCCTGCCGGAACCCAGACAGCCTTACGGCTCTACGAAACTCTTTTCGTGGGAGGGAGAGAAGAAGCCAGATAATGCATGGCATGTGTATGAGAGCAAGGGATGAGTGTGGAGGGCTGCCCCTCCACCTCTATTTATAGGAAATCCCAAGGGGGTAGGGTAGTTTCACAAAAAACCCAAAATGCACATGAATGAAGTCCTTCCACAAGGACCTAGGAGTGAAACCAAGGAACAAGAGGGTCCCCAAGGGGGGATACCCCATGTGGCCGGCCACACCCCCATGAGGGGCCCAAAAAATGGCTCCTATCCATCCATGTCATCCCCAAGATCTTTTGGAGCAAAGCCCCAAAAGGTGGCTTTCCATAAAGTAACCATAAAGCTGATTTTCACTATTCACGACGACATTTTTCAGCGTCTGATCGAACTGAAAATATTTATGTGGGCTAAGAACATTTCCAGTACCCACTAAAATGATTTTCAACGCGTTCCGAAACAATTCCGGTTTTAGTGATTTTCATCTGCGAAACGCATCTGAAGTGGCTCCGGCAGCTCCGGAACATTTCCGGTTTTTATCTCAGAAAATTCCAAAAAGCTTCCAGAATGATTCTGGCATCCTCCAAGAATTATCAGGCATGTGCCGAAACCAATTTGACTTAATGGTGTATCCCGTAACAACTTTTCGGTATCATCGAAACTTATCCGATGACCTCTCTCTGCGGTACGATTCCGCTGTCCGAAACTTTTCGGTGTCCGAAACTTTTTCGGTGATTTTCTCTCAGACTCCCTGTCTAGTATTCAGCAGATAGATGACCCTTAAGCATGTGACCCTATAGGTTCGGTGAAGTATAGACATGACCCGGAACCCCTTCCGATCAATGATCAACATCGGAGCCGTGGACACCCATATTGACCCCTATACCCACACGAATAAATATTCGAGTGAACCTCCAGTTGCCGTGTGCTATTCCTGTTGCTTCGCGATATGTTACAAATACCCGAGGTGAGACATGTTGGCATTCTCGTGGATCAACAACTTGTCCACTATGCTAGTTACCTCGTTACCGGTATTGTTCTCTTTTCTCGTTATCGTGTTCCGGCATCCCCGTGATCAAATCACAAAGTGTCTGGCCAGACGATGATGGATACCGTAACACCGAGAGGGCCCAGAGATATCTCTCCATCGTTGGAGGAGCAAATCCCAATCTTGAGCTATCAAGTTACTTGACACACTTTTCCATGAACCCGTAAGCCGCCGTAATAGCCACCCATTTACGGATGACGTTTAACGAACCCCAAAGTTCATGAAGCAAGCATGAAGAAACTCGATACTCTCATGGTCTAAGGAATCATGCAAACGTTAACCATCTCTGTGTTATGTACCAATAAACTTGTGACGAATGAATCTCATAGCATAACATCATGCCGGGTCGATTCAACACAAATGTTCTCTTAACATTATGCCCTCAAGGTTGGTAACATAGACATGCCCATGATCAGGAAAACATAACCATCATGCAACACTTGAGCTAGTCTTAGAGGCCAGACTAGGAATACATTTTACCGTTTATTATTCCACACGTGCATATGAGTCTTCCTCCGAGCCTCGTGGTTATTGCAGACTCGAGAACCATAGCAGTTATAGCATGGAACATAAACATAATTATGAACTCGGAGATAAATAATATCATTTATTATTGCCTCTAGGGCATATCTCCTACAATAAAGATCGATAGAGGTCACCCCATGTTAATGACAGTCCGTTCATAACGTTGGCCGAAGTGTTTATGGCTTGACCTCGACTGTCGCCGAACACTAACCGGGGGCTAGTAACTGGCCTCCCAACTTTAAGCTCCTATGACTAACTGAAAGTTATAAAGCCCGCATATCTGATTGCCTCGTTTCCACTAACACAACCGCCACCGGGCACCGAGACATCGGCTAAGGGTTGTTTTGTTATTGCGAAAACACCCTGTGTAGCATCTACAAGGGGGTGGAAGCCGACGATGGGCCACTTTCAACTGATAAACGGTCGCAACAGAGTCAAAATAAACATATCATCGGCATTTGTATTTAATATACAAGGGCTGCCTTCTGCAATCATCATTATAAAGCCATAAATATGCATCAATTTGACTTAAGATTTTGGCCAAGCTGGGTTGCCTGGCTCCTGTGCTTACCCCTATGTTCCCGATTGTTTGGCTAGGCGGTAAAGGGAGCAGCTCTGTGATTGTTACTACCGGGTCATCCGAGTTAGTACCTCAGACTGGGTGAAGCCAAAAGCTAGTAATCTTAAAGGATATAATTGGTCAGCAACAACGGAAGTGAACATTTTGGTCCATTCAGACCTTAGAGTTTGGGAACTTTCCCCGAACTAAATCCTCAATATTTTTCTCCTCCATTGATCAGAGGAGAGGTTTTATGATCATGATTAGCATGACAACCCAAAGAAAGGAACCGATAGCGGGACTATTTTCTCTGGAAGATGTTTCTTACGTTAAAAAGTAATATAACATATCTCTCCGCGTACCTTTGTTTATAAAACCGTATGGCCGGATAGCCTTGTTTGCCGTAAATCTTTGCCCTCATAAAGGCTTTATAAAGTAGGACAAATACTCCTCGGCTGCTGGCCGAGGAGGTTGAAGCCGATGGTCGGTCAACAAAGATTTGTACAATGCGGATCCGAGCATTAATGATGTAAAGTACTTGGATGCGTAGAATCATTACACATAATTTGTGATTTTACTCTGGATATCGATCCATAATTCGGCCACTCGTGCTCACATTAAGGCTCGGAGACAATTGGGCTCCGGGCTTATAATTTACTAACATTAAAGGGGCACATCGATCCCCTGATCTAGTGTTGCCACCCGACTAGTGTCTCGGGGGCTACTGCATTGCCTATCCAATGCAGAAAATTTTAAGTGCAATACAGTTTCCGAGGAGATTATGATCCTCAGGTTGGTCGGCCGCACCCAACCTGAGTCTCGAGGACTGAGCACACCGCTTTTTGTGTCGCGAAGTATTCTGTCGAGCTAGGACTTGATCCTCAGGCCGATTTCACGAATCAACCTGAGTCTCAGGGGCTACCGGGATCAGCGATCTTATGTCATCCTTCAGGTGCATCTCGGGTTTTAGACCGACACACACCTTGCGGGCTACTGGTTATATATCTCGGCAGGGAATAAATTGCACCAATCAAAAATATCCGCAAACAATCAGCCCATGACCGAGGTGCTGAACCACCTCGAAAGCATTTCAGGATATAGCTCGGACGCAAGTGGCTGGCTCCATAGAGGGCATTTCCGGCATTAAGCTCGGCTAAACTCCTTCAACTTTTTTGAACCAAGGTGATTTATGACACCTCGGATACAGTCCGGCGTTGGAGCTTGGACATAGCCTGGCGTTGGAGCTCGGGTACAGTCCGGCGTTGGAGCTTGGATACAGTCCGGCGTTGGTGCTCGGCTGCAAAAGATACCTCGAATGTAGTCCGGCGTTGGTGCTCGGCTGCAAAAGATACCTCGAATGTAGTCCGGCGTTGGAGCACGGATGCAAGAGGACACCGCCGCACGGGAACAACTTCAAACCCAAGGTGTGGCATAAAAATAACAAGGCATTGATAAAGGCCGAAGACTTAAAGGGCTCCTCGGATACCCGACGTGTAAACTCTTCGGATTCACTTCAGCGATCCTCAAGATCGAAGATGAGAAGATTTGTTGAACCAGTTTTCAAGACCGACGACCGAAGATGAAGAACAGTTCGGAAGAATCGAGGAGCGTCCCCAACTTGAAGACCGGTTCAGGGGGCTACTGACGGTGTCCTGGATTAGGGGGGACTCACCACGTCGTCTCCTGATTAGTTGGATTGGGCCGAGGACCCCCATGGCCGTCTACTCATGGGCCAGTTCGGACAGCCGAAGTATACACGAGGAAGATTCCACAAGACTTGGTGATCACGACAAGGACTCCTCTCCACCTGCGTATTCGACTAGGACTCTTGTTATCCTAGGCCTCTGGTACATTATATAAGCCGAGGCCAGGCTAGTCGATAGATTATTATGACATTACTCATCATACATTTAGGTCTTAGACCACAACATGTGATCTCGAGGTAGATCAACGCTTGTAACCATATATTCATCAAGATCAATCAAGCAGGAAGTAGGGTATTACCTCGATAGAGAGGGCCCGAACCTGGGTAAACATCATGTCCCCCGTCTCCTGTTACCCATCGATCCATGAGACATAGCTTGGGACCCCCTACCTGAGATCTACTGGTTTTGACACCGACAACGGACGCCTGTCGCATCATGTTCGTCAATATATCCGGTGCCTCTGGACCTCCGGAAGCTGCTGTAGGAGTGCGGCCTCCCTTCGAAGGGATCCGTTTATCCGTCCCTAGATTCGTCTCTGGCTGTAAGCCGGACAGTCCGGGGCCTTTATCATTGGCCCCCGGACTCTGGGCTACCGAAGTATTGCCTTCGGGTTGTGTCTTCGCCATCCCTCGCACCACTTGTTGATCCGGAGAGACCCTCCGCAACGACACCTCAAAGTTGTCCGCCCTATTGGGCGTGGAGACTGGTGGAGGCCTCTCGCGTTCCATCATCTCTGGGAGAAGGCCCCCCGAGGAAGAGGATTGTTGAAGACTGTTTGCCGAACTACAAAAAACATAAATTCTAAAATGTTACCTCGGCCGCAAGAAAGGAACGAGATATGTTTAAAACACCCTTGTTCACTTACAATTTGCCTGAAGGCTTGTCCTCTCTGTGGGACTGCGCGATGACTTCGTCCTCCAAGCCCGAGCCACCCAACAGGGGCATCTTGCCTCGCTTAGGACCCATTTCCTCCCATCCTTCGGAGGCGGCCCTTTTCTTACCATGGGGAGAAGGAATGTTGGCTTGTCCTACATTTTGGCCTTCGGGCGGGGGAATCTTGATCTCCCCGGACACGATGTCGGATATACCCTTGGAAGGGAGGCCACCTTTGGCCTTCCCGCTCTCTGCCTTGTCTCCCTTCGCAGGCACCTGGTACGATGCCGGGGCCAGCATCCTTGTTAGTACGGATCCGCTGAGTCTTCGGGAAGGGGGCCGAACACCTAATTCGCTCCGCTTTCTTTATCCAGCCCTGGAAGAAGATAGTTTTCTCAGCAACATATTACGGCGTACTTAACTACAAAGTGTTCGGGAGTTGAGCGCTTACCGGTATCCGGATGGTTGCAGTCGAGGCCGGTGTCCTTGGTGGTGTCCGGCCACTGTTTTCGTTTCCCGAAAAACAACTTCCACATTCCTTTGTGCGTAGTACCGAAGAAGTGCTGGAGGGTTCGTGGTCCTTCCGGATTAAACTCCCACATGCGGAGAGGCCTACACTGACATGGTAGGGTTCGGCGGACTAGCATTACTTGGATCACGTTGACAAGATCGATGTCCTTCTCAAGGAGGGTTCGGATGCGGCTCTGTAGGGTCTGCACTTCATCAACTGATCCCCAGTCCAGCCCCTTATTAATCCATGATGCAAGCTGTAACGAAGGGCCAGAACGGAACGCAGGTGTAGCTGCCCACTTGGTACCGCGGGGTTCTGTGATGTAAAACCACTCCCGCTGCCATTGGTTGGATGTTTCGGTGAAAGAGCCTTTTGGCCAGAGAGTATTGGTAAGCTTGCTCACTACAACACCATCGCACTCCGTTTGTTTCCCATCGACCACCTTCGGCTTCACACTAAAGGTCTTGAGCCATAAGCCGAAGTGTGGGGGAATTCGGAGGAAGACCTCACACGTGATGATAAACGCCGAGACGTGGAGGGAAGAATCTGGGGCTAGATCGTGAAAATCTAGTCTATAATAAAACATGAGCCCCCGGACGAAGGGGTGAAGAGCGAACCCTAGACCTCGGAGGAAGTGAGAGATGAATACGACCCTCTCGCTGGATCTAGGAGTCGGAATAACCTGTCCTTGAGCAGGAAGCCTGTGGGGGATCTCCGCGGTCAGGTATCTGGCCGCCCGAAGCTTCGCAATGTCCTCCTCTGTAACGGAGGAAGCCACCCATCGGCCCTGTGGGCTGGGTCCGGACATGATTGGAAAGCTTGGGGCAATAAAGTCGAACCTTGGGTGCTAGAACTCAAGGTTGGAAAGGCTGAGGAGAGGTTTGGTGTAAAAAGAGACAGCCCTTGGCTCCTTTATAAAGGCAACAGGTATCGAACGCCTCCTCCTCAGCCTGAAAACCTGCCTATCCCTAAGGAATATTTCTGATGGAATGGTTGGGTTACCCACACTCGTATTAATGAGAATCCCGCAATAAGGGGACACGATCTCTGCTTCGACAAGACGTGCCAATAAAAACCACGCCTCGAAACGTGGAACGGCAGAACATGAAACGATTCGAAATAATGACCGGGCAGACGTGATGTCATCTTGCAAAAAGTTGTCCGCGGATGGTACTCGTGAAATATTATACTCTCTACGGCTGTGTGTGGGGTACCTGTGTTACAGATCTGGACACGTTCGTTTCGTCCGAAGACTATCCTGGAGTACTCGGAAAGGGGAACCCGCCTTGCAATGCCGAAGACAATCTGCGCGCGGGACACCTCGTCATTGAAGCCTGGTTCAGGGGCTACTGAGGGAGCCCTGGACTAAGGGGTCCTCGGGTGTCCGGCCTGTTGGATATGGGCCGGACTAATGGGTTGTGAAGATACAAAGACCGAAGACTCTACCCGTGTCCGGATGGGACTCTCCTTGGTGTGGAAGGCAAGCTTGGCGATCAAATATGAAGATTCATTTTCTCTGTAACCGCCTTTGTACAACCCTAGTCCCCTCGTGTCTATATAAACCGGAGGGCTTAGTCCGTAGAGGGGAGATACAATTATAGTCATGCAGGCTAGACTTCTAGGGTTTTAGCCATTACGATCTCGTGGTAGATCAACTCTTGTAATACTCATATTCATCAAGATCAATCAAGCAGGAACTAGCGTATTACCTCCATAGAGAGGGCCCGAACCTGGATAAACATCGTGTCCCCTGTCTCCTGTTACCATCGACCTTAGACGCGCAGTTCGGGACCCCCTACTCGAGATCCGCCGGTCTTGACACCGATAGTAGGCTACCTATAGGTCACTTGGATGGTCTTCTCTCTAAAAATGACTTGCTAGGCTATGTGACACTTATGTCACCTCACAACAACTGCTCATTTCTCCTTTTCCTTAAGAAAAAAGTTCACTCCTCTCACTCACTCACCCCGCAACCGCCTCCTGCTCTCCTCACATAGCCAGCCAGCCACCGGGCGCTGCCACATCTCATCTCCCCACCATAGATTTGTCGCCTCCATCTCTCCCCGACACCTCCGCTCCACGCCAAGGCGAAGCTCACACTCTCCTCTCCATGCTGCCTCTCCTCCCCTCCATGGCGTCACCCACCTCCTCTTCTTCCCGCCTCCTTTTCTCCCCGACAACCTCTCATGTTGTCGCCTCGACACCGAGCCCACGCATCCATTGGTCTGGCATCAAGGGCAATGAGATTTGGCCGGGAGGTACAGTAAGAATATTAGCTCTCCGTTAGTGTCGGCCACGTAGCCGACTTGTTCGTATGTGGGTTGGACGACCTAGGACACAGTTCTGGGGTGTGGCAAGGAGGGACGACACACTCGTCGTCGAGCCCGGTCTTCTACCCCAGCTGAGCTGCGCAAGCATAGTCATGATGTCACGCCGTCAATCTCCATGATGAGGCCGTCCCAACCGATTCCTAGTGCCAAGGAGTGCACACCATCGCGCCGGTAGGAACGCCACGACGATGCAACCTGCTACTCACCATAGCACCACCACCTTCTCTGAGTGCGGCGACCACTGAAGGATTGACACCACAGACACTCAAGTTCGCCCCTTCTAATGCCACCCACCCTACTGGTCTGTTGATGCTGCCAACCCGGTTGTCCTCATCTCAATTAGCTTCCTAGGTTATATTTCTGTCTACTGTCCTCGAATGTTGTGTAGTGAGTTTTCTAACTTCATGCGAGAGATAACTCTGAGCTAATTAATATTGTGGATCAACATGTCACGGACATCAATATGGTGCCTATAATTGGTATCTTGTTTTGTCTAATTATTTTGGCAGAAACCAAAACTTGCTTATTTTAAATAGAAAGTTGTGTGTGTGTAGATTGAAATAAAGATCTGTGGCAACAATATCAAATAATAGGGACTGCATGATATATGATACTTTCGGAGTAAACAAATTTGCTTACAGAGGGAGTACTTATCAGTAGATCTACTTGGATAGATATCTTGCAAAAGAACTTAACAAAATGCTAATTGTTACTCTCTATGTAAACAAATATAAGACCTTTTAGAACATATAGTGATCTAAAAGCTCTTATATTTCTTTACAGAGGGAGTACATATTACATGTTACAAATTAAGCTCCCAACCTGGAATTCTTAAATATTACATGGTTACAAATTAAGATCCCAACAGACCTTATGATATTTATTAGGGGAGTGCTTGGGATTCATTTGTAGTTCTTTCCTAATACAATTTTGCTACTCAATAAATCAGTTAATTGTTTTAATTGGCAACCAATGAATGATCAGCACTTACTTATATATCTTCTTTGTCAAATGTTCAATATTGAAATATATATTATGAACAAAAGGAGGCACCAAAACGCCGCTCTCCATTAGATCTAACATTTCCGCGCTTTAGCCACTTCTGTCCCTCCATGTATGAGTATCCTTTTTTTGAAGCTCTTGACAGTGGGGAAACCCCCACTGACTTTGTATTAACAAACCTCAGGGGTTACAGTTAGAAGCAAATTACATTATATACGGGGGAGGGGGGGATGGAACAGACCAAAGAGAGAAATAAATAATAGAATGCCCTAAGCCTAAACTGAGGCAACCAAATTAAGAATGAAGGGCTCTAGTTCCTTCTTGGTTCTGTGTCTTAGCAACTCAAAGTCACTCTTAAACCTCCTCCTCCAAGAATCTACCGTGGTCACAATTCCTCTAAAATGTTTATTATTCCTTTCTTTCCACAAGCCCCAAGCTGCAACCGTGAAAACCTCCATGAACATGGGCCCAGTCCAGTTTTGTTCGCAGCATGCAGTAGATGCAGTCTGTTTTCTAGGGGAGGCCACACAATACCCAGCTTTTGCCAACAAGCAGCACTGAAATGACACCCAAGGAAGAGGTGTTCGACGGTTTCTTCAGGCGGGTGAGGGCACAATAGACACCCATAATTGTTGTTTTGGAGAGTCATCCCTCTCCTTCGAAGCATGTTACGTGTGTTGATCCGATCAGCCAACAGTAACCACAAAAAGACCTTCCATTTGTTGTTGCATTTGGATTTCCAAATCCAACCAAAGGCAGCATCTACTTGCATCTCACAAAAGCAGAAATTATAGTATTTGCTCGAGATGAAGCCCTCACCTCCCCAGACACATCGCCACCTATCCGCCACGGTCGACGATGGCTCGGTCGCGGCTGTGATGTTCTGCAGGTCCGCCAGTTCATCACGAGCCTGAACAGAGAGCAGCAAATGAAAATTGGCACCCAATGTTGGGGCTGTCAACAGATTCTGCACTGAGATGTCTTCATTTTTAGCAAAGGAAAATAGCCTAGGGTGTGAGTCCGAGAGAATTTCATCTTGCCACATGTCTTTCCAAAAGAGCACCGAAGAGCCATCCCCAACACTTTTAGGTACCGTCTTTGCTGTCATCGGCTCGTCCGTAGCTTGATGCCAGCGCTCCTCCTTGGTCGCGTCTTCATCCTTCACCTGTTCTTCGGTGCTTGATAGACTATCTTTCGGATCATCGAGGGGACATCTTATGAACTCAATGTTAGACCGAAATTTGGTCTCGCACGAGTTCAAATTGAACATCTGAATGCTCACTTCTGATAGATAGTTTGACAGCTTGGACATATGCTTTAACCACTTCCGTCCTTCCATAAGATGCTTTGACATGTGCTGTCGAAAGCATTTTTTAATGAAAACTGCAGAAACCCATACATAGTTCGCATATATAAATAGTAAAGAAATATTAACCTCTCTTGTTAGCACTACATAGTTCACTCATATTGTGCATGCAAAGGCTACATATTCAGTTTGGGTATAGTTAAAACATCTTTCGAGGGCTTTATTGTGCTTTCCCAGCTTGATTTGTTTCTAGGAGATTATGTTATGTTTTATTATTGTTTAGAAACATTACCCCATGCAATTTTTTTCTTTAGCTCCCTTATACTGTTCTGAACCACTACCAGAAAATCAGCTTACGCCGACGGCCTCATCTATGCCGACGGCCCCCGTCGGCATAGATAGACCTATCCTGACGGCCTAGGACAGGCCGTAGGCGTAGAAAAGCCGTCGGCATACGTCTATCTATGACGACGGGACCGTCGGCATAGATGAGGCCGTCGGGACTGCTCGAGATACGCCTACGGGGCCCGTCGGCATAAGCTAGGCCATCGGCATAGCCCGGGCCCACCTACCCGGTCAGCGATGACCGTTTGACGGTGTTGAAACTACGTCGACGGGAGGTAACGGCGGCCATCGGCATATCTATGCCGACGGCTATGCCGTCGGCATAGATTTGCTGACATCACCGATCCGCATCGTCGACACGTCATCGATCCGAGGGAGTGGGGGCCTGTTGTGTGGCAGAGATATGCCTACGGCATAGCCGTCGGCATAGACCTGGCCCATGCCACTGTGCCACATCATCGATCCGCCTGCGATGCCCCGTCATCGATCCGTGGGACTATACCCCCGTGTGCGCAGCTATGCCGATACATTCATTTTATTTTAATTTTTTTGTTTTTACTTTATATTATTTTTTGTTTTTCCATAAGATATATATGCCTTATCTAAAAAAACATACCCTGATGGTATATCGATTGCCCCCCGTTACGAACTTCGCTGTCGCCGTGTCACGGAGGGGGGAAACGATCTACACGGAGGGAATCTGGTTAGTGGGGGGATTCGGGGTGTAGCTATGTCACCGAAACATCGAACGGGTCCCGATGCATATGTGAAAGTGTTCAGGCATGCGTAGACGCCCGTCTTGGGGCTTCGCGGTGTGGCCCCCCTCCATGCATGGCAGTGCCACCGTCACTTGGAGGGGCCAAACCCTGGAGACGCGTGCCGCCTCTTCGGACATGCCACCACACCACCCCGCATGTATGAGGGACCGGTGCGACGCTCCGGTGGGATTGCTACCCCCACAGGGCCCCCGTCCCGCCTAACCCTGTAGCGTTTGACCACGAGATCTAGCCCTTTGACTTTACAGGGACGGGCTTTGACCAGTCGACCTCTCCACCCGGTTGTGTTAGGTCAGCCCATAGGAACACTTTGGAGCAACATCCGGGCCAGACCCACAGCAAGATCCCCTCCGTGTAGACCCGACGCGTCCGTTTTCCCCCTCCAGGTGCCGGCGGCGACGCCGTCACTTGGAGGGGGCCACACCCCGGAGACGCGTGCCGCCTCTTCGGAAATGGCACCACACCACCCCGCATGTATGAGTGCCTGGTGCGACGCTCTGGTGGCATTATTGCTACCCCCAGAGGGCCCCCGTCCCGCCTAACCCTATAGCGTATGACCACGAGATCTAGCCCTTTGACTTTACATGGACGAGTTTTTGACCAGTGGACCTCTCCACCCGGTTGTGTTAGTTCAGCCCATAGGAACACTTTGGAGCAACATCCGGGCCAGACCCACAGCAAGATCCCCTCCGTGTAGACCCAACGCGTCCGTTTTCCCCTTCCAGGTGCCGGCGGCGACGCCGTCCCTTGGAGGGGGCCACACCCCGAAGACGCGTGCCGCCTCTTCAGAAATGGCACCACACCACCCCGCATGTATGAGAGCCTGGTGCGACGCTCCGGTGGCATTATTGCTACCCCCAGAGGGCCCCCGTCCCGCCTAACCCTATAGCGTATGACCACGAGATCTAGCCCTTTGACTTTACACGGACGAGCTTTTGACCAGTGGACCTCTCCACCCGGTTGTGTTAGGTCAGCCCATAGGAACACTTTGGAGCAACATCCGGGCTAGACCCACAGCAAGATCCCCTCCGTGTAGACCCGACGCGTCCGTTTCCCCCTCCAGGTGCCGGCGGCGACGCCGTCACTTGGAGGGGCCACACCTCGGAGACGCGTGCCGCCTCTTCGGACATGGCACCACACCATCCCGCATGTATGAGGGCCCAGTGCGACGCTCCGGTGGCATTGCTACCCCCACAGGGCCCCCGTCACGCCTAACCCTATAGCATTTAACCACGAGATCTAGCCCTTTGACTTTACACGGACGGGCTTTTGACCAGTGGACCTCTCCACCCGGTTGTGTTAGGTCAACCCATAGGAACACTTTGGAGCAACATCCGGGCTAGACCCATAGCAAGATCCCCTCCGTGTAGACCCGACGCGTCCGTTTCCCCCCTCCAGGCGCCGGCGGCAGCGCCTTCACTTGGAGGGGGCCACACCCCAGAGACGCATGCCGCCTCTTCGGAAATGGCACCACACCACCCCGCATGTATGAGGGCCCGGTGCGACGCTCCGGTGGCATTGCTACCCCCACAGGGCCCCCGTCACGCCTAACCCTATAGCGTTTGACCACGAGATCTAGCCCTTTGACTTTACACGAACGGGCTTTTGACCAGTGGACCTCTCCACCCGGTTGTGTTAGGTCAGCCCATAGGAACACTTTGGAGCAACATCCGGGCTAGACCCACAGCAAGATCCCCTCCGTGTAGACCCGATGCGTCTGTTTCCCCCCTCTAGGTGCCGGCGGCGGCGCCGTCACTTGGAGGGGGCCACACCCCGGAGACGCATGCCGCCTCTTCGGACATGCCGCCACACCACCCCGCATGTATGAGGGCCCGGTGCGACGCTCCGGTGGCATTGCTACCCCCACAGGGCCCCCGTCACGCCTAACCCTGTAGCGTTTGACCCCGGGATCTAGCCCTTTAACTTTGCACGGACGGGCTTTGACCAGTGTAACTCTCCACCCGGTTGTGTTAGGTCAGCCCATAGAACACTTTGGAGCAACATCCGGGCCAAAGCCACAGCAAGATCCCCTTCGTGTAGACCCGACGCGTCCGTTTCCCTCCAGGTGCCAGCGGCGGCGCCGTCACTTGGAGGGGGCCACACCCTGGAGACGCGTGCCGCCTCTTCGGACAGGCCACCACACCACCCCACATGTATGAGGTCCCGGTGCGACGCTCTGGTGGCATTGCTACCCCCACAGGGCCCCCGTCACGGCTAACCCTGTAGCATTTGACCACGGGATCTAGCCCTTTGACTTTGCACGGACGGGCTTTGACCAGTGTAGCTCTCCACCCGGTTGTGTTAGGTCAGCCCATAGGAACACTTTGGAGCAACATCCGGGCCGAAGCCACAGCAAGATCCCCTCCGTGTAGACCCGACGCGTCCGTTTTCCCCTTCCAGGTGCCGGCGGCGGCGCCGTCCGTGAGGGGGCCACACCCCGGAGATGCGTGCCGCATCTTCGGACATGCCACCACACCGTACGGCATGTATGAGGGCCCGGTGCGACGCTCCGGTGGCATTGCTACCCCCCAGGGCCTCCGTCCCGCCTAATCCTATAGCGTTTGACCAAGGGATCTAGCCATTTGACTTTGCACGGACGGGCTTTGACGAGTGGACCTCTCCACCTGGTTGTGTTAGGTCAGCCCATAGGAACACTTTGGAGCAACACCCGGGCCAAAGCCACAGCAAGATCCCATCCGTGTAGAGCCGACGCGTCCGTTTCCTCCCTCCAGGTGCCGGCGGCGGCACCATCCGTGAGGTGGGGCACACCCCGAAGACGCGTGCCGCCTCTTCAGACATGCCACCACACCACCCCGCATGTATGAGGGCCCGGTGCGACACTCCGGTGGCATTGATACCCCACAGGGCACGCGGCTCCGGGGTGTGCCCCCCTCACGGGCGTCGCTGCCGCCGTGTCACGGGCGTCGCTGCCGCCGTGCCACGGGCGTCGCACCAGGTCCCATACACACGGTAAACTAAAAATCTAAAAAAATGTAATAATTGAATTTATTAAAAACTCCGGTATTCATCATGGAAAATGTACTATCACGGTGAAACCTTCAGTGCCCGGGCACCGGGCCGGCTGCCCGGGCACTGAAAGTTTTACCGTAATTGTACGTTTTCTTCATATAAGTCTAATGAATACCAGAGCTTATAACGTATGTATTAGTGAACTATTTAAACAGGTCAAATTGCTTGTCCCTAGGCGAGGTGGGACTATTTCTTCAAAAAAATGTGGTTTCCATCTATGCCTACGGCCTGGCCGTCGGCATAGGCCTCCTATCTATGACGACGGCCTGGCCGTCGGCATAGGGCCACCTTATCCACTCCTCTCGCCACCACTGACATGTGGGCCCAGCCTATGCCGACGGCCAGGCCGTCGACATAGGGCCACCTTATCCACTCGGCCGACCTCCTCCACTACTCATTTCTCTGCCTCTCCCCCCTACCGCTCCCGCTCCCGACCCCGCGCCAATACAACCGCCGCCGCCACCCTCTCACCGCCGCCGCGCACCACTGCCGCCGTCCTCTCTGCCCGCCCTGAGCACACCACCGCCTGCCCTGAGCCTGCCGCCACCCGCGCCGCCCCGACCCCGCGCCGCGCCGCCCCGCCCCCACCCCGCGCCTGCCGCCCCGAGCACGTCACCGCCCGCACCGACCCTGCGCCGCCCCGCGCTGACCACGCGCCGGCTACCCCAGCCCCGACCCCGCGCCTCCCCGCCCCGACCCCACGTCGCCGCCCGCACCGACCCCGCGCCGCCCCGCCCCGACCACGCGCCGGCCACCCCAGCCTCGACCCCGCGCCTCCCAGTCCCAACTCCGGCCGGCCGGCCCTCCTCATCCTGCTCGGCCCTCGAAGGTGAATTTTTAATGTTTTTAGTGTTTTTTAGTAATTTTGTAGCTAGATAGTTAGATAGATAGTTATATAGATAGTTAGATAGGTAGATAGTTAGATAGTTAGATAGATAGTTAGATAGGTAGTAAAGTTATGGAACCGGCATCCCCTTTAGGCATTTTTCCTGTTTTTTTATTAAATAGATAGTTAGATAGGTGAATATCTTGCAAAAAAATTTGGTTAGATGACATGGTATATGTTGCATATCTTGCAAAAAAAATTGGTTCGATGAGATGAATCAATGATTATGACAAATAGATGATAATGATGATGATGAATATGTGATGATGATGATGAATATATTGTTAATGTTGTTAGTTTTTTTGCCTACATGATGCAAAAATAAATGAATGCACGTTTAAATGTTTTAAATATGCTCTATGAGTTGTGATGTTCTAATTTTTTGTCGCGATGGAATTTGCAGGCTTTGTGGTGTCGCATTTCATCGGAGTGACCGTTGTCCGACGCGTTGGTCCCCCTGAGCACCCCTCTGTTGTTCGACTACCTCCTCTACAGCCGAGGGTGAGCTACAAGTCCATCTCCTCCATTTTTTCATGTCACTAGATTTCATTCTCAAGTCAACTCGCGTAATCTAGGCGTCTCCCGTCCGAAAGGGTTGCATCGATAAATAAGCATTCAATTGCATATTTATCACCGCAGCTCTTTCGGATTGTCCAGCGTTTTCCACGGACAGCCCGAGGATGTGTAGATTGGGTATGTTCTCCATGTTCTACCACGTTCCGAGACAGGATTTCGGCGGTGCCTCCCATTGTTCTCCGGAGCACATTCTCTCGGCTATTTGCCGAGACGTGTATCTGGAGAACAGCGGGGAGGTGCTGCCAAAATTTTGTCTGGGAACGGGGTAGAATGGAGAACGTACTCAATCTACACATCTTCGGGTGGGATTAGGACCCATCTTTACCTACTAGAGATGTAGGTGGATTCAACGCGGTAGAAAATGAAAATTTGATGTGATTAATTTAAGTGAATCCTTAATTATGTTGTGTGGCTTGCAGAAAAGCAGAGGATGGCAGATAATCAGTGGATGTACAGTGGTTTTATCCGTCAGAATCGAGTAACATCAGAGTGGATCGCGAAAACCGATGTGTATTTGAAGGAGATATTCCATCGTCCAATGAGAATTATCCCACCATGCCCCTGTGCGAGATGTGCCAGACGTCACCGTAGAAATCAGAAGGACATGAGTGAGCACCTTCGCACGCACGGATATATGCCAAACTTGACATGCCGCCGATAAACATAGCCGAGCAGGACCGTGGTAGAGAGGAGGTGATGCGACAACGCATCGATGGATATGAGGACGATGGGGTCAGAGACATGCTAGATGATGTCATTGTTGCAGAAACGGCAAATGCGACACCTTCAGAGAATGAACCGGAGGAGCCGGAGGAAACCGCAAAGGCCTTCTTGGAGGTCTTGGCCTCGTCGAAGAAACCTCTTTATGCGGGTGCGAAAATATCTCAGCTGGATGCCATCTCGCGACTGATTGCAGTCAAGGCTGAGTACGACTGTAGCCAGAAATGCTTCGAAGCATTCCTGGGAGTATGGGCTAACAGCCTCCCTGAGGGTCATGAACTGCCGCAAAGCATGTATGATACAAAGAAAATCATGAAGGCACTCTCTATGGATTATGAGAAAATAGATGTTTGCCCGAAGAATTGCCTTTTGTTTAGGCACGAGTATGCGGATGACAAGTACTGTAGGAGTGCGGTTCGTCTCGGCACATTGAGGTGGTCGGTGAGGATGGTGAGAAAAAGCAGCTAGCCATCCCCGTTAAGGTTCTTCGGTATCTTGATTTTATAAAAAGACTGCAGCGCCTTTTCATCACGAAGGAGTCTGCCAAAATGATGAAGTGGCACAAGGAAGGTATAAGGTACAATCCAAAAAAAATCGTACATCCATCGGAAGGCGAAGCATGGAAGTCGTTCGATGAAGAATACCCCGAGGAAGCAGACGAGGCTGGGAATGTCAGAATAGCCATATCAGGTGATGGGTTGAATCCATATGGTATGTCGTCCAATCCATACAGCTGCTGGGATCTGCAGAGAAATTTCTTGATGAAAGTTTGGTTGCACTATTGCTTGCATGACTTTCCCGGCTATGCTCTATTCTGCGGATGGTGTACAAGTGGGAAGATGCCATGCCCAGTGTGCATGCAGGCTCTGCGAATGATTTGGCTGAGTAAGGGTGGCAAGTATGTAGCCTTTGACCTGCATCGACAGTTCCTCCCTCCAGACCATCCAGACAGGGAAGACAAGAAGAACTTCACAAAAGGCCGGGTTTTTCATGACATAACCGAGATTCCAACATTTTCGGGGGCAGATGTTCTTGCTCGGCTAAAAGCTCTCAAGCCTAAAGTCAAAGGCAAAGGCAAATCCAAAGCCAAAGGCTTCGAGGGATATGGTGAGACGCACAACTGGACTCACATTACCCCCTTCTCGCAGCTTCCCTATTTCAAGGACCTCAAACTTCCTTACAATATCGATGTGATGCACACCGAAAAGAATGTGGCAGAGTCCCTTTTCCACACGATCCTCAACATTCCTGATAAGACGAAGGATGACGTTAAAGCCAGAGCCGATCAACAGAGAATTTGTGATAGACCACATCTGGACATGAAGCCTCCCACAGGCGGTCGAAAAAACTGGTTCAAGCCAGATGCTGACTTTGTCCTTAAACCGCTAGAAAAAAGGAAGTACTTATCTGGCTGAAACACATTTTGAAGTTCACTGATGGTTATGCATCGAATATAAGTAAGGGAGTCAATCTTTCAACGGGCAAAGTGACCGTCCTGAAGAGTCATGACTACCATGTATGGATTGAGCGGATAATGCCGGTGATGGTTCGAGGCTATGTCCCTAAGCATGTCTGGCGAGTGCTTGCCGAGCTAAGCCATTTCTTCCGCACGCTCTGTGCTAACGAAGTAAGTAAAGACGTGATTGAAAATTTGCATAAGAAGGCACCAGAGTTGATAGTCAAGCTAGAGAAGATCTTTCCGCCAGGCTTCTTTACTCCGATGACACATCTCATTCTGCACCTCGCGAACGAGGTATTGTTGGGGGGGGGGCTGTGCAGAATCGCTGGCAGTACGGCCCTGAGAGACAGAACAAGCATCTCCAACAGAAATGTGGAAACAAAGCTAAGATTGAAGCTTCCATAGCTGAGGCAGTTATCCTAGAGGAGGTGTCAGACCTCAGGACATCATACTATCCAGACCACGTTCCCCATCTGCATAACAAGGTGCCTCGATACAATATAGAAGAGCCCAAGTATCAACCCAGGCTCCATCTACTCAACGCGCAAGGTGGGAGGGCCGGGGCCTCGAAATCTTATAACATGCCACGACAAGAGTGGGAGGACCTCATGTTCTATATCTTGCACAACATCAAGGAAGTTGAGGAAGTGTGGATGAGGTAATACCACTACACCATTCCTTTATGTCTTCCACATCATCATGTTCTATGTTCACTTAGTCCCGGTCTAACACCGCTGTTCTTTTTTTAGTGATTTCGCTCAAGAGGAATGGACGGGAATGAATCCTCCTACTGAGGCGGAGGCACTTACTCTTCTCCTTCATGGGAACCCTGGACGTAAAAATTTTGTTGCTTGGTTCATGGAGAAAGTAATTTTCCACACTCCCCTATTAAATACCTAGTTCAACATTTATTAGTTAACCGAACTAATGCACGCAGCAATTTCAATTATACTTGTAGGGAAAAGACCCGAACATATCTATGGATGATGAATTGAGATGGGTTTCCATGGGTTTTGACCCTGCCATCATGACATGTTAAAAGTATGATGTGAATGGGTGTCGCTTCCATACAGAGGAGCACCAGAACAGCCGGCCCGATCCCAAAACTATAAATACCGGAGTGTACACCCCCGGTCAAAATTCAGTAGACTACTACGGAAGGGTACAAAATATATACGAGATTAAATTCCGCCAGGGGCGCGAGACCCTAAGTCTGCCTGTGTTCAAATGCCGATGGTTCGATCCGCGGGAGGGGGTAAAACATACGCCTTCCATTGGTTTGGTCGAAGTTAAACCATCAACCGTCTATGCCGGAGCCGATCTCTTCATTGCCGCTACCCAAGCTACACAAGTATATTATCTGCCTTACCCATGCCAGAAAGAGTACCTAAAGGGTTGGGAAGTTGTGTTCAAGGTGTGGCCACATGGTAAGCTACCGGACCCGAATGAAGACGATTACTACAACATTAACCCCATGACATACGAGGGAGTGTTCTATCAAGAGCAACCTGATGATGATGTGGTTAGAAACGATGATGCTAGACCATTAGGTGATGATGATGTTGATCCAAACGACGACGATGCACGGAATGATGGTGAGACCATTGTCAATGAAAATGACATACTTATGCTAGAAAAGTTAAACGAAGACGCTAACGGTGAGGAAGAGCCTCCACCTCTGTCAGACAACGAAGATGATATGATTGATAGTGATGATGAGACCGACCGAGAAAGAGGTTACAACAGTGATGATTCGTATGGGTTCTAGCAGATGTACGTTTCAAGTCTTTTTTTCTATAGTTTAGGAATATGCCTTTTTATGCATTTTTATTAATGTGTTTATTATTCCTTATTATCATGCCTTTTCCTTCATTTCATTAATTTACTAATTGCTTATTCTCTTTTCAATGCAGGTTCGTGGAACATGGGCAAGGGGAAGGCCGACGGCGTGGGTTTCCTACGCAAGGTCGTCGGCCTACCTAGTCGGAGTGGTCGAGCACATAATCCTCCTCCCCGGCTACTTGACGATGACTCCTCGCAGGGAGGTCGAGGGAGAGGTGCCCCTATAGAAGGAGGGGCGGGGGGAGAGCCCCTAGAGGGCGAGGTGGTGGGGGAGAGCCACTACAGGGGGTCGCGGCCAGAAAGAGCGCACCCTCACCGACTTAGGGGTGTTGTCTTCGAGGCCCTCCTCTAGTGAGGTACCCTCTGGCGAGGAGGAGGACGAGGAGGAGGAGGAGGAGGAGGAGGAGGTTCGGGATGGGGCCGAGGAGGAGGTGGAGGGGGAGGCAGGCGAGGAGGAGGAGGACGAGGAGGAGGAGGAGGTTCGGGATGGGGCCGAGGAGGAGGTGGAGGGGGAGGCAGGCGAGGAGGAGGAGGACGAGGAGGAGGAGGAGGTTGGGGAGGGGGAGGCAGGCGAGGAGGAGGGTGGTGGCGGGGATGATGGTGGTGGCGGGAAGGGGGTTGACAACAAGGGGTGGCTGCATGGTAACGCAAAGCTACCAAAGCAGGTTCCTGCTACTGAGGAGCAGAAGTGGCTCCTTGAGCCCACGGGGAAAGAGTAAGTGCCACTTTATAATAATCTCATTATTTTGCTTGTCACATGCTCATTCCGTTTGTTATTTATTTTGCTTGTCACATGCTAATAGTTCATTATTTTGCAGCAACTGGATATATTCTAAAGGGGTCCGTATTCCCAACGGCCTCATCACCGTCTTGCTGAAGTTATACTGGCCGGGGTTGTACTGTCCGGATCCAGTCAGGCACCCGTACCGTCGAGTTTTGGCCACGAGCTGGGACCACTGGGAAGCGGCCCTCCACGCGGACCATGAGACCCATGCCAAGGCCGTGATCACTACTTTCTAGGTGAGTTCTCTTCAGAAGCACAAGTCCATTCTAGTTTCATGAATGATTTAACTCATGGCTTCTTCCATTCTTGTTTCATGCATGATTGTAGAAATTCTATCGAGTTCTTCCGGAGCACAAGGCCAGAGCCGAGCAGATCGTGCTGTGCCAATGCAAGAAGAAAGCCTGCCAGATGCAGTACGAGGTGCGCCATGTGGCCATCTCGACATACTATCACGACGCTCTTGGTGTGAAGATGACCAAGGAAGAAGCGCGGAGGATGGGCATTACCTTGGAGAGGCACGAGTACTTGGCGGTAAGTATAAAAGAATTTTCATTCCGATGTTTGTGGTACATTTCATCGTTTCGTGTTGACATGCCATTATGCTTTCATTATGTAGGTGTGTCCAAATTGGTGTTATGGAAAAGACGAGTCTTGGGCGGCATTGGTGGATGTTTGGTGTGATACGGATGGAGCCTGGGCGGCTAAGAGCATAAAAAACAAGGCTAACCGAGGGAGGAAGGGAGTACATGCTCAGGGAAACTGAAACCACTTTCTCCACAAGGCACTTAATGTATGACTAACCTCAATAAACATTCTTCTTCTTCTATTTACCGTCACTTTCTTATGTATGACTAACCTCTGTTTGGTGGTGCAGGAGGAGAAACTGAAGCGGCCGCTCTCACACATGGAGGCGTGGGAGATCGCCCATACGCGGAAGGACTCCAAGCCTGGCGAGCCCAAGTACTATGGCAAGAAGACCGTGCAGAGGAAGAAGGCCTACTCCGATGGGTATCTGAGGTTACATCCTGACACACCTGACCCCATTGCGGCGGATCTGGACGAGAGGGTGGTGGTGAGCATGGGGCCCAAGGAGCACGGTCGGGAGGCGGTTCTCGATGCTGTGATCACTTCTACTATCTCCTACACACAGCTTCGTCGGATCGACCCGAGTCTGAGCCAGCGCACGAGCATGCCCATGACTAGTGCATAGTCACAGTCCCTCTTTCAGGAGCGGCAATCTGTAAGTATTTTCCCTCTAATCTTCATAGCTCACTTTATTTTCTGCATTTAGTAGTTTTATGAGTTCCATCATGTCATACCGTAGGCCTACATGGAGTACACACGCCAGGAGACCATGGTGTGGCATGAGAGCCTTTATGCATACCATGAGCAGAGGGATCGCCAAATGTAGCACACTTTTCAGGAAATGGCGGCCGACAGGTTTCCTCAATCGCAACCAGCACAATGTCCTCCACCACAACCAAGGCTGCTTACCTTTGAGGAGTTTGTGGCACAGAACGCTGGCCCCTCGCCGGTTAGTTCATCCCCAATCTATTCACTCAAAGCATATCATGCCTTTCAACACAGTCATATATCCCGTTAGTATGTCTTTTCAACATCCAGGCAACCGGTGGATCAACCGTTGGCGGTGGTCTTCGCAGCACTCCCGAGTAACGGAGCCCGACCACTCCGATCTGCGGAGGCGGAGGTGGAGGCGGTCTTCGCGGTAGCGCTGCCGCTAGCAGTGACGACCTGGGCTTCGGCGGTCTTGGCGGTGACGACCTCCGCGGTGCTCGACGTCCTGGCGCTTAAGCCTTTCGGTTACTTGTGTGCTTATGCTTATGTTTTTTTAGATGACTTGTGTGTGGTGATGATGATGATAAACTTGTGCTCTTTGATGGTCCTTTAGATGACTTGTGTGCTTCTTTATATGCTTATGCTTATGTTTATATTGATTGTGATGATGCTTATGCATATATTGTTGTGACGGTGCCGGATGATACTTAGATGTGTTCTATATGTCTATTTCCATCATATATATCTGATGTATATTTGAATTGAATTGATCTGAAAACAAACAGAAAAAAGAAAAAAATCAAATACAAACTATGCTGACGGCCAGGCCGTCGGCATAGTACTGGCGTGAGCACCCAGTTGCTGACACGTGGCAAATATGCCGACGGCTAAGTCGTCGGCATAGCTGCCACGTGTCAGCAACTGGGCACTCCTGGGGCAGGGCTATGCCGATGGCCTAGCCGTCGGCATAGTTTCAAACTAAGCCGACAGCAAGGCCGTCGGCATAGCTCTGCCCCAGGAGTGCCCATTGGCCGTCGGCTTAGTTTGAAACTACGCCGACGGCCAGGCCGTCGGTATAGCCCTACCCCAGGAGTAACGACTGCTCGCCACGTGACACATCTATGCCGACGGTCTAGCCGTCGGCGTAGTTTCAAACTAAGCCGACGGCCAGGCCGTCGGCATAGATGTGCCACATGGCGAGCAGCCGTTGGTTAGCACTTGACGGCGGCCGCCGTTAGGCGGGAACGTTGCTGACAGCCCGGGCCGTCGGCATAGATGTACGGACACCGTCAGGATGGGTCTTATGCCGACGGCCAGGCCGTTGGCATAGGCCTGTCCCGACGGGAATCAGGGCTATGCCGACGGCCAGGGCCGTCGGCATAGGATGCGATTCTGGTAGTGAACCACTATCCATACTCAAACCGAATAGAGAGCTAACCAGTTTAGTGAGGCAAACAGATTCATGTTTCTTGCCGGCAAAGCTGTATGTTCTATTAAATGAACGGCGAGTGAAATTCAAGGTTTGTAAGGTTTCGACAATGAGAAACAACGTATGGAATTGGTCTACTTACCTGGACGCTTGAAGAGAGGCAATGACGCAGAGATGATTTCCATAGAGCCATGGCATAGTGATGTGGCAGCCGTCATTTTGTACCTCGCTGTGTGGCTGGCATAATGATGATGATTTTCTGGAGAGCCATCAGCGTAGCGAAGAGACATAGGTCAACGCAGACCTGGCCGTGTGACCTGGTTGCATTCTAAAAAGAGATTGTGAATAGTGACATATGTAAAAAGGCCAAACTAACCAAGTTTGTGTGCGTGTGACCTGCCTGCATTCTATTGCAATCACATATTCAAAGAATTAATCTTCTCATTCCATCTTCCAATACGACTTAATTGTCTTAAAATATATATACCTTACCAGGCCAAGGTACCTAATATTTGGCTCACGTACTGAATAAACTTTTTCCCAGAAGTGCCACATATTAGTATATCATCTCTTTTTCAGCATTTGGGTGCATAACCTGTAATTAGAAAATGAATGCATGACAGACTGTTTTCAAGATACTATCAGTCTTCTCTTTACGTTCTATCAGGCAAGCATGATGGCAAATCTGAGCAAGCTATTTCAATGTGTCGAAGACCTGCAACAGAGCACAAAGGGATCGATCTTCTGACCACGAGCTATGGAATTCATGACATCAACTGTAGATATGGCAGTCTGAATAATTTCTGAAGGGTATGTCCTTACACTGAAATTGATAGAAGTTCATGTACGAGATTAACATAACAATATCAAAATCTAGGTAGGCTGAAATCTTCTCCATATTTGAACCGAACTAATACTTTCGGGAAATGTCCAGGTGTTCCTCAGGTTTCCCAGAAAAGTAAAAAATGTGCCCAAGTATATCGAGTGATACTGCAGTTTTTAGAACCTTAAAGGTGCAAAAATATCAGAACAATTTTCTTCATAACAGATAAGCATTAGCACAAAGACCACTCAATCCTAGTTGATTAAGCAGGCAAATATCCATTGACACTGATTTATGAGAAGTGCAAAAGAGCACTATTTGTGAGCACAAGTTTTTCAGGGAGAAATCGATGCTACCTCACTTGTGAATTGCACAGTTCTATATTTCTTGTCAATGCCAGAGTTCCCTACAAAACTTGCGAGTGATTTTCTCAAGTTTCATGGACAATGAAAAAAAGTTTGTTAGAAAAGAAATAATTGTGCATTAACATCTAATTGGAGTTTGAATGCATATCAATGTCAGAGATGAACTGAAGATGACAAGAAAGAAAGAACCAACTTTTAAATGATGCTTAAATTAAGATGATGTGGAAAACCATTTCTTGCTTCGATTCCATCAACAACGGATTTGCGCAAACTTTTGAGAGATGTGCTAACTGGTAGACAGGTCGAGCTATTTAAGTCCAACCTGAATAACATGACAACGTGGTTGGCAGGGAAAACAGGAGCGAGATGATGTGGAAAACCATCTCTTGCATCAATTCCATCAGCAACTGATTTGTGCAAACTTCTGATTTTTTGGTCATGTCAGAAGAGTTTACCACAACGTAATGCAGAATAAGATGTCAAAATATATCATCATTAGACAAGTGAACAACACCAATATATACCAGGGCATTCTAGCATACTGATCCTGCTAGGTGGTGATCTCCGAATGTTGGTGCACTTATGTCGGGAGCCGTATCCTGTGACCTACTGCACCCTGGTGTTGAGCCTATGACATGTGGGCCCGGGTCCACATGTTAGTGGGCCCAACATCAGGGTGCGGTACGTCAGAGGATCCGGCTCCCAACATAAGGGCACGTCAGCGGAGCCGCGTCCTTATGTCGTGTTGCCCCAAAAGTCGAAACATCACATGTACTCAAGTATCATAGTATTTCTGCTAGTGCTGAAAGCAAATGTATATATGAATCAAGATTCGACTTTTATTTTGAACAATAATTATTTCTTAAGATTAATCTATCAATTTTGTGCATATATTGTTGGCATAAATTGACGCACAGTTTTGTGGCGGCTTCCGACAACAGAATCGTCAAAATTTTGAGCACAAACATAACATGCGGACCTCATCCGACAGCTTGAAGTACACTTCAACTACATCAAGGAGATAGCCAAGGCGTTCCAACAGTGCGTCATCATTGAGCAGGCAGGCAGCTTTGAAGATGGCTCCTTCCTTGAATGTGAAGTCCTCCTTGAAGAAGAGCACATGACCTCCCGGAGGCAAGCGACAAGACCGGACGACGACAACTCATGTGCCATCATCGGAGGTGGCGAATTCGGCGCTAGCATGGAGGTAGATGTCGACGAAGCGCGCGAAGGGATCGGCAATGGTGGCGAGTTGGACGCAAAATCATCACGAGAGACCTAGCAAGGGTGGAAGGGTAGGAGGGGTGCCGTCGGGGAGAGAGGTTGGCGGGGAAAACTGGAGCAGTACGAGCTGGAAGGAGGTGGTGGAGACGATGTGAAGGGGTGTGCTCGAGGCCATGCGGCGTCGGATTGCTTCAAGGAGGATCGAGGAGGCGTGAATGTTGGGGGTGGGAGGAAGATGGAGATGTGGAGTTGGGGAAGGAAAGCCAGCCGAAGAGAACGGAGCGCTATTGGCATGTGGTCCACCTACCGGCTCGGCGCTCGCGTTAAAACAGGCAGCAAACGAGAAGAACGAAACGACTGTAGTGATTGCACAACATATGGTATTTCGATTAATGTATTTTTTATGATGTATGGAAATATTAATTAATGTGATTGATAGACTTATGATAAGATTAATTAATTTAGATTTGGTTTTTAAAGGTTGATCGTGATTGATTCTTTCACATAAAGATATTACTAAAGAATTTGTTTCGTTGTTTGAGAAGTGAGGCAAAAATAAACCAGTGTGAGGGGGTGAGAGGTGGTACGAAAATAAAACCGAAGTATCAGGCTACCAACTGCTTCATTAGGAGTAGAGATTTATTGTATACTAGTAAATGTGCACGTGCAATGCATGTTAATATTTAGGCAATATATTAATTGCACGCGGATATTAGGTATGCTATTATTTGAGTGTTCAGTGATTAGTGCAATATTTGGTATGATATTAATTGCATGTTAAACGCGTTGAACGCTCGCCATTGGATCAGTCTAGATCGTTGGATTGACTTAGTTTGATGGCTGAGATCAGTTGAATCTGCCCCTTTGGGTCTTTTTATATTGGTATAAATAATGTAGGATGCAGAGAGAGAGAGAGAGAAAACTCGCTGAAATTAAGGATCTTCGGTTACAAATGCTAATGCTTAAAAAGTAGTAAGGCTTTTTAGAGCTGAAACAACTACTCCTACATGGCGAATAGGAAGTAACGGAGATTGATTATGCCATGTGAGAATGTTTCGCAGATTATTCTCTAGTCTAGATTAATTTTGTCAATGCCATGCTCATGATGATTCTCTGGATTAATTGAATTGAAAAATTGCTAATATTCTCAACAGATCGGTACGTACTCCGTTTTTGTAAGAACTCGGTGCTCCGGGCCGAGTCGTATGTGACGCACCGTAGCTGATAATGGCAATGATATTTCAGCACATAAAAATAATAGGAAAACGTTCCCAGCCGGCAGGCCGGCGGAACTTTCAGCCGGACGACGTGTCCTCCGGAACAGACCACGCGTCCTCCCACAAGTCCATAGGCCGTGGGGCTCACGAACCGCTTATCACGCTCACGCTCCTCCTTATCTTCTTCCCTTCTTCCTCTTCTGATTCCCCTTCGTCTCCCTCTTCTTTCACACATCACCACACAAGGAGCTCGCCGCCGACGGACGGTGGTAGCACATGTTGTTTGCCGCAAGCAAATCGCCCACCCATCCCCACAGCCCCCCCCCCCCCCCCCCCCCCCCCCCGGCCCCGCTCCCGGAGATTCGAATCTCTTCTTTCCGCGCCGCCGATGCCATGGCCGTGCACTACCCACTCCCCTCGTCCCCTCCCATGGCCATGCTGCAAGCTCCAGGACGCCATGGTGGAATCGAGCTTTGCGACATGCTGGCACCAGTGGCAAAATTTGCTGGAACCGGCGCCATGGTTTGTTGCGTACTTGGCGGCACACACGCATCCCTGCCGGCGAGATTTGTTGCAACCGTCGATCCGTATTGCTGGAACTGGGTTTTTTTTTTTGCTGGAACCGTAGGGCACAGATGCTACAAACATCATCAGCATGCAGCTCGCCGGCGATTTTTTTGCTTCAACCGATGATCTCATTTGCTGGAACTGGGTTTTTTTTTTTGCTGGAACCGTAGGGCACAGATGCTACAAACATCATCAGCATGCAGCTCGCCGGCGATTTTTTTGCTTCAACCGATGATCTCATTTGCTGGAACTAGAGATTATTTTTGCTGGAACCTGCAAACGTTTTGTTTTGCGGCCGACGGCGCTAGTTCTTCGGCTGGCTGCGAGAAATTGCTACCACCACAGGTGCTGGAAGCAGTGCCCATTGGTGCTGGAACCGGACACGGCCTTGCCGCTGCGGTGTTATTTTTGCTGGAACCACTCTTCTTTTTTGCTGGAACTGACTAGTGTTTTTGCTACCAACGACTCCTGGTGTTTTTGTTGCTGCGATTTTTTTGCTGGAACCGATGTTATTTTTTGCTAGAACCGGCTAATTTATTTGATTCAACGAGGTTTTGAGTTTCTTTGCTGGAACACGGCGGTGAGTTGCGACGACGTCGAGCAAGAGGCGGTGACGCTGGGGTCCTACAACCATGGCGACCACGCGCTGGAAACGGCCGGTGATAGAGCTGCAGTCGTCAATAGAAGGAGCTGGGACCACTCACGGCCATGCTGCAACAATCCCTACGGCCGCCGGCGAGGGCGGCAAGCTGCAGTCCGGGGCGGCAAGCTGCAGTCCGGTGATGATGCGGCGGTGCTGCAGCGGTTAGCGACGGAGCTGCGTGCCACTGCATCGTTGAGGCGGATGACAAGCGTAAAGATGGAGGCAGACACCAGCGCGCGGAGGAAGAAGAGGAACTGCGTTGACTTGGTGAGGATTAGATCTAATGGTTAATAGAGGGTAAATCGTGTGGCTGCGACTTGACCGGCCCAAATTTGGGCCGGTGCGCCGGCGCGTATTACTGCCCAAAATAATAATACTAGTACACATGGAATCCCTAATCTTCCTTGGCTCGTCAAGACAAAATGGTGTGGGTAACCCTAAAAACAGGTGTGGGTAGACCAGATAATTCGCTAAAATAAAGACCAGATATATAATTGAGAAATGGCAACAGCTGGAACATCTTTTGAATGGAATGGCAACCGAGATTGATTTTCCTTTTCCTAAACCAAGGCCAAAAGTGCATCATCTGATCTACTCCGTATTAATTTGAGGCCTCACGACCTCACAGAATTTGGCAGTTCCTTCATGGGTGATCTGGTCTGATCTCCATCACGATTTATGGATCCAATTTACGGGATCGTCAATGGGAAAGTTCATCTAGCCTAGTAATAAAAATTGTTAGAAACGCAAGTGACAGCGGTTTCGGCAGTAGAATCTCACGCACCCCCACGAGATTACGTGGTAATTTGATGCCATATGAACGAGAGCTCCATCGCCATCGTCTCTCTCTCGTGGCTGATTCCCCATAAATACCGCGCCATATATCCATCCCTTCTTCTCCAACACACACCAACCAACAGAGCAACAAGAAAGAAGAGAACGTAGTGCACAACACACCACCACCAACAGCACACGCATGGCGCGCTGGGCCATTGCCATCCACGGCGGCGCGGGCGTGGACCCGAACCTGCCGGAGCACAGGCAGGAGGAGGCGGAGCGGGTGCTGGCGCGGTGCCTGCAGGTGGGCGTGGACATGCTCCGATCCGGCGCCACCGCGCTAGACGTCGTGGAGGCCGTGGTGCGCGAGCTCGAGACGGACCCCTGCTTCAACTCCGGCCGCGGCTCCGCGCTCACTCGCGCCAGCACCGTCGAGATGGAGGCCAGCATCATGGACGGCCGCGGCCGCCGCTGCGGCGCCGTCTCGGGCGTCTCCACCGTCCGCAACCCCGTCTCCCTGGCGCGCCGCGTCATGGACAAGTCCCCACACTCCTACCTCGCCTTCGATGGCGCCGAGGAATTCGCCCGCGAGCAGGTAGTAATGAATTGAGATTCAGTTTTACCTCTGTTGATTATGTTTCCTACTCCCTCCCTCCGTTTCAGTTTACAAGTCCTACACGTATATCTAGATTGTCAATTTTATCACCCTAATATAAATTATATAACACAAAATTATACCTTTTGAAAATAAAACATCTGAAGTTTATATTGGTATATTTTTTTTTGTTATATATGACTTGTGTTAGGTTGGTCAAATTGACGACCTAGGGATACGCGCACGCCCTATAAACTGAGAGAGAGGGCGTACCTAGGATGAATGCACCCCCACTCAATAAGGAAACTATAAACTTGATTATGTTTCCTGTGGAATGTGTTGATCTTTATTTGCATCAAGCAGAGTTAACTGAGATTAAAGACAATTTTACTAGTGGAATGTGTTGGTTTTATTTGGCTTCAAATTAACTTTGATGTGCTTGCAGGGCTTGGAGGTCGTGGACAATAGCTACTTCATGACGGAGGAGAACGTAGGCATGCTCAAGCTCGCCAAGGAGTCCAACAGCATCCTCTTCGACTACCGCATCCCGCTCGCCGAGGCCGCAGCGTCGGAAAGCCACAATAAGAGCGGCATGGTGATGAACGGGCTGCCCATCAGCTTCTACGCGCCAGAGACGGTGGGGTGCGCGGTGGTGGACTCTAGCGGCCACACGGCGGCGGCCACGTCCACGGGCGGCCTCATGAACAAGATGACGGGCCGCATCGGCGACTCGCCGCTCATCGGCGCGGGCACCTACGCGTGCGGGCACTGCGCCGTGTCGTGCACGGGCGAGGGCGAGGCCATCATCCGCTCCACGCTGGCGCGGGACGTGGCGGCCGTCATGGAGTACAAGGGCCTCGCTCTCCAGGAGGCCGTGGACTTTTGCATAAAGGAGCGGCTCGACGAGGGTTTCGCGGGTCTCATCGCCGTGTCTGGCACCGGAGAGGTGGCCTACGGTTTCAACTGCACCGGCATGTTCCGGGGCTGCGCCACCGAGGACGGATTCATGGAAATCGGCATCTGGGAGTGAGCAAGCAAGCGATCGCGGTGGCCGGTCTGAACTCTGGAGATTCTTTTTTAGTGGTTCTAGTCTGGGATCCCGGGTATAACAGTAGTAGTTCTAGATTGGTGATTGCGAAAAATAATTATGATGATTGTGATTGTCTAGGAAAATAATAATGTGAAAAATTTCTATGGCGTCTGAAATTACGGCTCTCTTCAGTGTTCATTTCAATTTTGACCAAAAAGGAGCCCCCCCCCCCCCCCAGTTTCACCTTTTATTAAAGAATTAATTACATTTTTACCCCGAAAATACACGATTGTGACAGATTTTACCTCCAAATCGTCACATTTTGATCCCCTAGTTTAAAGATTCCTTCTGCATTTTGCCCCATTCAAATTTTCCGCCAACGAGTTCTAATTAGGTGACGGTGTCCTAGACTAGGGGGTGCTTGACATATGAGCCGGGCCAAGGACCGCCAAAATGATCAACCAGTTGGCCACGATCGGCTTGCCCACAACACCAGGTGGATAACTCTCAAATACTACGCATACAAAACTTTGAGATCATCTTCGTCGCGACTACCCCGTAACTGACTTATGTAAACCCGGCACCCCCGACATATATATAAGCCGAGGGGTGAGGACCGTAGACAAAAACTCTCATACACACAATCTCGTGGTAGATCAACTTCTACTTTGGACCCGATCGAGATCAATACAATCAGAGCAGGACGTAGGGTACTATCTCTTCAAGAAAACCCAAACCTGGGTAAATCATGTGTCTCTGTTACCATCGTGTAAGACTACCAGCTCAGGACCCCCTTCCCGAGATCTGTTGGATTTCATTGGCGGCCCATGCAGCTCCCTCTCTGTAGTCGAAGCGGTTCAATGGCGCGCCTTCAGATCGGCAATTAGGTCAGCTACGACATGACTTTCCTGCCAGGACAACTTCTCGTCTTCGGCAACATCACCCTCCATGCCGATTCGACTGGCCACCTCAGCCAGATCGAAACTTTTGCCCCAGGCCGGAACCTCGGTGAATACACCACGGATTCCCACGGTGAAGTCCCGTTTTCAAGCTGGGTGCCAAACCAGATCAAAGATCTGAAGGCGCGCCATGGAGGAGAAAACCCTGAACTACAATATGTTGATGAAATCAACGAGTACAAGCTTTATGCTGATGAACAAGGTTGAGTAATTTGAACTATAAAGTTGACGGTCTAGCAACCGTAAAAGAAGGGATCACGTATACCCTAAATAAGTTACGAATAAGAGGAAGCAATGACCCAGAATCTAGGTGGGGTAGTGGCCTTCATATATTTTCTAAACTAGATATCTAGAGCCTATGGTGTTAGTATTTTGCTTGAATTAGATACTTTATCGACAATGGTGGAGTTTTCTCTTTGGTCGGCGCAAAAGGATATCTGTCGGACATGCATGTTGTATAATCTTTGTGCTGGTATATATCAAGAAATATTATTCATGTTTGTGAGATCTCGAATGATGTTACTCCTAGCGAAAAACTAATAATGGTGTGTTCCATATGCTCGTGAGATCTTGTATTGCCTCAAGAACATGCAAAACAAAATGAGTGGTTTTGTACCCACAACCAACAACGGACGGTAAATCAAAAGGGCGATGTTGGCACCGATTGGCTGACCCAACTTTCGATCGGCCCAATGCCCGCCGCGCGATGTGATCTGGCTCGGTCGTTCGGTCTGATTCCGTCACTTCTTCCACCTTACGCAGAAGCAGCAGCACCCCAACCCTCGGGAGCTTTGCCACTTGCTTGCCGCCCTCCCCAGCCATCGTAGCAGGCCGCACATTGTCGCTTTTGATGCCTGTCATCCTCCCGTCACCTGCAGTTGGTTGTCCTCACCATGGGTTGCAGCAGGTTCATATTCCTAGCAAAATGCATGCCTCCATTTTTGCAGCAAAGTAGCCCTCTCCGGTCGCCGCCTCCCGCCATGGCCACACACACCCTCGTCAACGTTCGTGTTGGTTAGTCAGTGGCAGTGCACGCCGACGCTCGCAGTACCACGGTTGCAGTTTCGTGCATCGCCGTTGCAGCTTTTCTAGCCCACGGTTGTAGTTGTTCTCTGGTCGCCAGTCGCAGCTCACGCTGCGCCCCCATCCCAAGACTGAGCATTTGCTGATTCCAACAATCCATCTCACTGTTTGCAGCAACAAAACCTTGTGTTCAAGCACCTCCGCAACTGTCACTGCCATGGATGTAACATCCGAGTCACTGGTTCTAGCAAATCCACCTACCAGTTCCATCAAAAGATATTGTCGGTCCCAACAACTCCCCTGACCGCTCGCCATCGTGGATGCAGCATCCCTAAACACTAGTTCTAGCGAACCAGCTCATCGATTCCAACAAATTCCTCTGGTGGTTCCAGCAAAATTCTTCCGGCGATCCCGCACCTTCACTGCATGGTGCCAACAAAGTCGCTCACCGGTTCCAACATATCCGAACAATGGTTCCACTAAAAAATCCACCGATGGTTGCAACATCGTCACTGGCTATTGCATCTCGCAGGCTCGCCATCAGGCCGTTCCAGCACAAGTAGAGGGGACTAATTCCTGAAACAACAAACCAGTTGCAGAAACAACAGTCGCATTGCAGAAACAATCCTGAAACAATGATCGTGTTGCAGAAACAATTCCTGAAACAACGGCCGCGTTGCAAAAGCAATTCCTGAAACAACGGCTGCGTTGCAGAAACAACTACCATGTTGCAAAAAATTGGAGATTGCAGAAACAATTCCTGAAACAACGGCCGCGTTGCAGAAACAATTTCTGAAACAACGGTTGCATTGCAGAAACAACTACCATGTTGCTTCCGTCGAATGGTGGTGAGAGAGGAGCGACGACAAGCTCACCTCACCGGCGAGGTGGCGCACCGCACGCGGCTGACCGTCATGGTGGAAGCGGGTGACAACGGCGACGATCGGTGCGAGGCCTAGCTGCAACGGCGCACCGCCGCGGCGACTGGTGATGACGGCAAAGGCCTGCCTAGCCGGTGAGGATGGCTGCCAGCACGTGGCGGTGGCGAGCAAGGGCACACTCATGGTGCAGACGACCATCTCGCTTGGCACCGCTGATTCAGGAAGGAGATTGAGGAGATGAGGATAAGGTACGAGCCATGGCTGTTGCAAAGAATGTGCTGGTGCGGTCCACAGGGGACGCGTGGCAAGCAACCGAGGGGGCGGACGCAAACGCGCCGGGTGATGTGTAACGTTTCCCATATTTTTATTTTATTTTCTATCTTTCCATTTTGAATGTACTGTTCATGAGGGCGTCCCTACACGCCCGGAGCTGAAAAGAGTTCGGTCGTAGATTCATATCCCAGTTTCCCTCCACTTGTATGTTTTGTTTTCACACGAATTGTAATGTATCAGGGCAGGGCTGGGCCGGGCCGGGCCCTGCGTGGGGTGGACTAATACTATCGATAAAAAGGGTAGGAAGAGTATGGATCTATCTGTTCCGGAACCTGCCTTTCCGGCCCCGTCTGGATCTGGATGCGATTGTTGGCTGGAATAAGCCGCAGCGACGGGTCGGACGCGTCGGGCGCGTGTATGGGCGTGCGCCGGGCGTGTCGGGCACGTCGGGTCCGCGGCGGGGTCGTGTGCGTTGGTCAGCGCGTATGTGCGCCTGTGTGTGAGTTCGTTAGACAGACGCGCGGAGTGTCGCTGCGCCGGGCGCTGGAACCAGTTACGTCCCGTTGGCGTGCGTGCGCGGCGGGCGCGGGAGCTGAGGAGCGCGGGGGCGTGGAGAAGTGGGCGTCGGGGCTGGGCTGAAGGAGTGGAAGAGCAGGTGGCTCACGCCGAGTCTCCAGGAGATCGCGTACGTGCACGTGGAGCTCGGCGGCGGGCGTTGCGTGTGTACTGCGTCTAGTTGCATGCATGGTGGAGTTAGTTAGCTCGTGTGAGTAGTGCTATTAGTGGTGGCCGAGTGTAGCGGCAAGCCAAGTCAGTGCGTGTGGTAGCTAGCCTGATGTGTGTAGCTGGGGTATAAAAGGCCCTCCGTGTACTTGTTGTAGTCCAGTGTGCTGAGTTCGTGCTCAGGAAAAAAACAAGCGGCCGTACGTGCGGCCGGCGGCGTTCGTGCGCCGGGCATATCTTGCTGTCCACTGCCTCATTCCTCCTCCTTCTTTCTTCTACGTTTGAGCGAGAGAAAGAGGGAGAGCTCCGGCGAGAGGCGAGGCGAGGCTTCGGCACCAACAGCGATAAGTGACGCTTCTGCCGTGACTACCCACCGTGAGTGAATCGTAGGTGCAGCGATCAAAGGGCTTCTCATGGCCAGGTTCGAACTCGATCATCATCACGACGGTGATGACGAGGAAGAGGGGACGAGCATCGATCCCTGCCTGGGTCCTCGCTCTGGTCGGACAAGGAGGATGTACCATCGACAATTCACCCACGGAGGAGGAGCCGGCGGCTGCGGGCTCGACGACCTTAGGCGTACACAGTTGGGAGTCAAACAGAGACAAATCGGCGGAGCAACTAGCCATGGAGGCCGAGGCGGAGATGGCCGAGGAGGACAAGTGCTTCGCCTCGTACAGGCGCGCCTGGGAATCTAGGTGCGGATCATCCAGGGGATGCGGTTTCTTTGAAGACGCGAGTGAGTAATTACTAATTAAACACGCATGCATCGTCCTCTTGCTCGATCAATATTGCTTATCTACTCCGTTGAGCACACCGTTAACCTAATTTGGAGCTTATTAATTTGCATCCATTGCAGCGCTACTGAGCTCCATGCACTTCACGCACCTGACGCCTCCTCACCTCAGCTCATGCGGGGGCAACGTCGGGACGGCCATGCAGGTCTTCTCCGTCAAGATCGCCTGAGATAAAACGGGGGCCTCCGGTGGCCATTGTCCGTTTACGGCGTGGTTGCTGCCCGGGACGCCGTCGATCACAACCGCAACCTTCTCTTTTGTCGCGAAAGGGCATGGAGCCAAACGATCCAGCAACAGGTACGTATGCTATCATATTTGCTTTTCAATTTAGTGTTGCTTAGTATAGTAGTCAATGGCGTGACTGATCGACGATGCTCGATGCTTGCAGGATCCTTTTCTGCACTTGACCGGACCGTCTCGTGCCATCCTGCTCACATACCCTCTTTACTTTGAAGTCCAGCTAAGAGTTCAACGTGGAGAACTGTCTGAAGATAGAGCATTGATTACTTCGACAAGCCATTACGCCGGACGATGTACCGGTGTAACAGCCATTCACTTTGAGAACTGCTTCTGCAAAATAGAGTCGTGCTTGGAGCTGCTTGCCGACACGGTCCAAGCCACCATCTTCGGCGTCCGTCTTGTCAGACAGAAAAAGGGGACACGGCCTTTTGAACATGGATGCCGAGTAGCTTGCTCCATCACATCGTATTCACGTGAGGTCATCGATGGCAAAGTCGCTTATGTTGCTAATCCCCCCTCTGGTGAAGTCATCCTGCTTGATCCTAGTAGCCCAGCAATGCATGTGGGTTCAGACTGTTACCTTGATCTGTCAAGGCGTGTGGTCAACTTGACGGAAGCCTGAAAGTCGTCGTACAGTCCTATTCATCATCTGGTGATGTCGCCGCACGAGGCTATGTCTCCTTCACACTCGATTCTTGCGGTGTTAGCCAGAAGAAATTTTATGTCGGTGATGCTCGGCTAGAGATTAGTGTTGCTTGGTCCCTCCTTGTTGAGGACAAGCTTGATATCACGTCACAGGGATGGGTGCCCGAGCTGCAAACAACGCAGAGCTAGTGTTTCCATGCGGAGGGTTGGATACGATCGATGTGATATGTCTCCATTCAGTTTAAACTCCTTGAAGAAAATATACGAGAAAGAGACAACTTCACAAAAACTTGGATTGGTATATTCAGAACATTGTGTTGATATGTGATAAGAAGCTACACCTAGTATATAGTAGGTCTTGATTCTGGCACTTGGTGGGAGCAGAGATCGATTGACTTCATCACAGCAAGAGATAGCTTGAATACTAGCCTCGTTAGTACCTGTCTTGGTATGGTTCTCGGTATGAGCGCCAGTGGGGGTCGTCGCGTTTCGGTTAAACCTGTACATAGAGATGCCTGAGCAGCTGGACGTTCTTCAGGCCCGAGCGAGCGGCCATGGCTGGGTTCGCTTCATTCCTTCGGATCCTCCCTCGCCGTGCTTGTCGTCGATTGTTGGTGGGGTAGGCGATGTACGAAAAGTTGCGAGTCCGTCACGACCACGTTATGGCATCAAGGCGACCACTACTAGTATAGGAATCAAATAAGAGAGAGAGAGAGAGAGAGAGAGAGAGAGAGAGAGAGAGAGAGAGAGAGAGAGAGAGAGAGAGAGTGACCTCGTATCTTGCTAGGGTTAGGGTTCAGTAAATACAATCGAAACCTGAACCTGACATATGTACATTTTGATTTGAGTCACTTGTATTATTTCCCATGTTTTTTTATCCGTATATGGCATGGGCAAATAAATATCCGAGCGGGGGTCGATTTACGGTTATATATTGGCGAATGCTTGCAGCATCCTTTTCTGCGCTTGATTGGGCCGTCTCGTGCCATTCTGCGTACGGAACCTGTTGACTTTGAAATTCAGCTATGAGTTGAACGTGGAGAAATGTCTCAAGATAGACCATTGATCTGCGCGACACACTGTCACACCCCACTTGGTCCTGGCGTGCATACCACTTGCTTTGAGAACTGCTTCTGCAAAATAGAATTATGCATGGAGCAGCTTGTGGAGACGGTCCAGGCCACAGCCTGCAGCATCCGTGTGGTCAAACAAGGGACACGGTGTCATTTTGATCTTCAATGCCGAGTAACTTGCTCGACAACATCATACTCACACAAGATCATTGAAAATGAAGTCACTTATGTTGCTAATGCGCATTCCGGTGAAGTTGTGCTGCTTGATCCTGGTAAACTGGCAATGCCTAAGGGTTCATTCGGATACCTTGATCTATTGAGGCGTGTGGTCTCCGTACAACTTCAGGGAAGCATGAAAGTTGTGGTACAGGCCTACTCATCATCGGGTTTTATCACTGCACAAGGACATATCTCCTTGACACCCAAAGCTTACGGCTTCAGCCAGAAGAAATTTAATGTTGATGATGCTGAGCTAGAGATTAGTGTTGCTTGGTCCACCAATGTCGAAGACAAAGGTGATATCGCGAGACAGGGATGGCTTTTTGAATCCTCCTTTTTACCTTGAAGGACTACTAGACATTGTTTACCTGAAGATGTGTCCATTCATGATTTAAAAGAGGTCCTGGATGGACACGACCAACCAAAACTTTGATGTGTCCATTCGGTTTGTTCAAGTGTACTATCGATTAGCTATACTATAAGTTATGTTGTGCGATTCGACCGTGCATGGCTCTAAAGTTATTATGTTGTGTGCTTTGAAGTATATTTTGTGTCACTTTTTATAAAGGACATTTCATTCAATTGATATATCGAGGTGATACAACCATATTGAAGGAATGCCCGGCCTTTGCATAGCACGATCGGTGCACACAGCCAACACGTCCAACACAACCCAAAAAAATATCATTTTACAGTTGTCTGAGCTTATGAGTTTTGTGTACATGTCTTGTTATTGTTTTCAATCACTCCTATTATAGTAGCACTTTAAATGATTCATATCATTCATTCTAGTTTGAAGATGGTGGGAAATACTTGTTTGCTTTGGATCGGGTTCCTATCAGTTGTCTAAGTAAAAGCAAACAGCCGTCAGGTTGGCTGAGAAGAATGATGGGAGCGATTAAGTTTGCTCGCCTTGGTGGAGGATCAAGCCCAGTAGTATGTGAGCATTCTTTCTCCCTAGTTGTTTCCTTGCTTCCTTTAATTTCGCTCTATGCTATCTCATGACCTTCGATCCAGAAAATATAGTAATTAAAGGGAGCGAACGAGTTTGTACAATGGCACAGACCACTCAGAGCCATTTGATTCCGCAGGTGCGTGCTTGTACGGTGTTGTTGTCATCCTTGATATGATCAGAGATTAGGGACGATAGTAGCGGTTCCGACACTATATTGGTGGATATGTGTAGGACTGCCCCATAGCCATATGCTCAGACAAAATATGAGATGATAATGTCGATAAGATGGGCTCGACTCCGAGTCATTTGGAACTCCTCGGATGTTGAGAACAAGGTTCCCTTGGAGTTCTAGGCATGTCTACTTCATGGCACGAGACCAAGCCTTAGTATGGTGGTATAGGGGAGGGTTACAATGTAACATCCTAATTTGTTTTAAATCTTCTATGCAAAAATGACGACTAACTTTTATTTTGCTTTTCTAGCACTAAATAATTTTATATTGTATATTTAAATAGCCTTAACATGAATTAATACAACCTTGGATATGAGATGAGGTAACGATCGAGCATTTACCCAGCACTTCGACTGGTAACACCCCTGGCCAATGGCCTTATTCATCCAAGCCTCTGGGCTCCTTCTTGTTGCTGAATTCTTGGTGGGCCTTCTGGGACCCCGTGGTAGGTCTTTTGCCGGGCTCCCCTCGGAGAAGCTACCCCCGGCATATTACACCGTCACGCGCCCACTGTCGGTTCGAAAACACGTCAGTACCCTCGGCAGGGTGGCGAACGCGGCCGGAAGTACCAGAGGTGAGATCGCACAAGGGGGTCACCCAGATTCGGGCACTCGTGTTGAGGTAATACCCTACGTCCTGTTTATGATTTGTATTCATGGTGAAGTATCGGATTTACAGTGGGGATGAATATATGACCACCGAGAGTTTAATCTATGTTGTAGATGGGAATGGCTATGCCTAACCTCAGAACACAGCACGAGACGAGGAGGGGGCTGAGAGAAGGAGATGGGGGGGAGGTCTCGGAAGGCACGAGAGAACCTCATCGATCTCCGGGAAGCGTCGTCGGCAGGACCACCCGAGGAGCCGTTGGAGGTGAGCCATTGGAGCTCGGCGGAGCAGCTGGTCGGCGTGGGAGGCGAAAATTGCATGGCTAATGACGAGAGGGAGGAAGGTTATAGAGAGGTGGACGTCGGGGCCGGAGTGTTCGCGGATGAAAGCAGGTGGGCGCCTGGGTTGGCATGACCGGGAACGAGGGTAAACCTAGGCAAATGTCAGGTCAAGTCAGGTTTCGTGCCGAGCTTCTAAAAGCCAGACCTTCTGTTCTCAATCCCAATCCTGGTCTGAAGCCCGAAATACACTCTTCTCTCAAGGCCAAGATGGCCCAAAATGCGCGTGGCACGCTCGCAATCGGCCGCACACGCACCCCCACCCCGCACCCACCCCCGCTCGTCTGTGCGCCCTTCTAGGCCGGCCCATGTCGGGCACGACGTGCCCCTTTTTTCGAGATTTCGAATAAAATCTGATTTTCAAAACATGTTCACAGGTTCAAAAAAATGTTCACTGAATTCAAAAATAGTTCTTGAATTAAAAAAATGTTCGTGATTTCAAACGAATGAACATATTTCGAATTTTGATGAACATTTTTTACTTTGATGAAGAATTTTCAATAACGATGAACATTATTTGGTACTCGATGAACAAAATTTGAATCTGATAAACATTTTTTGAACTTGGTGAACAAATTTTCTATGTTAGAACATTTTTTTGAAAATATGGATGAGCAAGTTTTGAATTCGACGAACAAAATTTGAACTTGATGGACATTTTTTAAAAATCAATGAACAAATTTTGTATTTGATGAACATTTTTAAATCCAATGAACAAAAAATAAATTCGATGAACAAAAAAATGTTCGCAGATCTGAAAATAAAATTTCTTAAAAGAGGGTGAAAATGTAAAGAAGAAAAGGTGAAATTAAAAAAGCAAACAGAAAAGCAAAAGTGAAAAAAAAAAAAACGGTTCAGCGTGAGTCTAGAACCTTCACAAAACCGGATTGGATGAAAGCCGAAAGAATAGGCCGGTCCATACAAAAAACCAGCGCCTGCGGGGTACGCGTTACCTCGCTAGCCCGCGCGGTTCGCGCCAAATAGGAATCCCTCAAAATCATGCGTGAAGCCCGGCCAAAATGCTGCTTTCGGTGTTCATATGTGCAAGTCCGGCCCGAAATACTAAAATGGAGAAACCCAAGCCCATCCTGAGCTACCTTCCAGGCTGCAGAACGAGGCCCGAGCCCGGGCCGAACGGCAAGCCCAACCTGACATGGGTCGTCGGGTCGGGCTGCCCATGCTCATGCCTGGCAAGGTCTCGTGAATGTTTTTCTGAGTGGTATCCTGAAATTGCATATTGAATCGTGCAGCTCTGATTCCAGCAACAGCAGGTGCATTCAGACGGACACCGGCCTGGCATGCGACGAAACCAACATGGATGGTCTCATTAATAGTACAAGATTCCATGCAAGATCCCACCCCAGGCAATGAAGCGTAGACAGTTGATGCAGTGGCTGCAGTGTATGCATGCGGGCACCGGCAGGCCTGAGGCCAAACCAAGCTCTGCTACATCAGTCCTTCAGTCGGCGGCCATTACTTCAGGGGAAAAAGAAGGGCATCTCACCCACCATTGCAGTCGATGGGAAGCAAACAGTAGGGCCGGTCACTGTCAGTCAAACACACAGGGCACGCCTGAACATCACATCAGATCACAAGAGCCGTTAGAATCGCCGCTCTACAACGGACCGACCCGACAGATGATGCATGTTGGCAGTCCCTTTCAAAGAAGCTGTGATCTGGGTTTGGTGCGATATATATCTGGCATCACATCACAGTTCTGTTCAGTAACACTAATTCAGATGGTTATGCAGCACGTTGACAAGCTGAATCCGGCGGAGGTCGTGAGTCGTGAGCATCTGTCAAGCTACAGGGTGTTTGCTGACTGTCAGTAACACTAATTCAGACTTGTGTTCAGTAAAAATTGTAGGAGCAGGAGCTGGCTGTCAAGCTCAAGCTACAGGGTAGTGTTTGCTTGCCCTTCTTCCTGGATCAGCAAGCAAATGTGACTTCTTCCATCCTCCTCTTCCTTGAGCTCGCTGTCGCTGCCGCCGGTGGAGCTCCACCTCCATTGCCTCCTCGACGCCGTGGTCTTCCTTGAGCTCGAGGTCTCCCCTCCCGAGCCCTGTGTTGTCTCATCGAAGCTTTGCAAAAACATTTGTAGATAACAAAAAAAACAAATAGCCAGGCGCTTGTGTCATGCGCCGGTACCATCAGACGATGATGGCGGCCGTGGGTTGATCTTTACCATGATTTTTTATGTTGCTGAATGTGCATACCGCACATACCACCGCCACGGCAGGAGCCTGATCTGGCTCGTGCCTTGTCGGGTGTGCTTCCATTTGGGCACATTCCAAGCTTCACCTGCTCCTCTTATAAAGTGGAAGCCATTCGCCAGCCTCCCCGATGTGGGACTAAAACACTCGTCCATGTCCAGCAAGCAGGCCATTCAGACTTGTTTTCCCTCAAGAGAAGAACAGGTGCAGTTTTTGGACGCGCCGACGGGCCGGGAATGGGCAAGCGGCATTAGGTAGATGATTATGTAGGTAGTGTAGTTGGTAGATGTTTGTAGTTGTCCACCAATAGACTTAGTTTGTGATTTTTTTTTTTGAATTATAGATGATGTATCCATGTGCTACTAAATTAGGTATATGTTGAAATATAGATGGCATAATATTTTTTTGAATCTGAGAAGACTACTTTGGCAAGCAAATATATTTAGAAAAAGTATTATATGTGTGAAGTGGTATGACAATATAGTTGAATATATAGATGGCATAATAATTTTTGCAAAAGAGATGATGAAATTTGATGATTGTGTGTGACATGATTTGTTCAATAGATTGGTATGGGTACTCGTATATGATATGTATTTATTAGAATTGTCAATAGGAATGCTTTAAGAGATGTTGCATATGAAGAAATTTTGCATAACTTGGAGAAGCAAATTCTACTGTTTGTAATTGCAGTTCATGTTGTGATTTGTTTGGTAGGATGGCGGATGATGATGGACCTTGGTATGACGGATTAATCGAGGAGTGGGATAAGGAACATCGTGCTCGTGCCATTGAGAACGGAAAGGTAAGAAGCAAGACTTATCAATTTTCGTTGTTTCTCACTTGTGTTCTTGTATTGATCAAAAAAACACTTTATTTGCAGCATGTAGTTGCTATGCGCATGAGGGGTCATTCCGCTAATGACTTTCCTTACAACATGTGGTACGAGCCGTACATTCGGAGTTGGGTCTTCTCCCATTCGTGTTACGCGCTCCGCCAGTGAACCACGCGGCGCTGACCGCACTTGTGGATCATTGGAGGCCCGAGACTCACTCGTTCCACCTTCCATGTGGGGAGATGACAATGACCCTAGAGGACATGGCTATGATAAGCGGCCTTCCTATCAACGGACAAGTTGTTACCGGCCGTGTCAGTGCCGTTAATTGGCGAGAACGGACTGGCAATTTAATTGGTGTTGAGCCCGATCCCCCTCTGCCAGGCAAGGCCAATACCTCGAAAGTGAGGCATTCTTGGCTAAAACAAGTCAGAGGAGAAAACAATCCATGCCCTCAGGGTGCCAATGACGTGTTTGTGCAGCAGTACGCGCGGGCCTATCTTTGGTATGTACTAACCAAGGTAGTTTTCTCAGACGCAACTGGGAACTCAGCCCTCTGGATGTTCCTGGAGCTACTCAATAACTGGGATACCCAGTATAGCTGGGGTTCGGCCGCACTAGCATACTTGTATCGTCAGGTAAGAGATATTTGCAACCATTTATCTTGCAATTGTCTTGCGCCTCCATATCTAACCTGTTTGTTTGACTGCAGCTTGACATGGCGTGTCGCAGGCAAGGAGATACATCCTCATTGGCTGGGTTTGTTTGGAGCCTATCCGTGTGGATGTGGGAGCGGATCCCGGTTGGACGGCCCGATTTCAAGAACCCCGAACACCCAAACCCACGGGGTAATCATGACGGGGCGCATGATGTTGATCCATATCGGCGCCCTACGCTTGCGTACTATTGGGAACGGGCGACCGTGTACACAGGAAGCTCGCATGTGCGATACAAGTGCTATATGAACGAGCTGGACACCTTGACTGCTGAGCAGGTATTGAGAAGTTCAATGAGACAAAATTTAGTCAAGAATGAAATTTGTATCTAACAATGTATCTCTTTGTTTTGCAGGTCCATTGGTTGCCTTATGTGGATGATCGTGGCTTCTCTCTTAACGAGATGTGCACGCGTGATCGCCATCTTTGGCGGGCAAGGTGCCCAATGATATGCTTCTTCGCAGTCGAGTGGCACTTCGTAGACCGTGTGGCAAGACAATTTGGAAGAAGACAAGGTATTCCAATTGAGGAGAGCAAGGAGGAAATTCTATCTCTGCATCGGTGAGCAAGCATGTCTTTGAGTATGTAGTAGAGCATTGAATAAGTCTATGTTTGCTAATGCTTTGTACCGTGCATCATTTGTAGGTTCGATCGAAGGAACAATCAGGATATATCAGATTGGGCAAACAAACACCGTACGTGGATACAAATTTGGAATCAAAGAGACACGTTAGTGGAATCAGAGAATAGACCTCACAATCAGTCAACATATCAGAAGTATCAGGTGCGGTATGCGGATCGTTACCGGTTAAAGCTAAAGCCCGGTTGGACTCACGAGGAGTGGTCGGAGTTGGTGTCTGAAGACCCGGAGACTGCAGAAGGTTATCATACCTTCAACAGGGCGGTGAGAGACACCAGAGGGGCTCACGTTGACTATGCACCGATGCATGGCGAAATGGTAGTCTAATGAACCTATTCTAACATACTTGCACTATATTGTCTTCTTTCAAATACATAAGTTTGTTGTGTTCATGAATTGCAGGGCAGAGAGTTGCTTCTATGCGTCAATGATGCCAATGTAGCACTGAGTCATCCACATGGTGGTGGATTATCTGAGAGGACTCTTAGGAGCACGATGGAGGTGTGAGCAATATATTATAAAAGCTTCTCTTCGCGGATTAGTTATTTGCATCTCATATCATAGCATATTTTGTGTTGTCGCAGAAGTTCAAGAAGCGGTTCCATAAGATGGCAGCTATGCTTTCTTGCCATGGTGCTCAGTCCAGTGACGTGTTTGCACCTGGTAGCCGTGCCGCCAAAGCTAATAGACGCCGTTATCTCCGCAAAGAAGAGGACATAGATGAGGGGGTCCATGAAGAGGAGCCAACACATCAAGAGAACATAGAGGAGGAGGTCCATGAAGAGCATGAGTATGATGTTGATGCTCCACAACCATCACAGGTTACACAACCGACACAAGGCAATGCTCGCTCTAGGAAAGGCAAAGCCATAGCTAAGACACCAGCCAAGAAAGGTAGAAAGAAGACATGGAACAGACAATTCCATAGTCCGGAGTATCCTCATCAGCTTATGCCAACAGGAATGCAAAGATATAAGTCCAACATTGGAGCGGAGGAGGAGGCATACAACGAAGAGGAGGAGGCTAGCGAAGAGGAGGAGCCTACACTTGCAACTATCGTAAAGAGAGGAAGGAAGAAGTGAGCTTGGTGTAGTTTGTTTCAATGAACTTGGTGTAGGTTGTCAAACCTTGACTTGGTGTAGTTTGTTTCCATGAACTTGTTGTCGTTTCTTTCCATGAACTTGTTGTCGTTTGAATTAAGTTGCCTTGAATTCGTGAATTTGCTATGAATGTATGACATGAAATTGTCGGTTAAAAGTAGAACTCAGTCATGTGATTCCTGTGAAATGTTGATTCCTGTGATGTCTTTGTTGATTGCATGTTTGTGAAATCTGTCAAAAGGCAACATATTAGTGATTTATATGCACAGGGGACCAGACGTCAGGGTCCTTGGCGTCTGATTGCAAGTCAGGGGTCCAGACGCCATGGTCTCTGGCGTCTGGGTGTCGACATGACTCAGAGGCAGAGTTGCTGTACACCAGAAACAGGGGCCCAGACGCCATGAACCCTGGCGTCTGGGGCTGCACCAGAGCAAACACACTGATTTGCTCTCTGGTTAGCTAACCAGGCACTAGGGATTGTGGCGTTTGGCCCTGGTGCATTTTTTTCGCTAATTTGTTTTAAATAATACATTTTTTATTAATTTGCACAAATATTACGCCCGATAAATAATTTTCAAAAATAATACACCGTCGGCCCGCTTATGTCACGGGCCACCATTTTTATTAATTTGCACAAATAATACGCCCGATAAATAATTTGCATGCCACCATTTTTGCCCCGTACGATCCCTGCTTATGTCACGGGCCGCCACTATCCGGATATCCTTTTGATCGTAGTTTACACAATGGCATGTCCGAATGTCTTTTGCGGTTAGCCGCTGATTTCAGGGTTGACAACATATTACTAAAATAGCGTAGGCATATGTCTCATACATAAGTACATAGTCATTTGTCTCATACATAGAATAGACATAAGTCTCATACAGAAATAGATGGTAATGTCTCTACTGATAGATAGAAGCGTCAGTGACGACGTCTGGCCTGGCGGAGAGGCGGATCTCGAATGACAAATTCATCACATATAACTCGGTTTCCTGTAGCAATGCAACTCAACAACCCTTTTCCATTCCCATTCGCTCAGCATTTCTTAAATCTTGCCATCATCAGTTATGTCAATCAGTTTTCTTTCCCCAGGGCCATCTGACTGCTTCCTGCTGACGTAGTACACAAAATCGTCTTCCTTCAACCCTTGCTTCAACATGAATTTAGTCTTCAACCAATCAAAAGTGAGGTCCACTTCACTAACTTGCACAACACTTGGAGAAAAGCCTTGGACATGAACAATAGGGCTAAGCACCCACTGAGTACCCTTAGCCATCTGCAACACACAAATCGCATTGAGTACCTAACCTACCCCTTGAGCATAACCACTAGGAAAAAGAAACTAGGGTTTGCACAAAACTAAGAAAACTAGGGTTTGCACAAAACTATGATACATTAAACCAACCAAAAAATGGGGGTGGAGTTGATTTACCTTCTCGTTTGGAAATCCCGAAGATCCAACGGTGAAACGGGACCGATTCGTGAGAGATTTGGGGGAGGGGGTTATGGTGGTGGAGAGGGAGTGAGGGGGGCAGCAGCTCGTGAATGTGAGTGGAGATGAATGAAATGAGAGGGCTAGAGGTGGGCCCAAAGCATCTTATCCACTGATAACAGTCCAAACGAGCTAGATCAAAATTTGCTCTCTGGATAGGGACCCAAACGCCACGGTTCCTGGCGTATGGTTGACGTGGCTTCTATGGCCAGACGCCATGGTCTGTGGCGTCTGGGTCGGCGCGAGGCAAGTTTTTGACACTGATCCAGATGACTCTAAGTCTCAATCTGGATACATATTGAAAGTGAGAGCTATTAGCTAGAGTAGCTCCGTGCAGAGCATTGTAGACATAGAATTTGTAAAATACTTACGGATCTGAATGTGACAGACCCGTTGACTAAAATTATCTCACAAGCAAAACATGATCACACCTTAGTACTCTTTGGGTGTTAATCACATAGTGATGTGAACTAGATTACTGACTCTAGTAAACCCTTTGGCTGTTGGTCACATATCGATGTGAACTATGGGTGTTAACCACATAAAGATGTGAACTATTGATGTTAAATCACATGGCGATGTGAACTAGATTATTGACTCTAGTGCAAATGGGAGACTGAAGGAAATATGCCCTAGAGGCAATAATAAAGTTATTATTTATTTCCTTATATCATGATAAATGTTTATTATTCATGCTAGAATTGTATTAACCGGAAACATGATACATGTGTGAATACATAGACAAACAGAGTGTCACTAGTATGCCTCTACTTGACTAGCTCGTTGATCAAAGATGGTTATGTTTCCTAGCAATAGACATGAGTTGTCATTTGATTAACGGGATCATATCATTAGGAGAATGATGTGATTGACTTGACCCATTCCGTTAGCTTAGCACACGATCGTTTAGTATTCTGCTATTGCTTTCTTCATGACTTATACATGTTCCTATGACTATGAGATTATGCAACTCCCGTTTACCGGAGGAACACTTTGTGTGCTACCAAACGTCACAACGTAACTGGGTGATTATAAAGGTGCTCTACAGGTGTCTCCGAAGGTACTTGTTGGGTTGGCGTATTTAGAGGTATCTCTGGGCCCACTCGGTAATGCACATCACTATAAGCCTTAGAAGCATTGCAACTAATGAGTTAGTTGCGAGATGATGTATTACAGAACGAGTAAAGAGACTTGCCGGTAACGAGATTGAACTAGGTATTGAGATACCGACGATCGAATCTCGGGCAAGTAACATACCGATGACAAAGGGAACAACGTGTGTTGTTATGCGGTTTGACCGATAAAGATGTTCGTAGAATATGTGGGAGCCAATATGACCATCCAGGTTCCGCTATTGGTTATTGACCGGAGACATGTCTCGGTCATGTCAACATAGTTCTCGAACCCGTAGGGTCCGCACGCTTAAAGTTAGATGACGGTTATATTATGAGTTTATGTGTTTTGATGTACCGAAGAAGTTCGGAGTCCCGGATAAGATCAGGGATATGACGAGGAGTCTCAAAATGGTCGAGACGTAAAGATCGATATATTGGACGACTATATTCGGACATCGGAAAGGTTCCGAGTGATTCGGGTATTTTTCAGAGTAGCGGAGAGTTACGGGAATTCGTATTGGGCCTTAATGGGCCATACGGGAAAGGAGAGAAAGGCCCAAAAAGTTGGCCGCACCCCTCCCCATGGACTAGTCCGAATTGGACTAGGGAGGGGGGCGCCCCCTTCCTTCCTTCTCCTTCTCCCTTCCCTTCTCCTACTCCAACAAGGAAAGGAGGAGTCCTACTCCCGGTGGGAGTAGGACTCCCCCCTTGGCGCGCCCTCCTCCTAGGCCGGCCGCCTCCCCCTTGCTCCTTTATATACGGGGGCAGGGGCACCCCAAAGACACAACAATTGATCTCTTGATCTCTTAGCCGTGTGCGGTGCCCCCCTCCACCATAATACACCTCGATAATATCGTAGCAGTGCTTAGGCAAAGCCCTGCGTCGGTAGAACATCATCATCGTCACCACGCCATCGTGCTGACGGAACTCTCCCTCAAAGCTCGGCTGGATCGGAGTTCGAGGGATGTCATCGAGCTAAACGTGTGCTGAACTCGGAGATGCCGTGCGTTCGGTACTTGATCGGTCGAATCGTGAAGACGTACGACTACATCAACCGCGTTGTGCTAACGCTTCCGCTTTCGGTCTACGAGGGTACGTGGACAACACCTCCCCTCTCGTTGCTATGCATCACCATGATCTTGCATGTGCGTAGGAATTTTTTTTGAAATTACTACGTTCCCCAACACATGGACCATGGCGTCTGGGTGTGCACAATTGCCAAATCCAAAATTGCTCTCTGGATAGGGACCCAGACGCCAGGGTTCCTGGCGTCTGGTTGACGTGGCTTCTATGGCCAGACGCCAAGGACCGTGGCGTCTGGGTGTGCACATTCGGCAAATCAAAAATTGCTCTCTGGATAGGGACCCAGACGCGGCGTCTGGTTGACATGGCTTCTATAGCCAAACTCCAGGGTCTGTGGCGTCTGGGTGTGCATCATAGCCAAAACCCAAAATTGCTCTCTGGATAGAAACCCAGACGCCAAGGTCTATGGCGTCTGGCCCTGACTTCTTTCTTTTGTTAATGTTTTTACTTAGCAACTTGTTGCACACACTGTTAAACAGTGGAAATCAACCAAAAATATGAACAAAGCATACTAGTCTCAACCAAAAATATGAACAAAGCATACTAGTCTCGAATGACAAACATAGTTTGCACATAATCTCAAATACTCTCGAATTACAAGTTCATCACACACGATGTCTCGAATGACATAAATAGTTCATGACCACACAAGGTCTCGAATGACAAGTTCATCACACACAAAGTCTCGAAAGTCCATCATCGATGTCGGTGCCTTTTCCATTTGTCTACTGAGTAGTACGGGGCCACTTTCCCTTCTTGTCACGTGCCTCATCCTCCTCTTGTGCATTGCGAGCCCTTGCAAGTTTTCTTGCCCTCTCTTCTTGACGAGCCTCCTTCTCTTTGCGTGCCCTCTCTTCCTCATGCTTCTTGCGCTCGTTCTTCTCCTTCTCACGACGCTCCCGCTCCAATCCCCGTGCAAAGGACTCCTCGAACAGGCGGTGCCTCCGTAAGCAATCTTGATGTTGGTCCTCTTGGACATCTTTTGGTACCTCGTGATCTATCCAAGTGAAGTACTTGCAAAGTGGAGGATGCGACTACATATAAATCATGTTTGTGTTAGTAATATGAGTTCAAACATATTTACATTTTTTGTATGTACGCTAACATACCGGTGGTAGGTTATATGCGTTAGTTGGCCGAGCACGATCATGTGCATAGTTGGGACACACGAAAAACCTTCTACCTTCTGTCCATGACTTCTTGCGGTCAGTGGACACCTTCACCTTGCAAACATCACCACACCAACATGGTGGTGTGGGCACATCCTTCTCCTTCTCCTTGTACAACCTAGCCTCCATCCACGTCTTCGGCATGTTCTCTTGGTCCGCGCATGACGGCCTCGTCCTGGAACCGGATGAAGCCATGCCTACAAAAAGAACAATTGTTAGCACAAGACACAAAGAGAGTAAATGTGTAAATACAGTAAATCAATAAATGCTAGGAATTGTATGAACAAATAATATACCATTATTATTAGATCAACCATCTGGATTAAGCAAATAACCGAAGGCCGATCCATTATCAACCATTCCTCTACGACCACTACCACCTCTAGCACTTGTGCTTCCTCTACGACAACCACCACCTCTAGCACTTGTGCTTCCTCTTCGACCACCACCTCTAGAACTTGTGCTTGCTCTACCACCACCAGCACCTCTAGCACTTGTGCTCCCTCTATGACCACTAGAACCTCTAGCACTTGTGCTCCCTCTACGACCACCACCACCACCTCTGTCACTTGTGCTTCCTCGAGCACCACCACCGTCACCTCTTCCACCTCGCTCACCATCGGTGCCACCTCCACGACTTGTCTTTCCTCTACGGCTAGTGCTAGGAATGCCCCCCTTCGACATTTTCCTTTTCTTGCATGTCCGTGCATTGTGTCGCCCTTCACCGCACCCCCCCCCCCCACAGTTGATAGTGTCAGGAGCCTCCATGAAATGACCGCTACCAAATTGTTTCATGCCAGTGTATCCAGCCAGGCCATCCATATCACCCCTGAACCTCTTAGTTCTCCGTCTACCCTTGGTCTCCACCTTCAGGAGAGGGTCTGGCTTAATATGAAGGCCATGATACTCAGGCCACTGTGATTGGTCCAAGAAAGGGTGAAATCGAGGCGCCCATGTCAACCTAGTAGCTTCCACATGTAACTCTTGCATCCGCACGGTTTTCCCATCACAAACATGTATGTTTCTCGCCTTCGCCGCCATTATCAAATGCGATCATGGCCAATGATACTTACTAGGCCTCTCGCACTAGCACCACCGAGTCTTGAGAGGCACCTCAAATGCAGCACCACCATATTGAAAACCGTCTCGTGTTGTGCCACCTGGCTCATCAATTTGATAGATCATTTCACTTTTGTCGAATATGATAACTTGTTGCCGTGAAGACTTGCTTCCTTGTAACTGCAGCCATTCATCAACCTTTTTCGGATAATCCATTTTTTCACCTATCCATTTTGCAGTCTCTTCAGAATGCCTCTGAAAGTACTCATTAAGCTTGAAGAAGGTATTGTTGGAAATATGCCCTAGAGGCAATAATAAAATGGTTATTATTATATTTCCTTGTTCATGATAATTGTCTATTGTTCATGCTATAATTGTGTTATCCGGAAATCGTAATACATGTGTGAATACATAGACCACAACGTGTCCCTAGTAAGCCTCTAGTAGACTAGCTCGTTGATCAACAGATAGTCATGGTTTCCTGACTATGGACATTGGATGTCATTGATAACGGGATCACATCATTAGGAGAATGATGTGATGGACAAGACCCAATCCTAAGCATAGCACAAAGATCATGTAGTTCATCTGCTAAAGCTTTTCCAATTACAAGTATCATTTCCTTAGACCAAGAGATCGTGTAACTCCCGGATGCCGTAGGAGTGCTTTGGGTGTACCAAACGTCACAACGTAACTGGGTGACTATAAAGGTACACTACAGGTATCTCTGAAAGTGTCTGTTGGGTTGACACGGATCGAGACTGGGATTTGTCACTCCGTATGACGGAGAGGTATCTCTGGGCCAACTCGGTAATGCATCATCATAATAAGCTCATAGTGACCAAGTGGTTTGTCACGGGATCATGCATTACGGTACGAGTAAAGTGACTTGCCGGTAACGAGATTGAACGAGGTATTGGGATACCGACGATCGAATCTCGGGCAAGTAACGTACCGATTGACAAAGGGAATTGTATACGGGATTGATTGAATCCTCGACATCGTGGTTCATCCGATGAGATCATCGTGGAACATGTGGGAGCCAACATGGGTATCCAGATCCCGCTGTTGGTTATTGACCGGAGAGTCGTCTCGGTCATGTCTGCATGTCTCCCGAACCCGTAGGGTCTACACACTTAAGGTTCGGTGACGCTAGGGTTGTAGAGATATTAGTATGCGGAAACCCGAAAGTTGTTCGGAGTCCCGGATGAGATCCCGGACGTCACGAGGAGTTCCGGAATGGTCCGGAGGTGAAGAATTATATATAGGAAGTCCAGTTTCGGCCACCGGGAAAGTTTCGGGGGTTATCGGTATTGTACCGGGACCACCGGAAGGGTCCCGGGGGTCCACCGGGTGGGGCCACCTGTCCCGGAGGGCCCCATGGGCTGAAGTGGGGAGGGGAACCAGCCACTGGTGGGCTGGTGCGCCCCCCTTGGGCCTCCCCTGCGCCTAGGGTTGGAAACCCTGGGGGTGGGGGGCGCCCCACTTGGCTTGGGGGGCAAGCCACCCCCTTGGCCGCCGCCCCCCCCCTCAGATGGGATCTCCAGGGGGCCGGCGCCCCCCCAGGACCCCTATATATAGTGGGGGGAGGGAGGGCAGCAGTACCCTAGCCCCTGGCGCCTCCCTCTCCCTCCCGTGACACCTCTCCCTCCCGCTTGCGCTTGGCGAAGCCCTGCCGGGATCCCCGCTACTTCCACCACCACGCCGTCGTGCTGCTGGATCTCCATCAACCTCTCCTTCCCCCTTGCTGGATCAAGAAGGAGGAGACGTCGCTGCTCCGTACGTGTGTTGAACGCGGAGGTGCCGTCCGTTCGGCGCTCGGTCATCGGTGATTTGGATCACGACGAGTACGACTCCATCAACCCCGTTCACTTGAACGCTTCCGCTCGCGATCTACAAGGGTATGTAGATGCACTCCTTCCTTCTCGTTGCTAGTAAACTCCATAGATGGATCTTGGTGATGCGTAGAAAATTTTAAAATTCTGCTACGATCCCCAACAGTGGCATCATGAGCCAGGCCTATGCGTAGTTTCTATGCACGAGTAGAACACAAAGCAGTTGTGGGCGTAGATGTTGTCAATTTTTCTTGCCACTACTAGTCTTATCTTGTTTCGGCGGTATTGTGGGATGAAGCGGCCCGGACCGACCTTACACGTACGCTTACGTGAGACAGGTTCCACCGACTGACATGCACTAGTTGCATAAGGTGGCTAGCGGGTGTCTGTCTCTCCCACTTTAGTCGGAACGGATTCGATGAAAAGGGTCCTTATGAAGGGTAAATAGAAATTGGCATATCACGTTGTGGTTTTACGTAGGTAAGAAACGTTCTTGCTAGAAACCTATAGAAGCCACGTAAAAACTTGCAACAACAATTAGAGGACGTCTAACTTGTTTTTGCAGCATGTGCCTTGTGATGTGATATGGCCAGAAGATGTGATGAATGATATATGTGATGTATGAGATTGATCATGTTCTTGTAATAGGAATCACGACTTGCATGTCGATGAGTATGACAACCGGCAGGAGCCATAGGAGTTGTCTTTATTTTTGTATGACCTGCGTGTCATTGAATAACGCCATGTAAATTACTTTACTTTATTGCTAAACACGTTAGCCATAGAAGTAGAAGTAATCGTTGGCGTGACAACTTCATGAAGACACGATGATGGAGATCATGATGATGGAGATCATGGTGTCATGCCGGTGACGAAGATGATCATGGCGCCCCGAAGATGGAGATCAAAGGAGCAAAATGATATTGGCCATATCATGTCACTATTTGATTGCATGTGATGTTTATCATGTTTTACATCTTATTTGCTTAGAACGACGGTAGTAAGTAAGATGATCCCTTATAATAATTTCAAGAAAGTGTTCCCCCTAACTGTGCACCGTTGCGAAGGTTCGTTGTTTCGAAGCACCACGTGATGATCGGGTGTGATAGATTCTAACGTTCGCATACAACGGGTGTTGACGAGCCTAGCATGTACAGACATGGCCTCGGAACACACGCAATACACTTAGGTTGACTTGACGAGCCTAGCATGTACAGACATGGCCTCGGAACACGGAAGACCGAAAGGTCGAGCATGAGTCGTATAGAAGATACGATCAACATGAAGATGTTCACCGATCTTGACTAGTCCGTCTCACGTGATGATCGGACACGGCCTAGTTGACTCGGATCATGTTTCACTTAGATGACTAGAGGGATGTCTATCTGAGTGGGAGTTCATTGAATAATTTGATTAGATGAACTTAATTATCATGAACTTAGTCTAAAATCTTTACAATATGTCTTGTAGATCAAATGGCCCACGTTGCCCTCAACTTCAACGCGTTCCTAGAGAAAACCAAGCTGAAAGATGATGGCAGCAACTATACGGACTGGGTCCGGAACCTGAGGATCATCCTCATAGCTGCCAAGAAAGATTATGTCCTAGAAGCACCGCTAGGTGAAGCACCCATCCCAGAGAACCAAGACGTTATGAACGCTTGGCAATCACGTGCTGATGATTACTCCCTCGTTCAGTGCGGCATGCTTTACAGCTTAGAACCGGGGCTCCAAAAGCGTTTTGAGAAACATGGAGCATATGAGATGTTCGAAGAGCTGAAAATGGTTTTCCAAGCTCATGCCCGGGTCGAGAGATATGAAGTCTCCGACAAGTTCTTCAGTTGTAAAATGGAGGAAAATAGTTCTGTCAGTGAGCACATACTCAAAATGTCTGGGTTACACAACCGCTTGTCTCAGCTGGGAGTTAATCTCCCGGATGACGCGGTCATTGACAGAATCCTTCAGTCGCTTCCACCAAGCTACAAGAGCTTTGTGATGAACTTCAATATGCAGGGGATGGAAAAGACCATTCCTGAGGTATATTCAATGCTGAAATCAGCGGAGGTGGAGATCAAAAAGGAACATCAAGTGTTGATGGTGAATAAAACCACTAAGTTCAAGAAAGGCAAGGGTAAGAAGAACTTCAAGAAGGACGGCAAGGGAGTTGCCGCGCCCGGTAAGCCAGTTGCCGGGAAGAAGTCAAAGAATGGACCCAAGCCTGAGACTGAGTGCTTTTATTGCAAGGGAAGTGGTCACTGGAAGCGGAACTGCCCCAAATACTTAGCGGACAAGAAGGCCGGCAACACCAAAGGTATATGTGATATACATGTAATTGATGTGTACCTTACCAGTACTCGTAGTAGCTCCTGGGTATTTGATACCGGTGCGGTTGCTCATATTTGTAACTCAAAACAGGAGCTGCGGAATAAGCGGAGACTGGCGAAGGACGAGGTGACGATGCGCGTCGGGAATGGTTCCAAGGTCGATGTGATCGCCGTCGGCACGCTGCCTCTACATTTACCTACGGGATTAGTTTTAAACCTCAATAATTGTTATTTAGTGCCAGCTTTGAGCATGAACATTGTATCAGGATCTCGTTTAATTCGAGATGGCTACTCATTTAAATCCGAGAATAATGGTTGTTCTATTTATATGAGAGATATGTTTTATGGTCATGCCCCGCTGGTCAATGGTTTATTCTTAATGAATCTCGAACGTGATGTTACACATATTCATAGTGTGAATACCAAAAGATGTAAAGTTGATAACGATAGTCCCACATACTTGTGGCACTGCCGCCTTGGTCACATTGGTGTCAAACGCATGAAGAAGCTCCATGCAGATGGACTTTTGGAGTCTCTTGATTACGAATCATTTGACACGTGCGAACCATGCCTCATGGGTAAGATGACCAAGACTCCGTTCTCCGGAACAATGGAGCGAGCAACCAACTTATTGGAAATCATACATACTGATGTGTGCGGTCCAATGAGTGTTGAGGCTCGCGGTGGCTATCGTTATGTTCTCACTCTCACTGATGACTTAAGTAGATATGGGTATGTCTACCTAATGAAACACAAGTCTGAAACCTTTGAAAAGTTCAAGGAATTTCAGAGTGAGGTTGAGAATCAACGTGACAGGAAAATAAAGTTCTTACGATCAGATCGTGGGGGAGAATATTTAAGTCACGAATTTGGTACGCACTTAAGGAAATGTGGAATCGTTTCACAACTCACGCCGCCTGGAACACCTCAGCGAAATGGTGTGTCCGAACGTCGTAATCGCACTCTATTGGATATGGTGCGATCTATGATGTCTCTTACCGATCTACCGCTCTCATTTTGGGGCTATGCTTTAGAGACTGCCGCATTCACTTTAAATAGGGCTCCGTCGAAATCCGTTGAGACGACACCGTATGAATTATGGTTTGGGAAGAAACCTAAGCTGTCGTTTCTAAAAGTTTGGGGATGCGATGCTTATGTCAAGAAACTTCAACCTGAAAAGCTCGAACCCAAGTCGGAAAAATGCGTCTTCATAGGATACCCTAAGGAAACCATTGGGTATACCTTCTACCTCAGATCCGAAGGCAAAATCTTTGTTGCCAAGAACGGGTCCTTTCTGGAGAAAGAGTTTCTCTCGAAAGAAGTGAGTGGGAGGAAAGTGGAACTTGATGAGGTGATAGTCACCCCTTCCGAACCGGAAAGTAGCGCAGCGCGGGAAGATGTTCCTGTGGTGCCTACACCGACTGGGGAGGAAGTTAATGATGATGATCATGAAGCTTCGGATCAAGTTACTGCTGAACTTCGTAGGTCCACAAGGACACGTTCCGCACCAGAGTGGTACGGCAACCCTGTCCTGGAAATCATGTTGTTAGACAACGGTGAACCTTCGAACTATGAAGAAGCGATGGCGGGCCCGGATTCCAACAAATGGCTTGAAGCCATGCAATCCGAGATAGGATCCATGTATGAAAACGAAGTATGGACTTTGACTGACTTGCCCGATGATCGGCGAGCCATAGAAAATAAATGGATCTTTAAGAAGAAGACAGACGCGGATGGTAATGTGACCATCTATAAGGCTCGACTTGTCGCTAAGGGTTATCGACAAGTTCAAGGGGTTGACTACGATGAGACTTTCTCACCCGTAGCGAAGCTGAAGTCCGTCCGAATCATGTTAGCAATTGCCGCATTCTATGATTATGAGATATGGCAAATGGACGTCAAAACGGCATTCCTTAACGGCTTTCTTAAGGAAGAATTGTATATGATGCAGCCGGAAGGTTTTGTCGATCCTAAGAATGCTAACAAGGTATGCAAGCTCCAGCGCTCCATCTATGGGCTGGTGCAAGCATCTCGGAGTTGGAACATTCGATTTGATGAGATGATCAAAGCGTTTGGGTTTACACAGACTTATGGAGAAGCCTGTGTTTACAAGAAAGTGAGTGGGAGCTCTGTAGCATTTCTCTTATTATATGTGGATGACATACTATTGATGGGAAATGATATAGAATTCTTGGAAAGTATAAAGGCCTACTTGAATAAGTGTTTTTCAATGAAGGACCTTGGAGAAGCTGCTTATATATTAGGCATCAAGATCTATAGAGATAGATCAAGACGCCTCATTGGTCTTTCACAGAGTACGTACCTTGACAAGATATTGAAGAAGTTCAATATGGATCAGTCCAAGAAGGGGTTCTTGCCTGTATTGCAAGGTGTGCAATTGAGCACGGCTCAATGCCCGACCACGGCAGAAGATAGAGAAAAGATGAGTGTCATCCCCTATGCCTCGGCCATAGGGTCTATTATGTATGCCATGCTGTGTACCAGACCTGATGTAAACCTTGCCGTAAGTTTGGTAGGAAGGTACCAAAGTAATCCCGGCATGGAACACTGGACAGCGGTCAAGAATATCCTGAAGTACCTGAAGAGGACTAAGGATATGTTTCTCGTTTATGGAGGTGACGAAGAGCTCGTCGTAAAGGGTTACGTCGATGCTAGCTTCGACACAGATCTGGATGACTCGAAGTCACAAACCGGATACGTGTATATTTTGAATGGAGGGGCAGTAAGCTGGTGCAGTTGCAAGCAAAGCGTCGTGGCGGGATCTACATGTGAAGCGGAGTACATGGCGGCCTCAGAGGCAGCGCAAGAAGCAATCTGGATGAAGGAGTTCATTACCGACCTAGGGGTGATTCCCAATGCGTCGGGCCCGATGACTCTCTTCTGTGACAACACTGGAGCTATTGCCCTTGCCAAGGAGCCCAGGTTTCACAGGAAGACCAGGCATATCAAGCGTCGCTTCAACTCCATTCGTGAAAGTGTTCAAAATGGAGACATAGATATTTGTAAAGTACATACGGACCTGAATGTAGCAGATCCGTTGACTAAACCTCTCCCTAGAGCAAAACATGATCAACACCAGAACTCTATGGGTGTTCGATTCATCACAATGTAACTAGATTATTGACTCTAGTGCAAGTGGGAGACTGTTGGAAATATGCCCTAGAGGCAATAATAAAATGGTTATTATTATATTTCCTTGTTCATGATAATTGTCTATTGTTCATGCTATAATTGTGTTATCCGGAAATCGTAATACATGTGTGAATACATAGACCACAACGTGTCCCTAGTAAGCCTCTAGTTGACTAGCTCGTTGATCAACAGATAGTCATGGTTTCCTGACTATGGACATTGGATGTCATTGATAACGGGATCACATCATTAGGAGAATGATGTGATGGACAAGACCCAATCCTAAGCATAGCACAAAGATCGTGTAGTTCGTTTGCTAGAGCTTTTCCAATGTCAAGTATCATTTCCTTAGACCATGAGATCGTGTAACTCCCGGATGCCGTAGGAGTGCTTTGGGTGTACCAAACGTCACAACGTAACTGGGTGACTATAAAGGTACACTACAGGTATCTCTGAAAGTGTCTGTTGGGTTGACACGGATCGAGACTGGGATTTGTCACTCCGTATGACGGAGAGGTATCTCTGGGCCCACTCGGTAATGCATCATCATAATGAGCTCAATGTGACCAAGTGTTGGTCACGGGATCATGCATTACGGTACGAGTAAAGTGACTTGCCGGTAACGAGATTGAACGAGGTATTGGGATACCGACGATCGAATCTCGGGCAAGTAACGTACCGATTGACAAAGGGAATTGTATACGGGATTGATTGAATCCTCGACATCGTGGTTCATCCGATGAGATCATCGTGGAACATGTGGGAGCCAACATGGGTATCCAGATCCCGCTGTTGGTTATTGACCGGAGAGTCGTCTCGGTCATGTCTGCATGTCTCCCGAACCCGTAGGGTCTACACACTTAAGGTTCGGTGACGCTAGGGTTGTAGAGATATTAGTATGCGGAAACCCGAAAGTTGTTCGGAGTCCCGGATGAGATCCCGGACGTCACGAGGAGTTCCAGAATGGTCCGGAGGTGAAGAATTATATATAGGAAGTCCAGTTTCGGCCACCGGGAAAGTTTCGGGGGTTATCGGTATTGTACCGGGACCACCGGAAGGGTCCCGGGGGTCCACCGGGTGGGGCCACCTGTCCCGGAGGGCCCCATGGGCTGAAGTGGGGAGGGGAACCAGCCACTGGTGGGCTGGTGCGCCCCCCTTGGGCCTCCCCTGCGCCTAGGGTTGGAAACCCTGGGGGTGGGGGGGCGCCCCACTTGGCATGGGGGGCAAGCCACCCCCTTGGCCGCCGCCGCCCCCCCCTCAGCTGGGATCTCCAGGGGGCCGGCGCCCCCCCCCAGGACCCCTATATATAGTGGGGGGAGGGAGGACAGCAGTACCCTAGCCCCTGGCGCCTCCCTCTCCCTCCCGTGACACCTCTCCCTCCCGCTTGCGCTTGGCGAAGCCCTGCCGGGATCCCCGCTACTTCCACCACCACGCCGTCGTGCTGCTGGATCTCCATCAACCTCTCCTTCCCCCTTGCTGGATCAACAAGGAGGAGACGTCGCTGCTCCGTACGTGTGTTGAACGCGGAGGTGCCGTCCGTTCGGCGCTCGGTCATCGGTGATTTGGATCACGACGAGTACGACTCCATCAACCCCGTTCACTTGAACGCTTCCGCTCGCGATCTACAAGGGTATGTAGATGCACTCCTTCCTTCTCGTTGCTAGTAAACTCCATAGATGGATCTTGGTGATGCGTAGAAAATTTTAAAATTCTGCTACGATCCCCAACAGGTATACTCCACTATTGCAGTCACCGGCAATGAACGAGCACCCTTGAGCACATTGTTGAAACATTCAACCAAGTTGCTCGTCATGTCGCCATATCGCCTACCTCCATCGTCATGAGCGCGTGCCCACTTGTGCTTCTCGTTGAAATTCCTAGTTAAGAAGTCTTTTCCCCCTTCGTTCACCGCTGCAAAGAGTTTATTGTACCGAGCATCGAAAGCATAGGTGGTGAAGGCCACACATACATGGGTAAGGTCTTTGCTGAGCTCCTTGCTCTTACATGCCCGGTAAAAGTTGGCCACAAAATGCCTCATGCACCATCTGTGGTGAAGCTTTGGGAATCCTGGAATAACAATGTCCATTGCCTTGAGTATGCCATGGTGCCGGTCCGATATGATGTATACCTCCCTAGCCCCAATCACCCTGTGCCTAACATGACCCATGAACCACTCCCAGTTGTCTTGGTGCTCGGAAGGAACCAAAGCAAATGCCACTGGCAACACATTGTCGTTTGATGAGTGCGCCATTGCTACCATTAGTGTGCCCCTGTATCTACCGGTCAAGAATGTGCCATCTATAGACAAGAACGGACGACAATGCTCAAACGCCTCCACACATTGTCCATAACTCCAGAAGGCACGGTGGAACACTCTCTCGTGATCATCGACCACATGAACATGCCTGGGTTCCTATGTGCAATCGCGCCCAACAACCTCGGGAGCTGGTTGTATGCTTCTTCATAACCACCATACAACATCCTAATAGCATTTGCCTTTGCCTTCCATGCCTTCCCATACTTGACTTCATAACCAAATTGTTTTTTCACCATCCGCATGAGAAACCTCACTTTCACAGTTGGATCAACGGCTATGTCTTTTATCCATTTGTATCCGAGATACTCAGATGTGAGTTGACGGTGTGTCTTTCGAAGTCGTTTCGATGGCGGTTTGCACCTATGAGTGGCAACACAACTTTTTAACACCCATTCTTTGGTTTCTTTAAGCTTTCTTGCACGAACCTTCCATGGGCATCCTTCTCCCTCACACTTCACGGTGTAACACAACTTCATGTCCGAGTGCTCAACATAAAATGGCCTATGGTTCCGAATGGCATAGTCAGACAGCCAAAACTTCAACACAGGCAAGCTCAGAAACTTCACTCCTTTCTTCAAATGAGCATTCTCGTCCTCGTTCTCCTCCCTTGGTTCGCCTGGATCCGGGCATGGTGTTGGCTCAATCGCCGTCATTCTCATTCCACCATCAACAACAGCTTTATGGGCAAGGCTGAGATCTTGAAACAAGTGAGTTCTTTTTTCTAATCTAGTCAGCTCAAAGTGGATTTGGTTTTCCTACTTTGTGAATCCATCCTCGTCCAACTCTTCACCCGGACCCTCGTCATCCGAGTCATAGGCATATTGACGCCTAAAAGGCAACTCAAGATCCATGTCCTTTTGCACTATGTACGCATCCAAGTCACCAACATCATTACCATGAAACCCTTCGATCCTCTTGCTCTTCGTCGTCATCATGAGCATCTTCATCCTCTTGAATTACTTCGTCACTAGGAATCACCTCAACTTCATTTGCTTGGCTAGTTGGTGGTTGGCTAGAAGCATTGGGGGCATACAACTCAACCTCATTTGCTTCACTAGATGGTAGACGGGGACGTGGTTGGCGATAAGCATTGGGGGAATCAACCACAACCCTATGCTCAACAAGTGGCACCATTGTCCTCTCGCTCATGTCATCCATTGGGGAAGAGACATGCCAGTTCAAATCAAGTGTAAACCGAGGAGATTCAACCTTGGTGGCAAACAATTCAAGTGACTTGTCTTCCGACTGGGAAACCTTTTCCTTGTATACATCCCAATGCAAATCCGAGGTGATAGGCATACTTTTCAAGCGAGATTTGGCTCCAACTCCAACATCATACCTTCCTATTAACTTAACATCAACATTGGTGTCCATCCACTTTAAGACTTGTCTCACTTTTGCAACAACATCCTCATAGCTAGGGCTTGTATCAAAAACCAATGGTTCCTCACCCGTGTCGGCATTGTTACTCAAGAATGCCTCCTTGTCCATGTAATGAACATTAACAAGTCTCTCCATCTAAAAACAACATGAATGCATTTAAGGCATCAATGAGAATTGGTGTTTATCCAAAAACAACTCATTGTATCCAAATCATATCAACACTAAATTATTGGTGATGTCCACAAAAGTTTCACTAATTAACACACACTAAGCAAAGTTAACCCTAAACACTAACTAACCCTAACCCCCAATCTTACTACTCAACAAGCAAATATTCCTACTACACACCATGCATATCACTATATTACCAAAGTTAACCAAACCATTCACACTAAAATAAGGGAGAAAACATGAACTAGGGTTCCACCAACATGTAAAAAATGCAACCAAAATAACAAGATTTAACCCAAAAAATTGGGTGATTTGGAGGAGATTACCACAAGCAACAAAGTGATGGAAAGATCCACCTAAGCACCTAAGGGAAGCACCTTTTGGAGAGGACTTGAGGGGGGGGGGGGGCTTGAGGGGTGACAGAGAGTGGGGGGGCAGCAACTCTTCTTCAAGCTCGGGCTGGATTGGGGAAAGTGTGTGGGGTGGGACCCACACACTCTCCCGTGGGGTTATCCACTTACCAGGGCTAGACGCCAGGGCAGCAGGTCAACGGGCTGGTGGGTCGTGCGTGGCGTCTGCTTTGCAACCCAGACGCCAGGGATGTTGGCGTCACCTAAAAAGGTCAGAAACGATTTTTTTTTTTTTGAAACGAGGTCAACTTGGGATTTTGTTAGCCATATAGGTCAGAACAATAATTTTGTCCGCATGCAGACACATATACGTACGTCCCTTTCAAAGAAGCTGTGATTTGGGTTTGCTACGGATAGTACATGGCCATCATATCACATCACAGTTCAGTAACACTAATTCAGATAGTGACAGCAGTGCAGAGCTTCCACCACATGTTATCGCAGCAGCAGAGTATGCGTGCTGTTCCGCGATACACAGCTCCAGATAGCTAATTAGCAGCACCGACCCAGCACCAAACCGATCATGCCGGGTCCCTCTCAAATCAGGATCAGGACTCAGGAGACAAGAAGGACGGGTGATTGGCCGGCCATGTGATGCCTGCTCTCTCATCTCGTTAGGAAGAATACACCAAGCAATTACCATTAATTGATTCATTGCCACCTTTCTTCCCTCTATTCTCTGCAGTCATCTTTCTCCGCTGCTTGACGGCTCATCAGTCAGTAAACTTTCTTTATGCGGCACCTTCACAAGGCGATTCGGGAGGAGATGATGAGCCTCTCACGCAAACGACCAGCACCTTCACAAGGTTGATGAGGAGGAGCGCAACACGGAACATAACGGTTGGTTAGACCAACAACACTTGGGTCCGACTATAGTTCAAACGACTGGCAAATTCTAGCTATACACTAGGAGGTAGATTATATCAGAGGGCGGGGCTTCACCACTTCTTCGCCGGCCCTTTGCCCTTCCGGTTGCCGGCGCTGCTGTAGGTGTCCGCGGCAGAAGGCGGGTCGACGTCGGAGCCATCGGTGTCGGACCCGTCGGAGGAGGAGGAATCAGATATGAAGATCTAGCCCTTCAAGCGTCAGACGATGCGGTCCTGCGTCGTCTCCGCCGCTGCCTCCGTCGCCTCCCGCTCGAACTGCTCAATGCCGAGCCGAAGCGCCTTCGCGTTGATCCTTCGGAGCCGCCGGGCGTCTTTCTTCACCGTGGTGAGTGACAGACGATACACCCACTGGAGGAGACGCTCCTCCTGGTCGGGCACCGTCAACATCACGCGGCGGCCGCGGGAGGACTGCGCAGCCGCGTTCAACGTGACCCCCATCTCCCTTGCCCTCTGCCTATCGCGGCGGGCGGCCCGTACCTCTGATTCCAAAGTCTGCATCCACGACGCCGACAGAGTGGGCACTAGAACACGCCGCTACCCGCGCGGAGCAGCGGCCGGAGGTGGAGGAGGAGATTCCGGCTGTAGATGCTCCACGAATAATAATGAACGAAAATGAGGACAGTCACTAAAAATAAGGAAATGAGGCAAAGTTTTGAGGGCTAGAAATCATAATTCCGATGCAGTAATTCCTCAAAAAGCTACATGTGGGGGAATTACTTTTTTGTTTAGCGAACTAAATCTCATCTTAGCCGATCCGTTAAAAATAGGGATAAGGAAAATAAAAATAGCCAGGCGCATATGTCATGTGCCGGTACCATCACACCGGTGGCGTGTATGGTTGATCAATACTTTTCCATTGGTTTTTATGTTGCTTAATGTGCGTACCGCACGTACCACCGCCACGACACGAGCCTGATCTGGCTCGTGCCTCGTCGGGTGTGCTTCCATTGGGGCACGTTGTAAGCTTCACCTGCTGCTCTTATGAAGTGGAAGCCATTCGCCAGCCTCCCCGATGTGGGACTAAAACGCGTGCGTTCTCTGAGCTTGGTTTTTTTAAGCAAGAAAAGTATCCTTTATTGAATGTTCAAACACATAGGGATACAAATGATATCGGGCAGAGTAGTAAGCCACACATGGCGCCCGGGAGGGAGAGAAGCAGCCGCCTTAGCTAAGGCATGAGCTTCCTCATTATGTTTTCTATTCTCGTGCACAAACTGTAAATCTTGGATCGAACGCATCCTGTGCTTGATCTCCTCCCAGATAGCAAAGTATCGACATGGGGCACCAGTATGGATATAGGTGATCACCTCGAGGCAGTCCGATGCAACACACGCGGATTGAGCATGGAGGTCCGCAGCAAGAGCAAGGGCCTCGTTGCACGCCTGAGCTTCGAGTGTAGTTGGGTCAAGCAAACCCTCGAAAATAACCGCGGAAGCACCAAGAAACATGCCATGCTTATCCCTGCAAATCACCGCCGAAGCTCCTCGGTCTCCAACCTTGGAAAGGCCACCGTCAACATTAATCTTCACGTCATGCTTCGCCGGCGGGAGCCAGGTCGTCCGAACTGGTCGGTCGCGCTGCACTGATTCCTCCCGGGGCGTTACATGCACGTCCCTGGCGTTGCATGCAGGTCCTTGGATTTTGCATTTCGGTCCCTGGGTCGCTCTTTCCCGTCGGGGATCGCCTCCAGCTCAGACAAAAAATTCTCAATGAACATATGCGTACTGAGCGGACTTTGGAACTGCTCATCGTGGATAGCCCGACGCCGTGCCCACCAAATTGCCCACATCATCACGAGGACGCGCGCAAGCTCCATCGAGGGAAGAATATCAACGAGCCACAGCATCCACAACTTTGCGTCGTCCGTCCGGTTCGAGACAATGGTTTCCGTGAGGTCCTCATCAGCTAGTGCCCAAACGCACCTAGCCATCTTGCAATCAAAAAGCAAGTGACGCCACGTATCCACCGCCACCTTGCATAGTGTACACTCCGGTGTTTCAGCCATGCTCCTTGTCTTGCGGACTTCTCCCGTAGGGATGGAAGATTTAGCCAATCTCCATGCAAAAATTCTAACTTTGGAAGGGACCGAAGCTCCCCACAGCTTTGTCCAAGATCGGCGATCAGACTCGAAACGCGAGTGGCCGTCATTGTGCTCTAGCCAGTCCGTCCGCTGTTGCTTTGTGGAGGCCAAGAGTCTATATGCAGACCGTACTGTGAAAACACCCCTTCTCTCATAATGCCAAGACCAGAAATCATCACGGACTCTTGAGCTTAACGGGATGTTAAGGATAGCTTCAACATCCATGGGGTAGAGGTGCTGATCAAGAACATCTCGGTCCCATGTCATATTAACTGGATCAATAAGGTCCGACACCTTGTGGGGAGGATTCAAAGACTTTGGGCAAACCGGCCGAAGCTTAAAATCACGTGGAATCCAATTGTCATTCCATATGTTTGTGTCCTCTCCCGAACCAATCCGTTTCACAAGTCCCAGCTTCAAAGTGTCTCTGCCTTCAATTATGGAGCGCCAAACTTGTGAAGGACGATTGCCCACTTCTGCATCAAGAATGGTGGAAGAAGGGTAGTAAACAGCCATTAGGATCCACGCACTCAAAGAGGTGGGTTCCTGTAGGAGGCGCCAGGCCTGCCTGGCCAGTAATGCCAGGTTAAAAAGCTCGATATCTCGGAAACCCATTCCTCCCATAAACTTTGGTTGTGACATGACTTCCCAAGAGACCCAGGCAGTCTTTCTTTCTCCCTTTTTTGAGCCCCACCAAAATTTGCGTAACAACCCATTAATGTGTTGGCATAATCCTCTAGGCAGTTTGAAACAGGCCATGGAGTAGGTAGGAATAGCTTGAGCAACGGATTTAATAAGCACCTCTTTTCCCCCAACGGACAAAGTTTTCTCCATCCATCCTTGAATTTGCTTCCAGATTCTATCCTTCAAATACTTGAAAGCACCCTCTTTAGCCCGACCAACATCAGAGGGGAGGCCAAGATACTTCTCAGAGAGCTGCTCATTCGGAACATCCAAAACTTGCTTGATTTCCTGTCTCACAGATTCAGCACAGCCCTTGCTAAAGAAGATGGAGGATTTATCTTTGTTTATACGTTGACCCGAAGCAGCACAATACCTTTGCAGAAGGTCATCCACCCGTTTTGCCATCTCCGGTGTAGCATTAAAGAAAAGAAGGCTATCATCTGCGAAGAGAAGATGGTTTACCTCCGGTGCACCTGCTGCCACCGTAATGCCTTGTATCCTCTCCGTTGGGAGCATCGATTTCAACAAACATGAAAGGCCCTCCGCCGCCAGTAGGAAGAGATATGGAGATATGGGATCCCCCTGTCTCAAACCGCACGATGGCGTGAAGTCCTCTTGTTTCCCTCCATTGAATATAACCGAAAAGGATACTGAAGAGACACACCGCATCACAATCTCTGTGAACTTTGGGCTGATTCCCAATTTCAACATAACCTTCTCCAAGTAATTCCACTCTATACGATCATAGGCTTTCATCATATCGAGTTTCAGAGCACAGAACCTGTTTCCCTTGAGCTTCCTTGTTTTCATGTAGTGTAGGCACTCATAGGCTGAGATAAAATTGTCGGTGATTAGACGACCAGGTACAAATGCCGACTGTTCTTCTGAGATGATATCGGGGAGAATAAGTTTGAGCCGATTGGCCAGGACCTTTGATGCAATCTTGAAGATCACGTTACAAAGGTTGATCGGTCGAAACTGTCCTAAATTTTTTGGACTTGCAATCTTGGGTATTAAGACGATGAAAGTTTTGTTTATCTCCTCCGGAGAATCCTCTCCACTCAGAACACGTAGCACCATATCGGTTACCTCCTCACCACATAGGTCCCAATGACGTTGAAAAAAATGTGCAGGGAAGCCGTCGGGTCCTGGAGCCTTTGTAGGGAACATTTGAAAAAGAGCCTCCTTGACCTCTGCGTTGGTGTAACGAGCCGTCAGAATATTGTTCATGGCATCATCCACTTTCCTTGGTATATGAGACAGGACTTCCTCAATCCCAACCGTATTCTCGGAAGTATACAAGTTACTATAAAAGCTCGTGGCCATACTAGCCATTTCCTGCTCATCTTTACTTGCAGAACCATCCGCCCGCTGAAGTTCTGTGATCCGATTTCGGACCTTTCTTGCACTAGCTTTGCGATGGAAGAACTTGGTATTACTATCACCTTCTGTCAGCCATTGAATACGAGCTCGTTGTCGCCACATAATCTCCTCCCGCAGACATAACTCGGTCATCCGGGATTCAACCCTTTTTTTCTTCATCAGACGGGCCGACTCGGCTAGGCATAGCACGCAAGCCCTGCAGCTGCGTGCGTAGAGCCCGCGGTTCCGCCCGGACAGCCCCAAAAGTGGTGCGACCCCAGCGTTGTAGAGAGCCAGCGACCGAGGCCAGTTTGTGCGATAGATCAGCCATGGTCGACGCTCGGCCCGTAGCATTCCAAGCTTCGGTGACCACATCTCCAAATCTTGGGTCCCGCTCCCACATACATTCATAATGGAATTGTTTTTGTCGTGCTCTTACACTTGTATCCACCATATCAGTTTCCAGCAATATTGGACAGTGGTCGGACAGCAAGCAAGCAGGGCCACCCAGGCTTGATTGATTTCGCGACGGGCCGGGAATGGGCAAACGGCAGCAGGTACAGGAATGGATCACGGCCCATCAAAAAGAAAACGATGGATCACAGGGTTTATTTTTTCTTTAAAGAAAAAATACAAGTCTTGTTGCGGGCCACTCAATGGACACGCACATGCATGAGCGCATCGCTAAGACGATGGTCTCACTAACACCAGATTCTATCCATCCTCATCAACAAGTAACTGTTATTTCCAATGAATAAAGCTTTTGTATTTTTCAAAAAAAAGAGATTGGTACGGCGAAAAACAATAAACACCAGATTGATTCCCTGTGAAAGCATATGTCCCAAGAGCCGTGAGATTCTCTTTGGGGTCTTTTCTTAAATAATAATGAATAAAAGAGCCATGAGCCGTGAGATTATTTTTTGGGAAAGCACATATGTGCTTCTCGGGAAAAAAATATGCTTCTACGAGACGCACGGTTGTGTTTCGTGTGGAAGCACAACCGTGCGTCTCGTACAAGCATAGACAGATGCACAGTTGTGCTTCCACGAGAAGAAAATTGATACTTTTACTCAAAAAAGAACCGTGAGAAGCACGACACGTGCTTTCCCCCAGAAAAAGGAAAAAGCATAGCATGTGCTTCCCAAAAACATTGAAAACCACAACTGTGCTACGGGGCTCCGGGTTTTTTCTGTATTCTTTTTTTCATTCCCGGTTTAGAGTTTATTTTGGATTTTTTTTTATTCGTTAGATGTATTGTCCTCGTATAGCTTGCTCAATTCTCAAGAGGAGCTTCTCGGTCTTGCCTCTCATGCACATAATTTTCAGCATGCCATAGGCCGAAATGAGGAGAAATAAGGCGTGCACTTGCTAGATTTTTTTTTTTGAATTTACATCCAAATGAGATTGCCCCGGTCAGAGAGCATGGTCAGAAAGCACTAGTTTCTCATTAAAAAAAGTATTAGTGTTTATACTCATCATAATCTCTCGAGTGAATTGCAGAAAACCACCACATTACAGTGAAGGTTTGCAGAAAAGACTCTTCTACAAAATTGTTACAGAAAATACTGATTCTCGGTCTAATCTTTTGCAAAATACACTGATCGATCACTTAGGCCATTTTAACCGCGATTATGACATATGGGTCCCACATTTGATGATGTGGGGTAACGTTTTGCGGTAGACGATGTTAGGCTGGTCTTTTTTCAAGAAAACCCTCCCTCCAAAGATAAAACCAGATCGTGGGGAGCGTTCGTCCGGCCGAGCTGCGGCGCGCGCGGCCTGATTCCTCTGTCTCCGCCGGGGGCGGTGATGGCGCAGCGGCAATGGGCGTCGCTGTCGAAGGCTAGGGGTAGCCGCGGGGCGGCTCTACGGTCGACGGCCTCTGGCTGCGGACGAGGGGAAGGGGAGATGGACCCGGGGCGTCGGGGGACTCGCGCGGCAGCAGCGACGACGAGCCCGGCGGCCTCCCCGACCTCGGCCCTGGCGCAAGCAGCGGCGGTCGCACCTCCCCTTCACCATCCTCCCTCCTCTCTCTTTCCTGAGCAGGCGGCGTGCATCCCGGCGGCCTCCCCGACTTCGGCCCTGGAGCAAGCAGTGGCGCCGCCTCGCGCAACACGAGCACGAGCCTTGGCGCGGTGCACATCACAAGAGCAAGCAGCAGCGCGGCGGCGCATAGCATGGGCACAAGAAGCAGTTTCAGCGCGAAAGCAGCAGCAACGGTGCGGCGGCGCACAGCCCCGAAGCAAGCAGCGGCGGCGGCCCGGCGGCGCGCAACACGGGCGCAACCAAGCAGCCACCCTCGTCGGTGAGCTCCACCGCTGCCGAGGCATCGGGCGTGGGCGGCAGCGCACGAGCGCGGGATGGCCGGCGGTAGAGTAAAGTCGAGCTTGGCATGACAAGGGCCTGATTGCATTTTAGTTTTCTGATAGAAGGGTGCCTCTGCAAAAATACCAGGGACTATTTGGTAAATTCACATCACACCATGTCTAACGCCGTATGGGACCAACAGTTACGCCACATCACCAAAGCTGGGCCCCACTTGTCATAAACAAGGTTAAAACGCCCAAGCAGCCGGATCAGTGCTTTCTGCAAAAGATTGCGCCGAGAATCAGTGTTTTCTGCAACAATTTCATAGAAGAGTCTTTTCTGCAAACCTTCGCTGTAATATGGTGGTTTTCTGCAATTCACTCTAATCTCTCAAATTCCCATCTTAACAGTGTGTCAATGATTTTCGGAACAGGTCTGAAAACTAACTAACGACGAATGATGTATTCTTTGACTTTAGAGGGGTAGAGTCCAACTTGTAGGCCGTTTTTTAGGGTCCTTTGGGGCTTGTGACGCAAACTGAGAGTATTTTTTGGATTTGCACACTCGTCGGGAGCGGATTGGCTGCCTCAAAGCCACTGACATGTGGGGCCGCAAACCTGATGGCCCACATACGTGAAGTCTGCCAATCTGAGCCTGGGCAGAAAAGGCTACATGATGCAGTGACTGCATTCAGACACCGGCATAAGACCAAACCCAGCTGTGCTACATCAGTCAGCATCCCACCATTTCAATCGATGGGCAACAAACAGTCGATGGAGTAGAGCACAAGAGGCGTTACAATCGCCTCTCCACAACGGAGCAACGAACACACACATACCACCAAGTACGTGATGTACGCCGCCGGCACAATGATGAGGTCGTATACTATGATGTTGTCGTTGATTGATTAACGCCAGAGAGATGCCCTTGGCTGTGAAAGCAAGCATATGTGTTCCCCTGTGCCTGTGTTGGCAGTATGATGATACAAGTACATGGCCAGGCATGCATGCAGACACATATACGTACGTCCCTTTCAAACAAGCTGTGCTGTGGGTTTGCTACGGATATATGCCATCACATCACATCACAGTTCAGTAACACCAATTCAGATAGTCAGTTATCCTGCAGCGCAGAGCTTCCACCACATGTCATTGCAGCAGCAGAGCATGCATGCTGTTCCGCCATACACATCTCCAGTTAGCTTAGCAGCACCAAATCGGTCATGCCGGGTTCCACTCAAATCAAAATCAGGGACAGGGAGCAAGGAAAAAGGCCGACAAATGTTAGTTGCACAAGGAGGACGGTGATGGACCGGCCATGTGATGCGTGCTATCTCATCTCGTTAGCAGTTCACCAAGCAATTATCATCCATTGATCCATTGCCACCTTTCTTTTTCCCCTGTTGTGTGCAGTGCAGTCATCTTTCTCCGCTGCAGCTCGACGACGGCTCGTCGGTCAGTAAACTTTGTTTATGCAGCAGCTTCACTCACAAGGTGAATCAGGAGGAGATAGATGATGAGCCTCTCACACAAATGACCAGCACCTTCGCAAGGTTGATGAGGAGGAGCGCAACACGAAACATAACGGTTGGTTAGACCAACAACAGAGGAGATGCTGACCATCAAGCTACAGGGGAGGCACCAGCCTCTTCTTCCTGAACCAGCAAGGAAATGTGACTTGTTTCTCCTCATGTGTATCTTGCTATCTGAAAGACTCTGTATTTATGTTATCCAAGTAACAGAAAGGTGGGGGATCCCGGTTTGAAAAAAGATGAGCAACGACCGCCATCGTCGTCTTCCTCGAGCTCGCACCCGAGCCCCGCACGGCCGTCTTACTTCAGGCCGGCGCTGTTTTTCCCGACACGGCTGACACGATGGCAAAAACAATTGCAGCTGCAAAAAAATAAATAGCCAAGCGCATATGTCATCACACACGGTGGTGGTGACTGGGTTTCATAATTCCATGATTTTTTTCTTTATGTTGCTAAATGTGCATACCGCACATGCCACCGCCACGGCAGGAGCCTGATCTGGCTCATGCCTTGTCGGGTGTGCTTCCATTGGAGCACATTCTAAGATTCGCCTGCTGCTCTTATAAAGTGGAACCCATTCGCCCGCCTCTCCGATGTGGGACTAAAACGCAGGCAGCCGCGGGCGTTCTCTGAGCTCGTTCGTTAGAGCATCTCCAGCCGTTGGCCCTTCAGGAGGCGCTAAAAATCGCCCCCTGAAGGCGCACCGGCGCTAAACCGTGTGCTGGGGGCGTGATGCCCCCAGTCGCGGCACACACGTTTTTTTAAAACCTTAAATTTTATCACAAACACGGCGCAAATTAAACCAAACTTCGGCGAGTTCGTTCATATTTAAAATATTTTACAAAAAAGAAAAAAAAACGCTACTAGTCTGCTCCTCGCCGTCTCCCTCGCCGCTCCTCGCCGCCCGCCGCCCTTGCAGGTCTACATGCCGAGGAGGCTGTAGAACCACGTGTAGTCGCCGCCGCCGTCGTCGTCGTCGTCGTCGCCTCCGCCGCGGCCGCCGTCCCTGCTGCAGCCCTCCCCCGATTGGCGCGGCGGGTTGGACGGTCCGGGGCCGTCCTCGTCGTCGTCGCTGTCGAGGATCACGACGTCGTGCTCGTCCTCGCGCCCACGTTTGCGGGCGACTATCTCCTCTAGGGCCCGGCGCTGCCGGACCATCTCGTCGCGGAGGTAGTCGTCGCGCGCCCACCGTAGGGCGTCCTCGTCGGAGAAGCCGCGCCGGGCTATCTCCTCGTACTCCGGGGGGAGGCTGGGCTCTGGTTTGGGCGCGACGAGGACGAGGCGGCCAGAGGCGGGGGTGGAGTCGGCGATGTGGACACCGGAGCTGCGGGTGCGCCGGCTGACAGGCGTGTCCTGGGGCTCCGGCTTGACGGGGCGGAGGCAGGGAGAGCCGGTCGACCGACCGGACAAGGAGGAGGACGCCCCGGGGTCCATGCGCCTCGGCGTCCACGAGCTCCCACAGCGGCGAGAGAAGGACGGGGGGGCAGGGTACTCCAGCCTCGGCGTGTTGCCGCCCTCGATGTACTCGAGGACGGGCTCCAGCGTGCGGCCGGCCACGCCCCACCATCGGCGCCGCCCCTCGGAGTTGAGCCTGCCGGAGGGCACGACGCCGTTGGTGGCCTCGAGCTGCTCGGCGTGACGGCGGCGGAAGTACGGCTCCCAGAGCGGGCTGTCGGGGACATAGCGTGGCCCCTCCCTCGCCGCCCGCGGCATGGAGGCGCGGATACGCGCGATCTCCGCACGCCGCGCCGCCCCGGTGGGCGGTGGTGGCACCGGGACCCCGCCGGCGCTGATTCTCCACGCCCCGGGCACCCGCATGTCCGGCGGGACCGGGTACTCGGCCTCGAAGAGGAGCCGAGCTTCGTCCTCGTGAAGGTGGCGGCGGCCGAAGCCGTTCGCCGCCGCGCCGTCGCCTGGGAAGCGTTCGGCCATTCTTTGAACTGGAGACGGCGAGAGGAGAGGGAGGAAGGGGGGAGAGAGGGCTCGTCGGCGGTGGAGACTCTGTGCGTGCCACCGGCGCGCTGGGGGTTGGCTTATATAGGCGGAGGCGCCGCGCACGCGTGGTCGCCGCGTTTACACGTGGCATGCGCGGGGACGCGCGTCGTCACGCCTTCACTGCGCCGCCCGTGAGGCATCAATGGCGGAGGCTGGCCGGCGCGGCAGCTTTGGCATTAATTCGCCGCGGGAAACGAGGAGATGAGGACGACGAAGCGGCGAGAAGCGAGACGAGTCGCTGGCAAGGAGGGCCCGCGGCTCTTTCGCGCCAAAAACAATTCGCCCGGCACCCCCGAGCGTCCCCCAGCACGCCGGGTTTGGGTTGGGTCCGCCGGCGCCAATTTCGACCCGAGCGGGCGAAAATTGGGCCTTTGGCGACGCGACTGGGCCGATTTTTTAGCGCCGGCGGCCGAAAAGTCGCCTGGGGGGCCTTGTTGGGGGCGCGGCTGGAGATGCTCTTAGCTACTCTGATCCAGCAAGCGGGCCACCCAGACTTGATTTCCGCGAAGAGAACAAGTGCAGAATCGATCACAGCCCATCAATAAAAAAGAAGAATGGATCACAGGGTATTTTTTAAAAAATATATACATTTCTTCTTTTTTTTTTGCCTTGTGAATTATACCATGGGCCGATCAATGGACAAGTCATTCTTGCAGGATAGATATGCATACATACATATGTACCCTAAAAAAAGATATGCATACATGCATACTGATAGAGCAGAATACGCGTCTCGGCACGTCGCTAACACGGTAGTCTCATTAACACCAGATTGAATCCCTGTGAATTCCCAAGAAGGTATGATTTGGTTTGGTTTTGGTCCAACACGATTCAGTAATAATTCAGACAGTTGGTTGCTATACAGCACAGCAGACCTTCTTACCCTGCCACCACCAACATCTTGCCTCGCATCAGTTCAGAGAAAAAAAAAATCATCTTCCATCACAATGGCATTGCAGCAGCAGAGTACTGTTCCTCTCAAATCAGGGACAGGGAGCAAGGAAAAACGCCCGACAAATGTTATCTTGTTAGGCTGGTGCTGGAACACACCAAGCAAATTATCACTCACTCATTCATTCATTGCCACCTTTCTTCTTCTCTTCTGTTTGGCCATCTATCTCGGCATCAGCCGCAAGCAGGCCAGGTCTCCAGCACGCTTCTTTTTTGGCACTTGGCAAGCTGAATCAGGAGGAGCTCATGAACCTCTCACACCAATGGCCCGGTTCGCAAGGTGCATCAGGAGGTTAGATGAACAAGACTCCTACTACATTTTGCAGCCAAAACTGTAGGAGCAGAGCCTCCGGTGCCCTTTTCGCAGCACTTGGCAAGGTGAATCAGGAGGAGAGCAACACGCAACATAACGGTTGGTTAGACCAACAGGACTCGGTATCATTTTGCAGTCAAAACTTGTAGGAGGAGGAGCGGCTGGCTGTCAACAAGCCAAGCTACAGGGTAGTGCTTGCTTACCCTGTACCAGAGTTGGCACCACCAGACACTTCTTCCTGGACCAGCAAGGAAATGTGACTTCTTTCAACTCTACCCGGGATCATCTAACAACAAGACAACTAAACTCTACCTAGCATAAGACCACATAGTACAGATCAACAGCGACCGGTCGACCGGCTCCAGCGCCCGGCCTTCAACGGTCCACGATAACCAACAACAGACAGACAGTAAGCTGGAGCCAAAGCGAGCGCACTCGCGCACGCACGTACAACACAGCATGGCAACTCATCAGGATTTCCCCAGCTCCGTTGATGGCAGGTCCCACACATTGATCACTTCTGGCCAAAAAATTAACAAGGAAAAAAGTTATTTAAGTGAAAGACATGGCCTGAAATAACTAGCAGCAAAGCAAATCTGTAGGTTCGGTTCAGTTGAATAAAGCATGGACAAGAAATGAACAAGCATATGTGCTGTTGGCACAGGTAACACTGGAAGAAAGCCAAGATTCATGATTGACAAACTAGTCACAGAGCATGGAAAAAACTACAACAAAAGTTGTTTCAGTAAGCGGTAAACATGGCCTGAAAATAGGAGATAACATAGTTGCAGCACCCTGGCAGAAACAAGATTTGAAGAAACTAGCTACCGCATCCCATGGTAAGTTCAGTTAAACATAGCATGCAGGATACATGAACAAACATAACTGTAGAGTTGTTTCAGTAAGTTGGCACCGGTAAACGTACAGGAACCCAGGAAGAAAGCCAAGACTGACGATAGGCAAACTAGTCACCAGGTATGGAAAGAAAAATATAGATCATCGAATGGGGGATATGGTGCAGCCCCATTATAAGACATACAGACTAAGCAGAAAAAGAGCAATGTCTGTGTATGGAACTGAAAACGTGCTCTGTAAAAGAATAACATGGTATTCATATTCCTATCCAAATAAAACATGGTTTTCATATAAACAGAAAATAATGGAAAATAGTCGGTCCACCTAAAGAAATGGCCTGCGCTTATATCACTAAATGACATGATGCTGCTGTAGTCCATGTGGGCATGCAAATGACTCTGGGAACCATTTCAAAAAAATATTCAAATAATCCTATAGCCCTCGACTGCTCTGGTACAGCCGTACAGGCAGCTAGTGCCCATGCATGCCAGCTATCATGCATATGTGGCTTGGTCCAAAAGTTCAACGGAATATCAGCATACATATTAATCGAGCAGCCAGGAATGTGCACCCACAAGTTAACTAATCTACACAAGCTTCATCCACATATATATATATATATGGTAAAAATTTGAGACAAACCAGGCTGGCAACGCTCCAGTTTCAGCAAGAACAAACATAAAAGCTGGGAAAGGAAATTTGCACATTTCCAGAAGTGGGAGAGCTTACCTAATGGTATCTTGTCAAACGCACCACCATATAGGACGCCATCATCACTGGGAATTCCCTAGTGAAATGAGAAATCTGTTTCAATATTTTACTTAAAGAGATAACGACAAAAAGGTATGAATACAGGACAGAAATGCAATGCTGCGGATCGCAGTTAGAGAAGAACAATGACGAGTGTGGTATTGACAAATGCCAATAAGAGCAAGAACAGACTGATTTGGTAATTAACCCTTGAGCATGTGACTATATGGGCAAATCATTGGTGAGAAGTGGAACCCTAGTATTAAGGCAAGTTGTACAGTAACAGTTCCCCTTTCTAGCTAGATGCTTTACTAGCTGCACGAAGAATAATGAACAAAAATGAGGGCACATATATATTCTTTCAAAACAGCCATCTCACCTGTGCATTGACAGCTCCCATCCCAGTCCACCTATTCCCGGAATGTGGTGGAACCGATGAAGAAGATGCTGGGATGTTAGTCTGATGGTCAGGAAAGCTTGCGGCTTGCTCGTCTTGAGAACACATACGTTCTGGCAGAAAATTATCCACGTGTAAGGCATCACTTCTGTATAGTGGACATGTTCAAATGTAAAAGGTTGCCCTCTCCCCCCCCTGAGATTTGCGACAAAAAAATGATCTAAAAAAGCTTACTTGGGCTCTAAGAATTCTCTGGTACCAGGCTGCTCTGCATAATCATCATCATCGTCGTCGTCATCCAAATTAATTATAGGAATCATCATTTGGCCATTGTCCAGGCTGCGAAGTGTAGCTTGTCTCTTTGCAGCCCGGTCCATTTGCCCATCCTTCAACTGGCCCCCATCAACTGCAGATTTATTAACTGAATCATCTGTTAGTAGCATCTGTTCACCGTTCAGATCACAATGATCCAAGTCATGCACAACTGTAACATGATCTAGAAGCATTTGCTCCTCCTTTATCTGGTGATTAACGTCTGTAGCACGATCAGGTAGCAACTGCTCATTCTCCACCTGCTCCTCCGCATCTTGCTTTAGCATTGCTCCCTCATTGCTTAAAATTATTTGCTCGCCCTCCAGCTGTTGATCACCCTGTTCATGCTCATCGGCTATCTGATTTATAAGCATCTGCTCACTGTTCTGGTAGTTCCTATCCAAATCATGCATGCCAATACCCTGATTTAGAAGCACCTGATCATCCTCGAACTGTTGGTTTTCATCTGCACGTTTATCTTGAACTTGAGTATCTGGAGGATCACAGTATGCTTGCTGGCTCAGCTGACCAACTAAATCAGGCAGAGAATCAGAAGCATGTTCTTCAGGAGGATCACCGGGAATCTCAGTCACTTCACAGCTCTCACGAGTTCCGTCGACATTGAGGTCAAAAATTTGATACCAAGCCGGCAGCTCTTCTTCATCTCTAGTAGGATCGCCATCAGCAGCTTCAATTTCAATTTGTGTTGTTTCCTCGACAAGTTCAGATTCATGTTCAGTTTGCGGAGCCTCCATTTCACCTGCCACTTGAAGTTCAGTTCCAAGCTCAATTTCCATTTGTGGAGTTTCCTCGACAAGTTCAGTTTCAAGTTCACTTTGCAGAGCCTCCACTTCACCTGCCACTTGAAGTTCAGTTCCATGCTCAATTTCCATTTGTGGAGTTTCCTCGACAAGTTCAGTTTCAGGTTCACTTTGCAGAGCCTCCATTTCACCTGCCACTTGAAGTTCAGTTCCATGCTCAATTTCTATTTGTGGATTTTCCTCGACAAGTTCAGTTTCAGGTTCACTTTGCAGAGCCTCCATTTCACCTGCCACTTGAAGTTCAGTTCCAAGTTCACTTCGCGGAGCCTCCATTTCACCTGCCACTTGAAGTTCAGTCCCAGGTTCAATTTGCGGAGCCTCCATTTCACCTGCCACTTGAAGTTCAGTTCCAAGTTCACTATGCGGAGCCTCCATCTCACCTGCTACTTGAAGTTCTGTTTCAAGTTCACTTTGCGGAGCCTCCATCTCATCAGCAACTTGAAGTTCTGTTTCAAGTTCACTTTGCGGAGCCTCCATCTCATCGGCAACTTGAAGTTCAGTTTCAGGTTCACTTTGAGGAGCCTCCATTTCACCTGCAACTTGAAGTTCAGCTTCAGGCTCACTTTGAGGAGCCGCCATTTCACCTGCAACTTGAAGTCCAGTTTCAACTTCACTCTGCGGAGCCGCCATTTCACCTGCAACTTGAAGTTCAGTTTCATGTTCACTCTGCAGAGCCTCCATTTCACCTCTAACTTGAAGTTCAGTTCCAAGTTCGCTCTGCGGAGCCTCCATTTCATCTCTAACGTGAAGTTCAGTTTCAGGTTGACTTTGCGGAGCCTCCGTTTCACCTCTAACTTCAGAACAACCACTGCTGTCAGCCACTGGTTCAATCAGGCATGCATCCGCACGCGCAACGCCCGCCTCCGTGGCCTCCTCGACGTCGCTGAGCTGGGGCTGCGTGTGCGCCGGTTCCTCAGCAGGCTCTGATGGATGAACATCCACCATGGGCAGTTGGTGGCTGGCATTTATTTCAGCAGCATCTGCATCATTCAAGCCAGCAACAGCAGCAGCCTCATCGTCCTGACCATTGTCCTCTGTTTCCATCTCTTCATATTCATAGGTGACACCATCATCATCTTCACCATGATCATCTGATTCCACCACCTCTTCATACTCATACTCTGCCTCTTCATCCTCATGCCTGGCACCATCATGCTCTGGTTCCACCGCAGCTTCATCTTCATGGCTGGCACCGTCATTCGCCTCCACCATCACCACCTCCGAGCGAACAATCTTTGGATCCCTTGGCAGTTTATCGACATCATCGCCGCCCACATCACCGTCGCGGCTGGCAACAGTTCCAGGCTCTGCTGGCACCTTGCTCTGATCCAGATCGCCACTGCGTGGCTGATCGAAATCACCACCGCGTGGTCGCCAGTCTGGATCCCTCCGGCCGCCACTGTAAGAGCTCCTGGGCCTGGTTCTGCTCCGGCTCCGGCTCCGGCTTCTACTCCGGCTTCTGCTCCTCCGCTTCCGGTCCAGTCTGCGGTCAACAGAGGGCCGGCGGTCATCGATGGGGGGTGGCCGGCGGTCGTCGCTGGAGGCCCGGCGGTCGTTCTGAGAGTAGGAGCGTGACATGGCGGGTCTCCTCTTCTCGTCGTACGGGTGGCTCCGGCGAACGCCCCGGTCGGCATCACCGCCAGCACCGCGTCCGCCATCGCCCTCGTTGTACCTGCGTCTTCCGTCAAAGCTCTGGGTCCTCCGGTCCCAGCCCGACTTGGCCCGGGCTAGCCTGGCGCAGTCGTCCTCGTCCCTCTTGTCGCGGCCCCAGTCGGCGCCGCCGCCGCCTCCTCCGTTCCTCCGCCATCTGGGGTCGTCTCCGTCGTCATCCCTCTTCCTGGCGTAGCCGGCGGGGGCGGAGATCTCGGGGCGGGGGCTGGGGATGGGGTCGTCCCTGGCGTGGAGAACGTGGTGGTGCTTGGGGCTGGGGTCTTCCCGGGCGTGGAGAACGTGGTCGGGGAGGACGCCCTGCGCGACCAGGTAGTGGGCGGCCAGGCGGCCGGCCTCGAGGAGCACGTCGTTGCGCCAGCGCCGTTCGGCGGCGACGACGAGCGCGGCCGCCGGCGGCGGGAGGGGCTTCTCGTCCAACGCCAGCAGGCGGCGCGGGGGCGGCCGTTCGGGGCTGCTGCGCCGCGGCGGGGCCCGGCGCTGGTGGTGCTGCGGCCGCGGGGAGGGCGGCGGCAGGGGCGGGGACCGTCGGCGGTATCGTCCTCCCGATGACGGCGGGGGCGGCGGCGGCGGCTCGCGTCCGCGAATGCGCGACCTCGGGTGCATCGGGCCCTAGGAGGGGCGGGCGGACGGGAAAGACTCCTCCTTTCCTCCGACGGGGGGGCGGCGGATTCGTGGCGAAATGCGTTCGGCGAGCGTTCGGTCAGTCCGTCGGCGCGTTTCTCGGTCAGAGCGGCGAGATCTGCATCTGCAGCGTCGTCTGCTTGCGTCCTTCGTCGGAGGGGGCGGGTCTCCCGGCGCGGCGGCGCGGCCGGAGGCGGAGGCGGAGCGAGGAGATTTGAGAGCGAGGGTTTGCTTTGTGAGTGGGGGGTTGCCTCTGCCTATTTGAGCACACGCACAACCACACCCACACACCCTCTCGTTTTTACTGCGGCCCGTGTGTAGTTGCCGTTTTCTTTTTCTTTCTTTTTTTACTGCAGACCCCGTGCGTGGTAAACTGGTAATAAGGGACCGATAATCACCGTCAAAATTAGAGTACATTACATGGGTTAATTAGTTTAATCATCGGGGTGTTTGTAGTTAACAACAATGGCGATGTGGGGAACGATGCCTCGTGTTAGGTTTGAGCCTCTCCCCTCCCTCATAGATCCGGGTCTTTGCCGTCTCCGAATATTTTCAATCTCATTTTTTATGGTTATAATCTTCCTACTTGAAAACTGATAAGAAACATAGTTTGTTGAAGGGGAAAAGATGCTCGGAAAACCCGAAACCATTACCGGAGCGCATCTTCAACTGCCTAACTTTGGCCCCGAGGATCCGGCGCCCCTGTTAGGGGTCTAGCGCCGAGGATCCGGCGCCCCCGGTTAGGGGTCTAGTTCGTCCATCCAGATATTTTGGATAAATTGGTAACGTATCGCCGTTTCCATTTTTTAATTTAGAAGTTGGTCTTGACGCGACTGTTGCCGGTAGGAATTATGGCGTCTGATAAATGCTTGGGTAACGCCTCTTATCTGTGGGATTGTTGTCGGAGGCGCCCTTGTCGTGGTGCGGAACTGTGTTGGTGCGCCCTTATCATGTTGGCATGACCTGGCCTTGGTTCCGACGCCGCTCTAAATAATCGGATATTGGTGGCGTCGGTCACGCCAGCGGTAGGAACACGAAGGCGGATACCGACAATGTTGTTGATGCAAGGTGTACAAATCATGTCGTGTTACGAAAGTATTTCTTTCCTTATCATTCCGCCCACGGTGATCGATGAGGTCCTCCGATGAAGAAATCACTTGTACACATTTCGTATTTGCCTAGGACGCTCGTATGACTCTCGTTCTGGCATGATTAGTGATGTTCTTAGGGTGTCTTCTTTCGGATTCGAAGCAAACTTATGCATGGAGACCGGTCCGTTTCTGATTTTTGGGACCAAGAGGCAACATGTTATCGTTTGTAATTTGGAAGCAATCTTTGGGTTGCCTGTTGCATATTAAAACTGGTGTTTCACAGATTCTCCGGTAATGCCTCTTATCCACGGGATAGGTACAAAAGGCGCCTTGTCATGACGTGCGGATTCCGTTGATACTTTTGGCAATGTTTAACGTTGTGTGTTTATCATGCTGACCTAACCGATACAAACCCGGGTGCGGACATCCGTGGTGTCGTCGATATAGACGACACAAATTCAGCTGAAACCGGTATTAATCACATTCACGGCTATTTATGAGGTCCTTCGAGGGAAGGGGTTTTGTATGCGCAGGCTTATCTTGTTTGTTTGAACCTCCTTTGTTTTGTTATTACTGAGATACTTGTATGGATTTCTTGTTTACTTAGGGCATCTCCAGCTTTGGCCCTCCAATAGCTTGGATCCGTCCAGATTGTATTGTTCGGACGTGTTTTGTCATCCAACATGGTGCCCCGTCAGTCTGTGGAGCGGTCCAGGCGTCTGTTTCCCCACAAACCGAAGGTAAACTGGGGGGCTTTGCTGGAATCCGGACCGCCGCATGGAGGACTTCGACACTCCCGGCCCACTCAAACCCCACCTTTCGGTCCACTTTTTTCACTCCGCCCCTTTCCCCTTGCTTTGTATATGCACCTTCCTCGTCCGGCGTTGTCGTTGTACCTCCCCAATAGCCGCCCAGGCATCATAGGGCGTCCGCAGTGTTGGAAATATGCCCTAGAGGCAATAATAAATGGTTATTATTATATTTCTGTGTTCATGATAATAGTCTATTATTCATGCTATAATTGTATTGTCCGGAAATCGTAATACATGTGTGAATACATAGACCACAACCTGTCCCTAGTAAGCCTCTAGTTGACTAGCTCGTTGATCAACAGATAGTCATGGTTTCCTGACTATGGACATAGGATGTCATTGATAACGGGATCACATCATTAGGAGAATGATGTGATGGACAAGACCCAACTTAAGCATAGCATAAAAGATCGTGTAGTTTCGTTTGCTAGAGCTTTTCCAATGTCAAGTATCTTTTCCTTAGACCATGAGATCGTGCAACTCCCGGATACCGTAGGAGTGCTTTGGGTGTGCCAAACGTCACAACGTAACTGGGTGACTATAAAGGTGCATTACGGGTATCTCCGAAAGTGTCTGTTGGGTTGGCACGGATCGAGACTGGGATTTGTCACTCCGTGTGACGGAGAGGTATCTCTGGGCCCACTCGGTAATGCATCATCATAATGAGCTCAATGTGACTAAGGCGTTAGTCACGGGATCATGCATTGCGGTACGAGTAAAGAGACTTGCCGGTAACGAGATTGAACTAGGTATTGGGATACCGACGATCGAATCTCGGGCAAGTAACATACCGATTGACAAAGGGAATTGCATACGGATTGATTGAATCCTCGACACCGTGGTTCACCCGATGATATCATCGTGGAACATGTGGGAGCCAACATGGGTATCCAGATCCCGCTGTTGGTTATTGACCGGAGAGGCGTCTCGGTCATGTCTGCATGTCTCCCGAACCCGTAGGGTCTACACACTTAAGGTCCGGTGACGCTAGGGTTGTAGAGATATATGTATGCGGAAACCCGAAAGTTGTTCGGAGTCCCGGATGAGATCCCGGACGTCACGAGAGGTTCCGAAATGGTCCGGAGGTGAAGAATTATATATAGGAAGTCCAGTTTCGGCCACCGGAAAAGTTTCGGGGGTTATCGGTATTGTACCGGGACCACCGGAAGGGTCCCGGGGGTCCACGGGGTGGGGCCACCTATCCCGGAGGGCCCCATGGGCTGAAAGTGGAAGGGAACCAGCCCCTAGTAGGCTGGGGCGCCCCCTTGGGCCTCCCCCCATGCGCCTAGGGTTGGGAACCCTAGGGGGGAGTTCCCCCTTGCCTTGGGGGGCAAGGCAACCCCTTCCCCCCTTGGCCGCCGCCCCCCCCTTGGAGATCCCATCTCCTAGGGCTGGCGCACCCCCCCAGGGGCCTATATAAAAGGGGGGAGGGAGGGCAGTACACAACAGCCTTTGGCGCCTCCCTCCTCCCCTGCAACACCTCTCTCTCTCGCAGAAGCTCGGCGAAGCCCTGCCGGAGAGCCGCTACATCCACCACCACGCCGTCGTGCTGTTGGATCTCCATCAACCTCTCCTCCCCCCTTGATGTATCAAGAAGGAGGAGACGTCACTGCACCGTACGTGTGTTGAACGCGGAGGTGCTGTACGTTCGGCACTCGGTCATCGGTGATTTGGATCACGGCGAGTACGACTCCGTCATCCACGTTCATTGGAACGCTTCCGCTCGCGATCTACAAGGGTATGTAGATCCACTCATTTCCCCTCGTTGCTAGTAGACTCCATAGATGCATCTTGGTGAGCGTAGGAAAATTTTAAAATTATGCTACGATTCCCAACAGTGGCATCATGAGCCAGGTCTATGCGTAGTTACTATGCACGAGTAGAACACAAAGTAGTTGTGGGCGTTGAGTTTGCCAATTCTTCTTGCCGCTACTAGTCTTTTCTTGTTTCGGTGGCATTGTAGGATGAAGCGGCCCGGACCGACCTTACACGTACTCTTACGTGAGACAGGTTCCACCGACTAACATGCACAAGATGCATAAGGTGGCTAGCGGGTGTCTGTCTCTCCTACTTTAGTCGGAACAGATTCGATGAAAAGGGTCCTTATGAAGGGTAAATAGAAATTGGCAAATCACGTTGTGGTCATACATAGGTAAGAAACGTTCTTGCTAGAAACCTACAAACCACGTAAAAACTTGCAACAATAATTAGAGGACGTCTAACTTGTTTTTGCAGCATGTGCTATGTGATGTGATATGGCCAGAAGATGTGATGAATGATATATGTGATGTATGAGATTGATCATATTCTTGTAATAGGAATCACGACTTGCATGTCGATGAGTATGACAACCGGCAGGAGCCATAGGAGTTGTCTTTATTATTTTGTATGACCTGCGTGTCATTGAATAACGCCATGTAATTTACTTTACTTTATTGCTAAACACGTTAGCCATAGAAGTAGAAGTAATCGTTGGCGTGACGACTTCATGAAGACACAATGATGGAGATCATGATGATGGAGATCATGGTGTCATGCCGGTGACAAAGATGATCATGGTGCCCCGAAGATGGAGATCAAAGGAGCATAATGGTATTGGCCATATCATGTCACTATTTGATTGCATGTGATGTTTATCATATTTTTGCATCTTATTTGCTTAGAACGACGGTAGCAAGTAGGATGATCCCTTATAATAATTTCAAGAAAGTGTTCACCCTAACTGTGCACCGTTGCGAAGGTTCGTCGTTTCGAAGCACCACGTGATGATCGGGTGTGATAGATTCTTACGTTCGAATACAACGGGTGTTGACGAGCCTAGCATGTACAGACATGGCCTCGGAACACGCGCAATACACTTAGGTTGACTTGACGAGCCTAGCATGTACAGACATGGCCTCGGAACACGGAGGACCGAAAGGTCGAGCATGAGTCGTATAGAAGATACGATCAACATGGAGATGTTCACCGATCTTGACTAGTCCGTCTCACGTGATGATCGGACACGGCCTAGTTGAGCTCGGATCATGTTTCACTTAGATGACTAGAGGGATGTCTGTCTGAGTGGGAGTTCATTAATAATTTGATTAGATGAACTCAATTATCATGAACTTAGTCTAAAATCTTTACACTATGTCTTGTAGATCAAATGGCCAACGTTGTCCTCAATTTCAACGCGTTCCTAGAGAAAACCAAGCTGAAAGATGATGGCAGCAACTATACGGACTGGGTCCGGAACCTGAGGCTCATCCTTATAGTAGCCAAGAAAGATTATGTCTTAGAAGCACCGCTAGGTGATGCACCAATCCCACAGAACCAAGACGTTATGAACGCTTGGCAATCACGTGCTGATGATTACTCCCTCGTTCAGTGCGGCATGCTTTACAGCCTAGAACCGGGTCTCCAAAAGCGTTTTGAGAAACATGGAGCATATGAGATGTTCGAGGAGCTGAAACTAGTTTTCCAAGCTCATGCCCGGGTCGAGAGATATGATGTCTCCGACAAGTTCTTCAGCTGTAAAATGGAGGAGAACAGTTCTGTTAGTGAGCACATACTCAGAATGTCTGGGTTGCACAACCGCTTGTCTCAGCTGGGAGTTAATCTCCCGGATGACGCGGTCATTGACAGAATCCTCCAGTCGCTTCCACCAAGCTACAAGAGCTTTGTGATGAACTACAATATGCAGGGGATGGAAAAGACCATTCCCGAGGTATATTCAATGCTGAAATCAGCGGAAGGGGAGATCAGAAAAGAACATCAAGTGTTGATGGTGAATAAAACCACCAAGTTCAAGAAGGGCAAGGGTAAGAAGAACTTCAAGAAGGACGGCAAGGGAGTTGCCGCGCCCGGTAAACCAGTTACTGGGAAGAAGTCAAAGAATGGACCCAAGCCCGGGACTGAGTGCTTTTATTGCAAGGGAAGTGGTCACTGGAAGCGGAACTGCCCCAAATATTTAGCGGACAAGAAGAAGGCCGGCAACACCCAAGGAACTACGGAATAAACGGAGACTGGCAAAGGACGAGGTGACGATGCGCGTCGGGAATGGTTCCAAGGTCGATGTGATCGCCATCGGCACGCTACCTCTGCATCTACCCACGGGATTAGTTATAAACCTCAATAATTGTTATTTAGTGCCAGCTTTGAGCATGACCATTGTGTCTGGATCTCGTTTAATTCGAGATGGCTACTCATTTAAATCCGAGAATAATGGTTGTTCTATTTATTTGAGAGAGATGTTTTATGGTCATGCCCCGCTGGTCAATGGTTTATTTTTGATGAATCTCGAACGTGATGTTACACATGTTCATAGTGTGAATACCAAAAGATGTAAAGTTGATAACGATAGTCCCACATACTTGTGGCACTGCCGCCTTGGTCACATTGGTGTCAAGCGCATGAAGAAGCTCCATGCAGATGGACTTTTGGAGTCTCTTGATTACGAATCATTTGACACGTGCGAACCATGCCTCATGGGTAAGATGACCAAGACTCCGTTCTCCGGAACAATGGAGCGAGCAACCAACTTATTGGAAATCATACATACCGATGTGTGCGGTCCGATGAGTGTTGAGGCTCGCGGAGGATATCGTTATGTTCTCACTCTCACTGATGACTTAAGTAGATATGGGTATGTCTACCTAATGAAACACAAGTCGGAAACCTTTGAAAAGTTCAAGGAATTTCAGAGTGAGGTTGAGAATCAACGTGACAGAAAAATAAAATTCTTACGATCAGATCGTGGAGGAGAATATTTAAGTCACGAATTTGGTACACACTTAAGGAAATGTGGAATAGTTTCAGAACTCACGCCGCCTGGAACACCTCAGAGAAATGGTGTGTCCGAACGTCGTAATCGCACTCTATTGGATATGGTGCGATCTATGATGTCTCTTACCGATTTACCGCTCTCATTTTGGGGTTATGCTTTAGAGACTGCCGCATTCACTTTAAATAGGGCTCCGTCGAAATCCGTTGAAACGACACCGTATGAATTATGGTTTGGGAAGAAACCTAAGCTATCGTTTCTAAAAGTTTGGGGATGCGATGCTTATGTCAAGAAACTTCAACCTGAAAAGCTCGAACCCAAGTCGGAAAAATGCGTCTTCATAGGATACCCTAAGGAAACTATTGGGTATACCTTCTACCTCAGATCCAAAGGCAAGATCTTCGTTGCCAAGAACGAGTCCTTTCTGGAGAAGGAGTTTCTCTCGAAGGAATTGAGTGGGAGGAAGTGGAACTTGATGAGGTGATAGTCACCCCTTCCGAACCGGAAAGTAGCGCAGCGCGGGAAAATGTTCCTGTGGTACCTACACCGACTGGGGAGGAAGTTAATGATGATGATCATGAAGCTTCGGATCAAGTTACTGAACTTCGTAGGTCCACAAGGACACGTTCCGCACCAGAGTGGTACGGCAACCCTGTCCCGGAAATCATGTTGTTAGACAACGGTGAACCTTCGAACTATGAAGAAGCGATGGCGGGCCCGGATTCCAACAAATGGCTAGAAGCCATGAAATCCGAGATAGAATCCATGTATGAAAACAAAGTATGGACTTTGACTGACTTGCCCGATGAGCGGCGAGCCATAGAAAACAAATGGATCTTTAAGAAGAAGACGGACGCGGATGGTAATGTGACCATCTACAAAGCTCGACTTGTCGCTAAGGGTTATCGACAAGTTCAAGGGGTTGACTACGATGAGACTTTCTCACCAGTAGCGAAGCTGAAGTCCGTCCGAATAATGTTAGCAATTGCCGCATACTATGATTATGAGATATGGCAGATGGACGTCAAAACGGCATTCCTTAACGGCTTCCTTAAGGAAGAGTTGTATATGATACAGCCGGAAGGTTTTGTCGATCCTAAGAATGCTAACAAAGTATGCAAGCTCCAGCGCTCAATCTATGGGCTGGTGCAAGCATCTCGGAGTTGGAACATTCGCTTTGATGAGATGATCAAAGCGTTTGGGTTTACACAGACTTATGGAGAAGCCTGTGTTTACAAGAAAGTGAGTGGGAGCTCTGTAGCATTTCTCATATTATATGTGGATGACATATTATTGATGGGAAATGATATAGAATTCTTGGAAAGTATCAAGGCCTATTTGAATAAGTGTTTTTCAATGAAGGACCTTGGAGAAGCTGCTTATATATTAGGCATCAAGATCTATAGAGATAGATCAAGACGCCTCATTGGTCTTTCACAGAGTACATACCTTGACAAGATATTGAAGAAGTTCAGTATGGATCAGTCCAAGAAGGGGTTCTTGCCTGTATTGCAAGGTGTGCAATTGAGCACGGCTCAATGCCCGACCACGGCAGAAGATATAGAAGAGATGAGTGTCATCCCCTATGCCTCGGTCATAGGGTCTATTATGTATGCCATGCTGTGTACCAGACCTGATGTAAACCTTGCCGTAAGTTTGGTAGGAAGGTACCAAAGTAATCCCGGCAAGGAACACTGGACAGCGGTCAAGAATATCCTGAAGTACCTGAAGAGGACTAAGGATATGTTTCTCGTTTATGGAGGTGACGAAGAGCTCGTCGTAAAGGGTTACGTCGACGCTAGTTTCGACACAGATCCGGATGACTCAAAGTCACAGACCGGATACGTGTATATTTTGAATAGAGGAGCAGTAAGCTGGTGCAGTTGCAAGCAAAGCGTCGTGGCGGGATCTACATGTGAAGCGGAATACATGGCAGCCTCAGAGGCAGCACAGGAAGCAATCTGGATGAAGGAGTTCATTACCGACCTAGGGGTGATTCCCAATGCGTCGGGCCCGATGACTCTCTTCTGTGACAACACTAGAGCTATTGCCCTTGCGAAGGAGCCCAGGTTTCACAGGAAGACCAGGCATATGAAGCGTCGCTTCAACTCCATTCGTGAAAGTGTTCAAAATGGAGACATAGATATTTGTAAAGTACACACGGACCTGAATGTAGCAGATCCGTTGACTAAACCTCTCCCTAGGGCAAAACATGATCAACACCAGGACGCAATGGGTGTTCGATTCATCACAATGTAACTAGATTATTGACTCTAGTGCAAGTGGGAGACTGTTGGAAATATGCCCTAGAGGCAATAATAAATGGTTATTATTATATTTCTGTGTTCATGATAATAGTCTATTATTCATGCTATAATTGTATTGTCCGGAAATCGTAATACATGTGTGAATACATAGACCACAACCTGTCCCTAGTAAGCCTCTAGTTGACTAGCTCGTTGATCAACAGATAGTCATGGTTTCCTGACTATGGACATAGGATGTCATTGATAACGGGATCACATCATTAGGAGAATGATGTGATGGACAAGACCCAACTTAAGCATAGCATAAAAGATCGTGTAGTTTCGTTTGCTAGAGCTTTTCCAATGTCAAGTATCTTTTCCTTAGACCATGAGATCGTGCAACTCCCGGATACCGTAGGAGTGCTTTGGGTGTGCCAAACGTCACAACGTAACTGGGTGACTATAAAGGTGCATTACGGGTATCTCCGAAAGTGTCTGTTGGGTTGGCACGGATCGAGACTGGGATTTGTCACTACGTGTGACGGAGAGGTATCTCTGGGCCCACTCGGTAATGCATCATCATAATGAGCTCAATGTGACTAAGGCGTTAGTCACGGGATCATGCATTGCGGTACGAGTAAAGAGACTTGCCGGTAACGAGATTGAACTAGGTATTGGGATACCGACGATTGAATCTCGGGCAAGTAACATACCGATTGACAAAGGGAATTGCATACGGGTTGATTGAATCCTCGACACCGTGGTTCACCCGATGATATCATCGTGGAACATGTGGGAGCCAACATGGGTATCCAGATCCCGCTGTTGGTTATTGACCGGAAAGGCGTCTCGGTCATGTCTGCATGTCTCCCGAACCCATAGGGTCTACACACTTAAGGTCCGGTGACGCTAGGGTTGTAGAGATATATGTATGCGGAAACCCGAAAGTTGTTCGGAGTCCCGGATGAGATCCCGGACGTCACGAGAGGTTCCGGAATGGTCCGGAGGTGAAGAATTATATATAGAAAGTCCAGTTTCGGCCACCGGGAAAGTTTCGGGGGTTATCGGTATTGTACCGGGACCACCGGAAGGGTCCCGGGGGTCCACGGGGTGGGGCCACCTATCCCGGAGGGCCCCATGGGCTGAAAGTGGAAGGGAACCAGCCCCTAGTGGGCTGGGGCGCCCCCTTGGGCCTCCCCCCCATGCGCCTAGGGTTGGGAACCCTAGGGGGGAGTTCCCCCTTGCCTTGGGGGGCAAGGCAACCCCTTCCCCCCTTGGCCGCCGCCCCCCCCCTTGGAGATCCCATCTCCTAGGGCTGGCGCACCCCCCCAGGGGCCTATATAAAGGGGGGGGAGGGAGGGCAGTACACAACAACCTTTGGCGCCTCCCTCCTCCCCTGCAACACCTCTCTCTCTCTCGCAGAAGCTCGACGAAGCCCTGCCGGAGAGCCGCTACATCCACCACCACGCCGTCGTGCTGTTGGATCTCCATCAACCTCTCCTCCGCCCTTGCTGGATCAAGAAGGAGGAGACGTCGCTGCACCGTACGTGTGTTGAACGCGGAGGTGCTGTACGTTCGGCACTCGGTCATCGGTGATTTGGATCACGGCGAGTACGACTCCGTCATCCACGTTCATTGGAACGCTTCCGCTCGCGATCTACAAAGGTATGTAGATCCACTCCTTTCCCCTCGTTGCTAGTAGACTCCATAGATGCATCTTGGTGAGCGTAGGAAAATTTTAAAATTATGCCACGATTCCCAACACGCAGCCCCCACCAACACGCTTGCCCTCCTTGGACTATGTTACTGTCCACCCAGGATCCTTCCACAACCAGGTACCATCCGCCCCTAGCCGACAACGTCCATGGCGGACACCACATCCGACAAGTGTTTGGTCAAATGCCATTGAGCCTTTTTTCGAACTTCTTGTTTGTTTTCAAGAGTAAGCATGATGGTGGGTATCTCGGTGAAGGAGGATGAGTTATTGTGCGATGTCTGGTTAGCCGTATCTATGGACTTTGTAGGCAGGAATTCAAGAGGTTTGATCTTTTGGCAGCGCGTGCATGGTTCCTTTCATGTACCGAAGTACTTCGCGCCCTACAACATACACATCATCTAGTGACACAACGTGAAGTCGATATTGCATTGATGGCACACCATCTGCAACTCTGTCATGAAGTTTTGCGGCGCGGTTACATGAGTGGCCATCGTCAATCCTGGAGATTGTAAGTTTTGCTTTCCGTTGCTCTTCGTGTTGTTTAATTCACTCATTCGCTCAATGTTACTCTACACGTTGTATAGATTGTACGCGTTGCCCAAACATACTACAGGATTGAAGGCAGGCCATTCACGCACGTATATTGTTGGATGAAGTTCAACGGACAATATGTGTGGGAAGACTTTCTGGCGTGCCAGGCCCAAACAGTGCCAATGTGTCTGAAGAAGGCATCGAGACAGACGCTCAATTTTATGTGGGGAAGGATCGAGGCTGTGGAGCATGGGTCAAACTCAAACGTGAAAGTAGAAGTACGATGGACAGTTGGGGCGTGACGACGCACGGCACCGCACCGTGTGCCAAACAAATTAATACCGCAAGCATTAATGGGCTTCCTTAAACACAAGATGATTTCTTTTTCTGGAATGGCCGAGGTGGGACCCACCGGCCAAACATTGCTACGTGTCGCCACTGGTCAGTCGGTCGTCTGACACGTACCTGCCTGGCCCAAACGCAAACGATCTGCCGCTGGGCCGCAAGCTTCACACGGCCCATGCAAAGTAGAGCCCGCTGGAGAAGCATAGCTCAGCAAATTACTGGCTTGATGATTCTCAAAAAAAGAAAAAAAACATACCTGGCTTGATCTTTAAAAAAAAACTTGTTGGTAGAATGTAAATGGCCTGAGGCCATCTCAAAAAAGAAAAGAAAAAGGACCAGGGGTATTTTCTAAGCTTAGCAACTTACCGGCAGATGTAAATGGATAGTAAGAGAAAGCAAGGTTTTACCCAGATTCAGACTCTCACGGAGGAGATAATACTCCACGTCCTGCTCGTGTATATTGCGTTGGGTATGTATAAAGTACACGTGAATACAAAAAGGGTTGTAATGTGTTCTATGACCAGTCTGACCCCGTATTATAGAATACATCTGGGGTCCTAGGGTTACATATCCTAGTCGGCTACATCGAGAGAGGTAGAGTCCTCCACAACTTCATCGTCTAGTCTTGTACGCCAAGTCTTCCAGAGTGTTTGTACAGTCCGTCATGGGTCGCCCAAAGTGGCCCAAGACAAAACCGACCTAGGGTCCTCACTCCGGCTCACCTGGTCGGGAACCAACCTGGTAAGAGACCCCTTGGCCGGGACATCGTGAGGAATGATGCCTCGCGTTAGGTTGGAGTGTCCTCCAGCCCTCGGTGTTAGATCCGAATATTTGCCATCTCCGAGTATTTTCGACATCATCTTTCTATGATATATCTTTTAATATGAAAATTGATAATAAACAGAGTTTCAAAGTGGAACGGAACGCTCGAATAAATGGAACCATTAGAGAAACACATTTTCAACTGCCTAACATTGGCTCAGAGGATTCGCCGCCCTAGCTAGTGGTCTTGTTCCGAAGCAAATGTATCTGTGGAAGCTGGTATCTTCGTCCATCAGATGTTTCCGACGAATAGGTAACATACTGCCGTTTCTAATTTAGATGCCGATCTTCCGGCGGTCGTTGCCAGTAGGAACTACAACGTCTAAGAAATGCTCGGGGTAACGCCTCTTATCTATGGGATTGTTGTCGGAGGCGCCTCGTTGTGATGTAGAACTCAGTTGATACTTTGGTGTCGTTTATTAATGGTGTTTATCACGTTGACATGACATGGTCTTGGTTCTGCCAGTACTCTAAATAACCGGATATTGGTGGCTCGGTAGCATGACCGATAAAACCGGCGTTTCATATATAGATGTTGTGGTGATGTCTCTTATCAGTGTGGGACAAGATTTGTGGCACGCATGTCTCAGGGCATCGAGTCCCTCACGCATGTTTTAATTTTTGGCTTTCAATTTTCAATTTTTATATTTTTTAAATGAAAAGTCCAAACTAAGTTTTGTTTTCATATTTGTGTTTCTCGTGATGAAGGCTTTCAAATAAGAACCATTTTAAATATGTTTTTGAATTTTTTTAAAAATAAATGTTAGGTTTGAGGTCTTGAAACTTACTACGAGCGACAGATAAAATCACGATTTTTGCGACAACAAAAAGGTCTTAAAATTTAATCTATGAAAGTTGGTAAGAGTGAGCGAGAAAATCGCAAGTTTCAGTTGAAAAATCGTAAGTTTCAACGATTGAAGCTTAAGACTTACTCCCTCCGTTTCTTTTTAGTTTGCATATAAAATTTGTCCGAAGTCAAACTTCGTAAAGTTTGACCAACCATGTAAGAAAAAATATCAAAATTCAAAATATGAAACCAATATCTTTAGATGCGTCTTGACATTGGTTTTATAGGAGTATTTAGAAATCGAGGGAGTTATTTTCATTATGTTGGCAGATGTTTGTTTTAAAAAGAAAAGAATCTGTGCGCATTTCTTGTGTTTGCATGCGGGTGCTCGTATGAATTTGTTTGTGGCGTGTCAGGCGCTCGTACCAATGTGCTGAAGATCGATGCTCTCTCTGTCTTTCCAGGTCTGGGAGTGGGAGGGAGGATCGAGGCTTTGGCATGGGTGAAACCATGGACACTTGGGGTTGGGTGGGTGTGGCGATGCCAAACAACACCGCAAGCATTAATGGACTTCCTTAAAAAGATATTTTGCTTCCTTTTTCTCTTCCGGTAGGTCATGGAACGGCCACCCCGGGGAAAAAAAAAGGTCATGGAACGGCCGTGGGACCCACCGTCCATCCAGTGCCACGTCTCTCCACCGGTCAATCCTCGTCATCCGCTCCTGGCTGACACGTCCACGTACCTGCTGGCTCGCTGCTCGGTCTGCTGCTGGGCTGCAAGCATCGCACGGCCCATGCACAGCAATGCCCTCACCAAAAAGGCAAGTCCGTACTAGAACTACCCCTAGGAAAAAAAGGCCGAACTGGATGGTAGTATGGCATGCTCTCTTTTTTTGCGGGTAGTAAGACATGCTAAGTACATGCATTTGCTGTTGCTTGCTAGCGGTTTGTGTGTGCTTAGACATGCTAAGTTGAGATTCTGTTTGGCAGCTCGCATCTGTTTAGACATGTCGGTGGTAACAACCGGTATTTTCAAATGAGTGAAGAATGTTTTCAAAAAAATTGAACAATTTAACATGTTAAAAATAACTTTTTTGAAAATTTAAACATTTTTTTGAAATCCTGAAGTTTTTATGAAAATCTAAACAAATTTTGAAAGTTTAAACTTTTATAAAATTGGAAATAATTTTAAAATCATTTTTATCCGATATTTTAAAAAATATAAACAATTTTTTAAATTCTTCTTTTTTTAAATCCAAACATTATTTGAAAATTTAACCAAATTCTGGTATTTTTTATTTTTTTTTAAAAATTCTGGACTGTTTTTAAAAACTTTAACGAATTTGGAAAATTTGGAAAATATTTGAAAATGTTAACAATTTTTAAAAATCTGAACAATTTTTGATATTTTGTACATTTTCTAATTTTTTTTAGAAATTCCGAACATTTTTTAGAACACGTCGTCGCTCGCTTCGCTCATGCATGCTGACCAGCGAACGACTGCTGGGGTGTTTTCTCTTCGTGCATGCTATGAGGGTATTTGTGCTGATCACGTGCATCCCGAGGAGGCCCCGTGCAGTCTACCAAACACCTAAAAAGTGCGTCGAGAAGGGAACTTTTGAGCTCGTGCACCCTCCATGCACTCTATCAAACACACCCTGAGTGACTAGTGAGGCCACCCAAAAATTGACCCGAACCATTTGCTTAAGACATCTTCAACGCAACGCTGACCCGCAAATTGCTTCGACATCCATCCGTGGAGGGGGGGGGGGGGCAGATCATGGACATGGATGCGAAAGGCAGCCATCCAACGCTGCCCACATACATTTCAAGCCGGTTTTCAACTAATTGGACGAAAATCATGCAAACATGACGGTTTCATCAACGAATAGAAAATAGCACAAATCATCCATACATAACATGCAAATAAGTCTAGTACAACAATAGTTCAAATTCATCCATACATTACCGGATGTTCAACAAGTTTTTCATGAACGGATCATGTCGTCCTACACATATTGCCCCTTCATGTTCATCCAATAGTGTATGTACGTAAATGGCCTTTCCTCTATCCCGTGGTACATCACAACAGCGTGTACGGTCTACACAACGTGTAGAGCAATATTGAATGAATGACTATGATTCAATCGACAAGTTGAGCAAGAAGAAGCAAAATTTACGATCTCCTGGGCTGCCGCGCGCAATGGCCACCTTGCCTCTAGGATATCAACCGCGCCACAAAACTTGGTGATGCTGGTCTGGATGGCGTACCATCGATATGATAATGACCTCACGTTGCGATCATGGATGATGTGCATGTCGTAGGGTGCAATGTGCTTTCGCGCGTGAAATGAATCATGCATGCGCTGCCAGAAGGGCCCCCTCTGCTCCTGCCTACGAAATCCACGGATACGGCCGACCACGCATTGCACAACAACTCATCCTTCATGGTCGAGTACTCCGACATCCTTCGTACTCTAAAAAGATGACACGGTGTTCGAAAATAAGCTCAATGGCATTGGCCCGAACACCTACCAGGTGTGGTGACTGCCATGGACGACGTCGACAAGGGGGCGTAGTGTACCTGCCTACTGATGGGTCCTAGGTGGATGACGCCATCGTAAAAGACAAGCGGGCGCGTCGGTGCTGGTTGCGGAGGTCCGACAGTGCCTGTGTGCCGGCTGAAGAGGTACAACGGCGGCATCGGAGGAGGAGGGTGCGGATACAAAGCAAGCGGGAGAAGGGGCAGATGGGAAGAAAATGGGGCTGAGAGGAGGGATTTAGTGGCCAGGAGTGTCGAAGTCCTACGTGGTTGCTGTCTGGACCCCCCCCCACTTTGCTTCCATTTTGTAGGAAAAAGTACGTCCGGACCGCTCGACAGACTGATACATACCTGCATGGATGGCACAATACGTGCGGACCACGCGGTCCAAACGTATGTGAGCGGTTTGAGGGTCAACATTGGAGATGCCCTTAGTCCTGATGAAAGGATCGATATAGTTGACTAGAGGGGGGGGGGGTGAATAGGCAACTAACAATTTTTAGCTTTTCTTTACCAATTTAAACTTTGCATCAAAGTAGGTTGTCTAGATATGCAACTAGGTGAGCAACCTATATGATGCAACAACAACAAACGCACAAGCAAGAAAGGGATACAACACAATATAAGCGTGCAGAAGTAAAGGTAAGAGATAACCAAGAGTGGAGCCGGTGGAGACAAGGATGTGTTATCGAAGTTCCTTCCTTTTGAGGGGAAGTACGTCTCCGTTATAGCGGTGTGGAGGCACGATGCTGAAGGAAATATGCCCTAGAGGCAATAATAAAGTATTATATATTTCCTTATATTATGATAAATGTTTATTATTCATGCTAGAATTGTATTAACCGGAAACATAATACATGTGTGAATACATAGACAAACAGAGTGTCACTAGTATGCCTCTACTTGACTAGCTCGTTAATCAAAGATGGTTATGTTTCCTAGCCATAGACATGAGTTGTCATTTGATTAACAGGATCACCTCATTAGGAGAATGACGTGATTGACTTGACCCATTCCGTTAGCTTAGCACTCGATCGTTTAGTATGTTGCTATTGCTTTCTTCATGACTTATACATGTTCCTATGACTATGAGATTATGCAACTCCCGTTTACCGGAGGAACACTTTGTGTGCTACCAAACGTCACAACGTAAATGGGTGATTATAAAGGTGCTCTACAGGTGTCTCCAAAGGTAGTTGTTGGGTTGGCGTATTTCGAGATTAGGATTTGTCACTCCAATTGTCGGAGAGGTATCTCTGGGCCCACTCGGTAATGCACATCACTATAAAGCCTTGCAAGCATTGTGACTAATGAGTTAGTTGCGGGATGATGTATTACGGAACGAGTAAAGAGACTTGCCGGTAACGAGATTGAACTAGGTATCGAGATACCGACGATCGAATCTCGGGCAAGTAACATACCGGTGACAAAGGGAACAACGTATGTTGTTATGCGGTCTGACCGATGAAGATCTTCGTAGAATATGTGGGAGCCAATATGGGCATCCAGGTCCCGCTATTGTTTATTGACCGGAGACGTGTCTCGGTCATGTCTACGTAGTTCTCGAACCCGTAGGGTCCGCACGCTTAACGTTACAATGACAGTTTTATTGAGTTTTGATGTACCGAAGGAGTTCGGAGTCCCGGATGAGATCGGGGATATGACGAGGAGTCTCGAAATGGTTGAGACGTAAAGATCGATATATTGGACGACTATATTCGGACTTTGGAAAGGTTCCGAGTGATTCGGGTATTTTTCGGAGTACCGGAGAGTTACGGGAATTCGTATTGGGCCTTAATGGGCCATACGGGAAAGGAGAGAAAGGCCTCAAAAGGTGGCCGCACCCCTCCCCATGGTCTGGTCCGAATTGGACTAGGGAAGGGGGGCACCCTTCCTTCTTTCTCCTTCCCCCTTCCCTTCTCCTACTCCCACAAGGAAAGGAGGAGTCCTACTCCCGGTGGGAGTAGGACTCCCCCCTATGGCGCGCCTCTCCCCTTGGCCGGCTGCCTCCCCCTTGCTCCTTTATATACGGGGGAAAGGGGGCACCCCAGAGACACAACAATTGATCCTTGAGATCTCTTAGCCGTGTGCGGTGCCCCCCTCCACCATATTACACCTCGATAATACCGTTGCGGAGCTTAGGCGAAGCCCTGCGTCGGTGGAACATCATCATCGTCACCACGCCATCGTGCTGACGAAACTCTCCCTCAACACTCGGCTGGATCGGAGTTCGAGGGACGTCATCGAGCTGAACGTGTGTAGAACTCGGAGGTGCCGTACGTTCGGTACTTGATCGGTCGGATCGTGAAGACGTACGACTACATCAACCACGTTGTGATAACGCTTCCGCTGTCGGTCTACGAGGGTACGTGGACAACACTCTCCCCTCTCGTTGCTATGCATCACCATGATCTTGCGTGTGCGTAGGAATTTTTTTGAAATTACTACGTTCCCCAACAGTGGCATCCGAGCCTGGTTTTATGCGTTGATGCTATGCACGAGTAGAACACAAGTGAGTTGTGGGCGATATAAGTCATACTGCTTACCAGCATGTCATACTTTGGTTCAGCGGTATTGTGAGATGAAGCGGCCCGGACCGACATTACGCGTACGCTTACGCGAGACTGGTTTCACCGTTGCGAGCACTCGTTGCTTAAAGGTGACCGGCGGGTGTCTGTCTCTCTCACTTTAGTTGAACTGAGTGTGGCTACGCCCGGTCCTTGCGAAGGTTAAAACAGCACCAACTTGACAAACTATCGTTGTGGTTTTGATGCGTAGGTAAGAACGGTTCTTGCTAAGCCCGTAGCAGCCACGTAAAACTTGCAACAACAAAGTAGAGGACGTCTAACTTGTTTTTGCAGGGCATGTTGTGATGTGATATGGTCAAGACATGATGTGATATAATGTGTTGTATGAGATGATCATGTTTTGTAACCGAGTTATCGGCAACTGGCAGGAGCCATATGGTTGTCGCTTTATTGTATGAGATGCAATCGCCATGTAATAGTTTTACTTTATCACTAAGCGGTAGCGATAGTCGTAAAAGCAATAAGTTGGCGAGACGACAACGATGCTATGATGGAGATCAAGGTGTCGCGCCGGTGACGATGGTGATCATGACGGTGCTTCGGAGATGGAGATCACAAGCACGGTGCTTCGGAGATGGAGATCACAAGCACAAGATGATGATGGCCATATCATATCACTTATATTGATTGCATGTGTTGTTAATCCTTTATGCATCTTATCTTGCTTTGTTTGACGGTAGCATTATAAGATGATCCTTCACTAAATTATCAAAGTATAAGTGTTCTCCCTGAGTATGCACCGTTGCGAAAGTTCTTCGTGATGAGACACCACGTGATGATCGAGTGTGATAGGCTCTACGTTCAAATACAACGGGTGCAAAACAGTTGCACAAGAGGAATACTCAGGTTAAACTTGACGAGCCTAGCATATAACAGATATGGCCTCGGAACACGGAGACCGAAAGGTCGAGCGTGAATCATATAGTAGATATGATCAACATAGTGATGTTCACCATTGAAACTACTCCATCTCACGTGATGATCGGACATGGTTTAGTTGATATGGATCACGTGATCACTTAAGAGGATTAGAGAGATGTCTATCTAAGTGGGAGTTCTTAAGTAATATGATTAATTGAACTTAAATTTAGCATGAACTTAGTCCTGATAGTATTTTGCAAATTATGTTGTAGATCAATAGCTCGCGTTGTTGCTTCCCTGTGTTTATTTTTGATATGTTCCTAGAGAAAAATATTATGTTGAAAGATGTTAGTAGCAAAGATGCGGATTGGATCCGTGATCTGAGGATTATCCTCATTGCTGCACAGAAAAATTATGTCCTTGATGCACCGCTAGGTGACAGACCTATTGCAGGAGCAGATGTAGACGTTATGAACGTTTGGCTAGCTCAATATGATGACTACTTGATAGTTTAGTGCACCATGCTTAACGGCTTAGAATCGGGACTTCAAAGACGTTTTGAACGTCATGGACCATATGAGATGTTCCAGGAGTTGAAGTTAATATTTCAAGCAAATACCCGAGTTGATAGATATGAAGTCTCCAACAAGTTCTATAGCTAAAAGATGGAGGAGAATCGCTCAACTAGTGAGCATGTGCTCAGATTGTCTGGGTACTACAATCGCTTGAATCAAGTGGGAGTTAATCTTCCAGATAAAATAGTGATTGACAGAATTCTCTAGTCACCATCACCAAGTTAGTAGAACTTCGTGATGAACTATAATATGCAAGGGATGACGAAAGTAATTCCCGAGCTCTTCGTGATGCTGAAATCGACGAAGGTAGAAATCAAGAAAAACATCAAGTGTTGATGGTTGACGAGACAACTTCAAGTGTTGATGGTTGACGAGACCACTAGTTTCAAGAAAAGGGCAAAAGGAAGAAGGGGAACTTAAAAAAGAACGGCAAGCAAGTTGCTACTCAAGTGAAGAAGCCCAAGTCTGTACCTAAGCCTGAGACTAAGTGCTTCTACTGCAAAGGGACTGGTCAACTGGAAGCGGAACTACCCCAACTATTTGGTGGATAAGAAGGATGGCAAAGTGAACAAAGGTATATTGGATATACATGTTATTGATATGTACTTTACTAGTGTTTATAGCAACCCTTCGGTATTTTGATACCGGTTCAGTTGCTAAGAGTAGTAACTCGAAACGGGAGTTGCAGAATAAACAGAGACTACTAAAAGGAGAGGTGACGATGTGTGTTGGATGTAGTTCCAAGATTGATATGATCATCATCGCACACTCCCTATACTTTCGGGATTAGTGTTGAAACTAAATAAGTGTTATTTGGTGTTTGCGTTGAGCATGAATATGATTTGATCATGTTTATTGCAATACGGTTATTCATTTAAGTTAGAGAACAATTGTTGTTCTGTTTACATGAATAAAGACCTTCTATGGTCATACACACCAACGAAAATGGTTTGTTGGATCTCGATCGTAGTGATACACATATTCATAATAATGAAGCCAAAAGATGCAAAGTTAATAATGATAGTGCAACTTATTTGTGGCACTGCCGTTTAGGTCATATTGGTGTAAAGCGCATGAAGAAACTCCATACTGATGGGAGTTTGGAATCACTTGATTATGAATCACTTGATGCTTGCGAACCGTGCCTCATGGGCAAGATGACTAAAACGTCGTTCTCCGGAACTATGGAGAGAGCAACAGATTTGTTGGAAATCATACATACAGATGTATGTGGTCCGATGAATATTGAGGCTCGTAGCAGGTATCATTATGTTCTGACCTTCACAGATGATTTGAGCAGATATGGGTATATCTACTTAATGAAACAGAAGTCTGAAACATTTGAAAAGTTCATATAATTTCAGAGTGAAGTAGAAAATCATCGTAACAAGAAAATAAAGTTTCTACGATCTGATCGCGGAGACAAATATTTGAGTTGCGAGTTTGGTCTTCAATTAAAACAATGTGGAATAGTTTCACAAATTCGTGCCACCTGGAACACCACAGCATAATGGTGTGTCCGAATGTCATAACCGTACTTTATTGGATATAGTGCAATCTATGATGTCTCTTACCAATTTACCACTATCGTTTTGGGGTTATGCATAAGAGACAGCTACATTCACATTAAATAGGGCACCATCAAAATCCGTTGAGACGACGCCTTATGAACTGTGGTTTGGCAAGAAACCAAATTTGTCGTTTCTTAAAGTTTGGGGTTGCGATGCTTATGTGAAAAAGTTTCATCCTGATAAGCTCAAACCCAAACCGGAGAAATGTGTCTTCATAGGATACCCAAAGGAGACAGTTGGGTACACCTTCTATCACAGATCAGAAGGCAAGACATTCGTTGCTTAGTATGGATCTTTTCTAGAGAAGGAGTTTCTCTCGAAAGAAGTGAGTAGGAGGAAAGTAGAACTTGATGAGGTAACTGTACCTGCTTCCTTATTGGAAAGTAGATCATCACAGAAACCAGTTTCTGCGACACCTACACCAATTAGTGAGGAAGTTAATGATAATGATCATGAAACTTCAGATCAAGTTATTACTGAACCTCGTAGGTCAACCAGATTAAGATCCGCACCAGAGTGGTACGGTAATCCTGTTCTGGAGGATATGTTACTAGACCATGACGAACCTATGAACTATGAGGAAGCGATGATGAGCCCAGATTCCGCAAAATGGCTTGAGGCCATGAAATCTGAGATAAGATCCATGTATGAAGAACAAAGTATGGACTTTGGTTGACTTGCCCAATGATCGGCGAGCCATTGAGATTAATGGATCTTCAAGAGTAAGACAGACAGTGATAGTAGTGTTACTATCTACAAAGCTAGAATTGTCGCAAAAAGGTTTTCGACAAGTTCAAGGTGTTGACTACGATGAGAGTTTCTCACTCGTATCTATGCTTAAGTCTGTATGAATCATGTTAGCAATTGCCGCATTTTATGAAATATGGCAAATGGATAAACAAAACTGCATTCCTTAATGGATTTATTAAAGAAGAGTTGCATATGATGCAACCAGGAGGTTTTGTCAATCCTAAAAGTGCTAACAAAATAAGCAAGCTCCAGCGATCCATCTATGGACTGGTGCAAGCATCTCGGAGTTGGAATATACGCTTTGATAAGTTGATCAAAGGATATAGTTTTATACAGACTTGCGGTGAAGCCTGTATTTACAAGAAAGTGAGTGGGAGCACTACAGCATTTCTGATAAGTATATGTGAATGACATATTGTTGATTGGAAATAATGTAGAATTATTCTGCAAAGCATAAAGGAGTGTTTGAAAGGAGTTTTTCAAAGAAAAACCTCGGTGAAGCTGCTTACATATGGAGCATCAAGATCTATAGAGATAGATCAAGACGCTTGATAAGTTTTTTCAATGATTACATGCCTTAACAAGATTTTGAAGTAGTTCAAAATAGAACAGTCAAAGAAAGAGTTCTTGCCTGTGTTACAAGGTGTGAAATTGAGTAAGACTCAAAGCCCGACCACGGCAGAAGATAGAAAGAGAATGAAAGTCATTCCCTATGCCTTGGCCATAGGTTCTATAAAGTATGCCATGCTGCGTACCAGATCTATTGTATACCCTACACTGATTTTGGCAAGGGAGTACAATAGTTATCTAGGAGTAGATCACTGGACAGCGGTCAAAATTATCCTTAGTGGAATAAGGATATGTTACTCGATTATGGAAGTGACAAAAGGTTCGTCGTAAAGGGTTACGTCGATGCAAGTTTTGACACTAATCTAGATGACTCTAAGTCTCGGTCTAGATACATATTGAAAGTGGGAGCAATTAGCTAGAGTAGCTCCGTGCAGAGCATTGTAGACATAGAAATTTGCAAAATACTTACGGATCTGAATGTGACAGACCCGTTGACTAAAATTATCTCACAATCAAAACATGATCACACCTTAGTACTCTTTGGGTGTTAATCACATAGCGATGTGAACTAGATTATTGACTCTAGTAAACCCTTTGAGTGTTGGTCACATAGAGATGTGAACTATGGGTGTTAATCACATGGTGATGTGAATTATTGATGTTAAATCACATGGCGATGTGAACTAGATTATTGACTCTAGTGCAAGTGGGAGACTGAAGGAAATATGCCCTAGAGGCAATAATAAAGTATTATATATTTCCTTATATCATGATAAATGTTTATTATTCATGCTAGAATTGTATTAACCGGAAACATAATACATGTGTGAATACATAGACAAACAGAGTGTCACTAGTATGCCTCTACTTGACTAGCTCGTTAATCAAAGATGGTTATGTTTCCTAGCCATAGACATGAGTTGTCATTTGATTAACGGGATCACCTCATTAGGAGAATGACGTGATTGACTTGACCCATTCCGTTAGCTTAGCACTCGATCGTTTAGTATGTTGCTATTGCTTTCTTCATGACTTATACATGTTCCTATGACTATGAGATTATGCAACTCCCGTTTACCGGAGAAACACTTTGTGTGCTACCAAACATCACAACGTAAATGGGTGATTATAAAGGTGCTCTACAGGTGTCTCCAAAGGTAGCTGTTGGGTTGGCGTATTTCGAGATTAGGATTTGTCACTCCAATTGTCGGAGAGGTATCTCTGGCCCACTCGGTAATGCACATCACTATAAAGCCTTGCAAGCATTGTGACTAATGAGTTAGTTGCGGGATGATGTATTATGGAACGAGTAAAGAGACTTGCCGGTAACGAAATTGAACTAGGTATCGAGATACCGACGATCGAATCTCGGGCAAGTAACATACCGGTGACAAAGGGAACAACGTATGTTGTTATGCGGTCTGACCAATAAAGATCTTCGTAGAATATGTGGGAGCCAATATGGGCATCCAGGTCCCGCTATTGGTTATTGACCGGAGACGTGTCTCGGTCATGTCTACATAGTTCTCGAACCCGTAGGGTCCGCACGCTTAACGTTACGATGACAGTTTTATTGAGTTTTTATGTACCGAAGGAGTTCGGAGTCTCGGATGAGATCGGGGATATGACGAGGAGTCTCGAAATGGTCGAGACGTAAAGATCGATATATTGGACGACTATATTCGGACTTCGGAAAGGTTCCGAGTGATTCGGGTATTTTTTGGAGTACCGGAGAGTTACGGGAATTCGTATTGGGCCTTAATGGGCCATACGGGAAAGGAGAGAAAGGTGGCCGCACCCCTCCCCATGGTCTGGTCCGAATTGGACTAGGGAAGGGGGGGCACCCTTCCTTCTTTCTCCTTCCCCCTTCCCTTCTCCTACTCCCACAAGGAAAGGAGGAGTCCTACTCCCGGTGGGAGTAGGACTCCCCCCTATGGCGCGCCTCTCCCCTTGGCCGGCTGCCTCCCCCTTGCTCCTTTATATACGGGGGCAAAGGGGCACTCCAGAGACACAACAATTGATCCTTGAGATCTCTTAGCCGTGTGCGGTGCCCCCCTCCACCATATTACACCTCGATAATACCGTTGCGGAGCTTAGGCGAAGCCCTGCGTCGGTGGAACATCATCATCGTCACCACGCCGTCGTGCTGACGAAACTCTCCCTCAACACTCGGCTGGATCGGAGTTCGAGGGACGTCATCGAGCTGAACGTGTGTAGAACTCGGAGGTTCCGTACGTTCGGTACTTGATCGGTCGGATCGTGAAGACGTACGACTACATCAACCGCGTTGTGATAACGCTTCCGCTGTCGGTCTACGAGGGTACGTGGACAACACTCTCCCCTCTCGTTGCTATGCATCACCATGATCTTGCGTGTGCATAGGAATTTTTTGAAATTACTACGTTCCCCAACAAATGCTCCCCAAGAAGCCACTAGGGCCACCGTATTCTCCTCACGCCCTCACACAATGCGAGATGCCGTGATTCCACTATTGGTGCCCTTGAAGGCGGCGACCGAACCTTTACAAACAAGGTTGGGGCAATCTCCACAACTTAATTGGAGGCTCCCAACAACACCACAAAGCTTCACCACAATGGACTATGGCTCCGCGGTGACCTCAACCGTCTAGGGTGCTCAAACACCCAAGAGTAACAAGATCCGCTAGGGATAAGTGGGGGAAATCAAATTTCTCTTGGTGGAAGTGTAGATCGGGGCCTTCTCAACCAATCCCGAGCAAATCAACAAGTTTGATTGGCTAGGGAGAGAGGTCGGGCGAAAATGGAGCTTGGAGCAACAATGGAGCTTTTAGGGGAAGAGGTAAGTCAACTTTGGGGAAGAAGACCCCCTTTTATAGTGGGGGAGGCAATCCAACCGTTACCCCCCACTTCAGCCCCGCAGAGAGCGGTACTACCGCTTGGCCAGTGGTACTACCGCTCCCCCTCGCGGTACTGCCGCTGGGCCCAGAGCGATACTACCGCGGTGGTCAGGGCGGTACTACCGCCCCCACTGCCGCGGCTAGTACCGTAAAACCCGACACGGAAAAAGACCCCTCGAATCGAGGCGGTACTAGCACGAAGCCGCAGCGGTACTATGGCTGGGGGCTACAGCGGTACTACCGCTGTGGAGCGGTACTGCCGCTTGTAGCACCCAAGCGGTACTACCGCTCCGGCCCGCGGTACTACCGCTGGGACCAGAGAGGGCACACTGAGAGAGGGGAACGAGCTCATCAACGAAGCGGAAAGGCTCAGAGGGTGTGCAAAGGAAGTGTACGTGATGATTCCACCCTAGCCTTTCCAAAGCGGACCTCCTCTTGATAGTACGGTGATCCCTACGAAACTAGTCCACCAAACTAATTCGAAAGTACTACACCGTCTTCGCTTCAAACTCCGAGGGGAGGGAATCATCTCGTGTCAAAGGATGAATCTCTGAAAAACTCAATGCACACGATTAGTCCGCAAAAGCATTGTCATCAATCACCAAAACATCTAAGGGATACAAATGCCCTTACAATCTCCCCCTTTTTGGTGGATTGATGACAATACAGGATTTGCACAAACGGGAACAAACAAAGGACATAAGCAGACCCCAAATCTCTAAAATATAGACGGGCTCCCCCTAGATGTGTGCCATCAAGATAAGTGCTTTGGACTGCACGGCACACATACTAGGATCAACACTCCCCCTATATTTTAGAGACCAACAACCTAAGCATGATACATGAGAGCAGGAAATATGACATAGTAAGCATGCTACTCATGAGATACTAAATGACAAGAGACATAGATAAAGATATGATAAGGATAAGGTAGCATATGTCTCACACCATCTGTCTGGAACTTAGGTCTCACGGAACACAAAACCAAACAAAGCAAATGGAACACAACGAAAGCACAAAGACACACTCACAACACAACAACGCAAATCCCTAAACTCTCTCCCCCTTCGGCATCGAGACACCAAAAGGGGCAAAGAGCGCTCCTACGGCTCCAGGTGAGAGCATGCTGAGGATCTCCAACATCAGTACTCCGCGTGATCGTCTGCACCGCCGTCCTCGGTCGGAAACTGCTCGGCATCTGAATCGGTCCACGGACAGTGCTGCTGGATCCACTCCTCCTCCTCAGTGATGTGACCCTCAGAGCCGCTGGTGACTATCGCACCTAACTGACGCATAAGCTCCTTGTGGCGTCCCCTGGCATTCTTCTCAGCCACATGTGTCATGTACTGACCGTGAGACTCCATGCAGAATAGCTTCTTCATCTTGAGCTTGAGCTTCTTTGCCCAAGAGGGCTCTGCCTCAGAAGGCACATAGTCATGGTGAACACCAGTATCAGCCTCGCCCTCGGTCTCCATGGCAGCATTAGAAGAAGGAACCCCAGATTTAGGAACGGAGGTGCCCCAATTGTCCTTCTTCCTCAGACGCTTGATCTCATGAGAAACCAACTCTCCAGTTTCCAGCAATTCCTCGGGATAGGTACTTCTCCAGGCCTTCTCAATGAGCAACATGATAAACGGAGCATAAATCGGGCACTTGCGCTCAGAAACAGCAGACAGAAGTTCAGACCACATAACATGAGAGATGTCCAGGGACTCGCCAGTGTTTGCTTCCTTCTCACGCTGGCAGAAGAGAAGCATGTCCACGAGATAGGAGTGAACCATGTCCAGATTCCCGATACGAGGGAAGAGAGTCTCGCGGAAGATACGGTGAAGGATGTCCAGAAAGGCATACAGCTCATAGGTTTCCTTCTTGGTCTCAGGGTTGATCTTCAGAGTACAGTAGGGCCAGAGGGCTTGCTTGTGAGTGGAGGTAACATTGTGGTGAGGACGGAACCCGACTGGAGTCTCGAGCCCTTGATCTTCCACCTCAAGCAACTCCATGAAGGCCTTCCACTTGACAGCTAGCAACTTCCCATTAGTCATCCAAGTCAGAGTCCTGTCTACATCAGTTCCTAGGTGGACAGTGGCATAGAACCGAGCCACCAAATCTGCATCAAAGTCCTTGTTGAACTGCATGATCCTGAGAATGTTCAACTGAGAGCACATCTGAAGGGCATCACCAAAGTACTCCGGGTCCTTCTCCATAGCATCCATGTTGATGGAATGAACATTGACAAAGAGGTTCTTCTTAGCCTTTATCACGTCAAAGTAGGTGGCATACTGAAACCGGTTCCAGAACGGGCGATTGACAAGGTTGGATTCTTGGTCTTCCTCATATGGGTTGTGGCGACGCCTGTCCCAGAATTCCTTGGCAGTCATCTCAGTCACCTTCTTGCCAGTTGACTTCGGCCTATTGGCAGTCTTCTTCTTGAGATGAGGATTAGCACTTGAGGAAGCACCCACTGGCGGCGGTGGAGCACTAGAAGAACCACCTGCAGACTCAGATGAGCGGTACCGCTTTGACGTTGAACGCCCGGGGTTGACACGGTGGACTTGCTGCTCAGGATGTTCATCACCTGGAACCAAACACACGGACACACGAAACAACCAGAAGGAACGATCAAAACCAAATAAACACAACAAACATGGATCAACATGCGGTAGGGAATGTTGGTACTGGGCATCCGGCGGTAGTACCGCGCCTGCACAGCGGCAGTACCGCTCCAGCGGTAGTACCGCGCCATATGGGCGGTAGTACGGCTTAGTGCCGCTCGCGCGGTAGTACCGCGCAGGAGGGGCGGTAGTACCGTCCAAGACGGGGCACGGAGGATCCCTACTGCCGTGGACAGATCTGGCACTACCGGGGATGCCAAATTCAAAAATAAACCTACCAAACACCAATCCAAAGAGTCTAGTTGCCTTCTCCAACCTAGTCAAGCCTAGATTTGGCCAAAAATCTAGAGATGCAACCACTATTGCCCCTAAAACACGAGATCTGAAAACTAGACAAGAAGAGAAGAGGAACGGGGGCAATACCGGCATCCATGGCAAGAGGACGAGGTGGGGATCGAATCCACCGAGGGAAAGGGAGAGAAACTGTCCGGAGACGGAGGGCCGCCGGAGTCCTCCCGCGGCGAGATGGCACTGGAGAGACGAAGAGGAATGTGGGGACGAAGCAAATGGGTATGGGGGGAGGAAACCACCCCTGCCCACGACTTAACCCCCTGGTCCCGCCCCTCAGCGGTAGTACCACGGTGATGGGCGGTAGTACCGCTTAGTGCGGTAGTACCGCGGCTGAGGGCGGTAGTACCGCCTATGCACCTAAGCGGTAGTACCGCGCAGCAACAGCGGTAGTACCGCCCAGCGCAACTCAAAACTAGACTCAACAAGCACGGCACAAAAGAAAAGAAAATAAAATGACGGCAAGAAGAGAAAACCAAGAGACACCCAAAGAACACTAGCAAGAGGTCAAAAGACGCACCCCTTCAAGAAAGGGGCGGTGGCTGAGGCCACCTATGTTTAAGTCAATTGGTATGGCACCGCGAAGAATTATCCTTGGGCCCATGACCAGAACTCGTCTTTGAAGCACAAGTACCATAAAAAATGGCTAATGTGAAAGAGTGAGATTAGTTTATGCATTATGGGGGGAGGAAGAGTTCATTTAGAGAACAACACTCCCCCTATGTCCATGCCTACACCTAGACAAGAATGCATGATGAATGTGAGGGGTGTGCAAAGGTTCAAACCACATTGCTCGAATCAATGATATTTAGCTCATGCCTTAACTCGCGAAATCTTGCTTCATCCAATGGCTTCGTGAAAATATCTGCAAGGTTATCATGAGTGTTGACATAGTTGAGCTCGATCTCCCCTCGCCTAATATGATCCCGGATGAAGTGATACCGAATCTCAATATGCTTCGTCTTGAAGTGTTGCACCGGGTTGAGAGAAATCTTGATGGCACTTTCATTGTCACACCAAAGAGGCACTTTGTCACAAATGACACCGTAATCCTTTAAAGTTTGCCTCATCCATAAGAGTTGTGCACAACAACTCGCGGCCGCCACATACTCCGCTTCGGTGGACGAGAGAGACACACAACTTTGCTTTTTAGAAGACCAACTTACCAAAGAGCAACCAAGAAATTGGCACCCTCCGGAAGTGGACTTCCTATCCACTTTGTCTCCCGCCCAATCGGAGTCCGAATACCCTACAAGCTTGAAGTTTGCTCCTCTTGGGTACCATAAGCCAAAGTTTGGGGTATGAGCCAAATATCGAAAGATTCGCTTGACCGCCACAAAGTGGCTTTCCTTAGGTGCGGCTTGAAAACGTGCACAAATTCCCACACTCAACATGATATCCGGTCTAGATGCACGAAGGTAAAGTAATGAACCAATCATGGAGCGATATACCTTTTGATCCACCGCTTTACCATTGGGATCGATGTCAAGTTGGCACTTGGTGGGCATTGGAGTGGACGCCGGCTTGACATCACTTAGCTTGAATCTCTTGAGCATGTCTTGAGTGTATTTGGCTTGGTTGATGAAGGTTCCTTCTCTTCTTTGCTTTAGTTCGAAACCGAGAAAGAACTTCAACTCTCCCATGGAAGACATCTTGAACTTTGAGGTCATGAGTGCGGCAAATTCCTCATTGAAAGCTTTGTTAGGGGAACCAAAGATGATGTCATCAACATATAGTTGGCACACAAACAACTCCCCTTTGACCTTCTTAGTAAAAAGAGTGGGGGTCAATTAGCCCAACTTCAAACCCACGATCTTGTAACAACTCGGTAAGGTGGTCATACCACGCACGTGGGGCTTGTTTAAGGCCATAGAGTGCCTTATCGAGTTGATACACATGATCGGGAAAGTAGGGATCCTCGAACCCGGGGGGTTGCTTGACATACACCAACTCATTAATAGGTCCATTAAGAAAAGCACTCTTCACATCCATTTGTTGCAACTTAAAGTTGTGATGAGAAGCATAAGCAATCAACAAACGAATAGATTCAAGGCGAGCAACGGGAGCAAAGGTTTCACCGTAGTCGATACCCTCGACTTGGGAGTAGCCTTGTGCCACCAATCGTGCCTTGTTGCGGATGATGGTCCCATGAGCATCTTGCTTGTTCTTGAATATCCACTTCGTTCCAATGACATTGTGGTTCCCCGTTGGCCTTGGCACTAATCTCCACACCTTGTTGTACTCGAAGTTGTTGAGTTCTTCATGCATGGCATTGAGCCAATCCGGATCTTCGAGAGCTTCATATACCTTTTGGGGTCCCACACAAGAGACAAACGCGTGATGTTCACAATAGTTTGCCAATTGTCTACGAGTGCTTACCCCCTTTTGAATGGTTCCAAGCACATTCTTCATGAGATGACCCTTGGTGGAGAGCTTGGAAGCAATCTTGGCGGCACGACGCTCCAATTCCTCCTCGGAGGTGAGTTGAGGAGCGGTCACTTGATCATCTTGAGCGTCGTCTTGAGCTTGTTCTTGATCTTGAACTTGCTCGGAGGAGAGAACTTGACCTTGGGCATCACTTGGTGTGTCTCCACCATCTTGATCATGATTTTGCCCTTGGTCTTGTTCATGAGGTTGAGGGCCTTCACTTTGTTCTTCGGAAGCGTGTGGGCCTTGGGTTGGTGATGGCTCCACTTGAGTGGAGCATTGTCCTTCTCCTTCGGCCACAAGGGGTTCCTCAATGGGTAGGATAAAACCAACACCCATTCTTCTTATGGCTTGAGGAGGAATTTCATCACCTACATCACAAGTGCCACTTTGCTCCACTTGGGAGCCGTTATTCTCATCAAACTCCACATTACACGTCTCCTCAATAAGTCCCGTGGATTTATTGAGGACACGGTAAGCATGAGAGTTTGTAGCATAACCAACAAATATGCCCTCATATGCTCTAGCCTCAAATTTAGACAACCGAACACCTTTCTTGAGAATGAAACACTTACACCCGAACACCCGAAAGTACTTGAGGTTGGGCTTGTTACCGGTGAGTATGTCATATGGAGTCTTGTTCAATCCCTTGCGGAGGTAGAGCCGATTGGATGCATGACACGCGGTGTCGATGGCTTCGGCCCAAAAGTTGTATGGAGACTTGAACTCCGCCATCATGGTCCTTGCGGCATCCATCAACGTCCGGTTCTTCCTCTCCGCAACACCGTTTTGTTGAGGGGTGTAAGGTGCGGAATATTGATGCTTGATCCCCTCATCACTAAGAAACTCATCCAAGGTGTAGTTGTTGAACTCGGTGCCGTTGTCACTTCTTATTGTCAAGATCTTTGTATTGTGTTGACGCTGGGCTTCATTTGCAAAGTCAATGACGGTTTGTTGGGTCTCACTCTTCCTCTTGAAGAAATACACCCAAGTGTATCTTGAATAGTCATCCACAATTACCAAGCAATACTTTCTACCCCCAAGACTATCAAAGGATGGAGGCCCAAAGAGATCCAAATGAAGGAGCTCCAAAGGCCTCTTCGAGTAAATGAGACTCGTGGGAGGGTGAGCCTTCTCATGAAGCTTTCCTTCGATACAAGCACTGCAAGCACGATCTTTAGCAAAACTAACGTTCGTTAGTTCGTTAGTCCATGGACATGGTCCCCCTCGAGAAGACTTTGCAAAGATCTCATATTGACATGGGCTAAACGGCGATGCCAAAGCCATCCCACGTCAACTTTAGCCATTAGGCATGTCGCGGTCTTAGTGGGTCGCTCCGAAAAGTTAATCACATAGAGACCGTTCTCGACATGCCCAACAAAGGCTACTTTAAGAGTCTTGCTCCACAAGAGGGCCACCGTATCAATATCAAAGAAGGTGGCAAAGCCCATGATAGCAAGTTGATGAACGGAAAGTAAATTGTGCAAGGGACTCAACAAGCATGACTTTCTCGATCGTGAGATCATGAGAAATGACTACTTTGCCGAGTCCCAATACCTTAGAGGACGAGACATCACCCCACTCGACATTGGTGGGCATAGATGGAATCTTGTGCACGTCCACCACCAAGTCCTTGCTTCCGGTCATATGATTTGTAGCTCCACTATCGAGCAACCATGATCCCCCACCGGAAGCAAACACCTACAAGAGATCAATGCTTGTTTTTAGGTACCCATTTTGTAATGGGTCCTTTGATGTTAGTAACAAGGGTCTTAGGAACCCAAATAGACCATTCAATGTACTCATGAGGAGAACCAACAATTTGGCATAAACATGCCCATCACTAGCACGGCATAACACATAAGAAGGATTAAAGTCGCCGGCTTTGTTGGATGGGGTGGTATTGCCCTTCTTGACACCGTCACCCTTCGCATTGTTCTTCTTCTCCTTGGAAGCACCCTCTCCCTCCTTCACAAAAGTTTGCTTGAGAGGAGGAGGTCGTTTGGTCTTGTCATTCTTCTTCTTGTTCTTGGGCTTGGGTGCGAACCCAATCCCCTCCTTGGCCACAACTTCCTTTTGGTTTCTCAAAAGGTCGTTGAGGTTCTTCTCACCTTGTATGCATGACACAAGGCCTTTCTCAAGTTGCTCCTTCAACTTAGCATTCTCCTCAACAAGATGCACATGCTCACAACAAGGGTTAGTAGCATTTGCATTATCAATTAACACCATATGAGGAAAGGTGGCTTTCTCCTTAGTTAGCTTTACTTGGAGTTGATCATGAGACTCCTTGAGGCTAGCATGAACACCCTTCAAGACTTTGTGAGCCTTGTCGAGAATGTCAAACTCCTCTTTAAGTCTAGCAAGATCAACCCCAAGTTTTGCCTTCTCGGAGTTTAGCACACGAGACACAACAAGAGCATGATCAAGATCTTTCTTTAACTTAGCATGATCATCGTTGTATGACTCCTCAAGAGCCAAACGAAGACCACGCTCTTCGTCAAGAGCATTGGAAAGATCCGAAATCTCATCGGCATAGTCACGACTATGCCCCTCCATCTTAGAGATGGTATCTTCGTGAGCCTCGATCATGTCATTGGCTTCACCAAGTTGTTCCAAGAGAGCAACGAAGTGCTTCTTGGATTTACCCTTGAGTTTACCCATAAAGGTCTCAAACTCATTTTCCTCCACATTTGTCCCCTCATGTTCATCAATGCTATCCGTCGAAGAAGGATGATTAATGATGGTAGTTTTGATGTTGGGGGTTACCTTGTTGGTGGCTTTAGCCATGAGGCACTTGGCGGTGATGTTCTCATTGGGTGAGTCGAAGAGAGACATCCGTGGAGTCTTCGCAATGGCAACGGAGGCCATGGCAACCGACTCACCATCTTCATCATCGTCATCATCCTCATTGTACTCTTCTTGTACCACCAATGCCTTGGGAGGAGTCTTCTTGGTGAAGTTGCTCTTGTTGGGGAACGACTTGGCCTTGTCCTTTCTAATGAGCTTGCCACCATTGTCCTCCCTCTTCTCGTAAGGGCACTCCGCAACAAAGTGGCTCACATTGCCACAATTGAAGCAAGTCCTCACTCGTTGCTTGCCCTTTGCGCCACTTGAATTGTTCTTGTTGAAGTTTGGCCTTGTGTTCTTCTTGCTCCAAAATTGCCTTGAAGCAAGAGCCATGTGTTCATGATAGGCATACTTCGTATCTTCGAGGTTGCCCTCCTCTTCTTCCTCTTCATCCTCTTCCTCCATACTAACCTTGGCCTTTAGAGCAAGGTTGGGCTTCTTTACTCTTTGAGAGCGAAGAACCGCATTGTCGGCGGTCTTGTCCAAGATGCTCATAGCAACAAACTCATCCAACACTTCACTTGATGACAAGGTGTGGAAGTCCGGCCTTTGACGAATTACGGAGGACATGGCTTTGTGGTAGGGCATCATTGCCTTGAGGAATTTGCGCTTGATCCAATTGTCATCCGTGTCCTTACTTCCATGATCTCGGAGAGAGACCGCGAGTTTGGTTACTCTCCGAAAAAGCTCACGAGGTTCTTCATCTTCTTTCATTGCAAACTCGTCGGCTTCATCTTGCACCACTTCATAGTTGGAGCGTTGAATGCTTGCGCTTCCCCGATAGAGGGAAACAACTTGGAGCCAAGCATCTTTGGCCACGGTGTAAGGCCGGAGATGAGGAAGATCTTCGGGTGGGATTGCTTCTTGGATGATGAAGAGAGCATTCTCATTGAATTGATGATCCACAACTTCTCTAGGAGTGAAGTTACTTCGGTCATGCGGATAAAAACCTTCTTCAATGATTCTCCAAAGGTTAGTGTTCACATGATTTAAATGACGCTTAAAACGATAGACCCAAGAATCAAAATCTACATTCTTCTCAATCTTAGGGGCCGGGCCGGCATGATTCAAATGAGTGGAAGGGAGCGGTCCACCATAGACAGGTGGAGGTTCCACATGGGCAAAGATGCCGGTCCCATTTTTACCACTAGAAGAAGGAGCTTTCTCGCTAGTAGCTTCCCCCTTGTCGGAGGTAGCATCCGTCACCTTGTTAGCGGGATCACCCACTTTCAACGGTGCGGTGGAAAGTTTAAGCCCTTCTAAGAATTTATTAAACATGCTTTCGACCTCGGTCGTCATGGAGGTTTTCAATGTGTCCAACGCCACATTGAATTCCTCACGAGAGACCGCGGTTCCCCCATCTCCCGTAGACGAGACCGGATTCACACCGGAGTGCTCCTCCACACCGTCTACGACGTCAACCATACTCTTTGGACGGTAAAGTCCTTAATAAAGAGACGAGGCTCTGATACCAATTGAAAGGATCGATATAGTTGACTAGAGGGGGGTGAATAGGCAACTAACAATTTTTAGCTTTTCTTTACCAATTTAAACTTTGCATCAAAGTAGGTTGTCTAGATATGCAACTAGGTGAGCAACCTATATGATGCAACAACAACAAACGCACAAGCAAGAAAGGGATACAACACAATATAAGCGTGCACAAGTAAAGGTAAGTGATAACCAAGAGTGGAGCCGGTGGAGACAAGGATGTGTTACCGAAGTTCCTTCCTTTTGAGGGGAAGTACGTCTCCGTTAGAGCGGTGTGGAGGCACAATGCTCCCCAAGAAGCCACTAGGGCCACCGTATTCTCCTCACGCCCTCACACAATGCGAGATGCCATGATTCCACTATTGGTGCCCTTGAAGGCGGCGACCGAACCTTTACAAAGAAGGTTGGGGCAATCTCCACAACTTAATTGGAGGCTGCCAACAACACCACAAAGCTTCACCACAATGGACTATGGCTCCGCGGTGACCTCAACCGTCTAGGGTGCTCAAACACCCAAGAGTAACAAGATCCGCTAGGGATAAGTGGGGGAAATCAAATTTCTCTTGGTGGAAGTGTAGATCGGGGCCTTCTCAACCAATCCCGAGCAAATCAACAAGTTTGATTGGCTAGGGAGAGAGATCGGACGAAAATGGAGCTTGGAGCAACAATGGAGCTTTTGGGGGAAGAGGTAAGTCAACTTTGGGGAAGAAGACCCCCTTTTATAGTGGGGGAGGCAATCCAACCATTACCCCCCACTTCAGCCCCGCAAAGAGCGGTACTACCGCTTGGCCAGCGGTACTATCGCTCCCCCTCGCGGTACTGCCGCTGGGCCCAGAGCGGTACTACCACGGTGGTCAGGGCGGTACTACCGCACACGAGCGGTACTACCGCCCCCACTGCCGCGGCTAGTACCGTAAAACCCGACACGGAAAAAGACCCCTCGAATCGAGGCGGTACTAGCACGAAGCCGCAGCGGTACTACGGCTGGGGGCTACAGCGGTACTACCGCTGTGGAGCGGTACTGCCGCTTGTAGCACCCAAGCGGTACTACCGCTCCGGCCCGCGGTACTACCGCTGGGACCAGAGAGGGCACACTGAGAGAGGGGAACGAGCTCATCAACGAAGCGGAAAGGCTCGGAGGGTGTGCAAAGGAAGTGTACGTGATGATTCCACCCTAGCCTTTCCAAAGCGGACCTCCTCTTGATAGTACGGTGATCCCTACGAAACTAGTCCACCAAACTAATTCGAAAGTACTACACCGTTTTCGCTTCAAACTCCGAGGGGAGGGAATCGTCTCGTGCCAAAGGATGAATCTCTGAAAAACTCAATGCACACGATTAGTCCGCAAAAGCATTGTCATCAATCACCAAAACATCTAAGGGATAAAAATGCCCTTACACCTGACCTTTGTCGGATGAGTTTTAGTTTATTATTTTTATAACCAACGAACGTTTCCTGGAAGAGGGTGGCAAATCAAATCTTTTTATGACAACTTATCTTATTCGATCATGCCAAATTCATTTAGCAAGTATCCACTCAGTTTAGTTTTTTGCCAAGATTTGTCGTGCTTGCTGAAAGAATTTGTCCCCGTGACCACATAATTTGCCATAAAAACGTTCAATTTGCCATGCCCTCCTAGAGAATGTCAGCACAATAGTGTTTTTGTTTTTTAAAGCTGCTATCGGCAAAAGCCAGACTGTGTGAGATACAATTCAGTGGCTACGACTGTAGTATGTAGCGCTGAAACAAAAAGAGGAGAATCATAAAGGTGGTACGGCAAGCATCCAACATTAAAATTTTAGCACCCATTACCATTAGGCATGCCGATAAAAGTAGGAGCTAGTTTGTTGGAGGAGTTGAAAGGAGGTACACCACTGAGAAGACGTAGAGAAGAGGTCGCCACCTGCAATGCAATTACTCCGCACCTTGAAAAGCTCGGCGAGTCACAACCATTGTCGAAGATCATCCACTATCCAGACACGTAGCGCGTGAGAGAGAACCACGTACCGTGACAAAGGGCAATGTTAGGTCGAGATAGCTCCTACACGTCCTCTAGGTCCCACGACCACCATCGAAAATAGAGAGAACAAAAGCATTATGCGAGGCTACAAAATTGCAGGCGTTGTCGAAGGGCACCGAACACCGAGATCACACAACCGCCACGAGCGTCCAAGACATAGATCAACCATCTGCGCCAGGATGACAAAGGTATTGGATGACGCCACACACCACTTCTACTACCACCACCCTACACTCCAACAACCCAACAAACAATCCAACCTAGACATCAAGCAAACAACAAAGGATCAATGGCACCAAAAACAATGCCCCCAAGTGGATAAACGGCATCGAGACATCGTCATTATCCGACCCAGAAAAGAATATGAGCCTTTCCTCTGGGGCACACGAATTAGCAAGCCACGGTAGCTCCTCAATGACGCCTTCAATAAGAGAAATGGTGCCCGAAGGTGTCGCTGTCATCATTGCGAATGAAATTAAGACCTGGCTTTTGCTTTAAGCACACCATCCCGATAATCTCTGTGGACGCCGCCTGCCTAGTCAGTAGCGTGAGACCTCCCCACCCTCCTTCGAGTTCGTGGCGAGCTTGTGTCTATTTGAGCACACCCAAAGCTACACCCTCTGGTGTTTACCATGGCCGTGTTTTTACCGCAAATTTCACGCGTAGTAATAATAAACTGATAATCACCCTCAAGTTACATGGGTTAATTTGTTTAATCAACAAGGTGTTTATAGTTAACACGAGGATGGGGGGAGGGAACGGTGCCCGTTGTTAGGCTGGAACGTGTGCCCTCCATCTTTGATCCGAATTTTGCCATCTCCAAATATTTTTGATATCATTTTTCTATGATTTCCTATATAAGAACTCGGTAAGAAAAACTGCTTGAAAAAGGGAACAAGATGCTCAAAAAACGAAAAACCGTTACCGGAACTCATTTTCAACTGCCTAAGTTTGGCTTCGAGGATCTGGCGCCCATGTCTAGGGGTCTTGTTTCGAGGCAAATGTATTTGTGAGGCCCGGTTCGGTCATCCATCAAGATATTTGAGACATATTGGTAACATATCGCCGTTTCTCATTTAGAGGCCGATCTTCAGGCGTCCATTGGCACTCGAAACTATGGCATATAATAAATGCTCATGTAATGCCTCTTATCCATGGGATTGCTATCGGAGGTGCCTCGCTTGATGCAAAACTCTGTTCATACTTTGGTATCGTTTGATGGTGTTTTATCATGTTGACATGGCTGGGTCTTAGTTCCGACACTGCTCTAAATAACTGGATATTGATGGCGTTGGTAACATGACCAGTAGGAATTCGAAGGTGAATACCAACAATGTCACTGATACAAAAGCGAGACAAATCATGTCGTGCTACGAACCCGATATTTCATTCCTTATGATCCACACGGTGATGGATGAGATCCTTCATGGAAGAAATTGCATTCATGCAAATGGTTGATCGTTCGGGCCTGTTTTTTTCTATTTTATAAAAGGGCGTTTTGGACCTCTTGTTTTGCTGATGAATATTTCCACACATTTCTTGTTTGCATAGGACGCTCGTATGAATGTCTTCCTGGCATGTATAGTGCTGAACCTAGGGGATTCTTCTTCGAAGCAAACACATGCGCAGAGATGATCCACCCATAAATCCTGATATTCGGCAAACATATACGCAGAGATGATCCACTCATAAATCCTGATATTCGGGTTTCGAGCTAAGAAACCGGTCTATAGGTTGGTCGTGACGCGAAAATCCCATGAATTCTTCCTTCCGGTATTGTTTAACGGTGAGTTTATTATGTTGTGTTGACCTAACTTGGTATGAAACCGGTGATGTCATCGATATAGGCGACACAAATTCAGCCGCATTTGCGAGGCAGTTTGTTTTTCTGTCCTTATCATGATTTTGTGAGGTCCTTGGGCGCGAAAATTGTATTTACACACGCACGCCTCAAAGATTTATTTGAATGAACCCCTTGGATAGATGTCTGTACAAATTTCTTGTGTTTGCATATGGTACTTGTATGAATTTGAATTTGAATGAACCAGCCCGAACAGTGGCATGAAGACAAGCCGCTAGTGCCAATGATGCTCAAGATCGAGACAGATGCTCTGCTCTGTTTAGGCCTGGGGAAGGATCGAGGCTGTGGTGGTATGGGTGAAACGTGAAAGTAACTCTACGACGTGACGACGCACCGCGCCTTGTGCCAAACAGTACCTCAAAAAAAGCATCAATGCGCCGCCACGTGTCCCCACCGGTCAATCCTCGTCATCGCCGCCCGGCTGCTCGCTCTCCATTCGGCTCGCTGGTCAAGATTGCCAATGCCAGCCCAGCCATCCATTTTATTCCTCCTGGAATCATGCATGCAAAGGTGAAAGCAGGACACCAAATGATTGGTTGCACTTTGTTTGGTTACATCACGCAAAAGTCCCTCCCCCGTGTGTGCACATTTTTCCTTTGCCGGGGCCTCCAAAGTGTACATAGCAGTATAAACTCGGAAGTAGAGACACGTACATGTGCACATCTCATCAACACACCGGCCCACGAGCTTCATCAGGTGCTTGGTTCAAGGACCAGTGATTGTCCGACAACTGGCAAAAACAACATATATCAATCTGTACTTCCTACCAAAAGATGGCTCCAAGAATTTGCGTGGTAGGCCAGCCATAGAACAATCCAACATGAACCACTTCTTTTCCTCTCTTAAGATTCTTGCATTCTTGTCGCGTCCATCATGCAAGCCTCCGCGCGGGCTACCAACGCTCGCCCATGAGTACAGACACGATACTTGTTCGCGGACTGATCCGATTTCGCCCGCAGACAGAAATACGGGAGTCGGTCATCCAACCATGTCCTTTAAACACCTGTCTTTGATTTTCTTTTCTAACATTCGCAACACTCAAAATAATAGCATATCAAATCTTCAATGAGTGCAAATATTCAAACGCGATAGTAGTTCAAATTTACATATTACTATCCAAGTTTGAACTATTTTTTTGTAAAAAATAGTTCAAACTTGAATTCAACTCGCACACATGTTCTAGTTATCCCCTTTAACCGCACACATATGCTCAATCGGATATTCGTTGAGTTGGAAGTTGGATAGGATCACCCATGTTTTAAAATTTCAGACCTCCACCGGTATATTCACACTCATCCTCCACAATTATGTTGTGCATGATCACATCTATCACCTCCCACAAGGTCTCAGGATCCCATTGTTTAGCAGGTCCATGAATGACTACAAAATGGGCTTGGAGCACTCCAAATGTCCTCTACACATCCTTAGCTCCTTCTTGTCTTTTCCTCTACACATCCTTTAGCTCCTTCTTGTCTTTGGGCAAAGTGAGCTCTTTTTTGACCAACTAGCTCAGAGACGGTCTTGAGGAAGGTCGCCCTCGGAGGATAGACGTCATTAATCCGATAGTAGTTCATGTTGTACTCATGCCTATTGATAGTATAGTTGCACAGAGGAGCTTGTTCTTTAGTCAACCTAGCAAATAATGGAGACCGCTGCAACACATTGATGGCATTGTGAGACCCAGACATGCCAAAGAAAGCGTGCCAAATCCAGAGGTCTTGTGATGCAACTACTTCAAAAATGATATGGTTAACTTCTTAACATGTCTTGATATTGTCCTTGTATAGCTTTTGGGTAGTTCTTTCATCTCCAGTGCATTGGAATCAAGAGATCCGAGCATACATGTCCATGCTCTTGCTTCCGAGAGTGCCATGAGACTTTCTGTGACTACAAACAGTTGGTTCTCTCAAGTACCGAGGTCCAAACATCTCGTCCACCGCAGTAGAAAATCTGACCATGGCGTCTCCACATGTGCTCTCAGACATCCGGGGGTACTCCTCTCATGAATCTGCAGCCATACCATGCATATGCAAGCATCCATGATACGGTCGGGCACTTCTGGTAAGCAGAGAATTCAATTCTTCCTATGACATCCTTATTCAAGATGAAGTACTCACCATAGGCTCGAACACCATTGTAGAGTCCATCGAACACATCTTTCCATGTCCAAAAGTAATGGCGAAATTTTTCCACGAATTGGGCATCGGGGACAAAGTAGTCGTCCATCAACATCAAATGTCCATGTGCTTTGTTCTGGTTCAGCACTCGATGGCCCTTAATTGATCTTTTGAAATTGAGAACATGCTCTTCTGCATGCTCTACGTTTGTGAGGACCGCATGCATCATCGTTGTTTCATCCACATAATCCTCCTCGTTTGAGGACTCGTTGGATGGCTCAAAGTTGTGCTTGAAGATGTACTCCAAGTCTGAATCCATTGCTTTAAAATAGTGAGAAAAATTGTCAAAAGTTTAGTACAAACATTTCACCAAATACTTGCCAGATGTGGTGACCCCCGTGGACGATGTCCGTAGGGGTAGATGGTACCTGCATGGCGGACGGACAAGAGGCGTGGAAAGACGGCGTAGCAAAGTGGTCTGGTGGCCGGTTGTAGCGGCGGAGGTCGCGAAGATCCTGCAAGGGCTTGGCGGGAGGCCAGGGTGATATCATCGTGACATGAAATTTTGTTGATACGTCAAGCCCCGCTTTAATGGTTGCCGAGAAAAAAAGCCCCGTTTTAATGGTAGTTATCATGTTGACATGACCCATTCTTGGTTCTGCCACTTCTCTAGATCCAATTTGGATGCTATTTTTTTTCCCTTTCCATTCTTTTCAATCTAGATGCTTCGACTTCAAGGCTCGTTGTCCACATAATTGCAGCAATTTTAGTTGGCGTAACAGAAGTCGACATTTGTAGTTGTACGATCCGAACATTCACCAGTGTGAGTGTAGTTTTATCAGGCGCGCCTCCTGCCTGGCTCCTGGCTGCCTGGCTCAGACTGACCGAGGGGCTAGCTGGACATGTCTCTCGAGAGTCAAGAAGCAAGATGGAGATAGATGCTCTATCACTAGTGCAGAACCGGGCTTTAGCGCCGGTTCGTAAGGGCCTTTAGTGCCGGTTCTGCAACCGGCACTAAAGAGTGGAGACTAAAGCCCCTCCCCCCCTTTATTACCGGTTCGGCACTAACCGGCGCTAAAGTGCCACCATATGGCACGAGCCAGGCCCGGGTGCTGGTAGACCATTAGTACCGGTTGTTAGCACCAACCGGTACTAAATGTTTGGGGGGGGGGTTGGTTTTAATTTTTATTTTTCCATTAATTTTGTGTTTTCCATTTAATTCTTTTTTGTTTGCTGGTATTTTACGATACTACATATTGTACACGTTATGCATATATATAAATAGATTTTCTCGTAGAACCGATCATATATATATATATAATCGAATGTCTCACAACCATCATTAATTATTCACACATACACATGTATATATATACAATTTCTCCTACATGTTGCCTTGGTGCCTTCGGAGCACGATGACAAGTGGTTCAGGGGCGGTAGCGGGTAATAGTATTCTCCTTTGGGATCTATGACCTGGTCGAGCAAAAGTCCCGCTATTTCCTCTTGAAGTGCTCGTATGTTCTCCTCTGGTAGGAGCTGATCCCGCACCTCTTTGAACTGTTAAGAAGGAGATCAATATGCATGTGTATTAGTTGTGTGACTAGATATCGACAATCATGTAAGATTTGTGAATAGTGTTCTGGCAAACGTACCCAGTCCTGTCTATCAGATCTGCTCCTTTCGGACGCCATCATGCGAATGTTCTCGCAAACGTAGTATGCACACACTTCAGTCCCCGGCGCCTGCTTCAGGGCCTTTACGAGAATAGAATTTAATCAGATAATAATTAATCAAGCATGTTAATTAATTAATGGTATTGAAACAAGAATTAAAGAGATGGTAGCTAGCTAGCTAGTACTACTTAATTACTTACCTTGGGTCGATACCAACATAGCTTTTGTCGCCATTTTCCTGGAGTCACCTTGATGTACTTTGCCCAAGCCCTGCCCGCCGGCAAAGAAAATTAATAAAGGGGTTATTAAAAATAGTTCATATCAGGAAATGACGAACTAAATAGGCCGAGATATAGTTAATAATGATTGAAATAACCTGTCGACTATCCCCTTCACGATGCTGTAGTCACTATCTTTTTTAAGTAGTGAGTCCAGTACTTCAACTTTTCCTTCGTCAACTTTAATGTCTAACAAGATCCAGTGGAAGCTGCATGCGCATACGTTTGCATGTATAAATTAAGCGGGCATGTGCATAACACTAATCAACTATAACCCTAAACCCTATACACTTATTAACATCTAGCTAGTAAGCAAAAACAGAATTTGTAGTACAAGACAGTGTGACTCACTCGAAGTTGTAAGGAAGTAGTATATCTTCATTGCTATTGAGGCGCTTCAAGAACTCTACCATGCATTTCTCTACATCTTGTCTACACCATTCCAATTTCCATGTGTATTCATTAACGGTATTTGGGTCAATGAACCCAATGCCATAGCGTCCAGCTTTTTTCATTTCATACATCTTCATCCTGCATAATACCACAGAAAAGAATATATAGTGAGGATATATAATTACAGGTAATTAATGATCAATCAATGAGCACTAGAGCTAGCTTGAGACTTAAATTACAGAAAGAAATCACTTACAGACAATAGCAACTGACGATAGATTTGTCGAGTGCATCTTGATTGAATAACTGAAATAGTTCTGAATACTCAACGGACAGAGCTTTCTTATTGAAGTAATGATCTTCCTCGACTTGCACCATGAGGGACTCTCGATTGGAAATCTTGGTAATTTTCATGTACCAATCATGCAATTCATACATTCTCGTTGGGAGGTTCTTGACCTCCTCGGGCTCGACCAAAGGTTGGCCCCGGACATATTTCCGTTTTATTTCCTCCTCTCTAAGCGGAGACATGGGCTCGATATCGAGGAGTTGTCCAACAGTGATCTTGAGCATTTCAGCCTGCATTATATGCTCCTCGGTTATTACCACATCGCCCAGCTCGGGAACGTAAACGGTTTGCCCACAATAATATTGGGCGCGCGTACTCTCATGTGTTGTTGGCACAACAAGCGGGGGGGGGGGGTCGATTGCGCCGCCTGTTCTCCCAGCTGGGGAACGGTTTTCCCGCATTTTTTGACAGCTGCTTGTTGGCTCGAGCTCGAGCTCGCTTCTTTCTGTAGTCGTGCTCGATGTGCCTTCCTGATTTGGCGCTCATAGTCTGAGTCAACAGGCTTGGGAGCTGGTGGTCTAGCCATACGAATGAAGTGGTCAATCTTTTCCTCAGGCACTTTCTCCCTCGGCGGCGTTGCCGGTTTCGGTCCAAAATGAGCGTCCACTTCGGCCCGCACTATTGCATCGTTTTGCTCCTCGGTCATGTCGTAAGGCCTCTGAGGAAGAGGAGCGAGGCTGCTTGGACCATATTTATATCGCTTGTCTCCGCCTGTACTTCCTGTACTACCTCGACTCGTACCGCTACGCACCATAGCTGCGGCGTGTCTCTTCTGCGATTGCTTAGGCGGCGGAGACGGCTGACGTGGCTTAGTTGGAGCAGGAGGAGTGGCCTGACGCTGTGCCGGACTTGAAGCAGGAGGTGTGGCCTGACACGGTGTCGGACTTGAAGCAGGAGGTGTGGCCTGACGCTGTGCCGGACTTGAAGCAGGAGGTGTGGCCTGACACGGTGTCGGACTTGAAACAGGAGGAGTGGCCTGACGCTGTGCCGGACTTGAAGCAGGAGTCTGCTCACGCGTTCGTGGACTTGGAGGAGCGGGAGTCTGCTGACACGGTGGCGGACTTCGAGGAGGAGTCGGCAGACGCGGTGTCGGTGGACTTCGAAAGATGATGCAATCCTTTCTCCATAGGATGATACGATGTATGGCCTCTCCCAGTGTATGCTCGTCGTCACCTCCAGGAATGTCAAGCTCTAGCCCCGAATATGGGTCCACCACCTCATCAACCAAGACACGAGCATAGCCCGCTGGAATCGGGGCGCAATGGAAGGTTGCTTCGGGGGTAATTGTAAAAGCAACGGCGTCCGCCACCTTCATGGATATGTTCTTCATTTTGAAGTGTAGCTCACAGTTAGTGTTCTCTATGATGTCATCCACAGGGTATGTATCCAGCAGTGCATCGCCCGGGCGGAACCAACGCTGCTTCTCGGCATGGATGGGACGGTGCTATCCAATGCTGGATGATCATCCGCTTGCTGCTGCCGCTGCTGAGACCCCCTTTCCTGGCTAAGTGAGTCGATCTGCTGCTGCTGCTGCTGGAATTTGAGTGCCAAGTCCGCGTGCCTTGCTTCTAGGCCTTGAAGGCGTTCCGCGTCCTGCTTCCCCTGCTCCTCCTCCAGCTTCCTCTTCTTCTCCTCCTCCATCTTTCTTGCACGGGTCCTGTAGTGGGCGTTCCATTCCGAAAAGCCCTCATACCAGGGAATAACGCCCTTGCCTCGTGTTCTTCCCGGGTGTTCAGGATTTCCCAGGGCGCGCGTAAGCTCGTCGTTCTCTCTGTTGGGCATGAACACCCCCTTTCGAGCAGCTTCTATTGCGTCAAGTAACTTTTGTTCTGCTCCTTTTAGACTTGCCTTCTTCGAAACGTCGCCTGTCTTCGGGTCCAACGCCCCCCATGCGCATAGAACCAAGTTCTGCACCTGGGGGGGCAACTCCTAGTAACCGGAGTGACCCCTGCATCCTCCATCTCTTGCTCAGACTTATCCCACTTAGGCATTGCCACCGCGTAGCCACCTGGACCCAGCCTATGGAACTGCGTCTTTTTTGCGGCATTGGCCTTGTTTTTTCTCGACCGTTCCTTAGATAATTCTGATTCCTTGAATTTCACGAAAGCGGGCCAGTGTTCTCTTTGCTTCTCCAGTGTTCCCTTGAATTCTGGAGTCTTCCTTTCTGCAGCGAGGTAGTTGGCCCATACAGTTTTCTTGTGGGTGTTGAATGCAATTGCCATCTTCTTAAGAGCAGCGTCCTTGACTTTCTGCACATCTGCATCAGTGAAATAATCTGGTAGGGTGAAATGTTCCATCGGAGATTCCCAAAGCTTTTGTTTTGCTCTGTCGTCGACCCAAGTAACATTTGGGCGTTTAGTTTTTGGCTCTTTCCATTCTTGAATGGAGATCGGGAGTTGGTCCTTCACAAGAACTCCGCACTAACGAACGAACTTGTTCGTAATGTTCTTAGGCATGAGGGGTTCGCCACTAGCTTTGATGGAATCGATGTTGTACTTTACACCCTCCTTCAACTTTTTGTCCGGGCCGCGCTTTGTCCTGCTGTCTGTAGAAGCAGATTTGCTCGATCCAGAGGGCTGAAAGAAGAAAGATCGATTCGTTAATATATCTTCAAATAAAAAAACATGTGATGATCACTAGATGCCTGCTTATATAAATATACCTCGCCGGTAGTCTTTGTTATTTCAAGATCAACATTGTATTCGTCATCATAATCATTGTCTGCGTCATCATAATCATAATCATAGTTCATGACTTCATTAGCTCGGTCGTCGAGATCGAATATCTTATCATCACCCTCCCCGGTATTGTTCAGATATTGGGAGCCGTCATTTGCTTCATTCAGATCATCTGGCCTATTAGGGCTGCGTATGATCTCGAACAGGGCCTTTTCTCCCTCTCTGCCGGTATTGTCCGCCATAGCTATTATTTAACTAATACAGAAGAAATATAAAACAATTTAGTATTCAAATTACAATGCATGGATGCAATCAATAAGGAAAAATTGAATCATATAGTACATAATATGCATCGTCTCGAATAATATATAATCTCGAATACATCGTCTCGAATAATATATAATCTCGAATACATCACTGGCTAGGTAGCTAATAAAGATCGAATACTATAGAAGAATCTAGGCCACTCGCGGTTCCTGGGGCGCGCGCGGTGGACACCCAAAGACAAGGAACCATCACAGGATCATATCTCCGGTCATTTGCCCAAAGAACCTGCCAGGTATTGGAGAACCTGACGTCCATAGCAGCCATGTAGCGATGGACGTGCTCGTCCTCCTCCCTGACACGACGACGCACCACCTCCGGCAGGGTCGGCTCCCTCTGCACCGAATGTGGCCCACGCGAACGCCACCAAAGGAGATCAGGGTCGACGACGGGACCCGAGGCCGGGTTCCTCACCAAGCGGCGTGCCCCTCCAGGTAGCACCTCCCAGTGCCAGCCCGGCGGAGCCCAATCCCGGACATGGGTCAGCCGGACGTCATCACGAACGGGTCGACGGCGAGGATGCGGGCCGGGCATCATCAAGAACAAATACTATATGCCCGCAAAAAGTAACATTTTTTAAATGATTGGATTGTGATAACTAAAATTCTATATGCAAATTCCGACAATTTGACATTAATCTAATTCATCTAACTAAAACTAATTCTAAAATTTCTAACATTTCTATATATATAACTAACATTTCTATAACATTTCTAATATTTCTATAACTAAAAAACAGAAAAATTGCTAACATTTCTATAAATATTTCTATAACTTAAAAACAGAAAAATTTATAACATTTCTATAACATTTCTAATATTTCTATAACTAAAAAACAGAAAAATTTCTAACATTTCTATAAATATTTCTATAACTAAAAAACAGAAACATTTCTAATATTTCTATAACTAAAAAACAGAAAAATTTCTAACATTTCTATAGATATTTCTATAACTAATTTGTGTGTGGACATGGCGGCCGGGGCAGGCGCTCACCGGCGAGGCGAGGCGACGGGGGGCGGCGACGGGGACGGCAACGGGCGGCGATGACGCGGATGGCGACGATGGGGACGGGGAC